>NC_140297.1:157951094-158551094 GCF_964211825.1 Aythya ferina
GAAGAAACTGCCAGAAGGTGGGAAGAAGAATTACCTCTGACATTTACTTGTCTACTATATGCTTTATCAAAACAGCCATTCCTCTTTTCTGTTGGGCAAGTACGCTGCCTAGCTCGACCATTGGTCCATGACCATATTTTTGTTTCCTATGGTAGTTCACTTTGCCCTACATAAGGTTGTAATCCTGTTGGGGTGAAGCACTTGGTTTCTTACAGAGGTTTTCAGCAGCCACCGTTGTGAAGAACAGGACATCTACACCTACTGAACCAATAGACTCTTACGCTGCTGTCAGGGTTATGGGCAAGGTGGCCAAACTTTTATCTCCATGACTGCAAAATGGTGTAAAAGGGTGGGAAAGAAATGAGGCTGAGGAAACTGAAGCCAGAGTTCATCAGTCACTGGAAGCTAAACCATAATCATTACCATTAATTAGCAATACTTAAGAGTCTTAGTAATGAATCATCTTGTCAGTAACGTTAGTGAGATGAATGGCTCAATGGCAATAGATCTTAAATCCAAGCATCTCCACCTGTTCTGCAGTTGTATCTTCCAGATTAGACTGGGATGCAGCTTCTGTGTACCTTTGCTGGGGATAAGCGGCAGCATTCTCCCTTCAGGGCCATAAATCTCATGCCTTTTAAGCAGCATTACATTAATTTTAGATTAAAAACAAACAAAGAAACAAACAAACAAAAGTCTAAAGACTAAATCATGAAAGGCAACATAGAGGAAATTGATGTTTGGAGATCAACTGATTAACTGAGGGAAGAATAGTCTTTGTGTATGTGTACCCTGAACTGGAAAAATGAGCACACACATGCACACACACAAATAAGTTTGAAGTGTTTAAGGAATGAGAGTGTAAAGAAATGATATTTTATAGTACACCATAGTGCCAAACATACCATAACCCTGTGAAAACCACTTATGCTTTAATGACTGAGAGGAATAAAAATGACAAAAGAATAAATTCCCTGTGCACTCTCTGACATCAGAATAAATTTCCTATGGAAATAGTGTCGTTTTCCTCACTGACTTCTAAAAGGCCACCAAATAGGATGACCTTGAAAGAATTTGTCTCTTGATTTGATAGGGCAGCACACCTTGGCTTGAAGAAGGCCGAAGAGATGTGTCCTGGTGAGATCCAAGTAGGTGAGTGTAGTAAGTGAGCAAGAAAATGTCTCCATTTGTACAAGTGGGAGAGTTGGCATGGAGAATCTTGGATGGCAGGTGCTTGGGGTTAAACCTATGTGTTTAAGAGCTGGAATGCTCTTTGAAGTTTATTCATACAATCATAGAATTATATTCACACATTAGTAGTAAAAGGGACTGTGTTGTTTATTAAGCTCAACCTCCTTCACTCAAAACATGCCATGGATGTTGGATCCCAGAAAATTCACTGTGGGCACCCCCAAATTGCACAAGCTGCAAAGCACTCTCTAGAATAGAATAGAATAGAATAGAATAGAATAGAATAGAATAGAATAGAATAGAATAGAATAGAATAGAATAGAATAGAATGCACTGCAACAAATTAAACTTGATACATTTAAATACATACATTCATAAAAAACACATAAATAGCAAGGTGTCTCAAGAAGTGATCAGGAGAGAATGAGGGCATTACCTTTGACCTTTCAAGTTCAATAACTGGAGGTTTGTAAAGTATAAAACTCCCAGATGGTCCTATGATGTGGCTGTTGCCCAAAGAAGAACATGACCCCTCTTTGTCCATCAAAATTCAATGATGCGTGCTGTCTGACACGGATTTGGGGTCATAATAAGATGATGAGAGAAATAAAGGGCATCTTTAGTTAGGAAAGAATATTCTTCAAAATTATTAAACACTGACATCCCCATTAACCTAAGATCCCCGACAGTCAATGGAAAGATAATTAATATAATCCCTGGAGCTGAGGATGAGATTCATGTCTTCCTAAGGTCTAACACTGGTCAAAGGACAGACGAATGAAGCCCTAAAAACACCTATTTCAGTCCATTTACTATAGAAGAAGTCAAGGGTGACAAACTCAGCAGTAGATTTTATACTGCATGCATCTAAACTTAGATGAGATGAATCATACAGAAAATGTCCTAACAGTGAGGACACTCATTATTCTTACATGGAATAATTGACCACAGAAAGGGGGACAAACCTGCCCATTGCTTGATAACTTCAAGCAAGAATGGATACAATATCCTACAGGCAATAAAGCTACAGACATCTGCAGTACAATCTATTAATTTTCCTTGATCTCTGAGTTTTATTACATTATCAAAGCAGGTAAGATAGTATGTTAGAATTGTAAGCCTTACACACATTCCTCATATTTCCATCATTCTTATGTTAGCTCCCTCAACTGACTCAATGTTGACAAGACATGAAGAAACGGCATAATTACAGCGTCACTGCATGCATAAGTGAGAGCAATACAAATGCATGAAGTCATGTTTATACATGCAGTGATTCCTTCGTGGCTGTGAGGAGCCCTTGAGACTTTCTAGAACTTTGAAGATCTGAGCAGGACTTACTGTGACATCTTGCTGTATGTGAGTGCAACCTTCCTAAGCAACCTTGCATGAATTATCAAGCTTTAAACTACTGGCATCCTTTGCTTCACACATTCCCTGACACGGGTAGCAGAGTTACAGGAAGAGGGAAAGAATTGCAGTGAAGGAGGCTGAAGTGTCTTCACCAGAGATGCATAACTTAGTCCCTTTTCTCGACAAAACATGCAGAGCCAGCACTTCAGCACCTGCATGGCTTCACCTGCAGTCTCATTTACCCTTCAGTTTCATTGAGATTAAGAGCACTGCCAAAACACTGAACTAAAGGAATAAAACAGCCTTCAAAGAATTAATCAACGCTTCTTTCATCAGCCCTTTTCCCACTGTTGTATTTCTAGCTGCAGGTTAGAACCCCTTCATTTCTGATTACCCCTTCATTCACCTGTCTCTATTCTTGTCAGCTCAGAGTCAGGATGCTCATGTACCATGTACTGACACCATGGCTGGGGTGAGGAGAAAGAGAGTGGACTGTAATGTTTGTATTTGAGCTACTTCAGGAGACCAGTCTTTTATTTCTCCATCTTACTGATGAGTCTAATATGTGCCTCAGTTTCCCTATTTTACTAAAATAAATTCATTCAGAAGTGCTGTGATGTTTTCAAAAGCTAGGTCAGTGCTAGGCAATCATCTGGGCAATTCCATGGTGCAGGGGAACTGAGACTACCTGATCCATTAATTAGTGTGAAGAACTAACTGACAAGAACATCTTGAAAATTGGAAGGGCCCTGGACCTCACAGAAGTTTTGAAATCTGATTTTTCTATAAAGCAAGTGTTTTCATGTTTCTTGGAACAGAGATAATTAAGACCATGTTATGAATGTAGTGCTGACCTTAACCTTGCTCCAAACACATACACTGTGAAACATTGAGTCCAGTGGAGGTCATCGGTCTCTCTCATGCATTTCTGCAGTATCTTCCTTCCCATCCCCATAGCTTGCTCACCGTGCTCTTGATAATTTTTAGACTTTTTTTTTTTTTTTTTTTTTTTCGTTAGTGACAAAAGTTAATAAGGGGATTCAGGCATTTTAGCCTCTCTTTGAAAACTCTCTCCATAGTGATTGCTGAGGAAAACTGCTTAGCCTTTAAAGTAACTCTGACAACTGCTTTAGGGTGGCACTCAAATGATCTAGCCTATCCAAACCTATTCATGGTTTGTCATTCTGGTGCCAGTTCACTTGGGGTTGGCTTGGGAAAGCTCACACAGCACAAGAGAAATCTCCACGTTTTCTCCCAAAACATCTTAGAGGTTCCTACAGGTGTTCTTTAAGTTTTATAGGCAGTTCAAAGCAGTGTCTTTTTCCAGATGAATTAAAGCTTGGTGAAAACTGGTATGCAAGTTACACAGTCAGTTTATGTACCTCAGCTGCCTTGCCATTAAAACTCAGGTGTTAGAGGGAGGCAAAAAAAAGAAGTAAATACTAGAAACAAATGAAGTACTTCCTTTTTACTGTGAAGCAGCTTAATCTTCAGTTTCTGAAAGCTTTTTCTCCATAACTCTTACAGTATTTTTGGAGGTTTTATAGATATCAAGAAGTTGTGACTCTCGCTGTTCATCAGAAGGGTCTATAGCATGACCAAACAACACAACCAGAGTATGGTGATAAACCAGAGTGAGGAAGAACAACTTGTCAGGTCAATTCTACTCCCAACAAAGAAAAGATTTGAAAATATCAGAATCCCAGACTAGTTTAGGTGGGAAGAGACCTCTGGGGCCATCTGGTCCAACCCCTGCTCAAGCAGGGCCACCTCCAGCAGGGTGCCCAGGACCACGTCCTGGTGGCTTTTGAAGGTCTCCAAGGAAGAGACTCCACAACCTCTCTGGTAACCTGTGCCAGTGCTCAGTTACCTGGACAGCACAGAAGTGCTGCCTGGTGTTTAGGCAGTATCTCCTGTGCTCTGGTTTGTGCCCATTGCCTCTTGTGCTGGCACTGGGTACTACTGAAAAGAGCCTGGCTACATCTTGTTTTCACCATCCCTTCAGATATTTATATACATTGAAAATATATTGTATTCATTATTAAGATTAAATAAGGCAAATGTCTCTTAGGTCTTTGGACACAACTACCTCACTGACCTGAGAACAAGAGAAAAGTCACGGGACTGGAGAATGGCTCCAAGACTGTTTTATTTACAGGTGTAGATACAACTCATAAGTCTAATGCTAACTCTGTTTATGTATGCATTGTGTCTATAAAATATTGTACCTTTTGGTTGCCCCAAAGAAGGGAGAATATAGTGTTTTCTTCATCAAAGTTCCAATGTGTTATAGGGCTGTAGTTTGCAACTGAGTGGACTTGAAAGACACAAGGTTTCCTGCCCCACAGACATACCAAGTACAGAGCCTTTCTGAAACCATTTTTTACCTTTTATCATCTAGAGAACAATGTTTCCATCACATATGATTCCTCCCTATTTCCATCAGTATTATAATTCTGGAATTACACTTGATAATTAGATCTGAATGGTGTTGTCTTCTTTCAAGACAATCCTGAAGCTCTCTGCTACATACAGAATTTTTAAACTCTTTATTTTGAAAGAAGCAACAGCCCCCAAGCAGGGCAGGGGGACAAAACATTATAAGAAAACCTAACAGATAACTAAATAAGATCAGAAAATTAGGTATTCTGTCAGTAATAGGGAGTGAAAACAGGCAGATGTAAGGTAGAAATGCTATATGCAGGTCGAGCAATCACACAAAACAGACAGGAAAAAGGAAGCCAAAGTGTTAGAAGGGAAAAGGTCTCTGATCAAATCTTTATAAAAGCCAGCACTAAGGTGTGTGTTACAAACATTTTTCTTCTCCTTCTCTGATCTCCCAGTCTCCCAGTGAATCTTATAATTAGAAGTGAACCTCAAACAGCTCTCACCTGAGTGTGTTCTCATGCTAATTAGAGCTTTATGAACTTTCTAAAGATGGACCCAGCTGCCCTTTCATTTTCCTGTTCTCCTAAAAGGTGCTAAAGGTGCTTTTGTTACATCTTCCTAAGCTTTTTTCTTTTCTCTCTCTCTCTCTCTCTTTTTTTTTTTTTTCTTTCTAGAAAGCACTACATACCAAATTGAGTGACATAAAATAGGTGACTGAGTGAAGACTGAAGAACTCAGAGAAATTAATGTTTTCTTGAATAAGGTTTCTATAGTTATTGAGATATATTATGCAATTTTTGTGTTAGTGAGGCTTCTTCTTTCCTCATCATTTACTAAAATGCTGCATTTTTAGTCACTGTTAAGAATGTAAGACTGTTAGAACATCTCACATCTTTTGATTTCCTGTACATTATAGATCCAGAGCATAGTGTTTCCAGGTGGAAAACTCTGCTTATTGAAAATAATGTTTCATGATAAAAAAAATAAAGAAATAAAAAATCATTGAAATTCAGGTATGTTTATTCTGTAACTTCACTTCTGCAGGAAAATTGTGATTTTCTAGAGAAAATGCATATTCAGTACATTGGAATGAACAGTGAACTTGATTTTTGCTCTTACTGAAATATTGCAAAACTCTTTATATTACACAGAAAAGCACTGTGGTATAACTCTTTTTTTCCTCTTATTGCATAAAAATACGTATTGATCTCAGGTAGATGTAGGCTAATTTCCTTTTTAAGCTCAAGTTTGGACAACAGCAAGCAAGGAAGGTGGTTGAGTCTGGCTTTAAGGACAGGCTTGAGCATATGCTTGTGTGACTGTATTGACATAACCAGAGAGGTGGGACAATGCAATGAGGATGCCTGGAGAACCACAGAAGCATGAAGACCATGCATCATTGTCTTCTAACTGATGAACAAAGCCCTACCCCAGCACGATTCTGCAATATTTTTATTTAATAGATGGCAAAAAGGGATGGGGTTTGCTTTTCTGCAGTCTCACAAATAGCCATGTGAGGGATTACAGTCAGGACCAGGACAGATCTCTGCATGGGGGCACAGAAGTTTGTGCGTCCACTTGCATCCTTACTGTGCTTAGACATCCATCGTCTGCTCGACATCCCAGCTTCAGAGGAAAATCCTGCCTTGCTGACACTCTATACCTGCAGCTGCTGCCTTCTCAGAGTCAAATGCATGGATTGCAGTCCCAAATGCATGGGAAGAGCAGTCACTCTTCCCTCTGAGGTGTTTGGGGGGTAGCAGAGCTCAGCTTTTGAGCTCAAGTCTGCTTCAGACCATGACAGATTTGTTCCCTGAATCCATACTCTTTTTAATCTAAATGTCAGGTAGGAAATTAAAGCCCTGCTGAAACGGAGTGTATTACCAGCTTTTTATTAGATCACAAACAATTTAATAACCAGATAGAGGGAGAAGGTCATTTTGTTGTCAGTCCAGCTTATCTCATAAATTAGGCATCAGGTTTTGCACAAAAGCATCTCTCAGCAAATAAAATTATCTGTTTTGATGAAGGGCCTCTGTCCATGGAAAACAGATAACACAGATGAAAGAGGGAGCCCTGTAATAAAATTATTATCCAGGAATGTATGAAAGGGGATGGATTCTTTAAAAAATACTTATCATGCGTTTACCCTATTGACAGTAACTAAATGCCAAAGTAGCAAAGGACACACCTTCCTGATGAATTAATGTGAAATAGTTTCAAGGTCAATAAACAAAAGGTATGGCAGATGAAATATTGATTATAAATAGGGTAGCTCTTGGTGACCTCACTGGTTGAAAAGGGAAGAGACCCAGAGCATTATCTCTTCACTAGAAAGATTTATGGCACAGAAGTGACAGTCTTCTGAGTAGGCGCAGGGCAATGAGTGATGCACTGCCAACACAGCATTGATTTCAATGTATCATGCTGCAAATCTGTTTTTGGGGCGTAGGAGAGGAGTGACAAGGAAATGATTTGGCTAGAGTAAATTTTTTTCCCAGAATATGAAGGTCTCCTGTTACTCAGGTTTGTCTGCATGCAGCTGTCTGATGCACGAGGCTTTCAATGCCCCTGCCTATCTCAAGTTGTTTTCTTTTTTTTTTTTTTAGCCTTGTTAGAATGAAGTTAGATTCGTGTATTAAGTGTCCTGCTGAATGTGGTGGTTCTTTATCTCCTGAGAGGTGCTGCAAGACAGATGTGGCAGCAGCAACGGCAGAAGCTTCCCAGATGACAGTTTACTTGAACTGCAAACATGGGGGTGGAGAAAACACCTTCCAGGGCAGGATAGTGTTTTTTTCTCCCATGGCAATTGTAAGCTGACTTGCATCATTTTTTCCCTTTTCTCTGAATAATGTGAGATTTATGTCACCTGAAAATGTAGCCATGCAAATCTTCTACCCCTTCCCCAATGTGGGCCTGGGGATGCAGTAAGTCAATGGCCTTCAGAAAACGAAGAATTGGAAGAAAATTCTGCAGAAAGAGAATTCTTAAAACAGCTGCCACCCTCCAATATAACTGTCTCTGAATTCATGTTTACAAATCAATATTTGCTCAGGAAACCTTTCTGTGACTGTGTCTAACAGCCAGGTCTGGTGCATCTGCCAGAGCCCACTGGTCAGTAGTGATGCCCATGACACAGCCAATCCATCCCATTATTCTGTTTCATGAAAATCATCCTGATTGATGCCTACCCTGATGTGATATTATATGCCCAAAATCAAGCTTTGAAAGGAAGTACCATGCCTGGTAATCTAAACTCTAGAGATCACTTAAAACATACACATTCAGTGTAAGAATTTTTCAGGAATAATTGGAGGCTGCAGAACTTTTCTAGTGCATGTAACCCATCAGTGCAAAATAATGCTTATTTGCAAACACTTTGACTATATGCAGCCCCAGGTGGGAGACAAATGTATTTTTGGTAAGCTGTTTAACTTCATGATGGTGAGAAATAAAACAGCAGAAAACTTTTGAGAGGGGATGGGGTGGGTGGGAAGGAGAGGGAGAGTGTAGGGATAGAGAGCAGTTTTTTTTTTTTCTGGTCTTCATAAGCTCTTAAGGACTGCTTAGTGAGGAAGTTAATAAACTCACATCTTCTCTTTTGGGTTGTGAACTTCCTTTATTTATTTATTTATTTATTTATTTATTTATTTATTTATTTATTTATTTATTTATTCTTTTCTGGCAGAAGCCAGAAGCTGGCCCTACGACCAGCAGCATGTTTCTATAATGGCATCCCAGTGCTATTGACACAATGTCATTGTGCTGTTTTTAAACTTCAACCTTGTTCCTTATAATAGTTTAGACTTGATGCATAGATTGATGGCGTACAAAATAGTAGGTCATCTGATCATGGAATACAGGATCTCTTACTGTGTATACCATTAGACAAGGATAGAATTTTTATTGGGAAATACAAAGGGATATGCATTCCCACAACATGAAATGGTTCACCATCTTAACAAGATAGGAAAGCCATGTCACAAGAGAGATTTATGGTCTACACAAGGATAAAAAGAAGAAAAGCTCCCAGCATGGCATTTCAGCTGGATAATTAATCCAATGCTTGGATTTATTTACTGTGTTTGAACAGATTATTTTAGTACCAGGAGGGCTGTGTTTTAGTACAGAAAGGGCTGTAGACTTCAACAAGATCTTATAAGCCTGTTGCTAATGAAGTATGTGATGAAGAAAAAGACTGGTAAGAAGAAAGTAAAGATTAGCATAAGAATCACATGCTATATAGTCTGGATCCATTCCATAAGTGGAGTCCATATGAACATGGACATTAAGGTCATCTGTCCTATCATTTTATCAAAATTTCTGATTATTTTATTGTGTGAATGTGCATGTGTGTGGAACCCAGTCAATGAAGAGACTATAGAGCTGGGTACAACAGAAACCAGGGGCCTGAGAGTGTGTGTTTTGTCAGGTTGTTTCAGATGATTTGGCTGGGACACCATATGCCTAGTTTTAGATTTCATCTGGGATGGGAAACAGATATACCAAAATTCTTTGGAAATGGGAATTCCTATACTGTGACTGTGAAATTAAACAGACAAGAAAAGCCTCCTCATTTTTATCCAGGTCATCTGAGGAAGATTGCATATAAAACCCAACCATAATGTCACCTACAGCTAGTTATGAACACAAGTAAGCTTCAAATCAGATGTCAATATCCAAACCCTGACAGTTTCAGAGTTTAATCCATTAGGTATTTAGGCCATTTTTCTAATTGAGCCCATGCCAAAGTCCAGTGTCTGACTTTGCATAATGTTGTGAAGGACTGCATTCTGACCAGTTCTAATCTAATTACAGGCTAATCAACGTAATTTATTTATTTATTTATTTTTGTTTAGTTTGCACTGTTACTCTTGATAGCATCTTAACTCGAGTATGGTGCAAATAGTGGAGCTGGCTAATTACTGGGGTCTCTTTCTGCAGATGCTTGATGTAAACGGAAGACAGAACTACTGCTAGTTTTATGAAAAACTCATTCACTGTTGCTGAGAGACAAATACAGAAAACCATATAGAAAATACAGACAGATGATATTTAATAAAATAGCCTTTTCAGAGACCTGAATATCCATTACTGTGGAGGTAATGGTTAACAGGGTAAACAATTCAATCCATCTCAATCTATGCACTTAGACCTAGCTATATCCCTGTCATTACTTACCTGCTCAAATTTATCTCCTTATTTACCTTCTTATTGATATATATATCTTTCTCTATGGTGTTTCTTGGCACCCAGGGATTGGAGCGCTCAGCTTCTGGCTTTGGGTTCATCCTGTACAAACAGATACAGAGGGAATCTGGAAGCAATGAATGAGATGTAAATGTCCATGGTGGCATTGCAGACAAACCATGCAGAAGAAGCCTTGAGACTTTTTTTAAATTTAGGATACACTGACTGAGAAAAGCTTGTGAATCTTAGGTCACTATGTCCAGTCCTTTCTATGGACACTAAGGAACTTTTGTCACAAAAAATAAAAACATCCAAAATGAGCAAGCACCCATAGAAAATATGGGAGTTTGGGGCTGGAAATCTATGGGGAAAGTTCATTTTAGTAATAAAAAATGTGTCCTGTGTGGCATCCACTGCCTAGCTCTCTACTGTTATCTATTTTCATTTTCTTATAATTCTATTTATCTAGTTATGAATTCAATTTTTTTTTCCTGAGACGTTCACCACCTCAGCAATTGTGTTCTCCTGTGATCTCGTGACAGTATTTTGCTGTTGTTTAAATCACTTCCACTACAGAAAGCAGCCATATACTATACTCTCTCCAGTACAGCACAAGGAGGAGAGGAATTTCTTGCCATGCTTATTTGTTTAAACAAGTTACTTCTCATACAAACTCATGAAGATCTACTGTTTGTTGAGTGGGATGAGCAGACGCAGCCCTTGGGTATCACAAAGGTGATTTGCAGCAGAAAAGGTACACTACACTGTGTGAGGTCCTTAGCCTGCTCTGCTTCACTATGACAACTTAGAGTATCGACCTTCAGAATAACACTCTTGTGCATCTGCTTCTCAAAAGCTAACCAAAATGAGGCTTAGATTCTTTATAAAAGGTTTATTGTTATTATTATTGCCCTCTGCAGCTTCCCCCCCGAGGGTTCCTTTATCATTCAACCCAGGCAGCAGATTAATTCTCTCCTAAATGCAAAATCTGATGACATTTTTTTCCATAAATCTAGACACTATCTGGGGATTTACTCCAGGGCAGTAGCTCTCAGTCTTGACTTTACAAAGACTTACGTTCAAAAAGGTTTCCAGCAGGAACTGTCTCTGTCCCCCAAATCTTCCATTCGCTGGAAGGCAGTGCCAGTGAAATTCTGCTTATGACAGTTCCTCCACAGCTGGTTTTAGGGTGAGAAATGAGAACAGATGGAGCAGCTGTGGCAGAAACAATCTCCAGGGTGGAAAACTCATGTCTTCTTAGAGTGAGCTCATGAACTGAAGTTGGTATCTGTGGCAGAATTTTCTCTCCTATATGAGCAGAATCAAGCAGAGGACATTAAACGTGCACTTTTCTAAGAGAACTACTGAATTACCAACAAATATATTGCAACTAGAGCAACGGATTCAGATGGTGTATTAAATATCAGCTTTAGGAGGACACCTAGCATGTGTAGTCTAAAGGACTGTATGTATAAATACAGATGGTCTTAATCAACATGAGGTTTCAGATTATTTTTACTGCATCCATCCCAACTCATGGAAACTGTAATGAAATAAATGGCTAATTGAGCATGAACACTTTACTGAACAAAATGATCTTGTCTTCTGAAATGTTTTATTTGATAAACCAGAGATAATGGACAGGTTTCCAATAAATTTGATCTTTAAATATAATTTTTCAGAAGTGTGCATCCTGCTTTAAAAATTGGTTCAGCAAAGATGATAAGCGCAGGTGGGGAGTATCATGGTAATTGCCTGTCTCCATGTGAGGGGGAGAATATTTGCAATATTGTGGTCCTCATCTAGGAGCAGATTACCCAGGAAAAGGAACAAACCAGATTGTCAGTCTGTAGAAGTCAATGAACCCAAGCATATTTTGAAAATTACATAGTTTATGGAGTGCTCTGCTAATTCTCCATCATAGTTTCATCCTACTTGATACAAAAGATACTGCATAGCTGTGTTGACCAAGGAGAGCAAAGCAGGGATCCTCACCATCATATAGTAGTTTCTATTATCTTTTTATTTCCTCCAGCAGACACTGATTTCTCACTCCTCTCTGGGTTACAAGTGCTGGAAGACCAGAAGAGCGGCAGACATACAGCCAAGCAGCAAAAGAAGGCTGTTCTCTACCTGGATTGGAGTCCCATGGGTTGAGGCAGCCCTGGATTTGAAAGGCTAGGCTTCAATTTATTGTATGTGTCACTGTAAACAGAATTACACTTGTAGTGAATAATTTCAGGAACATATTTCATGCAGGGTGGGTAAATTTCCTTTCACAACCACAGTTGTTCAATATCCCAACATCAGATAGAGCCTGACATAAATTATGGGTTTAAACTATCGGTACTACTAAAACAAAACTGAAGACAGAAACACCAAAAGAAAGATTTGAGGTGGAAGAAGACTTCTGATCCTGGTCAGCAGCAAACGAGCATGTGGGTGATAAGTCAAAATGATGGGGAGTGAACATGGATGTTGGAGATCAACTCCCAGAGCAGATTGTTCTTGATGGCTTCAAGTGCTTACTACTCTTACAGCAAGAAAAACTGAACTGCTTGTGAAGATGCTTTGGCACTTTTCTGGTTTTGCAACCAAATATATTTGCATCAACCATGACTGGTACTGACTTGACTTAGCATGTAAATTGTGATGGCTTATGAGCTGCTTTCTGATGTACATGAGAAGTTGGGGGGACTCTTAGTGCTGAATAACCACCCAAAAACCCTGTATGTGAGAGGCTGTACAAAGGGTCAGGTGGATTATGCTGCATTGCAGCTACCTCAGCTGTCAAAATTAATGTTCAGCTGAGCCCTGACAGACCTGCATGCTACCCTGAAGCATAGCTGGTATGAAGAAATCTTAAGTCAAATTAAGGGTCAAATAAAATCACTGATATCAGAAAAAAGAAAAAGGTGGAGGGATTAAATCTACCAAAACCAAATAAAAAGGAAATACCTACAATTTTAAAGCATTATTTAATTTATTTTCTTTTCCTCTCATAAAAATAATGGATGAATATCTTCTGGATGTGATTACTAGTTTTTGATTAGGCAAATTTAAGGAAGGTGATTAAGAAGAGGTATCTGGGGCCACAAAAAGAAATAAAGTCAACCCCCTAAACCAAAAACTTTTACTAGCAAGGAGCTAGAAGAAAAGATGCAGTAGAATGAACATTGCCTAGAATATCATTGAAGGCACAAGCAAAATATCTGGTATATGCTCTTAAGTGGAAAGCTATTATCATTGATTTTATGTTTCAATTATCTCAGAATCATTTGCTCCTTTATGACTTTAAAATAAATATATTAGGTGAAAGTCCTTTGGGATTTTATGCAACTTGAGATCAGCTAATGTCTGTAACAAACCTTTTCCCTTCAGAACTGCTACCATGAGCAAAACTGAAAGACCTGAAGAAGAGAAAATTAGTTTTGTTAGAGGAACTGGTCAAAGACTATAACCCCTCACTTGTGAAAATAAGCAATTTGGAAATTAAATAAATTAATGATATGTGGAAATTAAAGCAGTGATCCAGGTTCAAAATTAACCACATTCTGCATATGCTGCAAATGACATTTCTTTAGACATATTTAGAGGGGCTGGTAGAAAAGTACTGAGGCAGTGACTAAGAATAAAGGCAGCTTGCAGAAGTGTTAATGCCAACACCTTATTTGAGTCATTCTGGTGATTTCTATTAGAGAGCCAAGCAAGCCAAACCTGTGGATGGTCCCATTCTTGGTTGCTGAAATCAGACTGTGCCCAACAGTTGTGCTGTGTGGCCTTGTTTGTCAAAGGGTCCAATCCGTCCCTGTGAACTGTGTTTAATGAGGGTTTCTGATTCTCTCTTGAAAATGACCAAGTGAGAAAAAATACATAAATAAAAATAAAAGTAAAAACCCACAACACTGTCTTATGAATTGTTATAAATTATTGGTAATATGAAATAACATTGCTTTAAAACACTGGGCTCCAAGACATGTCCAGCTCCTGTTTCTAAGAACCTAAAAAGGCAAGAAAGGCAAAAACCTACTTTTAAAACAACAGCAGGAAAAAACAAACAAACAAACATGAAACAACAACAACAACAACAACAACAAAGCAAATAAAGATCTCCTTTTAGATTATTAATATTAGCAGGATAGAAAAATGTTTGTAGACATGGTTTGAAAAGCTATTTCATTACCTGCACTGCAATCCAATCCATGTACTTATTTATCTGGATTTGAAAGAAGCTGACAAATTCAAGGCAATATGCAACAACACTCCAATTAGCCTTGACAGCATTAATAACTATAATGTGCCACTTGTATCTGCTAAATGTTTCACCATCTTAGATTAAGTTAATTGAAATTAATCAGCAGCATAGTGAGAAAAACAAAGGCTGAGAGAAATTTTTTAAAGATATGATGGATTCATACACTCATAGCCTTTACCTAATGTTAGGGAACAAAACACACATCTACATATACATGGAGTGATCCAAAACAATTAAAAACCAGGAAAATGGTTTGTCATTTGTTTTATTAGGATATTGAGAGAAGCTTGGAGAAAATGTGCAAGTGGCTTGATTCTTTCCATGCAGTTTCCCCAAGGAACAGGCTGTAATTTCTACCCATCCACCTGCAAAAAGATAAATATCCAAGAAATAAAAAGTATTTGTGTCATCACTTAATTCATATAAACTCTAGATAGAAAAATATCTTGCTTTGTTTTCCAGACTTTTAATGAGCTGTACATTTTGAATAGGGATTATCTCTTCCATCTTTCTACTTGGCTGAAATCTGCCATATATACATGTCCTATGTTTCGTTCAGATAGATCTCTTTCTGTCTTTCCACAGTAGGAATAATTGGGGTTTAAAAGCTCTCTGTAGTTGCCTGGGAATTTATGGTGTGGAGCAGAAAGTTTAGTGGATCGGTAGGTGACTCTGAACTGACAGGAAGATGGATGCATAAGTAGAATCTACCATTCTCACCATCCTGTATTTTGGGGCTTGATGCTCTTCTGGAAGTTTCATCCACTTGACTGTTTTTTCTTAATCACCTCTAAAGGGAGAAGCAGCAAGACAGACACAAGTCATATGTCACTGACAGAAATCCTATTTTCAGTGCTGGGAAAATGCCTCAGCACCTGGTAATTAAAGCTAGAGACAAGACTACTTCCTATTTTTATCTTAAACTCCTGTTGTTAGAACTATTTCAGTCCCCTTGTCAAACATTTCAGTGACAAAGAACTGGAAAGGTCATTGTATCCATCCCTTTGCTATCAGAAGCAATTATATAATCCCAGGTGGGAACAGATCAAGATCTACCTAAAAAATGTAAAGTTTCTTTCCCAATGTTTTCTTCCCCTCACCCATTACCTAAAAGCCTGAGTGACTTTGTTCCTTCTGAAATCCTTGAGGGCCTCCAGGTAGGCTGAAAGCTACCCCAAGAACTGAGAGCCTGCTGAAGTCCTCATCTCTGCCACCCATATGGGGATGTAGTTGTTCTACTTTTCATGTGGACATTTCTGGACTTGGTAATTACATGGCTTCAGCCAATGCTATCTAATAAGCCAGAGCAAAACCTATGCAGTTGACACTGGATCTTTTAAACCTCTTTTCACCTGTTAAATCAACATTAGTCTAACCTAAAAACACCAGTTCAAAAAAGTCTACTGGGTGACTCGGTGAAACAGACAAATTAGAACTGCGGTAACATTTTCATTTATCAGGCTTCTTCCTGATATTTCCCTTTCTTCTGTTCTCACTTTTACTTATTTTAAAAAATACACATGAACTTTGCTACTGTCTATTTTAAGCAAATCCACTCATGCCAGCACTGTGGGTGCTGAGGTCAGCAGAGAAACCTTTCAAAGCTGACGTAGTGAACTCTAATGAGACCATCTGAGGCAGCCTCATCCTCTCCTGCTCCTATACAGCGTGCTTAGTCAAACTTGACATGTATTATCAGTCTGTAATTCTTTTAGGGAAAGCATAATTTTCAACATTTAGAGGAATTAGTCTTCAGGAATCTGATGGGGATATAAAATTGAAACAGGGTGTATTGAGCTCCATGATTCTTGTGGGTCCCTTCAAATTCAGGATATTCTATGATTCTATTATTAAGCACAGGAAAAAAGGGCTATACAGGCATGTGTGGATATTGTTTAATCAGGGTCGAGATATGGAGAGATATATACCAAACTTTTTTTTTTCTTTTTTTTTTTTTCTTTTTTTTTTTTTCCCTCAAGAAAGAGCAATTCTCTTTAACATGGAGTGATTTTAAGGTAAAGAGAGAGAGAGAGAGAAAAAAAAAACAAAAAAAAAAACAGTTTGGTTTTGAATAAACCCTGCTAAAGGTCTTCTTGCAGCTTCATTCCTCAGCACACTTTTCCACAAATAGATTCAGATGTTGGGATATCACTTGTTTGTATCTGAAGAGCAATATGTTCTTGAGCTAAAAATGTAGCATTGAGCAGATGCTGACTTGAAGAGGCACATTCCTGAAAGCAGGAGAGTTGGATGCTGTCAACAATCAATAGACACATGGAAACTAAACAACAACAACAAAAAAAAAGAACAAAAAGAAAAGTCAGAATTTAGACATTGCTTATTTTTCCTCACCACCTTTTGACAGGGGATTAAGGAACAGGATGAATTAAACAGGTATTATTAAACCCACACACCAACTTATTTCTAATTTAGAGGTGCACAAACTAAGTCACAAGTTAGTGTAACCACATACATCACTGAGGGCATGGAGATGTTTATCTTCAGCTCCTTCCTCTGTGCAGATGTTCTTCTATGGGGCTTTTCTACTCTGCAGAAGGCAACTTCTCCACTGAGCAATCTCCAGATTTATGTTGCCAAGCGGTTACAAGCCTTTGATAGTTGCATGCCAACAAGTCAGAGAAATGACACTGTGAATCTAAAATTCAACCAGGGTACATAGAGATAGATATAGGAGAGAAGTGGAAAAGGAAAGGAAAGGAAAAGAAAAGAAAAGAAAAGAAAAGAAAAGAAAAGAAAAGAAAAGAAAAGAAAAGAAAAGAAAAGAAAAGAAAAGAAAAGAAAAGAAAAGAAAAGAAAAGAAAAGAAAAGAAAAGAAAAGAAAAGAAAAGAAAAGAAAAGAAAAGAAAAGAAGAAAAGAAAAGAAAAGAAAAGGAAGAAAGGAAGGAAGGAAGGAAGGAAGGAAGGAAGGAAGGAAGGAAGGAAGGAAAGAAGGAAGGAAGGAAGGAAGGAAGGAAGGAAGGAAGGAAGGAAGGAAGGAAGGAAGGAAGGAAGGAAGGAAGGAAGGAAGGAAGGAAGGAAGGAAGAGAAAAAAAAAAAGAAAAAAAAAAAAGAAAAAAAAAAAAGAAAAAGGGAGAAAAAAAAAAGAAAGAGAGTAGGATTGCTCACCTTCTGCCTGCTGGGTTTTCTTTTCATCCCTATCCCAATGGGACATACATTTGGAGAAAAAAAAAAAAAAGACCTCAGTAAACTCTACGGAGACAGGTTCTCATTGCATGGCCACAAGGTGTTGAGAACCAAGTGACATGAAAAGAGCAAACTGAGCTGGATAGGGCACAAAAGCCACAGTCTCCCATGTGAGAGTTTGGAAGAGTTAGAACCATGGGGACTACTAAGCAGCAAGTCTCGTATGTGGATGTCATAAAAGAATCTAGTCTAACAAAATTTTAACCTTATAGATACCTAAAGGACTCCTTGAATCTGAAGATCTGCTGCTCTTTCTCTGTAGATTTTTGCAAATTTTTCAGATGGTATAATTTCAGACTAAGATATTTTACCTGTGTGAAGTTCACCAGTCATCTCACGTCCATGTAAACTTCTGAAGAGATTTTCTTCCAGGCACTTGCCATTATTTATTTGCAAGATTAGTTTTCCTCTTTTTTTTAGAAGGAGGTTTCTAAGAAGATTTATGTATTTTCTTATTTTCATGGTATAGTTTTTGACATTGCACCTTCAAGTACATGAATATTTTCGTGATTTTTTTTTTTTTTGGTTGTTTTGTTTTAAATTTATTTTCACTGCACTTCTAAAATCTTCCATTCTTTATTTATGTCTTTGCAGGTGATTGAGCATAGGAACACTGTTTAACCTGAAATTTGATTATTAATTGTATTTCATGACCATACTATCTTTTTTGTTTGTTTGTTTGTTTTGTTTTGTTTTAAGTAAACATGTAGATGCAGAGTAGTTTTGCCTTTCTTTATTGATGCTTTTTGTTTAATTACTTTGACATTGTTATTGTTTTGTGTCATTATGACATCCTGTAACACCACTAGAGAAATTTTATTTCATTTTCCTTTTTGAAAGAAGATAATTATATAATTTAAAACAACGTCCATCCTTGAAACAAGAACCCTCTATAACAACCGTTTTATTTTCTTAAGTTGTTGTGTTACAACTCCTGTCATTATCTGTTAATTTAATTCCAATATGTTGGATATTGAATCCTTCTGGAAGAAAAGGATCAAAAATGTTAAATTAGGCTTCAAAACAAAGATGACATTTTCTACAAACTGGTAGGAAATAATCACCATTTCTTTTGAATTCTTTGTCAAAAGCAAAAGCTCAAAGGAAAAACAAACAAACAAACAAAACATCAACACTTTTTGGACAGTTTCAGGGAAAAAGAAAACAGAATCTGTGAGATAAACAAATAGAAGGAGAATACCTTCTGATCAGACAGTTATTTTTCCTGTATAAAAAACCTTTTGCTTTCATCAGTACTCACTCACTCAGAAATGTTTCAGTCTTCAGTGAGTATAGGTTGAGGAGTTTTATAGCTTTCTTTACTACAGCACACAGCACACTTCCAAGGACTGCACATATATCTGACTGGTCTATCACAGTCAGTCATTCTCTACTCTTATGTAAATAAATGCTCATTCTCTCTATCCACAGAAACAGTCACATCACCAGTTCTGACTCCTTGATTAAATATGACAAGCAATTATTGAAGTGCCATTACAAACAGAGATATCCCATCCTGGTACATCCCCAGATAATGTTATTACAGCTCTGCAGCTTGAATGTAGCTCAGCTTTACACTAAGTGGCACATTACAGCATAAAGCAAATATTCATGAGTAACATCAATCGATAGAGAAGTCATGCTCCGCAGTATGTAGTTTAATGAATTTGCATATGATGGAAAAGTGGAAAGATGCAATTTCTGTTTTTGAATTAGAAAATTAGAACTGATTTTTAAAAATGTAATCTCCATCTTTAAGGAAAACTGTTGCATTGCTGTGCATTACGTTTACCACAAGCTGAAATGTAAAGTCAATATGTTGAAGGTTTCAATGGAATGGAAAAGTCTGCTGAAATAGATTGGGAACAAAATTTTCCATCACTTCAGAGATATATTGTGCTCTGCTATGAAATTCATAGGTGCTGTTGTCCCGGTCAGTCATTCTTCTCTCAAGTCTTATGACCTAGACAAACTATAACTTCATGAATCACTGTCTTCAGTGGGCTCCCCCAAAACCTTTGTGGTATATTTGAGGAGGCACATCAGGTTTCCCAATGGAACATTTTGCCAGAAATCACTTTTTATCTCTAGAGCACTCATATTTCAATAGAACATTTCCATCAGGAAATTTCTAAGAATTTCCATCAAGCTGTAATGACTGTTTCAGTAATGTTCAGTGCCCTCCATCAGATTCAGGACAGTATTGGGCCAATGGTGCCTGAAGGAGCTCCCAGTCTGAAGTCCTGATAAGTGCCTTAAATTCATGTATAAAAATATTTGGTTTTCTATTAGCCCATGCATCATGGCTTTTAGGAGGCAGGTGACAGTGGGGAGGAAAAAGAGACGGCAGGAGGGAGGTGAAGTCAGGAGACAGTAAGGAAGACAGGGTTATACTGATGTGGCAGCAGAGAGTTAGTGAATTGAAAGAAATGGCATTAAGCATGGATTGATTAATGGCAATGACAACAGGGACAAACAGCTTACAGGCTAAATCCTCTGCTCTGTGCATTTCACTGTTCCTCTGCTGCATGGCACAGAGCTGTCATGTCTGCCTGGTGGCTGTTTGCCTAATTTTTCAGCTGAAGTGATGAGCAGTTGTGGGCACAGATGAGATGGCAGCAGTCATTCAGGAGAAGCTCAAGTGGGTGATCGCTTTCCTTCCCCCACCACTGTGTCCAAAGCAGTGGTGAAAGAAGGTAAACAAAGTCACTGAAAAGGAAGATCACATAGCAGCTTCTAACATTCCTCTAGTTATTTATATTCTATTTATATATTATATTCATCTTTTTTATTATTCTGGTGTTTTGTCCGTTTTCATATTTGAGGATGCAAAGACACGACCAAAAGAGAACAAATGGATCCAAGTAAAAGGTAGTAACAACTGGAGGCGTCCTCATTGTCATAGACACCTGCAAGGTGGAAAGTTCTCTGGTTTCTTGCCTTGTACAGTGTGCTCTAGCTGTAAGGGTAAGCCTTCCAGACATTCCCTAACCTTAAGTCTTCTGCCTCTAGTCAGTGTGATAGTTGCATGCAGGGTTTCATCAGCTTGGTCACACTGAGTCCACATATGCAGTTTTCCATGGACACATGGAAAAATGAAAAACCATTTTGGATAATGTCTGTTTTGTTAGACGGGCAGGGAACTGTTGTTAAGGATGAATGAGATCCATATGCAAGCTGGCTCTGCAGTCTGACTATTTACACTTTTCTTCAATACACTTTTGTTGGTGACATCAATGGACAAAAAGAAGTGACTGCATAGCAATGTACTTCACATCCTTTCTTTTCCAAGGAAAAGCATTTATTCTTAGAAGAATTCATAGAATCACAGAATATCCTAAGTTGGAGGGACCGACAGAGGCCATTGAGTCCAACTCCTGGCTCCACACAGGACCACACAAAAATCAGACCCTGTGCCTGAGTGCATTGTCCTAACACTTCCTCAACTCTGTCAGACTCGGTGCTGTGACCACTGCCCTGGGCAGCCTGTGCCAGTGCCCGACCACCTCTGGGTGCAGAACCTTTCCCTAACCCCCAGCCTGACCCTCCCCTGTCCCAGCTCCATGCCATTCCCTCGGGTCCTGTCGCTGTTCCAGAGAGCAGAGCTCAGCGCCTGCCCCTCTGCTCCCCTCGTGAGGGAGCTGCAGGCCGCCATGAGGCCTCCCCTTGGCCTGCAAGGGCTGTCAGCTGCTGTTCGTATGTCTTGCCCTCTAGACACCCACAGAAAGCTCTACTAAGCTATATTGGGAAGCCTGTAGATGGGAAAACAAAACAAAACAAACAAATAAAAGCCCTTGACACTTGAGAGGATAATTTGAAGCAATGAAGCTCCCCCCCCCCCCAACCTTTAAGTTCCCGTTGTAATAGAACCATGACTCATGAGCTGTATTTAAACACCAAGAACTATTTCACCTATGGTTAGATTCATTAAAAACCAGATTTTTAGTCTGTCAAAGTCACATTTCTCAAAGATGGGGCTATTAAATTTTGTAAAGATCATGGAAGGTGTAACGGAATGGACTGGTCCTTTCAGGACCAAGGGCCACAGAGAGCCATTAAAGTAATAGTTCAGTACCTAATCTTACACTAACTACTTATTTATATCCACTTGCATCAGATATATACATGTTAATATTTATATTCAAAACAGAATTAGGTATTTATAAGTGCTATAACTATATGTAATACACTGCATAATGTAGAGGTTTATACATACTTAATGCAGCTGTCAAAATTAATAATACATATCTTAACATATAAAGGATTTGCTTATTCTTGAGATGCTGCACCTGTAATGTATGTCACTTATGTTAAATTTAGCTAGAGTACAATGTATTTTTCATTCTAAAAGGTGGTTATACTAATATCAAATCAGGAACAGCATGTCATAAGGTAGTCAGTGTAGATGTAACTGTCTGTTTATTATATTTGTGGTACAGTGGCTCATTTAAGAAAATAGAGTTAGTTTAAATCAAGTCAAGATAATGCTTAGAGAATTAGGCTATTCATTAAAAAGATACTGGAATGTTTTAAATCCCTAAGAATGTTCATTCTGGACCAGAGCTTACACCAGGATTCATGTTACTGAACACTGGCTATTGAAACATCAGTTGGTTGACACGCAATCTCTACAGAGACAGAGACACAGATGCACATTCTGCTGCAACTTTCAGTGCTGAAAACATAAGTTAGTTAACTTGCATGGCTCCATTAAAACAGATATTCAGAGAGCTAAATTCAGGTCAGAAAAATCCTGCCCACAAATCAGTAAAAAGCCCCATCCATTTTGACTTTTCTATTTAAAGAAATGTCTTACTTTTTTTAAAAGGCCCCTTCATTTGCTGCTAAAAAAAAAGAAAAAAAAAAAGAAAAAAAAAAAAAAAGCTAACTGAATGTAGGTATCTAGAATTCAGTTTTCCGAATACTGAAATTAGCCTGTATTTAATATGTACCTGTTGCAGTTTATGGAACTACAGTTTTCAATGGGCATTAATATAAATATATGGAGATTTTCCTAAAAATAAATAAATGTTTTTGTAAGAAAAAGAATAAAAAAAAAAAATAAAAGAAACATTTGATCTTACTCTTTCCTAGACTGCTTAAGAGCTGAGAATCATTTCTGTTTTGTTTGGGAGTGTTAGACCTGAAATATTAAAAGGTCTGGTCAAACAGGTACAAGAAAAAATGACAACAGAGCAAGATGAATGCCAAAGTAGAGTAAAAATGTTTTAGTACTGAAAACACTATAAAAATGCAATTATGCTAAGGGAAAAAAATATAAACATATTTCTGAGCATTCTAAATATTTTAAATATCTATAAATATTCATTATGTATCCATCCCCCATACATATTTAAAACCCAGAGTCTCTGCTTTCATTAAGTGAATGCTACTGGAGATAAAAGTATGTTTAAAAGAAATAGAACAGCTATTGCTGGACCAGCCGTAGTGATAAATCACAGACAGGCAGGGAGGTTAGGCTCCAAGAATGGAAACAAATGCACGTTCACACTGGAGTTCCAGCAGGGAAGGAAAGCAAGATAGAACAGAGGTTTGAAAACCAGTGTTACATAGCTAAAGAACTGCAAACAGAATACTGCAAAATGACAGACAGATTTTACCTCAGGATGCTTTGGACTTTGACATTTCTGAAAACAGAAATGGAAGGATACCAGTTTAAATTAATTAGCCCTTTAAATTACAACAGCAACACAAGCCTGCAGGCTATGCACAGTGAATCCTTTTCTTGTGCTGTTTTTTCTTTGCTTTCCTGCCATCTATCATGTGATATGTGAAAGCAATATGGTATTAGAGCCTTTTGTTAGAAGAGGCATGTTCCTAAGCCAGAGCTGTGTTCATGAGCAGTCACCACTTTGCAAACTTTGTACCACTTTTACAATACTAAGTAATAGTATTACATTTGTATGTAGAAATGAAACAGATGCCTGATATGAACAGCAAGTAGACTTATAGGCATGGTAGGAAACTGTGGGAGTTGGTCATGGGATCTTCATTTTTGCTAACTTCTCTGGCAAAGGTCCTGCTATCCCTGAACTCTGTAGCTTCTTTACTGGTGATTCTCCAAGTTAATTTGGGTGCAGGCTACCTGAAGCGTGTATTATAAGTGTGTATACACCAAACTATGGCCATGATTGCATAGCAAGAATTCCCTGAAAAACAGTCACCTTTACAACAAAGACAAAAAAGGGTTAGAAAAGAAACTGAGATTGGAAATTTAAGGATTTGATCCATTAGGCCATTTAAAACCTCCCTCTTGTTCAGATTGAAACACTAGTGAGTCCACTATTTTTAATTTTGTTTTATTTTTTCTAGTGATGTCCAATAGTAGATGCTTATGGAGAAATATATACATACAGCAGTCATAAAGTAGCATTTCCCTCCATACTCAACCAGTCTCTGGACAGCTACTGCTAGGATTGCCTGAACTGTGATAACATTGTTTATTTTGGTGGGATTTGGATGGCAGAATTTCCTTAAATCTGGGCCTAATTAGTTTGCTGAGGAAGGGATCATTCTGCCTCAGCGTGACACCGCACTAGAAAGCAACTGATAAATGTGAGAAATTCCAGAGAAGTACTTTAATATGAAGAAAAAACTCAGCTGGAAAAGTAATGTTAAAACTCTTGTAGTATTCAGATTTCAACTTTATTAAGGTACAGTGAAATATTTTCATAAGTAATGAAAAATAAATTGCACTTTTCATCAGCATAGTTCTCTGATTCATAAGTTATGAATTGAATGGACTGATGTTCCTTTTCCAGCTAGTTACAGCATCTAGTAACTCTACGGTCATTAACACTAATGGTGATAATTATTGAGTAAATGTTGCATATATCTATTAACAGTTCTTTTGCTGTTTTGGGGAATACTGTGAAAAATCAGTCTAAATCTTTAAAAACAGATATGACATGCTTGAAACTTAAAATACCATCAGGCATTTGTTTAATCAGAGCAGTCTGGATTTTTGTCCTGGTGAGATTCTTTAAAACACTTGATAGTATTAAAGGCTTATGGTAAGAGCTTTAAAAGTTGTTGTGGTAAGGTGGACTGGATTCTGAATATTATATTGGGTATGTGATAAGTCAATAAATAAATACATTGAGGAGCATAATCAAAAAAATGTTACTGTAAGAAAAGAAAAGAAAAAAAAAAAAAGAGGTAGAAAGCATATTAGACCACTAGTCTCTCTGTAAAGGAAACAAACAAAACAAACAAACAAAACAACAACAAAAAAATGGTTTTGAAGCAAAAAGTAAATTATCAGCCTCCAAACCAAATGGAAGTAATTCCAGTGAGCTTCATGTTCTCATGTCAAGAATGGCGTGAACTCTACAATGTTAGTAATGCTTGAGTTACTTTTCTATTTTCTCGCTATGACAAGAATCCTTCATTTTCCATATTTTAATATCTTTCCCTTCAGAGATTTGTTCCTGACATACATAATGCAGTCCTCATGAATTACTCTAATGGAAAATGGGGTTAAAAATGAAACAAGGTGTCTGTCTATGCTGTGCAAGAAAATGAACAAGTCTGAATTCCCTTAATGAAAATGTTCATTTTGTGCAACAAAATCAGTGCCTGCTGCCAGGTGTGGTGCTGAGATCATCACAATGACATAGAAAAAGAGCAATGCCACCCAAAGCACCTCGTGGGCTGCAAGGTGTCACCATGATGGTCATGATAGGCCATATAGGACCCAAGAAAACATATATGAGAGTGTGTAGCCCTGCAACGTGGTATTGCCATGGCTAGTCATGAGCCATAAACTTTGAACTGAGATGGCAAGGCTGTGTCAAGTGTGTTCTGTCTGCATTTTTCTTGATCTGCTGCTGATTTGTTTTATGTGGTTTAGGTAAAACAGCTATGTTTATGATTGACTTGTTTTGCTTGTGTTTTGCTTTGTATGGTGCAACAACAGTTTTGCATGGACAGAGATAAGAAGGAATTGTTCCAAGCAGTGAGATATTTATGACTGTAACATAGTGATGTAGCATAGAGAAATACAGGGTTCTCAGGGCAGCAGAGGTCTTGAGAATTGAAGACACAGGATGTGGCACAAAGAAGTAACGGTATGGGATGATTAAAGGTGGGCCATAAGCTTGGCATGAGAGACCCCCAAATGCTACAGTTTCCTAGTTGTCACTTAAAAAATATAAAACCTAGAGAAACTGTCTATAGGGGTAACAATGATTATAAAGAATAGTACCTAACTTACAAAGTGCTACTGTATATAGCAAATTTGACTATAATTTTTTTTGGAGCCATGAACAAAGATAATGGCTAATGTATAAAAATGACAACAAGCAAATCCTAGAGTGAGGGAGAAGAAACTATCAATATTATATTCCTCCCAGTGAAATATGTTCCTCCAGACTTCCAAAAAGAATGAATCCATCACCAGCAGTCTGAAGCTACCAATTTTAAGACCCAGAGGAGCAGTGAAAGGATGAGCATAACACCAGAAAAAAGGTGTTGTGTACGCCCACACTAAGAAGTGGGTGTATGAAATTTTTAATTGTATTATTACTATTATTAAGACTTTCTGTACTGAAATACTTTTTCTTTTCCCTTTTTTTTTTTTTTTCATTCTATAATAATTATAAACAAATAACAGTCCTTGAATTACACTGTTATGATTTTAATTATACTTACAATAAATTCTTGGGTTTTTATGTAAGATGTGTTTCCTCATTTTCCATAAATAAGATTGGTTGCTGTGCCTTCTGTTTCTTGTCTGGAGAAAGAAGAAAATGGAGGGGTCTCTGTAAAGTAAAAAGCTTTTGGTGGTGACCCCTAATTGTTTCTCACATATATATCTGAGGGACATTGCCATCTTAGTTTGAAAACGGATCTTGCTTTTATGGAAATGTGATCTGTTTTGGCAAAGTCATCAGCTCACACTAATTAACATCTTTTATGACTGATCTTATTGCAGGGAAGATGAGCTGAAAAGAAAGCACCACTGATCACATTCAGATAGAGGAGATGATGAAGATGATGAAGCCTGTTTCCTCTGCTGCCCAGGAATTGCTGCTTCAGGACCAGAGGACCAGGCTACCAGTTAACTTGGTACTCCAACCACTTGGCAATGCCATACTCACAACAAACAGAAATTTGTGGTCCCATTTTGTGGGTTCCCTGGAGAAATTTCTGTATGACTGGCTGCATATTTTGGGGGAGTTCTGTCATTTTGATCTATCCTGATGTGAGTCCCCGTGGAGGACCTTGTAAGATATTCCTGAGACCAGCCACCAAGAGACAGAGATTCTCCTTGACTAAGGGAGTAAACCAAGCAGTGAGAAGAAAGCTGAGTTAGAGCTTTCATTGTAGAAGCAAAAGCAGAGCTCACTCATATAACAACTATACTGCAGCAGACAGAGCCAATCCTGGACTATTAGCAGCAATGACAACACAAAATCTGCTGCACCCTTACTGAATTTTCCCGTCCCCAAATATATTTCTGTCAGTTTTTTGGGTATATTTTAATTTACACATCTGTTCACTCTCAGACATACTTTTGCAGCTCACAGAAGCTGGCTCCTTCTAATGATCTATGGCTGTACCTTGTGAAAATATGTTTTCAATTTGGCTCCTGAAACATGGATCAAGTGATACTGCCAACACAAATATCCTTTGCTGTCAAACATTTTTCTCCTCTGGAGAGTGGAACACCTGCACAGCAGCTCAGAAAAAAAAATAATAAAAAAAAATGTTGTATAGTGGTGTTTCCTATTGCTTCCAATTTTTCACTTGCATTGCATTTAGCAATTAGTTGAGGCAGCCGTGAAATAGTTTTACATATTGTTGTTACATATTGACTTACACACACAGGGCTGGACTCCCAGCTAGTTACTTACACCTGCTGGATGACTGGCCTTGGGCATTGCCTTGCTAAAAAACTCTCACAGACATATCACCTCTTTTTAGACTATTGGACTTGTCTGCAGTCCTCTGATATTAGGCAGCCTGGCAGCGTGCCTTCTTCTGCTTCTGTATTGAACGAGAGACCCAGATCAGTTAGTGGAATCCAGAAATGCTGAGAAATACCGTAAGAATTCTAAGTGGTACTTGAAGATTCCCATTTTTTCAGAATTAAACCTTAGGACAAACATATGTAAAATCCTGATATGTAGTCTGTCACTAAAGCACTACTCATCTTCAAGAGTAGGAGTGTTCTTCAGTTTCCCCAAGAAAGGCACATTAAAGCAGATCAAAAGTAGGGACTATAAAATGTTATTGATCAGAAGCCACTGAGATGCAAAAATACTGGCCATTCTCCCAGAAAATTATTTTCTTGAAGTTTTATGTATTCATCCACACAATTTCAAGTGGTATGTTTTAAGTATGTTTTAAGTATATTCACACACACAGAGGCACTATATGAAAGCAACATTATATATAATTATGTATATGATAATACATACAATATGTTATTGTGTATGTATATATATATATAAATATAGAAAACATATGGCTTGGTCTGCTCAGATCTCAACAAGAATGGGAACATCTCAGTTTCCCAGCCATTCCACAACACCAACACCAGCAGGTTAATTCAGGAACATCAATTCCTGCTCTTGGACTAAAGATAACAAATACGCAGCTGGTGGTGAAACTGGAGACAGTATCCAAATGGGACCTGGAATCTGGGGGGATTATCCATAAGGATCTGCACAGTGCTCTTTTCCTTCTGCAAGCACTGCTAAGTTGGGCAGGATTGTGAGGACCAGAGGGACAGAGTAATTCACGTGTCTTTAAATAACATGGGAGCAAACCTGTGCACACATAATCAAAACATAGAAGTTGGGGGAGAGGGGCTTCCATCCCCTTAGCTTCTTAGAAATTACATGTTTGGAAAGTCTGGTTTGTCATAAGAAAAGATGAAATATCACTTTGCTATAGGTATTGTGGTTATAAATATAAGGACTTATCTCTCACACATGCACTTTTCACCAGGTTTTCTTCTCCAGCTGCAAGTTATTTGTGGCAAAGTGTGTTTAAGTGGTTTCCATCTTTCCCAGCTCCCAGATATTTTTTCCTGTCCAGGACTGAATTTTACTAACTCCTTGCCTATGTCAATGAGGCTATAAAGCAAGTCAATGAAATAAGCTAGCTCTAAAAATAAAAGATAGCCAAGTTTAAGAGAATTGTGTTATTTTGTTTGCTTTTCATCACTAGCAGTTGTTTTGTTAATTCAGTTTACATCATGACTCCATGAAGAGAAAGGAGGTCTATGATTCTATGAGTTAAACTGCTGCCTGGGGCTTAAAGAAAAAAAAAGGAGTTTCCAACACTGCCAAAAATCAGCTCATGTGGACAGTGCCCTCAGACCTGAAGGGATGGGATTCTGGGAACATCTGCTTGCCCAGGATTCCGGCTGGGAGCCTTACATCCCCCTATAGACACATGCAGAGATTGGCTCAGCAGTCAGGGAAAGATAGCTAACTGGATACAGACTGCTGACAATAACCTTTAAAGCATGGTAAATGTCTGTTATAGGATGTTTCTGGGCCTCACCAACTGAATTACCCTGTCATCATGGTGCTTGGGGAAGAGACAGTGGTTTTTTTTATTTGTTTGTTTGTTGCATTTTGTATGTTTGTTTGATTTTTAATTTATTTTTTTTTTTTTTTCCCAGACATTATTAATGTCTCTTTTCAACACTTTGCATTTCCTTTTTTTGGTGGGGGAACAAAGTTCCAGTTTGGCCCTAGCAGCAATGCTGTATTAGGCAATGGATAAGTGCATTTATAAAGCTTGGGACCAGATTTTTAGCTTGTCTTCTGATTTCCAGTGATGGAAAATCTCTTTTAGTAATGCTGGCCATCCAAACTCAGTAATGATGATCTCTTCTTAGAGGAATCAGAAGCTGTAGCTTTCATGACCCCACTAAATCCACTTTGATTTGATTATTTGCATCTGATTTCCAATCTCTTGTTGCAACAGCGTAAGAACATTCCTCAGTTTCTATCCAAGCTATGCTGTGACATTACTAACTGCTATAAAGTGTCTTCCCTGGAAAGAGTTGCAAATCCATAGGGTCTAATAGAAAAAAAAAAAAAATCATAGTGAAGCTATTGGTGCTGGGGGAAAAAGAAAACAAAACAAAACCATAATAGAGATTGCAACAGTCCATTGGATCTTGTCTCTTAGCATCCTGTCCCAGAGGCTGAACAGTTGCAAACAGGCAGAAATGTAAGAGGTCAAATGCTATTTCCCCATAGGAGCCTCCAAGTCTCCAACTTGTAGGTCTTAGCAGATCTTGTAGATCTTGGTGGATTCTTCTTTTTGATAATTAGTTCTGCTTTTGGAAGGCAGACATTAATGTTGTCAAAATGTATAGTCAGCTGTGTACGCTGCAGAAGCTTTCATATGATGGAAAGTGACTGAAGTTTAAAATGTATTTTTAAATTTTTTCCCTATGTTCACTGGATGTCATTTGCTTGCTTACTGAAGAGCCAATTGCCTTTCACAAACAGGGCTTAACTGTCACAAAGGCATCATCCTGATAGCTCTGAGTATTCTAGTTAACCTAGAGCAGTGGCAGAGTTTGCCCTTCTCCAGAGAAAGTGGATTTCAGGCTAAAGTGGGGAGAAGGTTAGCCTTTTATGCTTTTTAAACCTCCCTCATACTTCTAGGTCTGACATAAAATCCCATTAAGAGGCACCCTATGCACAGCAACCCAGGAAAACAGCATCACCACTCCCTTCTGTGAGAAGGTGTCCTTGAGGAAGGTCATGGGAGACATACAGAAAGCGTTGACGTTTGTGTTCAAGCAGCACCAAGCCCAAGCTGCTCCTGCTGCTGAGGAAAGCTATATTCTTTCTGCTCTTCCCAGCAGTTCCCAGTGGTGAGGAGCATTTTGTTGTCACCATAAATAAACACTGAGGTTGTATTCTTTTTAAACAGCAAAGACCGTCTCAAGTACAGAGATCAAACGCAGCTTCTTCAGCTCAAGACTGGATACAGACTGATAAGTGCGAGTAGTTAGGAGAAATATTCTTATTTGCAATAGATTTCTGCTTCATTTTCCCTCATAGCTCAGAGATATATTTAAAAACAATAAAACTTTTTTTGTTGTTGTTTTTAATTACATTGATTCCCGGGGCTGGTACTGGAGGGCAGCCGTTTTGCTGGAAAATAATCCCACTTTGACAATGGAAACTTGAGAGACTGCTGGAACAGATTGCAAACCATTTTCATGCCTGGTTTAACTGCTTGACTGCCAGTCTGTATAACTAATTTTCAGAAGGCGTTTCATTACATATACAGCTATTTATAGTTTCATGTTGCTATGGGGCTAAAAGTACATCAAAAGGAGTCTTTCATCCTGGACTGCACAGACATGGGAACAGGTTTGGGATATGCAAGGAGATGGTGAGCAAATGTAGAGAGAAGGGTTCTTCACTCCCATGAGAAAACAACAACAAAGAAGCATAAAAAGATAGGGATTTGGACTAAAACAATGAAACAAACAACAACGACAACAAAAACAAGCAAACAAAAGAAACAGAATCTGTAGTAGACAATCTTAATGATTGCTTACGTATCTCCACTGACCAAGGGAGCTTGTGAAAGAAGAATATCAAAAAATATCGTAAATTGGAAGGGACCCACAGGGTTATTGATTTATGGCTCCTGGTTCCAGAAATGGGACCTCACAAAAATCAGACTTTGTATCTGAGAGCATTGTGCACACACTTGAACTCTGGAGTGCTTGGAGCTATCACCACTGCCCTAGGCAGCCTGTCCCAGTGCCCGACCACCTCTGGGTGCAGAACCTTTCCCTAACCTCCAGCCTGACTCTCCCCTGTCCCAGCTCCATGCTGTTCCCTCGGGTCCTGTCACTGTCCCCAGAGAGCAGAGCTCAGCGCCTACCCCTCCGCTTCCCTCGTGAGGGAGCTGCAGGCCGCCACGAGGCCTCCCCTCAGCCTGCTCTGTGCTGGGTTGAACAAACCAAGGCACATCAGCCACTCCTCATGTATCTTGTCCTCCAGGAACTTCACCATCTTAGTAGCCCTCCTGTGGACACTCTGTAATAGTTTTATGTCCTTCTTATATTGTGGTGCCCAAAACTGCACACAGTGTTCTAAGTGAGGCCGCACCAGCGCAGAGCAGAGCAGGACAATCCCATCCCTTGACTGGCTAGCAATAACCATACCTGATGTGCCCCAGGATACAATTGACCTTTTTGGATGCCAGGGCATGCTTCTGACTCATACTGAACTTGCTGTTGACCAGAATACCCAGATCCCTTTCCATGGGGCAGATCTCCATAGCTACAGTAAGTGTACTGAATTTCATGCTGATCTCTTAAATCTAGGTTCATTGCACTGAATTTTGTCCAGGAAGAAGTTAGGCAGCTGCTCTAATCTAAACATTAACTCAGTCCTCATCAGCAGTAAGAAAGAAAGTACCCCAAAAGGCAAATCATCTGTTTGCTGCTGATTCTCTATTCCAGATGTGACTGTCTCTCTCCACAGATGCTTGTGGGGGTCTAGTTGCCCAAACACAACATATGAATAATTTTTTGACTGTTAAATTGAAGGGAGATTAAACTTTCTGTAAGTAACTTGTAAGTATTTCTGTAAGTATTCTGTAAGTATTGAACATGACCTGGCAGTCTGTCCAGGTGGCCAAGAAGGCCAACGGCATCCTGGCTTGTGTCAGGACTGGTGTAGCCATAAGGACCAGGGAGGTGATTGTCCCTCTGTACTCTGCTCTGGTGAGCCTGCACCTCGAGTACTGTCTTCAGTTTTTGGGTTCCTCACTGCAAAAAAGACGCCAAAGCCCTGGAGTGCGTCTAGAGAAGGGCTGCAAAGCTGGTGAAAGGCCTGGAATACAAGTCCTAGGAGGCTGAGGGAATGGGATTTGTTTAGTCTGGAGAAGAGGAGGCTTAGGGGAGACCTTATTACTCTGTACAACTACCTGAAAGGAAGGTGTGGGGAGCTGGGGGTCAGCCTCTTCTCACAGTGATAGGACTAGAGGGAATGGCCTCTAGTTGTGCCAGGGGAGGTTCAGGTTGGAGATCAGGAGACATTTCTTCTCAGAAAGAGCAGTCAGGCATTGGGATGGGTTGCCCAGGGAGGTGGTGGAGCGACCGTCCCTGGGGGTGTTCAAGGAAAGGTTGGACACTTAGTGTCATGGTTTAATGAGTAATATTGGTGGTAGGGTGATGGTTGGACCAGATGATCTTGGAGGTCTTTTCCAACCATTTTGGTTCTATGATTCTATCTACAGCAAGCTTATGCATCTGTGTAGGGAAAGCAAATTTGGCAGTAGCAGCCAACAGAGGAGCATCAGACTTCATGCTCACCACATGTAGAATGTATGCACACGGAGTACAGAGTGAGAAGTGAGTAATATGCCTATGTGGTGTTGAAGATGTGATTCTGGCTGTGGTAAATAGGGCATGAATTGGTATTCATTGTATTGCTGTGGGACATAAACCACACTCAGTGAAACCTTTAACAATGTTAAAGTAACTCTATGCATGACAAGAGAGAAAAGCATCTTATCCTTTTTGAAGAGGAAATATAAAGATCCTCATGGGTTTGTTATCTCTCAGATCTGCCCCTCTCACTCTTCTCCAGATCTTGATCCAGGCTAGTAGGGCTAATGTTCTTGACCTTCTCTTATGCCACCATGGACACAGAAAGATGAAGTCAGGGCAGGCAGGAAAATCTGACTGCTGTGCTGAGTGAATGATGTTAATGCTGATATAGATTGGTTTTCAAGCATTAAAAAAAAAAAAAAAAAAAAGACATTCTCAGTCCATTCTACTTTCATCTTCACCACAACACCTTTGGACCTTCATCAAGTTGATGGGCCATTGTAGCAGAATGCTGGTCTCTGAACAGACATCACAAAAGGATGAAATTATAGTTTCCCTGGCAGGGTGAAAAGTAAATTTTGAACCCCATAGGATATTGAGTGCTTTGGCAATTTGCTTCAAACTTTCCATCATCTAAAGTGTGAGCACATGAAGGAGAAAGAACAATTATTTCTAGTGTGAAATTACTCAGAGAAAAAGGGTGAAAATTAACAGAGTAATGCTGTTGTGTGCAAAGCAAAAAACGTGCCAAGGGAAATTTCTGCCTTCTGATACCAGCCCCCAGACAACCCTTTCATTAGTTGTAAACACTCTCTCCAGTTTCAACAATTCTCAGACTGTATTTACCTTTTTTTTCTTTTCTTTTTTTTTTTTTTTTTTTTTTTTCTTCTTATTCTTTTCATTCTGCTTTGTAACTTAGAAGTAAGAAACAAAATACAAATGTAGCAAGTGCCTTTGTTGGGGGCTTCGCTAATGCGATGGGACATTCTGTGTTATTGTCTTATGAAACTATCTTTAGCTTATAGTTATGCACTTTCTAGAAACTGCACAAACTGCCAAAACAGGACTTATGTCAAGGCTGTTTTAAGAGTGTGGAAAACTTACTCTGAACTCTCCTATGTTCTGCTTATAACAAAATTACTTATTTTTATGAGGATGCTGACCCAAAATGAAATGGGTGTATTTTAGAAATGAATCTGTTTGAGCTGGAAATCAAAAGAAGGCTCCTAACTACTAAAGAAATGAGGTTTTAGAGGAACAAGATGCAGCTTTGCAAAGCAAAACACTTAAATGCTCTAATACGGAACTTGATGTGATTTTAAAAGGGGTATATCACACTTGACTTAGGTCTTGGTTGCTTAGGTTGTCCCTTGAAGTTGCTGGTCTGTTCAAAGAGAAAATGTCAGAAGGCTCTGTCTCTGGAACGTAGAGGACTGGATTGAACAGAAAACTTATAACTGTGCTGGAGAAAATTCAGAAGTCCCTGAGCAATAGGAAAAATCATCAGTTTCCAATATTTTGATACATCCCTGACTGCAGGATTCAGGTGGATGCCTTCAGTTCTCCCAGTTTGTACACACAAAGCTTCAGAAAACTACTCCTTCATCTTATAACTTTTTAAATTTGCAAGAAATTATAAATGAAGATGACAAAATCTCTTCCTTGAAGGATTATATATTCCTCGTTAAACTTTAACTTCATTTAAAATCCATCCTTGATCCTCTTAAAGTATTTGCGTAAGTGAATGAGTGCTGTAAAGCACGACTGAAGCTTTCCTCCTTGGGGAAGCAGCTTGACCAATTTACATATTTATTAAATATTTTATATTTTACCCGATTGTATGCTCTTCAAAACGTCACATCTTATTTTTGGTCTGAGCACCATATAACAGTAATGGCTGTTTCCAAACTTAGGGAAAAAAAAAATAAATTACATTTCCTGAATTGGTCACTTCCTTAGAATCTGAGGTTTTTTTATTCATTTAATTATTCTATCTTTTACTCTGTTCTGCAAAATTTTAGCTTTCAGTGTTTTGAAGTTCTGATAGTCCATAGTGCAAACGAGTCTTTTGTAGGGCAACACAACCAGTCTCACATTTTTCCTCTGGAATTAAATTCAGCTTTCTAAGCAGCCAGACTGAACTTCTGATCCTGTTTGATGGTAAGTTTGCTTTAAAATAAAGAAAACCAATGCTGTTGCAAGGCAGAAAAGCTTATGAAGATGTGCTTTCCCCAGAGGTACAAGGAACTATCAAGGAAGTGTTGATATTTCATTTTTTTTCATGGGCCTTGGTTCCTGTGTAGTGCATAACAGTTTTGTAAATATTTTCCCTTACTGTTCATCTGTCAGGGCCTGGAACAGACTTTATTTAATTGCTAATAGTGTATAGGATTAGTGCCTTCATGAGAGATCCTAACTAGGGCTTCTTATGAGCAGCCTGAAGTCTGGAGACAGAATGAAGTAAAGATCCATATCTATATCAGGATGCCCAAGACGGGGTCACACTCCCGTTTTTGTTGCTGGCCTCTTGAGAATTGTTGTGGAACAAAGCCTTGATTCCTTGCTTATATTTGCAGGTGCTGCAGTCCGTTATATTATCCTTTCTGCAGAAGATGGTATTGCTATCACAACTTTCCTCCCCATTTGAACTCTTGCATGGCCCTTTTATGATATTTCTTAATCTTGCCTTGATGAAATGAGATGGAACTCCTCACTGAAATCATTTGTGTTTCAAGTGCAGAATCTTAGAATTAGGTCAGAGTCATAGAATAATTTAGGTTGCTCCAAATGGGCATTAACATTAATAAATGGGATTTCCCCTTCCCCTCCCACCCCCCCAGTTTCAACCACAATAGGTAAAAATTGAGGGAATAGACCTTATTTAAGAAAACCTTATTAAAGAAAACCTTCTAGCACTCAAGGCATCCTTTGCTCTATTAGCCACCATACTTCTCTGCAGTGGAGACAGAAACTCCAAGATGTTTGATGGAATAAACTCTAGACTCAAATATCCCTCTCTGAACAAAGATCCAGACAAGGGTTTGCCCCTGTTACTATTTCCTCAGCCTGGCTGAAATATGGACAAATCTTTTTCAGTCATACCTTCCCTGGGGAGAGTCCACATTATTCATTCTTTCCTCTTCATGGGTCCTCTGACAGCCTTATCAGTAAGGATTTCTTCCAGGTCATTGCACAATGAGCACAAGAGACTCCACTAGAAACATGCCATGCTAAAAATAGCTTTGTATAATAATTATAATACATGAACTATCTGCTGGCCAGCATTTGCTCCATCTGATCTGTGCTATGTTGACTTCTGAAGTTTCTACTTTCTTAATCAAATAGTACAATGGAAACTCTTACAGAGGTTGTGTATAAGATATATAAAAAAAAAATCCTATAGGGTGATACCAGTGATCCATTTAGCCCAGGAGTCTGTCTCTAACAGGGTCAGTGGCAGATGCTATTTAAACATGTATTGTAGATTAACTGTTATTAGTTTTCTCACATTATAAAGTCACATTAAAGTGCTGGCATCTCTTTTCCATAGATTGATAGCCCTATTATTATCTGCCTTTAACTCCAGATGCTTTGTGAATTTGACTGGAGTTGACACGGGTCTTTTAACTTGAGAGTTAGTCAGGTGTGCATCTACACTCACAGCTTCTTTCAGTGATAAAGGTAAATCATATGCTAACAGAGCAGAACTAGACACTCTCTCACAACATGTTAAAGCAAGTCAAAGAAAAGGGTATTTGAGATGTTCCTTTCCACCACCCCTTAATTTCCTTCAAGCTGATATGATATGTTGCTCTCAGGAGACAGCAAAGGACAGGACAACATTTGAGATGGTAACACCCCCTCAAGGGCATGAAAAATTCTCAGATATTTACATAAAAAGGAGCCATTCAGGTATTTTAAGGCCCTTCTGAGTCAGTAAGTTCGCTCTGCTTGCCAAACACTGTACTTTCATCTGGATATACTAAGGAGCATGGGCAAAAGGGGCTAATGGCAAAGAGCTTCTAGGAAGCATCACTATGGAAAGGCTGTGGTGGTTTAACACTGATGGGCAGTACTGAAATTTAGGCCACATTTCCATTTATTGATACCTACTAAACTGCAAATTGCTGATATTCCCTCACTTGTTTAACAGATTTAATTGCCTTCTCCATCTGCAATCTACCTCCTCCTCCCAAGCAGCACAGGGGAACAGGGAATGGGGGCTGCGGTCAGTCCCTGACGCTTCATCTCTGCCACTGCTTCATGCTGTGGGCTGCCCACAGGCAGCAGCTCTCCAATACCGCTCCCACACAGCTCCATCCCATGGGGTCCATCTCCCAGGAGAAAACTGCTCCAGCACAAGTCCCCCACGGGCGGCAGCTCCCCCCAGACCCCCTGCTCCTGCGTGGACTGCTCTCCATGGGCTGCATCTCTGGCCCAGGTCCTGCTCCTGCAGGGGCTCTCCATGGGCCACAGCCTCCTCCAGGCCACATCCACCTGTTGCTGTTACAAGTTTAGATGCACTGTGTTGATATCCTTGCGATTTGGTCCTGCAGCCTCCAAATACAGAAGGAGGTTCCATAAGTGTATTTTCATAGCCAGCAAATGTGTATTTTGCTGACACCATGCTTATTAAACCTTCATTGCTTTTGTGCTGGCAAAAGCATGGACAGAAAGTAAATAAGTGCAATCTATGGATCACAAAATAATAAAATCATAAAATATCCTGATTTGGAAGGGACCCACAGGGGTCATCATGTCCAATTCCTGTCTCCACACAGACCTACCTAAAAATTAAACCATATGTTTGAGAGCATTGTCTAAACACTTCTTGAACTCTGGTAGGCTTGGTGCTATGATCACTTCATTGGGAAGCCTGTTCCAGTGCCTGACCACATTCTTGGTGATGAACGTTTTCCCAATATCTAATCTGAACCTCCCCTGACACAACTTCATGTCATTCCCTCCGGTCCTATATATTGCCTCTACTCTCTGACAGATGGGGCAGCCTCAGTCCATGAACCGATCTCTGGGTATCAGTGCCAGAAGTACTGCTGAAGTAAATAGTGTGTCACATAAGAAGAGTTGTTCCTTTACATTTAATATCTCACTGTTAACAGAGGAGGTGGAAAGATCAATATCCGTTAATTGTTAAGCAGGCAGAAACCACAGTGTCTCTTAGTGAATTCGGTAACAGATGTAGGCGAGCATTCAACCTTACTGCTGTACATAGCATCTGAGTCGTGATCCTTCCAGGTGTTGCTCTTGGCAAATTACCCTGAGAATGAGATGAGAATTTGGCTCTATTTGGGTGTTTTATGGTTCTTGGTGCAAGAATATTAATGTCATAGAATCATAGAATGGTTTGGACCCCCCTGACATGGTTAGGGAAAGGACCTACTGATTTTTCCTTAGGGTGGTTTTTTCATCTGTTTGAATATCATAATTTATTATGAGTCCTTTTAGACTGTTTGAGACACCTCTGCATGTCTGACAGGTAAAACAGAAGATATGAAGGAGAAAAAATCTTCTTGAGCACTCATGGGACGGAGGTCAGAAAAGATAGCTTTGAACATTTCCAATGGCTCTAGAGATCTATGTCTAGGTACATGAATCATACCCAGAAGGGACTGAAATCAACCTGAAGTCCTTTTATGTCATGTTATACACCTGGGGCAGGATTAATTTCAAAATAAGGATACTAGAAATTTGCTTTTTCCAGCAGCTTCTTTAAAATAATTAGAAGTCTTGTGCACTTGACCTGGAGTTTGTTGCTGGCCTCAAAAAAAAAAACAACAAAAAAAACACAGCACCATGATGTGGGTGATAGATCCAATGTGCTGCATTTTCTGGAAATAGACATAAAGTTTTCAACCTTAAGTGTTATCAAATGATCTTGCTCAGTCCTACAGCCCTATGCAGAGGTATTACCTAAGGATGTAGTTGTGATTCATGACCTCTTTATTTACAACAGCAGAAACCAAACTCGTGTTTTAGACTTCACAAGGCTGGGTCTGAAACTATCCCAACCTGCAGTGTCCACGGAAAGGAAAGAAAAGAAAGAAAAGAAAGAAAAGAAAGAAAAGAAAGAAAAGAAAGAAAAGAAAGAAAAGAAAGAAAAGAAAGAAAAGAAAGAAAAGAAAGAAAAGAAAAGAAAAGAAAGAAAGAAAGAAAGAAAGAAAGAAAGAAAGAAAGAAAGAAAGAAAGAAAGAAAGAAAGAAAGAAAGAAAGAAAGAAAGAGAAAGAAAGAAAGAAAGAGAAGGAGATAGAGGGGGGAGAGAGAGTAATGCATCAATACTAAAATAAATTTTAATTTTTACTTAGGAAAACATATATATGTTTGTGTGTCAACAACCATGTCCTACCAAAATGCCTAAAGGTATGCTGCTACCGAAGAACAGAATTAGAGTTTATAAAATTAATCTAAAAATTGGAACAGCATGATCAACATCAAACAGTTATGCAAAGTATCTTCTCAATCCTCAGAAGCTTTTTTTTTTTTTTTTTTTTTTTTGGCTTGGGTTTCTCCTGCAGACAGCAGATTGGCCAGATCCTTTTCCTAACTGAGAGGTGTAATTAAACTTTGCCATGTCTCCCAGCAGAGCAATGCCACTTTTCTCAGAGCATTCATTCCTTGGTGTTGGAAGATACACACTCCCCTTAGGTTCCCCGTGTATTTCTATATAAATAATACAAAGAGAGGTTGTATCTCCTCTGGCCCTGAAGAGCACATGAATTATATTCAGGTACATAACTTTATTTTTCTTCTCAGCTGACTGAAAAGCAGCCAAGGCCTTGATAAAGGGATCATTGTTGACTGTGAAGAGACCTCCTCCAACACTGCTACCGTAAACTCAGAGGATATAAAATGTGTGAACTTTATCCAGATGCATCAATGCCCCAGTGAGCAAAAGAACAATCTGAATATTAGAGGGAAAAATTTTCTTGCCTTAATAGCATCTATTATTTTTTTCAGGGTTGTACTGAGGTGCCCTCAGGCTAACACAGGCTGTCTTCATCAGCAAAACTTCTTGCCAGATAAACTCCTTAAACTGCTTGATTTTCTCCTTCTTTCAGGCAATAATGAGATTGTGAAGTTGATTCTATTACAGCTAAATCTGGGACAAATGCTTTTCTAGGACTCCTTTTAAAATAACCATAATATTTTGGAGAAACAGGGTGCTCTTGGCAGCTGTTCTTGCCTACGGTGTTTTCAGGCACCACTGTCAGCTATTGCTGTGCATCTTTTTTTACCTAGTCTAAATCCCAAACTAGCATCCCAATTGCATTGCAGGTGATGGGGTATGTGCCTGGGAACAGCATGATGTGCAGATGTTAATGCTCAGAAAGTGTGCACGCAGGGCTTTTAAGTGCTAAAGTATGTTTTGAAAACTGGTCCCAAATATCATCGGAGTGATTAATCTGTCTGCTCTTCTCAGTTTCTTTAGTAAATGCTCTGTGACAAGCCAATTAAATCCAGTAATAAAATGTCCTCCACTGGGATGTCTGGAATGCTTGAAGTTAACCCGATGTTGGAGGGTTTCCCTAGCTCACGGACCTGTCACAAATTCATGGGGCTTGCAGGCTTTCTGTGAGAGGTGCAGGAGCTCAGCACCTCTCTTGATGTGGCTTCTGGCATTTAGAGACACACAAAAGAAAAAAAAAAGCAAAAATAAATAAATAAATAAATAACACCAAAGCAAAATACCCCCCCAAAACCATCACAAGATCATATGCCTAAATCAAGGGTTAGACTATTACTGCCCAAATATTCCCTGGTGCTAAGTCTAGATCAGCTTTACATGCTTAAAGTGGTGACACGTTTGCCACTTCCATGGGGCCATCCTCACTCAGGCTGATAGATCAGTGCAGTAGTGCCTAATGCCTGTCAGCATAAACTGTGTTCTCAGTTTCTCAGCCTTATCTCTGGTGAAAGAAATGTACTTATCCTTTTTGCTTTGCTAGTGGTTGACAGAAAATTAATTACAACCAGAAAAAATCTTTTCCACTAAAAAGTTCACCAGGAATGTTTTTTTGACTGAGGAGTGAGTCCAATTAGTACTTTCAATAGTCTCCACTTAGGCAAAAGTGCTGAAGTTTCTGATATACATATTTTTGAAGGAAAGCTTCCCTTTTATACGTAAAATGTGCATGAAATAACATGTAGCATCTTGAGTCCCCCAGGAAAGCAGTAGTGTGCAGAATTAGCCTCTACAGTGAAGCACAGCTAAGTTTCACGTTATTTCATCTGCCTCGTCCATTTGCTGAATTTCATTTTTAAACTAGCTTCAAATTCAGGCAGCTTCACTGAAAGCATGATGCTGACACCGCATGTGTGTATCTGCCAGGAGAGTAAGATGGAGCTGGGCCTCTCCCATTCCTCTACCTGTCCTCTCAGAACTGCTGCAGCTTCTCATCCTTATTTCTCCAAAGCTGTACACAGCTTCCTTTTCTCCTATACCCATCTCCCATACCCAGATTTCTTGCTGTTTCAAAGCACTGTGTAGAAAATATTTTTTTAGACTACAATACAGGCAAGGATGTGTTAAGGACTGTATTATCCCCACCAAATGCTCCAAAAGATGCTGGTACATCCTAGAATAAACTCTCATTAGTTAGACATGCAAGGAAGATAAGTCCATTTTCATCTTTATCAATTAGTTTGAACTTTTTAAAGGGTTCACAGGACCTGGTATTTTCAAGGCAAGTGATGGAGGTCAAAAGTGATAGTCAGGTGATTGAATTATTCTGCTAGAAACCAGGAAGATCTGAGTGTGATTTATTCTACCACAGAAGCCTGTGTAACCTCAGCCAAGTTGCTTCATACCTTGGGTTATACTTTACTTGTTGTGGGTGCCAAAAATGATATTTTCTTCTTGTACTTTAAAAAAACTATTAAATTCCTGTGTCCCAAATAGGGTTACTCTCTCTTACTTTGTCCTTTCACATTGTGTAAGAGAGCAACCTCCTCACTACTGCACCAACCCCTCATGCAACAACAGCTTCATACCCACTTTTGGGAACTGTGTCCACAGTAGTTAGAAATAGTTTTGCCAGGCTGTAACAGCATAATGAAATACCTGGAAAATGGGCAGAAATGCTATGAATAGTGAGCAAACTTTCTGCAGACTGTGCCGTAGGAAGTGGGCACATCCCCTGGAGCTGCTCTATCCCAAGAGGTATTTAGAAGTGTTGTGTGGCAATCCTAAGTCAAACAGCTTCCAGCATTTGCACCAAAATAAATTGAGTTGCAAGCCCTCTGCTTTCTGCTGAGGGAGCCTGAACCACTTGTGTGAATGGGGTGTTTCCATGCCAGAGAAGGAAAAGGTATGTAAAGGAAAAAATGTTATGACAGAGGCATCAAAGTGACAGCTGAGGGCCTTGAAGAAGGCCTTGAAGGAGGAGGGTAGCAGAAGCTGTCTGATGAAATCCTCTTTCTTGATGCCATCTGAGGAAAAGCCCCAGATATCTGCTCTGGTTCAGAGGCAGGGATCATTACCTTGCAGCATCACTGTCACTCTGCCACAGATTGGCCTCTGATGAGAGTTAAAGAAAGGGGCCAAATAGTTTGTATTACTTTTTCATTATTATTATTTAAAATTATTGTGATGATTTACATCTGGAATTTAAAGCCTAGTTTTTAGCTTGCAGTCACTTTCCCAGACATAAAGCGATATTAAAGTAATTATAATCTAAAGCTGTTTGCAACTATCTAGGTCAACTCGTGATAAGCACCTGACAATAGTCTTATTCCTTAATAGGTGGTGTTCAGAACTGGTTAACTGGTTTTCGGTAGGTTTTGTGCATTTCAAACAGGAAAACAGGATTCTGGCCAAAGACATTAGCAAGGCTCTTTTTTTTTTTTTTTTTTTTTTGGCAATTTAAGGGGGAAGGAGATGCACCAGAATGGGTGGATAACCCAGATCCAACTGAGGGCATCTTCTGGTGACCCAAAGACAGAACAGTAACCAACCCCAATATTTAGAAACCTGGAATGAAAAAGAGTGATCCAAAAAAGCCCTTTTCCAAGGCGGTATCAAGAAGCGTCTAACTGCTCAGCCAGCAGCAGTGATATATGAACATCCAAAATCAAAGCAGGGGAAGCCGAGCTAAGGACTAAGACCTGGAGCTGTTTCTCTAAGAGAAGGATTAACTGGAGCCATGAGAGCACACAGAGGTTAGAGGTGGGCTCAGAGGAGATGAGCAGAAACCTGTTACATCAAGAAATGGTCCTATTCAAAGACCCTGAGGAAGTTCTGCTGCCTCTTTGTCCCCACGTCTTATGCAGAAATGGGCAAAATGATGACATTCCTGCTGTTATTTTTTGTAAGCATTGGTAGTCATGCTGCACTGTGGATTGAATAATAGCAAATTATCTTTTCTTTTTTCTTTTTTTTTTTTTCTCTCAAAAACTCTGAAGCTCATGGCTCTTTGTTGATAGTTTTAAGATTACCTTTCAGAAATGAGCATAAAAATTAGAGAAATGTTGCCTGGAGGTCACCTTCCCTGAAGTTTTAACATGTGACATTTGATAGATGTAAAATGCTTGCTCTGAGTTTGATTTAGAGATCAGCTTTAATATCAGGATGCTGATGTCTTTGTTAAATGTCTGTCAGGTTTATTGAAGTAGATTTTATTATTTACAATGAGACATTACAGGTATGTCTCAGGGAGGTGTTAATTTGAGTGAAGGCTCTGTGCATACCTCTGTACTTCTATCAGCAGCAGCTGCCAGTGCTGGGAGGGATAATGCTATTATTCTGTTATTCTGCCATTCAGCAATATTATTCCTCAGGCCAGTAATAATTTTTGTCTTGAGCAGCCCAGACTCTGTTTAAGCAGCAGACCATGGAGAAAGGTGAACTCCCCAAGAGCAAAAATGCTTTCATGGCTAACCATCATCTCACGGGAATTTGCTGAATGCAAGGGCAAAGACATAGAGTGTAGATTTTGTGAAAGACAGAAAGAAAGGTTACCAGGGTTTATCTGGGACAGATTCCTCACACAAATATTTTTTTATGCAATGGGATGGTTGGAAGATAAAACATATTTGCCTGAGGGTGTTGCCTGGGAGTGTCTGATGGAGGCTGAGGAAAGAGATAAGGAAAGGGCGAGCAGCATCTGGAAATTATGCCAGGGAAAAGACCTATAGGGTGGTGTAGGAATCAGTCAGATTTGGGTTTCAGCATTATTCCAGATTCTCCCTAGCCATCTTTTCTCTCCATATACAGTCACCCAGAACTGTCCTGAGCCCAATTCATGCCATTCATAGAATTATGCAACCACTGTGTACTATGACACAACTTGAATTATTTCATAGCCTCTGGACTGAAAATAAAAACACCCAAAATATGCTTATGGATCCTAAGTTCAGAGGCCTGGGAAAGGATTCAGAGGACACCTGAAGTGAAGCATCACCCAGTGCAGAGCAGACAGCCTGCCATGCCAAAGAGCCAGCCACCTGTATGAATAGACTTTGCTGGAAAGGTTTTGACCAAGTATTTTTCTTTCAAGAGTATAACACTTCTGTTGAAATACTGCAATTCTGAGCTGTAAAAAACAGATCAAAACCCAATTCTTTTTATTTTCATATAAGCTGTCTTATTTTACTAAGTGATTTTAATCATTTTAATTTTGACTCAATTATGTTTAAAATCATTTCTTTTCCTGGATTAACTGTATATTTGACTTCACAAACTGAGAATGTTTGATGGTTGAATCAGTTTTGATGGGCAATTTACACTATGTGGTAAATTTTGAAATTTTCTTTGACAAATGAAAACTGCTTCCTGAGAGGCTTAAATTTCCCAGGGGACAGAAATTCTATTTCCCAGTCACCTCTGGAGGAAAACTCATGTGAAAATGACAACTTTCCCTGCACTGTAATAAAACATTGTCTCAACTGAGTGCTATTTATGACCAAGCCTACGAACTGTGATTCTTTTGGGGAGCATAAATAGCATCAAATAAAAAACTCTCATTTTTCCTTTAAACTAGACAACTTACTTCCAACTGTTTTTTTTTTTTTTTTTTTTTTTTTTTTTTTTTTTTAATATTTATTTTACTTCATTTTATTTTATCTTTTAATTATATTATTTTTCAAAGAAAACCCTTCCTATGCTGTAAAATGAATTAGAATTTCCTGATGTTTGGTTTAACTGTGTGAGCTGATACAAGAGAATAACATAAACATGGCCAGCCTTAGGTCAGATCAAATGTTCCTCTAGCCCTGTATCTTTCCTCTGACATGGGCCAGCAGTGGCTGCTTTGGAAGATAAGGACAGATCTCATACTATTTACCCTCCCAGCAGTCAGTGACTTGTACTCCTGTTAAACTGAGAGGAAGTGGAAAGAAAGAGAAGCAAGAAATTCAGTATCTCCCTCCTTTCCCCGAGCTCCAATTGCCTTAGTTCACTTTCTTTCCCTTTTCAGAGTGAAACGGTTAGCGGAGAACATTTCTTACCTTTATTAGTACAATCCCACCATTTAAAGCTCCAATTCAGAAAGTGCCTAAGCACCTCCTGAAGTCCCAGTTGCATGCTCAAATTGAAGCTCCTGCTCAGACATGTTTTTTCTAATTGATGCGCATAACAGAGAGAGTGTTCATTACAAGGTCTGAACTATGTACAAAGTCAAGAAGGGGTAATAGCAAGAAAATAAGTGCAGAGACAATGTTTGAAGAAGAACAAAAGAGGTATAAACTGCCCATGAATAAATTTATTCTGGCAATTAGAAGAGCATTCCTGATCATTAACACACTCATGTTCCAGAAACAGATTTTCAGTAGGAACAATGGTGCAAAAAGAAACCAAACGGGGGCTTCATGAAGCTTGATATATGTCTGCAAGGAGTCAGGTGATATAGATTTGCTGTAGCAGAACTAGATTCTGTTATCCCGAGGGTCTCAGGAAATCGCCAGAAACTTCACGCAGAAACATCTCTTGAAGCAAATCAAAGTGGTACAATATGGAACCTCACCTATTGAGTGTGAGTCAGATGAACTAAATTTTAGTTAGGGTATAAGTGGTAACAATCCGCTTAAGATTACAGCAGCTGCAGATACGGTTCTATAACTTACAGTACAGACCCAGTAACAACTACACTGAAGAAAGAAACATGGAACACATTTCCTTTGAAGCTTTATTGATTTACAACCTTGTCTTGATTCAGTAGCCGGTACAATTGGCCCCTTCACTGACAAACATGAAAGAAAACAAAAGTGTCCTGGTACAGAAAAGAAATTAACTTTCTCATTTCTATGTGTCAGTCCTTTGAATCCCATAATTTCACTACCCAGGATGGTTGCCTCTGAAGTCAACATTATTTTTACCAATTTTACTTCTTGCCAAGTATGATACAACTGGGTAGAAGTGACTGCCACTTGCCTTTATTTGTCACATGCCTTAAAAATTTAAGCACACTGGAGTTTCAAAGCATGAAGATAAAATACTGGTGCTGGAAGCATATCCATCGACTTGTCAAAAATCAGCCCACCTTCCTTTTTTTCATACGGGGAAAATATTGTAAGGATGGCTGTTTTATTTCTGTTAGTGGCTGAGTTTGCATAGGTAAACAAGAACGGGCATATTGAGTCAAATCGAAGCATGTTTCAGCTCATTCTTTTGCCTTTGACAACTCCAGAAGAATACAAGCGTATATTCCATTTCCTCAGAGGGAATACTCATTCATGTCTCATGGACTTTCTGAATTGGCTGTGATTTCTGTAGTGTATTTACTACTTCAAATTCAATTTTTCTTTCATGCATGTATTCTATCTCCCTTTGAGCCCACGCAACTTTCACGATATCCTATATCAAGTCATTCCTTGGATGAACAACGCACACATACAAAAAGGGCATGTGCAGTTAAGTTGGGGCAGTCCATACCAAAAGATATTGTGTTGTAGTTTGTAAAGAAATGACAGAACCAGCCTTGTGCTAGCTATGGCAGATACTGCTTTATTTATTGAAATCCACCTAGGATCCTTAATATTTACTTTGATACCCATCCTGGTTGTGTTACCACTTTATATCACTACCAGAACCCAAATTACCTGGTCTTTGCCCTATGTATTCCAGTGTGACTTTCACAAAAACCTTTTCCAGACATTCACTTTTAGTGAATCTAGAAAAATTCACTTTTATTATCTTTCAAATGTTAAGTGCAAGATTCACATTTCTGGTGTCTGGATGTCTTAATGACACAGTTTTCCTTACTGTATTTCTTCACAAACTATGTAATGCAACTTGTGGTAATAGGAAGTATGGAAACCCTTGAGGAGCATATGGACACTGGGTAATCAAAGTGACTTTAGATCCATTATAAACTTTGGGTCATGCCCAAAGCTACTTAAAGAACCCAAGGAGAAATCCTGCTATATGACAGTGCTTTGTCCTCATTGCTGCAGCCTCTTACTTTCCCATGTAAAATTCTTTTGCTCAGGATTAGTAATAAAGCCCAGGGTTGGGTGGAATAAAGCTATAAGGATCACAAAATGAACACACCCAATGCTTAAAATCAAAACCAATGCAAGTTTCCCCCAAATGGAATTATTTTACAGGCAGACACTCTACCAGATAAAACCGTGAATTCCCTGTAGACTCTCTGGCTTAGTTCATCTATAATTTCTCTGCTGATCAGCAGAGTTAATAAAAAAATAAAAATGTCTCCCTTTAAAGCTGGAAGATACTCACATACCTGCATATCTTATCTCCAGGATAAAGATTTAATTACCTCAAGAAAAGGCTAGAAGAACAATGAAACACTGGCACCTGTTACAGCTGTGAAGATGGTGAGGAGGGCCAGCATATAATAATTAAATCTTTATAACCCAGAAGGGAGTTTGCAGCCTGCAGTGTCTTCCTGGTGAATATCACCATGTGTATTTTCAAACCTACTCCATGCCAGCATGTCCCAAAGTGATTTTATTTACACAGCTGGTTGGGAAAAGGCTGGCTGGAGCTTGAAAAGGCAAGAGCTAGAAGGAGAGAGAGAGTAGCCAGCTAAAAAGATAGCAAAAAAAGGGCTGGGATGGAAGTTTTCTATACTCAGTGACAGGTAATATATGTTTTCAGACCTGTCTGAAAAGATCTTCCAGAACTTCATGTCCCTCTTTTCTGCTGTGTTGAATTTCTTTTGTACACAAACCAAACTTTGTTAAAGGGAATTATTCTACTGAAGTTTATAAGGACAAGTGAATATGCATCACATTTACTTATTCACTTATTTGTGCATACGTGTCCATGTATCCTCAGTGGACATGCAAATTGTATCTGTATGTATGTACTTTGATATGTGAAAGCAAGTGTTCAAAAACTTCTCTGCTGGAGAAATCACAGCTAACTGGCTGCATTAAGTAGCCCAATGCCTTAGGTAAAGGGAGAGATAATTCCCTCCTGCCTAAATTTGGGTCTTCTCATGGAACCCAGATGCACCAAGGAAGGTTGTGAGCTGCATATAATTTTGAGGCTGGCCCTACTTCATGTGACAGGTTGTATCAGAGACCTTACAACATCTCTTGCAACATAACAGGCTTGATTCTCTGGCTGTTTTGTGAACAATGAAATTTGTATTAATGACAAGGGGGAACTTCACAACACTGCATGTGTTGGAAGTACTGCCCTGCAGCTCTGGGCTCCCTTGGAGAGCACGGACACAGAAGCTGAATCTTAGCCAACTAATTACCCCCACCTTTGTTTTCTTCTGTCATCTCCCTATTCGTTGTCCCCTGAGCATGCTTGTCCTGCCTTCTGCAAAAAAGCAGGAGGAAGGTCCTAGGGCTGTGGTCCTGAATTGTTTGAATTCTAGCTGCTAATGATATCATGAATGTCTTATTGTACTTTATAGTGAGCTCTTTTGCCCCTGTCTAGCTTTGGTATTTTTAGCTCAGCCCTCCCTTCCACAAGATGCCTGTACTGGTTTTTGGTAGGGTTTGGATGTTCATTTATTTATTTTCCTAACAGAGTGATAAAATAAATTATTTTAAAACATGCTTAAAAAAGGACGGACAACTTACCACCTGAAGGGGTTAGCTGCAATCCTGAGTATATATGCCAAGAACTAAATATATTTCTAAATATAGCTATGTTGTTTCATTCTTTACCTTTTTCTCTGTGTGTGTGTGTGTATGTGTGTTCTGCAGAGATTAGTCATGGCTTTACAAAATGGATTTTCTCAAAAAAAAAAGATGCTTTCTGCCTCTTGTTCCTTTGATACAACTTCAACATCTTTTTTCAATATAAATTTTTCTCCTCCTCCTCTCCGTACATTTGTGTGTGTGTGCTTGTGGGTGTGAATAAATATATACATATATTGTGGTTGGCTGGAAGTAGGAAAATCCATTTTCTTTAACAGTCATATCTCTGAGAAGCAGGCTCACAGAAAATCTTTTAAATGCTAAATTAAAAGACTTGAACTGCTTGGCTTTTCTGGTCAGCTTCTCCTTAATTCTTTTCTCTCTTCCTCTTGCTCCCTCATTCTTAGTCTTGCACGGAGTTTTCAGTTTAATTAGAGGGGCAAGAAAATAGTCACATCAAGTCAAGGACATAATCTCTTTCCAAGCTGGAAAAGTCAGAGTTTAATCTTCCTGGCATAGTCCCATTCAGAAAAAGGAAAATTCTTCCCTAAGATATTGGTCCCAGTGTAGCACCTATTGCAGACTGTGGGAACCTTTCTTTCTATATATTGTTTTGGATGCTGAAACCTCTGGAAACTGAGGGTTGACAATACCCAGAGGTGTTGTGCTGAGATGTCTGCAGGACCTGGGCCTTTAAGCACAAGCTTTGTTGCTTAATAAGCAGGCCATTTGCCTTAAGCAGGCTCATAAAAATGCTGTATGGTCCATCCACTTGGAGAGGGCATGGCTGTACTCCTGTGTAGTTTATTTTCTTCAAGTTGGGAGCCAGCTTTTGCCATTTACTCATGCTGTGCTACAATAACTCTATGTTCATTTCTACACCCCGTGTTTTGGTTCACATCCAAGGTTTCTGCATTCTGGGTATAACTCATCTCGCTCAGCATCAGCAATGGGCAGTCCAGTGTCTTGCATAACTTCCCTAGTATAACTTTGGGGACTGGAGAGTATATTCATATTCTTGGACACAAATCTTAAGAAGGGATGATTTATCTACAGAAGTCCCACTCTACTGATGGCAGAGGAGATATTGCAATTTACTTTAGGTTAGATGTAGATCTTTAAATTGTCTACAGTTTGACAAGATGCTCCCTACTTCAACAGAAGAGATTTTGCAGAAGGGGAGTACAATTTCTGATATGAATTTCATGGAGATAGTCTGAAAAGGCACATGGAGATCTTCCCCCCATCATGCTCAGTGTGAAGGGGGCTCAGGTCTTCTCACAGAAATCAACAGCAATATGATGCATGTTGTGTTTACATGAAAATATTTTCCTCTGGATTCCGGTATAGCCATTTGGGGTTTAAGAGTAATTCGTTATCATGTTTTACCAGAAAGAAAATGAGTTATATAATCTGTCAACTCTATTTACCTCTAACTTTCCAGCTAAAAACAATGGCAACTACAAGGTGCCTGTTTGCAGTGGATGACAGATGACTGCAGTTGCGGTTTTGTGAACTATAAAACAATATTCTGTACCCTTCCTATAGGAGTCAACCGTACACAGCACACTGAGGGCTTCACCTGGGTGCGTACTGTGAGCAGGCAGCTTGCACGCTGCGTATTGGACTCAGGTGCACAGTGTGGAAGTCGGAATGGCAGCAAGTCCATAGAAAACAGTTCCTTGCACTAAAAAATGCAGCAATTTCCTCCGTGCAATGTGGCAGCTGAGATCACGGAGCAATCGTTTCCAGGCGGAGAAGTGTGGAACAATGCCTCCAAATGAAATTATAGCTGGAGGAAAGGATTTCTTTGAGGCAGGAAGGAATGTAATTACCCAAGTTGGACTTTTGCCAGGACACTGATGTTTAAAACACTTTCTGCTCTTGTGGAAAGTGCCACAGGATCTTTTAATGACTGCAAGGGAATGGGCTTTAGATTTTTTTTTTTTTAATTTTATTTGAGTGTCTCATTCAAAAGACAGAATAATAAAATGAGAAAGAAAAAAAAACTATCAAAGAAAAAGCTAATCTTTAAAAAATGATGGAATATGTAAATCCTACTTTGAAATGGTAATATATTAACTTCTTTTTAAGATAAAAATGCAATTAGTTCATTCTTTCATTCCCCCCCCCCCAAAATGCACATATATTGTTATCATGTCCTTTGCTCTTATGTCAAATTTGAATCATTTAATTTTGTTGCAGTGAAACTTGTAGGTTTTATGAAAAATTGTTTTGTTTTTCTGCCTTGTTTCACTCATGACTGTAAATAAAATATTCTTAAATGCAAAAATCATTGCTGTCAAATGTCTACACTTTGTTGAATTTTATAAAGGCAATGGGCTAATTTTATATTACATGTAGTGTCAGTAAAGAGTAATCAGAGAGTGAAAGGGACTTTTTATCATTCCCAATTTATGCACAGATCTTTTTAGCTCTGAAGGAAAAAAAAAGAAATGTTACATGTGATGGAAGGGTAAGCTTGCCTTATTTTCCATTTGCTCATTTTTGGTAAGAGAATGAATGTAGCGGCATCTATATGCATCTGTATGCACAGAACACTATTTATTACTAGCTGGCCAATCCAGAATAAGTTTTTTGAATGCACTGTAATTTTATCACCGTGTTTTTGCTATTTCATCCATATTTTGTGAAGTTGGATTTGACTGTCTGGTCATTGTCTCTATTTGGGTAAATACTTGTAAATGTTAACTAAAGGGTATAAATAAACACAGAGTATAAATAAACATAAATTAGTTAAAGAGACACTGGAAAGATTGACTTAAAAACAGTCGAATCTGGAGATTGCTGTGTTTACTAACCTACTAATTTGGGTGTTCATGGAGGGTGCAGTAGCTGTCTGTTCACACTGTTTTCTCTCTGTAGGAACTTGAATTCACATCTGGCCCCAGAGCGAGACTTGTCATCACAAAGCTGTTGAATGGCCTCCATTATTGTTCTCACAGTCCTTTCTGCCAGGGCTGCTTCACGTTGTTTAGGATATTTCAATACGTATCAAGTCTGAAGTAAAGCAAGCAGAAGGGAGTCACTTGTTAAGAACTGATACATTTCTTTGGCAGTGATGAGACTGGGGTGGGATTCACCTCCCCTGTATTAGGAATCTATAAAGTGAAAATCTCTATCTGGATTAAGTAGTCCAGGCTCCCATTGAGATTAATAGAAAACTAGTCCATAGAGTTGAGGGATTGTAATTCACTCCCTCTTAAGCAGACTCTTGCATGTAAAGAAAAGAGATATGGCTCTTCCATTCTACAAGTTTAATTTTCAGGTCTTGCTTCTCATGGATTATTTATTCCTGAAACAGAATGCAAAAAGAAATTCATATTTAATAAGTGGTCATTGAAACAAAGAAAAACTAAAACTGGAGGTATGTCTCTGGGCTTGGGAGCTGGGCTGTTACTTAACTCAGAAGAGAAAGCATCCTAATAGAACAGACTTGTGAGCTGAGATTCCAGTTTTGGAGAGAATTAACCTGCAGCCCACTGAGATCTGAGTTCAGCCTCTGCTTGGTTCTGGCAGCAAGATCCTGTCTTTGTAAGCATCATGGACAGCTGGTTAGCAGCAGCCTCCTATCCATGTTTTGCAAGGATCTGCTGACTTCTGGCAGCATCAAGGTACCACCAGTGGCTGACCCCTCTGAACAATCAGAAGAAAATAAAAATGCAAAGAGAAATAAATTAAAATTCCTTCCCCTTCTCTGGTTGTCTTATGTCATCTTATGGACCAACAAAACCCCAGATGGATTGTGTAAGATGCACACCATCTCTCTCCAAGTGCTAATTATGCATTTATAGGAAGAATTCTCTCTGATTTTGATCTATATTTTCTCCTTACTCTGAGTGATGCTCCCATAAATATTTTCTTATTTCCTTTTCACTGCTACCTCTGGTGTCAGCATCAGAAAGAAGCCACACCAGGCTCAAGTCTACAGAGCCTCTAATTCCTCAGTTTTTCTCCATGAAATGTTTACTGGAAAATGAATGCCTTCCAATTCATCCTGCTGCTGAAACTTCCTGATCCTTCTAATCTAACACACAATAATTGTCATTTCACAGGGCAGAATTTTTATCTGCTGGCATGATCTAAACACCCCGCTTCCTTTCATCATACGTAATGATGAGCCCCTTAGTTTGGAGTGAAGCAACTCCATTTCTAAAGACTGTGTTGGTATTTTAGTAATTGTCTCACTGAGGAGATAGAAGCCTATGTCTGGAAAAAGGATACAAATCATTGATCATCCTGCTGGCTCTGACAGTGACAAGAGCTCTGGATTTGTGCTCCCCACCGCTATGCATAGCATTGCTGGTAACCATGGTGTCCGAATGCGTGAGAACGGAGCCTGGCTTCTTATATAATGCTTGCAGTGCAGCAGCACCACCAGACTTACCAATTAAAGATTTGTCTTGGCGAGAAGGGATTAAATACTTTTCATTAGCAAATTTAGAGATTCTAAAGCCCTATTATAGAGATCTGCCACCCACATTGTGAGCAAAACAGCTGTACAATGGGCGATTATAAAGCAAGAAGATGAAGTGACGTTTTGGCTAGGAACTTTATTGTCTCTACACTCTCAGCCCTACAATCCCATGGAAACAATTATCTTTAATAAGAAGTATTGTTATTTCCTTCTGAGCAACTGTGCTATTTGGTCTATATCCCCAGAAAGGTTAAACATAACAACGAGTGACTCTTTGTGCTTTGTTAAGATAACTTCATATTTTCATCACCTTCCAAAAATCACATAATACTGATATCATGCTATATAAATAGAAAAGAAAAAAAATATTGTTATTATATATTATATATTTTCATTAATTAGTAATTAACACTGTGCGAGTTTCTAGAATGAAAATGTCAGAAAAAAAATAAAAATGACATGAAATAAACAGTCACCTTCTTTCCAAGTTTGACCCTGTAGAGCTTTAATTCCAAAGAGCTATAACAAAGCTGATGACAGAAAGGGCTTTTTTTTTTTTTTTTTTTTTTTTTTTCATTTATTAGCACAGCAACACACTGGGTGTACTTCCAGATCTACTTGCTTCATGATGATCACTTCCCATTCTATATGGAAAAAGGGCTGTTTTATGAAGGCAAAACCCAGTAAATGGAAGACCTATGAAAGAAAATCCTCACCCCTCTCTCCTCAGATATCCTCCATTTACCTGAAGGAGTTTACATGGTCTGAAAAGATTTCTGGGAACTAGAAGTTGCTGATACACATTTTTACAATGGCTTTTGGTGTGGTTTTAGCCTGCACACAGTCATTACAATTCTTGCACACCAGCTGAGAGCTGGCACAGCCCCAAGAGCATTCCCAATAGGCAGTCTGGATGCAGCCACTTCACAGACTAAAAGAGTTTAATTGTATAAACACAGATCATTGCTGGCCCCAGTGCTGGAAAGTGCTCTCAGGCTTCCTTAATTTACTTGTGGAGATGTCGCCTCAGTGGAGGAAAAATGTGGTTACTAATTTAGACGCATGCAGGACACAGTTTTAGTGAGAGCCCTTGGCACTTGGATATGCACAGTCGTTTCAGCTGGAATTACCACCAAACAGAAACAAAACACTCCACCAGTGACCAGAAGGGGCTGTAAAGTGCCTGCTTGTGTGGCATAAGTCAATCTCCAGTGATGGATGGTAGAAAGCTCCCTTCCTTCAGGGGCTGCTGTTGTGCTGCTGCCTGCTGAGAGATAAAAGCCAAGTGCGTGGGTGTGCGCATTTACAGGACTGGGATTTACTGCTGGGACACAGAGCACTGCAACCTGGAGCTCAGCTCTTAAAGAGAGAACGGCAGAGCCTTTTTCTGCCCAAATTGCCTCTGGGGATGAGATGGCCAGTGGCACAGTGCAGACACTGTTTGGAGCCTGTGCTCATCCTCATAGCCCTTAGGTGTTACCCAAGAGAACTGAGACTCAGCCAGGATTATTTACTCAGATTCAGTGACAGTAATGTAGATGATTCCCCCCCAACAACAACAACAACAAAAAAGAAAAAAAAAAAAGAAAAAAAAAAAGAAAAAAAAAGAAAAAAAAAAGAAAAAAAAAGAAAAAAAAAGAAAAAAAAAAAAGCTGGATGATGTTTGACCAGCCTGTGGTGAAGTCAAAGCAGGCACTCAGTTCCTGAGAAGAGGAAGCCTATATGATCTCATAGCAGGACTTTTAGAAAAAAGTGGATGCATTTCATTTTAGATGTGACCCAGAAGGTTCAATATACAGGCAAAGATTTCATCAGCTCATCCTGTTAAGGAAAATACCAGGTTTTAAAGGGTACTTCAGCCCTTAACCATCTTTGTTTTTAACCTACTTTGTTTTTCGCAAAAGTTAAGCACTTTTTAATCAGATATCTGGCCAGAAGACCCATAATGTTCTTTATTTTAAATGAAGGAAACATAACTAATCATTACAATATAATATTCATTATCAATATGATATGACGTAAATATGATATAAAATATGATTAATCATTATAAATCACTCTAGACTTGTAGGATACTAAAGAAATGTATGATCTTCATTCCGTTTTTTATAAGTTACCAAAGGTGGGATGTCTTGATTCTGGAGATACCTCCTTCACTCTATTGCTTATATTAGAATAAGGATAGCAAACATCCCACTTCATTTTAGGTGTCTATACCTAAGCTCCCTTTACAATTATAAGAGATTTATTCACTGTGTGCTTTTGTATTTCATTCAAACACATGGAACTACTTAAGGAAATTTGGGGTCTCTTCTTGGTCTCTGCTGACACGGGGAGTAAAGTCTCCCACTGACTATAGAAGGATGCAAAGGTGTTTTGTAGATGTTAACACCAATGCTGCAGATGATGCATATAGTCAGGTGGGAAATAGGCAAGGTCCTAAAAGTCTGATTAGATGGCCATAAACAGCTGAGATAAATTTGGCATAAGCTGAAATGCCACTTAATTCAGCACCAATTTGACTTTCCATAATGTGATAATATAAGACATCGGGATAGCCATATGGGGTGCAGCACTCAGTTATCTTATCTATCCCTTAGTGTGGCTGGTAACAGATTCTTAGATGAAAAAAAGTGTAGGAAGATTGCGTGTTTTGTGTATATTTCTTCTCTGGTTTAAAGCCTCCCAGCTTCTTTGCATTATTGCTTTGGGGGTTTGTTGAGCTCTTGGTTTCCTTCAGATCACAGTGTTTAATAGTCTGATGAGCATGTCCTTCGTGACTCTAGCTTTTTTGTATCCAGGCACGGATGCAGATTTTGATTACTGTCATCCCAAAGAAACACAGTAGCATACGTTGGGTCTTTAGGCAGCAGCAACACTAAACACTGGTATAGCAAAAAGTAGGCTTAAGGAGAAAATCGTGTGAATGAGAGAAACTGGGGTGTGTTTGAGACTACATGAGGGTATGTCTATATTGTCTTTATGTTGCAAGGTTTTGATAGCAGGGCACTGTAGGGGTGTGAACAGAGCTCAGCAGAAACCCCATGTCAGATCAGAGCCAGCTCCAGCTGGCTCCAAAAAGGACCTGCTACTGGACAGAGTCGAGCCAGTGAGTGATACTGGTTGGGCCTCTGGGAGAACAGAGAAAAGGAAGGGGAGAAAAAAAAAAAAAAAAAAAAAAGAAACAACAAACAAAAAACTGCTGTGCCACAGCAGCTGGGAGAGAGGAGTGAGAAGCGGCCCTGCACCCCAACAGCCCAAAGGTGAGTGCAGCAGGAGGGCAGGAGGTGCTCCAGGCAGGCAGCAGCAGTTCCCCTGAAGCCTGTGGAGAGGCCCCTGGTGGAGCAGGCTGTCCCCCTGCAGCCCATGGGTCCCACATGGAGCAGATCTCCATGCTGCAGCCTATGGAGGAGCCCCCGGTGGAGCAGGTGGATGTGGCCTGGAGGAGGCTGCGGCCCATGGAGAGCCCCCACAGGAGCAGGCCCCGGGCCAGAGCTGCAGCCCGTGGAGAGGAGCCCACGCAGGAGCAGGGGGTCTGGGGGGAGCTGCCACCCACCCGTGGGGGACCTGTGCTGGAGCAGTTTGCTCCTGGGGGATGGACCCCATGGGATGGAGCCGTATGGGAGCAGTTACTGAAGAGCTGCTGCCTCTGGGCAGCCGATGAAGGAGCGGCAGAGATGAAGTGTCAAGGATTGACCGCAGCCCCCATTCTCCATTACCCTGCACTTCTTGCGGGTAGGAGGTGGAAGAGGGTGGATGGGTGAATGTGTTTTTAGTTTGTTTTTAATTCTCACTACCCTATTCTGTTAGTAATAGGTAATAAATTACATTAAGTTGCCTATTCTTCATCTGTTCTGCCCATGATCTGACTGTTGAGCGATCTCCTTGTCCTTATCTCAACCCTTGAGCTCTTCCCACTGTATTTCCTCCCCTATTTCTTTTGAGGAAGGGGAGTGAAAGAGTGGTGTGGTGGAGCTAAGCTACCCATCAATGGTAAATCACCACAAGGTCACTAAGTATGAGTGGGATTTTGGATGGGTGAAGACTGTATTTTTTCTCCTCCTTCTCCATCATTCTGCTCTCCAGAAATTACTTATCTCTGATGAAAATTTCCTTTCCCCCAAATATCCTTTCCATATTGGCCATCTCTTCTACTGCCACTGGGGACTTCTCACCAGCTGCTCAGGTATTTATTAAAAAAAAAAAAAAAAAAAAAAAAAAAGTCATTTTACATGGACAGTGTGATTTGTGGGTCTTCTATTTCAGCTGACTTCTGTAATTGGAAGCATATGGCCATAAGTGCCAGTATTATTGACTGTGTGTATGGGACTGGAGACAGATGTACAGTTACAAGTACAGGAGTGTTTGTTCTAGCTGTCAGTTTAAGTTAGGCATCTACGAGTAAAATGTGCCTAATGCCTTCCCGTTCTTTTTGCATTTGGTTCTTACCTTGTACAGCAGTGTTAAAAAAAAACAGCCAATACTTCAGCAAATAGTGGAGAAGGTTTGTAGAATATGTAATGTATCCACTTGCACGAATAAATGGGTTACACCTTTCACTTTGAGAGTTTAAAGAGCAGGTTGCCCTCCACACTTGGGTGTATTTCAGCTAGAAATTACTATTTTGAGTTTTGCTAACATTAAAGGCATGGTCAAGGACAAGACTGCTACTGTGTTGGGCGCTATACTGACAAAGAAGGAGAAAAAAGTCTGCCAGAAAAATGATTTCCAAATGCCTTTTTGCTATTGGAAATTATGTTCTCAGTTATTTTCACCCAAGTGGATGACACAAGCAATGCCATGTGAACTGCAATGCTAATCAAAATAAATTTCTGATTTTTATCTTAGCTGGTCATGTGATGGTAAGAGATGTCATTATTAGCAAAACTCTACAGATAGTTACACTACTGCAGCACATGGAGCATGAAAAGGCTCTGAATTATTTATAACAACTGGGTCAGCTTCTCAGCAGGAATAAACTGGCAGGGCTAATTAACAGATATACCCCAACTGATGATCCGCTCCATATTTGAAGAATATCTCCAAATACGAGAAATTCAAGGAAATCATAAGCCGCTTTGCTTGCTACAGGCTGCTAGCTCAGTTTACTACCAAGCTTGCAGGAATGCATAGCAGTCTATAAAAAGTGAGGCTGCTGGCTGGTTTGTAACCAGTACGTACATGTACAATTCTGTGCAGGAGGGAAACGAGTCGAATTGCATTTTGCTTCCTTACCCCACTACAGAATAAACCTCGAGTGCTGAAATAAAGGCCATATTTTATGGCAAGTATATTGCTAGGGTCATTAGCTTTCCCATTCGGCTTCATCAGATGGCTACACAGCAGGATGCATTCCAAATTTATTTGATAGCTTGTCAATAAGCAGCTTCCTTTTAATGGCTCTTAACTTCATGGAGTTGAAAAACAAAATGCCTCATGCTCACATAAAACCAACTGTTCCATAAGAGGGATCTCTTTTTTTTCTGGCATGCAGGACAGATTGGAAACTGCCCTCCGAGATGGGAAACTATCCACTGTATTCTGCTTCATCCTTAGACAGAGAGGCTTGTGTATACGTGCAAGTTGCACGGGTTTGGGTGGCTGGATTATCACAAGCATGTTCTCAGCTGGAAACTTATGACCAAAGGTCAATTCTTATGAGATCAAAACATAAAAACTTGACATATTGTTGTAAAAGGGTCAAATAGTTGCAAATCAATGACAGCATAAGGTAACCCTGCAAGGTGTACTGCTTGAAGGCACTTCTGAGTATTAAATTCTTTCCCTTTCTTGCCCTCCAGTCTCTAAAATCTTTGAAGACATGGGCTTCTGTCCTTATGCAATAAGAAGTCTTTAGACTGAATTTTTACCTCTAAACTTTTTACCCACAGAGGATCCTTGAGAGATTTGACAACTTTGCAACTAGTACCTAGCTCTAAGTACGTAAGTACTACCTGGATATCAGCCAGGGTATATGAGCGTGAACACAAATTTACTTCTGTCAGATGAATTGACATTGTTTTTAGCAAAGGGCCTATAAACAATAAAACTGTCTACAGGAACAGTATCTTTTTACAGGAAGTTTCTAAGCTAGATATCCAAGAAGGACTAAAATAACATTTTTGGTTTTGTAAAATCAGAAAGTATCATGAGGGTGTTGTTGGAGCCAGGTAATTCCTTATTTTGCTGGTGTGCTTTGGAAGAAAAGGATAGGGAGGGCAGAAAATTGCATTGCTACCCATTGCCTTGTGTCTATGGTATCCAGACAGACAGCAGACTACTTTTACTGTAGAAAAAGGTAAATTGATTTGCAGTGTCATAGCTAGTGTTAAGGCCACTGGTTTATGAATAACCTATCCACAGCCTCCAAAAGTTGAGCAACCCGGTTTAGTGGAAGGTGTCCCTGCCATGGCAGGGGGGCTGGAACTAGATGATCTTTAAGGTCCCTTTCAACCCAAACCAATCTGTGATTCTGTAAAAAAGAAGGATAAACCACTGTCATTCTCCTTTTCACATGCCAGTCTGACCAGACACAAGTCAAGTCCTGTGCAGAAGCCATGCATGAAGCCATGTGGTAAATTATGAACCTCTGTTGGACTTTTTTGCTGTTGTGAAGCTGGATGGCATTATTTACAAGCAGAAGAGCTTGGGTATGTCCCTGAGTTGTCAGACCCCTCTATTGCAGGTGTGTGTTTTTTCTTCTGGGCTGAGTTTTGCTTGCATATGCCCGGATGAAGAGCAAATTTGCATTCGTGTTTTTGCAGCATGCTCAGTGCCTTGAGGACACTTTATAAACATGGAGGGACTGGAAAAATAAGTGAGTGAGAGAAAAATGAAAAAGAAATATTAGATACACCTAGGCCATTCTCCTGCTGGTGTTTGAGTGCTTTCCAAACTATTTTCTTTAGTTGCAGCTTAAATGACTCTTGTAATTGGCCTCCTAACATAGAGAGTGCCTTCTACAATATAATTTTATTTATTGTGATTTGTATCTGTCATTTGTTGCAGGCACTTTTACCTAAGCTAAAGTACTCACTGAAACCATCTATCCATAGAGGGGAAAAAGTGCTACAGATTTGCCTTGTAGTGGTGGTTATTTCCCCTTAGATAAAGTCACTGTGGAACATGACTGTGTTTGAATTAGCAGCAAAGTACCTTCTGGCTGAGGTAGTGTTTAAAGAAAAAAAAAAAAAAAAAAGAAAAAGCACCAATAATCAGGTGCTTCTTGGGCAACTCCAGCGCTCCTCAGAATGGCTCTGTGCTGTACTGTGAGTACTGACTTCTTCAAAAAACATCCACAATCAGCTGAAAAGCAATATATGAGGACAAAACTGTTATTTTTTAAATGCAGGTCATATCCTCATCCTCCTCCAGCAGTACCCAAGGACTTAGTTAATTTATTTGCCCCAGAGCTGCAACCCCAAAGCCACTACTACAGGCCCCAGTGGTGTGAGGCTGGCTGAGACCTTGACAAGTACAGAAATTAAGAAATAAACAGTGTGGCTCAGGATGCACATGAAGGTAGAAGAGGGCAAGACCTCATAAAATGGTATGTGATTATTCCCCCTAAATCACCACCTAAGGTTACACAGCATCCCTTTTTCTTCCAAGCTGTCCTTCACCCCAATTTTATTCTAATTATTCTTTCTTATTATACTGTGAGTTTTTATCACCCTTTAAACCAGCAATGAATAGTCTTTACCTGAAAGTATAAATACACATATTAATCTTTGGATTTATTTGTTGCTGTACTTTATACCTTTTGAAAAATCAGCAAATGAAACTCAATTAAAGCTTCAAAACAAACTCAGCTATCTCTGATTCCCCACCTCCTGCCCCTTCCCCAGTTTTCTCCGTTCACTTCTTGTAACCCATGTGAAGGCAATTACTATTCTCATCTGCTGTAACTGGGGTTAATTTAGCTTCTAATTCTGGAGGACTCTGATGAAGTAGGAAGTACATCGAGTAAGTAGGCACAGACCAAAATGCAGCCATTACAATTCATAGCTGTGGTTTACGTCATGTCCTCCTCCTTTGGGATGGTGAAACCCAAGCAGGTACCAGACGTCTGCTGTGCAGGATGAACTTCATGAAATGAGGTGTGAATGTCTTATTGCCTGAAAGCAAGTTCATGACTGTTTCAGCTGAACAGGTTGCAGAAAATTTAGAAATACGCTCATTAAAAATTCCATGTAGAAGTGGATGCTGACCTTTTTTTTTCTCTTCTTCTCCTGTACACTGTGACATAGACAACACAGGGAGGCATCATTGAGCTGTGCAGTGGAGTTCTTACAATGTCCTGCCAAATGAAAAAGGATCATGTCAATACTTATTAGACTTCCCAGCAGCTTATTAAGTTGGTAAGGGAGCTGAATCCCAAACAAATTCCAATTAGATTTTGTTTCAAAATGAAGGCTTCTTCCTGAACTATCTGGCAGGGAAGTGCCACTGGCATGCACTGGCTTCTTTCTTAGGGAACTCTTAACCTTTTTTTTTTTTTTTTTTTTATCTACCATAATTCCATCGGTCAAGTTATTGACAGAAATGGTAAAATGGTACAGGAAGCATTGCTGTCCAGAGATTGATTGCACAGACTTGTATGGATTTTTTTTTTTTTTTTGCTAAAATAATAAATAAATATTGAAACTATATTTTGTGAATCTGTATGAGGCAATGCTCATACTGGAAATCTGATCTCCCAAGGAGGATGACCAGTTAATGCATGGATGGTGATAGTTGCAAAGGTCATTGCAGTGGCATCTTCAGCTGGATTGAATGAAACTTGTAGTAACTAAAACTTACTCTGCTTGTGGGTAAATTATGTGCAATCCAAAGAAACCTAACAGAATCCCTTTTCTGGTCTTGTAAAGGGCAGAACAGCTATCCTAGAGCTGTACCACTGCTCCACAAAGCTTGTCTGAAGAAGGAGTGGTGGAGATCTTGAAGGAAGAAACCAGTATGAGACATCTGCTTTCTGAAGCACTTTGGGAGTTTTGATGGTAAGTGTAAGATATATTAAGCTGCTTTCCTTGGATTGCAGCTGGGGCAGGAAAGGGTTCAGAACAGTTTTTGTTTCTTTCTTTCTTTTCTTTTTGTTTGGAGGTCTCTGTGAATGAACTGCAAGAGAAATAGTCAGGAGAAAATAGAAGGGAGCAAGCAAAGCAGCAAGACCCAGCTCCTCGAAGAGTTATCCCTGGAGACAGCTTTAGGGGCAAAATGCTGACACTTTGCTAGACAGAAATAACTGTACTCCTCTGTGTATTAACAAGACAACCTGGGCATTCCCTGGGGAAAATAAAAAACACGAATTCAGATCAGCAGGTGTTTCTTCTAGCCCTGTCTGTCTTGTCACTGAATCCTGATGTACACATCAATATTCAAAAATATGGCAATGAAAATTTCATACCTCACTGCCTAAAAAATTGTAATTTCATAAAAGTGCAAAGATTCCTTTCCAAAATGCACTTGGTTCCCTTGAATGTGTTGTCCTAAGCCACTTTTGAAAGCAAAATTTAGCTATTTCAGCCAAATGGACCTTGCATTGCAGAATGAAGCTAAAACTAATAGCCCTCATGTTTACACAATGGGTACTTCAAACTCTTAGACTAAATACAAACCAGGAATTTATATTCAAACATCTCTTACTTGGCCTTTCATTTACCTTATTATATCAAGTCCGCTACTACAGTAAAGAGTGCAACCTGTATTTCTTTTGGAATGTCCTCATTTTCTGATTTGAGACAGGTTTACGTTGCCCCAGAAGGAAGTCTTTAAAATCAGTTTAAAACTCATCTTTTTCAAATGTGCTTGTTGAGATTGGTCTATCTTGCTCCCTTTCCAGGAGCATAAATATAGCATATAATCTACCTGGGAAGATACATTTCTATAGATAGCTCTGTTTAGTAGCCCATTTGCAAAAATCCACTTCTTTTACAATATATTCTTTACTGAAAATAAAATAGATTTCAAATGTTCAGAGTTCCACATGTGTAACTAAACCAATCAGGAATCTTTATCTACTTCTGTTCTTTGTATTTGCTTATTTGCTTTTTTTTTTTTTTTTTTTTTTTTTACCTATGGCAACAATCCAAATACACTAAGAATGGAATTGTAGGATCAACATTTGATCCTCTCCATTACACAATCCTGCCCAAAAGATGTCCACATAGAAACACTTGTCATAAGAATTTAAGTACCATCCAGCATATATATGTATCTACATCAACGTATGCATGTTACAAATTTGTTTAGAGCATGGTATAGCTTGTAAAAGAAAAAGGAAAAGAGAATGAAAAAAGCCTATGAGGTCTATTTTTAGGAGCATATTTCCACAAAATGTCATGTTCAGAGTGAAGAAGTTACTGTGCTTCCTTCCCCTTCAGCCAATGATTTCTTAGGAAGGAAAAATAGGGGAAATTAATATGATATAGGTCTTGTGGAAGGAAAAAAAAATAAAGCTGGCAATCCTGGCACCAATCTAATAAATCTGAATTCAATTTAAAAGTTCTAGCTACTGCCTGTGGGAAGCACAAGGTTGAATTTTATCTGCTAAATTGAATTAAAACCCAGGTTACCTGTTCTGTATGGTTATTTTGGCCTACGCAAAGATTTTTGTCTTCCTAATAGTATTCATGACCCAGCAAAGTTCATCTCCAGACGGGTGAAACAGAAGACAGCAACTAACAGAGTATTGCCAGTTTCTCTCCAAGGCCCAATCATTTTTTCTATAGCCATCTTCTAGTTTTGGTACATCTATTTCCTCCTCCAGTTTTTTTGTCCCACCTTTCACTGATAATTTCCCTGAAATAATTCCCAGCCTGGTAGCTTCTCTGCTATCCTCAGTGTGCATTACCTGTGAGGACTTGGTACAGTTTGAGATACACTGAATTTAACCCTCAGAGTCATGACCAAACATGATTTTCTTTTGAAAGCTGGCTAAGGTCTAGGACTAGATGAATCAATATATTACAAGATGAACCCAAGGTACCAGGACAAAATCCTGATGTAAAACTTGGACAGAATAGCAATAGACCACATAATGAGTACTGCAAATTAATGATGAGAACTGTGAAACTCCTAAAAGCCCCAGGACTAAAACAGTAAGGAAGCTGTGCAGTCAAATTTACTTTACCAAATTAAAACAAACAAAAAAAACACATCCTATTGCAGTCTACTTACAATAATATTTTTTTCTTCTTTCTTTTTTGCAAGGTGATGTTAAGATGTGCAATCAAAGTAAGCCGGTGCTTGCTGCTTTAAGTGCTATAAGGATTATCATGCATGTTTCCAAGGTGAAAGGAAGCTCTTCTAAGTAGGCAGCAGAATGGTGCAAGGCCAGGCTGGTATATTGTACTCCATGGAAAGCAGAAGTTAGCAAAATAATTTGTTTTGTTTTTCTAATTGGCCATTGCCATATTAAGTTTTCAGCTTGGTGGCTGACTGCTCATCTGGCTACAGCATGGTGATACAAGAGGCCACCTGGAGAGGAACAGACTGAATAGGGTTGTATTCGATGATTATTATTTACAGTTGGCTTGGAATAGTAAATAAAATGAAGCTTTTACTAAGTAGCCGAGCAATAAGTAGCTTCCTGCTCTGAGCTATCATGGCTCAAGCTGACATAATGCAAAATTGCTCCTCATTTTTATTTTATTTTTTTGGCTTGTTTTGTCTATTGTGTGAGAGGGTACACCATACCAGAGCATCCTCTGTTATATGATTCAGCAAGAGGGTAATAATCTACTAGTGCTGTTGGCCAGCAGGATTTCTTTTTCAGTTTGCATGGTGGGACTGACAGCTCTGGGCTAGGGATCTGCTGTGTGCACGTCGCGAGACTGCAATAGCTCCCCAGAGTCCTCCAGAGCTGGGAGCAGAGAAAGACAAATTGACTGATCAGAAGGGAAACTAATAGCAACAATAGGAGTTCCTCTCTGCAATGCCAGAGATTCTCAAATGACGTGCTAGTGAGGTTTGCAATGCCAAGAGTGAGTCCAATGGATATTTTATTTTATTTTATTTTATTTTATTTTATTTTATTTTATTTTATTTTATTTTATTTTTATTTTTTTTATTTTATTTTATTTTATATTTTATTTTATTTTATATTTTATTTTATTTTATATTTTATTTTATTTTATTTTATTTTATTTTATATTTTATTTTATTTTATTTTATTTTATTTTATTTTATTTTATTTTATTTTATTTTATTTTATTTTATTTTTCTGGACGAGGGCATTGAGTGCACCCTCAGTAAGTTTGCAGATGACACCAAGTTAGGTGCGTGTGTCGATCTGCTTGAGGGTAGGAAAGCTCTGCAGGAGGATCTGGATAGGCTGCACCGCTGAGCTGAGGTCAACTGCATGAAGTTCAACAAGGCCAAGTGCTGGGTCCTGCACCTGGGGCGCAATAACCCCAAGCAGAGCTACAGGCTGGGAGAGGAATGGTTGGAGAGCTGCCAGGCAGAGAAGGACCTGGGAGTGATGGTGGATAGTCGGCTGAATATGAGCCAGCAGTGTGCTCAGGTGGCCAAGAAGGCCAACGGCATCCTGGCTTGTATCAGGAACAGTGTGACCAGCAGGGCTAGGGAGGTGATCGTCCCCCTGTACTCAGCTCTGGTGAGGCCACACCTCGAGTACTGTGTTCAGTTTTGGGCCCCTCGCTACAAGAAGGACATGGAGGTGCTTGAGCGGGTGCAGAGAAGGGCGACGAAGCTGGTGAGGGGCCTGGAGAACAAGTCCTACAAGGAGCGGCTGAGGGAGCTGGGCTTGTTCAGCCTGGAGAAGAGGAGGCTCAGGGGTGACCTTATCGCTCTCTATGGGTACCTCAAGGGAGGCTGTAGCGAGGTGGGGGTTGGTCTGTTCTCCCACGTGCCTGGTGACAGGACGAGGGGGAATGGGCTTAAGTTGAGCCAGGGGAGTTTTAGGTTAGATGTTAGGAGGAACTTCTTCACTGAAAGGGTTGTGAGGCATTGAAACAGGCTGCCCAGGGAAGTGGTGGAGTCACCATCCCTGGAAGTCTTCAAAAGAGGTTTAGATGTAGAGTTTAGGGAAATGGTTTAGTGGGGACTGTTAGTGTTAGGTCAGAGGTTGGACTCGATGATCTTGAGGTCTCTTCCAACCTAGAAATTCTGTGTGATTCTGTGATTATTTTATTGACATGCTTAACTATGTGCTAAAAGATCAAATTTGTAACACATATAGATGTATAGGTATGGTGGATGGCACCTAAACACTTATTAGTGTGTTTCTACCTGGGCATCATTTGGGCAGGATTGTGTAATGGAGAGGATCGAGCCTTGACCTTGTGTTTTCATTCCCAGTGAAGCTGGATTGTCCCATGACCCATCACATAGTGACAAACCGGTGACCTTTATGGAAGAGCACTAGGTTCTTATGGAAATACAACTGAGGCACTTCTAAAGATCAGAACTTCCACCACCCACCCAAATAGCAGCAATGTATTGTCCAACTTGTTGATTCAGCAGTGGTTCAAGCCACATCCATGGGGAAATGCGATAATGTCATGTGAATGCCATGTTTCCTCTCAGATTTGTGTCTGCCAGCTCTTTGGTCCTCTTTTCTTTTTGGGAGAATTCTTTCTCTGTGCTTGCAAAATATTTTCCTTATTCCTCAAAATTCTCCATTGTTTTGAAACTCATGAAAAAACTTGAACACAGGTAGTTTGTCAACAAGTCTTTCATCTCCAAATAAACAATAACTTCTCATTCTTGCCCTGTCTCCATCTCCACCTGTTTGTCTTTTATTAACTACCGAGTCTATTAGATTTCTAAAACTGTAACTTTCTTTTTATTTGATGTTTGCACAGCATCTTGCACAAAGACTTTGTCCCAAGGTTAGGATTCTCATTTACTGTAGATAATTTCTCTTGTTTATTTTACCTGGAATACGAGGGATAAAAAAAGGATTTGGCTCAAGGCATTTATTGATATAGAAGTTTTGTTATGATTCAGTTTTTCAGTGTTTCTCCTCAGCAGGCAGGTGTTGTTAAACTCCAAATGTTCCAGATAAGCGAATTAACATTATGATGGAGTTGCTACTTCAGTTCTGGTCCTACCATCAGATAGAGATGTTTATGTTTCATGTCATGTTGATTTATACTTTTAGGCATGAGAATTTTTCCTCATGTATCTCCCACGATATAGAACAAAAATGTGTTTCACAAGAAGCAGGTATCTCCAGATAGCCCTACAGTACCTGGGGAAAGGTTCAGAATAGTGCCCCATTCCTCTTCCGCCATGGTCAGAGAGCTTCTTCTGCACAGTATCAGCTTGGCTCAACTTTTTACCTAAAGTTCAGTTTTTGGTAAGGATATTTTCAGCCAGGCTTAACTCTTTTAAAAGTTTTCTTCAAAACTATTGAATGAGGATTTTGGGGTCTGCCTAAAATTCTGTCTTGAGGCATCCCTACTTTCAAACTGTAAGTCTGGAGAGGAAGAGAGAACAGGAGAAGGGCTTGTCTCCTGAGATTTAGGAAGAACTTCGATCAATCCTGTTGGTTTTATTTTGTTTTGTTGCTATTTTTTTTTGTTAGTTTTTATTTATTTATTTATTTATTTATTTTGTGCTGAGTAAATTGAGCTGAAGATAGTTTGATCTAAGCAGATTAAAAATCACTAAGCCCACTTCACTCATGGAAGGAAGATTTAAATTTCCACAACCAATATTCCAGTACAGGGGTCCAAACTTCAAATAAATGGAGGTCTGGAACTGAAATCATTAGATCTTTTGAATCTTTTTTAACAATAGGGGTATTCTCTTGTTTCTTTCTATTTTTCTTATTTCCAAGACTCCTGAGTATGTTTATTTTCCTCCTTTTATGTTTATTTTTTTTTCTTTTTCCTCAGACAAGGTGGAAGAATCTTGTCTGAGGAAAGATGAAAGTCTTGTGCTGTTATGAAATTCTAGTCAATCTAGTGAGAAACACAATGAGATCAGAGAAAAGGTTACCCAGAGGATGAGGTTTCAATTTTCTTTCACTTTTGAGATACAGGGCATCAGATCAGACTATTTGGCTCTGCTTCCTTTCCTTACCAGGGTTTTTCTCATAGACAAGGTGGCTGCTTAGTTCTTAGATTAGACCTAAGGTATTAGCCTGTTTCTGATTGATGTTCAAGACAGGAAAAACAAAACAAAACAAAAAAAAAAACACAGACAAAAAGAAAATAACAGCTTTTCAGCTCTTTGCATCAGAATTAAATTCAGAGTCAGCTGTAAAAGAAAAAAAAAAAAGAGAGAGAGATGTTGAGAAAGCTGGGAAAAGATGCTGCACACCTAATTGCAACATTAGCTAGTGAAATATTAGCAAATTTATTGGGCTTTTTCTATTTAAAAAAATTAAAGGAAGTTCATTATGCTCTGTAATCCTGCTTAAATATTCATCATGTTGTTAATGAACCACATTCATTTTTAAAATGTTCAACCTGAGACGCCGTCTAACATGATTTGATAATAATATAATTTCTGTATAACCGTAAAAGGGACAAGCACAGTAAAAATAATTGTATCTCTAAACATCCTACCCAGTTTTCTCATGACTAATGAGCAGCTGTTTTTCATTAGCAGCATCGTTTTATCTCTAGCCTATCAACCTGCACAGCTGGGCATATTAGAAATAGCTCAGTGCACTGTGGAACGTATGTTCCCTAAATTGCAGAAACAAATGAGAATGAGGTATTGGAGCTTTTTAAAAAAATGTTTTGGGGCTGATTTCTCTCATATTTTATATTATTCACCATGGCGTAATATCTGGAGGCTAGACGTGGGAAAGGGATATTATTACTCTGTCTGCTATAAAGATAGAGAAAAGATAGTTCTTAGCTTGCTTATGAAGAGTGGAAACTGAGTCACAGGAGCTGAAACCTTCTGCTCAAGGTTATGCAGCAAGGAAGGAGCAGAAGTTTATCAGAAATTTCTGCTAAAGCATAAATTGGTGCATTTGATTCTCCCAAGCCTGTAACCTATCCACTACTATTTGTTACCCAGCAATTAAGTCAAAAGAAGACTAATGACTAAGTTTGGACATTGAATGGACCAAAATAGATCAGAGCCAGGTCAGAAGTATTTCTTTTTGCAGCTTACTAGGGAGTTAGGAGCGAAGTCCAACAGATATAATCAAAGTAAGATTTCTGATCCTTCTCATAGTTTAATTTGGCTTCTGTCTTTCAAAATAAAAAAAAAAAAAACAAAGCATAAAGCCAATTTCAGATGACAAAATACAATTATGAAAAAAAAAAAAAAGAGGGAGAGAGAGAGAGATTACATCACTTTTATTTATTTTGTTTACATCCTATTTATTTGTCCTTTGACTCCCTCAGTAAGTGCAATGGCACAGGCTATCCAAAGAGGCCATGAGGCATATGTTGCTATGTGGCAGACTGATCTGAAAAGCAGGTTGTCCTTTTCAAAGGCCTCCATTTATTGTTTGAATGCTTTAGTCCAAATCAGCTAAAATAAAATAAAATAAAGGCAGTTTTGCAGTTTTTCATAATTGCCCACAGACTAAAAATACCAAGTGAAATATAGCCTGGAAAACATGAAATAATAAAAGCACCTCACCACAAACAAATGCTTTGTGGCTTTTCTACTGTGATTATTAGAATGGCAGGAAGGGAATAGGCATCATAGATTTTCGTGGCTTGGGATCCAGTATCTTCTGCTCCCAGGCAAAAAAATGCCTAGGACAGGCTTTCCAGAGTGTAGGGATGAACATCAAGCCACAGAATACAACATCTGTGTTTCTGTGCCTCCCAAAAACCTGCCTGGAAAAAGGCTCTGAGAACCTAGTCTGAATTCTGTAAAAATCCATTGAACTTCTTCACTGGTCACTTGTTTTGTCTTCTATTTCTGCAGAAGTGACTGGATCTTCAGACTTTGCAGCAGTGCAAGCACAAATTTGGGGATGGGTTATGTTGTAGGTACCTTATTAGCAAAGATTATTGAAACCTTGTTTGTTGGTTAGTGTGTTATGAAATCTTATTAATTTAGATGGTCTGAGCAGTTTGCTGAGGCTGATTTTGGTAATAGCAAAGGGCAGGGTTAAGCTGTAACAGCATTAAAAACATGAAAATATGACTCTAAGTGCTGGTATATGTTTGATTTTTGTATCCAACAGGAATTGTACTTGGGTATATTAACCAGTGGCTAAATGGTGCTTAGAAAATGAGGATGCTAAATAGATCTACCAAGGTAGGAAAGGAATGATCTGGTACAGTCCTCAGAAGTTGTATCTGGATATCATGATATCTTGCTTTTATCTGGCCATTAGGAGAAACAAAATAGACAATGGTTTTATTTCCAACTATAAAATATATTAATTCCTCACTGAGTTATAAACTGATTCCTGAGTGCTGTGTGACTGGCATCAGTATGTGCTACAATAGTAATTTGCTTTCTGTGGGGTCTGTTTCATGTTGGCTAAATCTGCCATTAACTCCTTAAATAGTGAAATGTCATAAAGAAAAAAAAAAAAAAAAAGAAAAAAAAGTTAAATTATTTTAAAATTAAATAATTCTGCATTGGCCCTATAATAGGACAGTACCGATGAGCAACACTTCTAGATATTCTTTCTTCACCCATGTGTGCCTCAGTTTCCCCAATTGTACATTAACAAATATGTCTTTATCTGATACGTAGAAACATTGTGGGCTATTAATTATTGGAAAAGATCTGCACTCTCAGCTGCTCTACAACAGAAAATGAAAGATATAATAAAAAGTTTAAGCTGTTCACTATAGTGGATTAAGTTCATAGCTGTTTTCATATATGCCCTATTTGGGAGCCTGGTTTCTTATTTTGAAATTCATGAAGTATTGGCTCACCAGAACAAACCTTGCTGTGTGCAGGGAGCTTGTTGTGGTTAAATTGTATGACCTCTCTGGAAATGTTGATTCAAGTATGTTCCCACCTGAGCTCAAGGAATGCCTTACATCATACAGTATTTCCAGGGAAACCCCTGGAAATGGATGAGTAGCAGTAAATATCCCTCCACTCCTGGGACTTCCAAGCCACACATGTAAGAGCAGAAAAACCTCCCAAGGGCAGCAGTGGAGCGCCTATGGAAAGGCAAGACTTCAGGAAATGCTGTAAAATACAGATAATCCATATTAATTGACTCCAAACAGTCTGAGTGTATTCTGTCCTCCAAAGGAAGAGTTTGCTCTGTCCTGGAAACTAAACTGGGATCTTGGAATTTTAAATAAAAGTTTTGTCTTTTGGACTGAAAAAAGAAAAAAAAAAATCTTCAAAGCCAGACTTGCACAGAGAGCAGTAAACACTGTTGTCTAGTCTTTCTATTATGTGCTATTTTAATACCTTGGAGGAACAGTATCTGCAGGTACAGTAACTGTGTTAGAAAGACGTAGGTGTCCCTACATCTTCAACAGGAATTAGTGAAGTGGATTCAAAGTCACAGTTTCAGTCCTGTATATTCACTAGTCCCGTATTTGTATTGTTGTTTTTTTGGCTTGCATTGTAATACTGAGAGGACAATGAGAGAACTTAATCTACATAATTTGTATTTCAAAAGCAAGCTTAATCCTTCTAGAGGTGAAAGTACTTTTTTTTGCTGCCTTCATGTTGATGGGAAGTTAAACTCCACCATATTTCTCTCACTCTCCCTCCTCAAAGGGAAAGAAAAGGAGAGAAAATACAATGAAAAAGGCTCAAGAATTGAGGTAAGGGCAGGGAGATCACAACTATTACCATAGTGGGCAAAACAGCCTCAACACAGGGAGTATAATGTATTGTTTATTATCAATAGTCTTCAGGAACTGCTCCCACATGGCTCCGTCCCACAGGGTCCATCCCCCAGGAGCAAACTGCTCCAGCACGGGTCCCACACAGGCTGCAGCTCCGGCCCGGGGCCTGCTCCTGTGGGGGCTCTCCATGGGCCACAGCCTCCTCCAGGCCACATCCACCTGCTCCACCGGGGGCTCCTCCACAGACTGCAGCGTGGAGATCTGCTCCATGTGGGACCCATGGGCTGCAGGGGGACAGCCTGCTCCACCAGGGGCCTCTCCACAGGCTTCAGGGGAACTGCTGCTGCCTGCCTGGAGCACCTCCTGCCCTCCTGCTGCATTCACCTTTGGGCTGCAGGGCCACTTCTCACTCCTCTCTCCCAGCTGCTGTTGCACGGCAGTTTTTTTGTTTGATTGTTTTTTCTTTCTCCCCTTCCTTATCTTTGCTCTCCCAAAGGCCCATCCAACGTTGCTTCTGGCTCAGCTCTGGCCAGCAGTGGGTCCATTTTGGAGCTGTCTGAAGTTGGCTCTGATCTGACATGGGGCAGCTGCTGGGCTCTGCTTGCAGAGACCACCCCTGCAGTACCCCCACTACAAAAACCTTGCCACATAAACCCAATACAGTTATATTTTATTGTTATTCAAAAATGCTTAATTATGAACAAGTTCACCATAATATTAAGTTTTTCTATCTGTGCCTTAGATTTAATTCAACCGGTACAATTCCTACAGTACATGTTCTGTATTTTCTTCAGCAATGCAGTCTAATAGGGGCAATATAGTCTATCCCATTTAAACTTTTCATAGCGGAAAAAAAATAAAAATTTTTCTGACAACTCTCTCAATGGAGCCATGCAGCCTCCCGGGAAATTCCTGAATGGTATATATAAACCATGAAGACTTCTAATGGTACAGATTCCACTGTCCTTCTGGTGACACGTTTCAGCATTGCCTTTCCTTCTAGTGAAGATTTTATTTCCTTATGTCCAATCCAAACCTTCCCAGCTGCCCAGAAAGCCTCCCAGCATGTCCCAGAATGTGTTTTCCTGTTTACAATGAGAGCAGTGTTGACTCACAGCTAGCATCACATAAACTGTAACCACAAGGTTCTTCTCTGCACAGTTGCTATTCCACCACTTGATTCCCAGCCTGGTTTTGTGCATGGGCTTGCCACACTGAGATGTAGAGCTTTGTGTTTCTCTTTTCTGAACCTCAGAAGTTTCTTTTGGTTCAGTTGCCTATTATTCCCCCCCCCCAAGATCCTTCATGATTGAAATGCTATTGTTTGGATGTTTGGAGAGCCAGTTGTTCTCCTAGTATCATCTTAATATCATCTATAAGTTTGTTGATGACACATCCTATATATTCATCCTGATCAGTGATGAAGATACAGATACAATGTTATTTCCAATAACAACTTCTGAGATGCTATGATGGATATAAAATAAGACTGTGCATGGAATAATATTGAGTCAGGCATAGGTAGGGAGAATATCTTCCCTGTCCCATTTTCAGAATATAACTTTCCTTTTAAATACAGTGGTAAAGTAAGGTTTTATTCAAGAATATACCAGTCAACCTCTCCATTAAACTAACTAAATAAATAAATAGATAGATAGATAAAATAGAAGAGGTCCCTACTTCTCAGCAACCCCGCTTGCTGGCTGCTTGTTTACTAGAGCTTGCTGTGTGAAGTTAACGTGTCATTATTTATTTAATCATTACTAGGTATTCCTATCTTTAAAGATAAATACATTTAAAGAAGACCTTGAAATAGGTCTTTTGCTTTCACTCAAAAGTATAATGTACTTGTCTCCCTGCATACTCCCTGCTCCAGGAAAGCAATCAAAATCTTATTATAGTGAATTAACTAGCAGCTGCCAGCTTTGTTGACCTTGTTTGCTTGGAAATTAAAAGGCAGGCCATGACAGAACTGAACTGAAGAACCTGGTAGCACAGAGATATAGACTGAATAGAGGTGCTGTGCTTATTTACAGAGTGTCAGGCAGATTACACACTGATTTTGGAGGGGAGTAACATTTGGAATCAGCAGAGAAGTGCAGAAATTTCATATTTGCATGTGCTTTGAAAGAGCAGCATGGTTTTATGCTTTCTTGTTTGTTTGTTTGTTTGTTTTCCAAAGGACTCATGAAGCTGGGTTTATACTGGGCTTTATTAGCACCCACTAGCATATTTATAGATCTCTATATACATTCTGCTGCTAGATGACAATATTGAAAGCAGATACCACGCTTACATTATCAGGAGTGCCACAGAGTATTGCACACAGTTCTGCTAACCACTGGCACCCAGAAAGATGCAATACTGTATTTTGAGAATGGGCAACTGATGATGTACAAAGAAGAAAAGATTTAAGGAGGCAATTTATCATAGCAAAGCAGAATAGGAAAGAGCTCCAATAAATTAACCATGAAGTAAGAAATTGCCATCTGTATTGTGTGGGAAAGAAAGAGGAGGAAGTTACATTGATTTACATCAGAGAATCCACAGCCCCTCCTGAATGGAAATCCAGATGCCATGGTGGTCCAGGTATTAGTTTTCGGTAGAAAAGTGATATTTAATTAACATTTTTTCACCTTGTTTAAGGTGAAAAAAAAGGTTCTCTGTAAGGACTACACATAGGCTTCCATGAAAGACAGTCCTAATCATCCCTCAGGGCTTGTTCCAACTCCAGATACACTGATGCATGCACAAATTCAGTGCTTGCTCCTCCTGATAAATCAGGGTCCTGATTCTTCTCCCATGTTCAAACAAAACAGGGTTATTTCCATGGGACTGGTGTGAGGGAAAGAGCATTAAGGAGGCCTCCCCTGTACATAGCTGCCTGAGCAATTGGTTTCAGTCATTAATCTTAGTGTACAATTGATGTGCAAAATTGTTCAGTTGAAAGGTACCTTGAAAGGGTACCTTTCTGTCCCTTGCTTTATAAGATGAAACTAGGATGACTAAGTTAAGTGTAAATACCTCACATTCTATATATGTGAGGTCACATGAGATAAATTCCACCTGTAATGTCAGCTTTGGGCATCCAAGGACTCTTCTCCTTCTATCTGCTTCTCTCCAGATTACTTGGGTCAGGGGCATTTGGGGGAATTTGCCGTCTCAGAAGAGTTATCAGCTGGCATGGTCGGTGAGCATACTCCAGGATGACAGGCACCATTCAGAGAAAGCAGAACTGAGCTGTTTTGCTTAAATGAAGTGGAGGAGAGGAAGATGGCTCATATCTATCGACAGAGGGAGGGAAATGGAGCAATGCATCACAGAATAAAATGCTTTTGGAATAGCTGTTCCTCCTAAAATTCTCTGAATGATATTTTCCAACTGAGACTCAGAATATTGGCTAAATCCTCTTTATAACTCCCACACTCATTTTTTCTTTCAAATGAGTAAAAACTTCAGTACAAGAAAAACTCAATGATTAAAAATTACAAATGTACTGAATATGTAATACTTTGATGCAAACATTTTTATGGTAAAAGGCCAGGTGTTAAATTAAACAGTGTTTTAATCTGATCCCTATGGAAATATTCCCTTTAGAAATCTGGCAAATCTTTCATTTTACAGAAGTTTGTGAATTCTGGGGAATTACATGTTTGCAACAATTGCATTTAAATGCTAATATGGCTTGGGTTTAAGCTGTAGAATTGCCTCCTACTTGACAAGTTTATATGGAGACCAATTTTCTTCTGACCTTTCAGAGTTCCTTACAATAGCTGAGTACAAGACTCTAAACTTCATCACTAGTAGGGCTTGACCAGTGATATTTAATTGAAGGTGATGTCTGCTCAGTTTTGGCTGGAAGAAGTGGTCATATACATATATGAGGGCTAAACTTCCAATTAATCTACTCATTATTAGAGATTATTCTGTCCTTTTGCTTTCACCATGTATGTATTTTAGAGCTCTACCTACCAGAAAGAAAGATTGCCTTGAGCAGGGATATGAATGCGCTATAAAAGATCTTTCTAAATGGATTATATTAAAAAGCAGACTTATTTATGATCACTTTTTATGCCATGTTGCCTGCATGGCTCACTTAGCTTCACAGAAATTCAATTTTCTTGCTGGAAAGATTATATTTAAAAAATATTTTAAAAGCTGTCCAGAATTGGAGCAGATTTTCTTTTAATACTTTTATGGAAAGTTCTTCCAGAGGCTGTCTAACAAAGCCCGTTCATTACCAGACCACTCACTGTCACATGAATGGGGCAGTGTATGCATACATGAACATGCCAAGAGTCTGAAGACCACTCCAAAAGTCAATCATGGTCATTAGAAGAAAGTGGTTAAAAATAAAAATAAAAAAATCAGAGGCTAGCTGCAGAGTTTGCAGAGAGCTTAGCATGTGAAGTATGAACTGCCACTTGCATTTTCCATCAGTGTTTCCTATCATAAGATGTGTTATTCAGTATGGAAGCATGCACAATTAGCTGGGAGGTGGCAGAATGGGATATAAATAGAACAAGGGCTCAGATTCACAATTGAGGTTTTTATGGCATATTAAGTTCCCACACCTCTGCTAAATCTTAATCACTGATTATGCATGCAGTTGCAGTGCCAGGCAAAGGCAGGAGGATGAATCTTAGCTTAAACCCCTTCCACTGTGGGCTGAACAAGATCATATGAGGTTAGCAAATGTGACTCCTGTCTACAAGAGGGCCAGAAGAATTGCCTGGGGATCTACAAGCCTGTCAGTGTGACCTTGTTGCTGGAGAAAGTTATGTACCAGATCATCTTGAGTGCCACCATGTGGTACTTACAGGGCAACCAGGCGATAGGCCTAGTAAGCATGGGTTTATCAAAGGCAGGTCCTGCTTGATGAACCTGATCTCCTCCTATGGCAAGGTGACACAATTAGTGGATGAGGGAAAGGCTGTGGATGTTCCTAGATGTACCTAGAGTTTGGGAAAGCTTTTGTTATCCTTTCCCACACCATTCTCCTGGAGTGATTGGCTGTTCATGGCTTGGACAGGCATAAACTTCCTTGGGTAAAGAACTGTCCAGGTGGCCAGGCCCAAAGAGTCATGGTGAATGGAGTTAAATCCAGATGGAGGCCAGTCACTAGTGGTGTTCTCAAGTACTCAGTTCCCTTCAGTATCTATTAGGACCAGTCAGAATGGTCCTCATTGAAAACTCTCTTTAACATCATTATGATGCCCCACCACAACTGCCACTATGTAAAATCAGTGGTATCTTACCAGTCCCTAAGTTATTCAGAGAAAATCCACAGCAGATAGAATCAGACAACGAATAAAGAGGTGTAACACCTCCCCACACATGCAAATAGAGGAGAGAAATACATACTAAATAAGAAAAATAGTTAAAAAAAAAAAAAAGAAGATTTGAATACATGTGAAAGTCATTTGCCAAACATTAGCTACTAACCAAATAAGACGATTTTCAGACTTCTTTTCAGGTAGCTAAAAAAAATCCCACCGGTCTTGTTAATTTCTGAAGTCAGTCATTTGGAGGGAGGTCCAGGCTTTTAAAAAAAACTGGTATTCCTTGACAGCTCTTATCTTTATTTCACAAACTGATTCACAGACTGCAGTCATAGAGACCATGTGGGAAGGTAAAGCATTTACTGCACCAGTGGAAGAACTGCTCTTCCTGGTGCAGATGTGCACATATTGTCTACCTTAGATATGTTGATAAAGGCTTGCACATGCTTTTTAACTGAAAGCTCAGATGGGTGGAGCTTGCCTGTTTTCACCAGATTTTTAGCAGACTTTTTAAAAAAAGTTCAGTTTTACTGTTTCCACTGAAACGACAGATGGTAAAAGAGCAGGAGGGCTAGCAGGAAGAATATTGTAGGAGTCTGTGCAGATATAAATACTTAGCTAATAAATAAGGTGGTGGTAATAATCCTCATGAATATAAAAAACCTGGAAGAAAGATTGTTAATATATCTCTTCTTTTTAATAATGATGCCTAAATCTAGCAGAATTCTTTTTGTAAGTATATTTGATGGAGAAATCACGATGTGTTGCCATGGTGTTAGGTTTTCCTTTTCAGGGAAGAACCATGCATTTAAAAAAGAAACCTTTACCTTGTTGCTATGCAAACACTACATTGTGTTATTACATCCCCAGAAAGTAGCACAACAGTACTGCAAGAAAGTCAATATCCTGATAAGATAAATGCTCCTTTTCTTTGGCCTTTCACTCAAATACAATACTGAAGTAATTCTTAAATCTGATGAATCCTCTGGAGACCAGGCTGCATAACTTCAAGCGTGCATGCCATTTATGTAAAAAATCACCCACTAATATTACACTTACTGTTGTATTCAGCCCCAAACTCCAACCTTGTGATAGAAAGTTTCACTCCCAAGCAAGAAACATTACTTTGTATTTAATGGGATTTTGTTCCAAGTGGTCAGGAAGCTTCTCTTGCTAAACCAAGATCACAGGTCCTTCCTTAGTGTTTTATTTATACTGGTCTGTGCAACAGCTGACTATCATTTCTCTAGCCGGCATCTCACAAAGCAGTGATATGTTGCTACCCTATCCATCATCTTGAGCTTCCCCTGCCATCCCTACTGAAGTATGTGCAGGGCCAGTTAGTGTCTGCTGCTGGCCAATTCCTTACACCCTTTTTCCATTGCCCAGTGAAGCTGAAAGAGACAATTAATAATACGAGTTTACACAGCTTTTCCACTAGTTTATGTATGAGAAATTTATGATACTCTATGTGTGACACAGGCTTTGGAGGTGGGTGGCTTGTTAAGGTTTCCAGGATAGAAGATCATTAGCTGAATAGAGACTGCTAAAGGAAAAAAGGTTGAACCTTATCCTCAACTTAATTATTATATCTTTAGCTTGTTCAGATGAGAACAAAATTTAGCCTGCAGATTGGTTCAAATTTTTAATTATTAGAAATCTAGGAGAGCAGTTAATTGCAGTATTCATTCTGATAAATCACTGTAGCACAGATACAAGAAAACAGTTTTAAAGATAATCATAAGATGATGTTTCCTGCAACCTTTTATAACTTGATTTCAATGGAAACTGAAGCATTGCCTCCTTTTTCCCCTTTATAACATAAGGGGCTCTGTTATATCACATTTGTGATACTATATTATTATACTATATCATACTGTATCTGCCAAGGCAGTTTAAGCATGTCACAAAATATGTCACCATTTAGCCCAGACACTAATTACATTTTTCCTCTTGCTTTCCACGGGGACAATAACCACACCATGAAGAGAAACTTCCTACTCCATTTTAGGAGTTCATGAAAGCAATGAATGAGATTGGTTCCATAGCCAATCTCCTTCGATTTACTTCATTAACCAATGAACTAATTAGATTCCTTCTTTCTAAAAACACTTTCTGAGAGTCTTATTTTGGCAGTTACAATGTCTGTCATGAATTTTTCAGAGCCTCTTTAACCCATTTAATAATGGATTAACATTTAAATGGTTGAAAAGAATAATCAGTGCTTAACTAGTTTAAATAGTAAATACTGAGAAAAAACTCTCAGTCCCAAAACTTTAAAGCTTATGGTTCAAAGAATCTCTCCCTCTCTCTCTCTTTTTCTCTCTCCCTATCCCCTTCGCTCCCTCTCCCTTTGTCTCTCCCTCTTTCTGCTGGGGGGCAGATGTTTTCACTGTGAGGTAGTTACTCATCTTCACATTCCTTTGAAATGTCTACTTAGACACATGACTGGGGTTGTGGCACTGTTTATCTGAGATTAAGTGTCAGCTGTTTTCCAGGGGAAAAAAAAAAAAAAAAAAAAAAAAAAAAAAAAAAAAAAAAAAGATTGCAAACAGGTTGCATCTTGCCCATCCTGAAATGACCTTCTCGTGAACATAAAGCTTGCAGAGTTGGCATCACAAGGGCCATCCCTTCTGGTAAGTTAAAATCGGGAAATTATTCTTGGATGTAATTGCTTTTAGAATCTCAGCAGTTCCGAAGCAAGATGAGAAATAACTTCTCTCAGCTAAATCGTAGAGCAAGACACGACTCTGGTATGGCTGGACGGCCTCATCCAGCCCTGAAGCCACAACTCACAGCCTGGGAGCTTTCTGCTTACAGAAATTCCTTGAAGATCCCTGAAGTTCAAATAGCCCCCTCACATCTCAGCTCCATAAATCAATACTGGTGGATTGTAGGATTTAACTCAAGAAGACAGTCCTTAACATCTTACTTTTCTCTGCTACGATATTTACTATGATTAATGTCATCACACATCTATCTTTAGGCATAGCCCATCTATAGAAGTGCCAAACAGGGCTCCAAAGATACCTCCTCCTAATCCAGCCCCAACTAGATCATTAGACAGAGGCATATAATCATGTTGTTATCTGTTCAGAAAGATGGTAGTTTAGTAAGATGATAGAACACATGGCAATCTAAATAAAGATGTAGGTGATGTCTCTTTCTAGAGGTGGTAAGCATGTAGGGAAGTCTAACAACACCCATCACCCTGTTTTTCAACTTCATTGATCCAAACAGCATCCATTTCACTGGTGAACACACTGCCTACAATGTTCTATTTTACTGGGGAGTTTTTGCAGTTACTTTTACTAGTCTGCATTTGAACTAAATTAACTACTCATAGATAACGAACACCAAAACATGACTAGCTTAGTGTTTGCTATGTATTGCAGCCTGAGGAAGAAAAATAGCTTTTGTGTGCATTTTTACAGCCATCCACATATTAATCTCTTCAGTAAGTTCTGCACATGATTCCTGTAATTCACTACATCACACATTCTATGACTTTGCTTCTCTTCTTACAAGCAGACTCTCGAGCAAATTTCCTTTCACAAAGTCTGCAAGATGCATAAAGTCTTGGATTCCTTCCCAAACATAAATCATCTATTCAGAGAGACTGTGAAATAAAATTTCACTTTCTTTCTTTATTTTTAATAAATGATTTATATCTTTCATCTCAGCTGCCTATAAATTCAGGGTAAATTTCATAGTTTTGATTCCCCAAACTTACTGGAAGATGAACAATTATCATTGCTTTCTACAATTTTTTTCTTTCTCCGGGGCAAACTCCTTTGACTGCTGTTTTCCTCATGATGTTCTCTTCTATTTCTTCTATGCTACTGATCTGATACTTTGTTAATTAAATAGTACATTGGCTTGGTATTTACACCAGTAATAGAACAAAAACAAATGTTCTGAACCCCAGGACTTCATTTAATTTAATGTTGTTTCATTGAAAGCAAACATGGCCCGTAACCATTTCTAGGTAAAAAAGAAAACCACCAATAACCAGGAGATTTCTAAGTATGATGAACATGCAGAATATAGGGTAAGTAGTTCCTTTCTTTTCAGTGGTTGGGTGCCTGCATCAAGAGCTTTTCCCACTGAATTCATAATGCTGACAGCAACTTCTAAAGAGTGCCTGGCCTCTCTGAACCTCAATTCTGCTGCTCTAGGAGAGAAGTAGTAACACTGTCTAATCTCATCAAAGTAGCATCTGAGAGGTTTTATGTATACCTAAGCCAAGTGGATAAAATTTGGATCAATGTTAAACCACTAAGAAATGGTCAGGAACCTGGCAGTGTGAAATAAAATACATCATGGAGAAACTGCAAAGGAAATCATGAAATAAGAACTTGATTTGAAGCTGCTAACTGCAGTGTTCGTCTTATCGTTAAGTCAGTGGTAACTATCAAACATCCACTAGTGTATTTCAATTGTTTGACAGAAGGTTTTGAAATAGTTCCCTGAGTTCTTTTTAGAAATAATTCATAAATAAATTGATCTATGATAAAAACAGATAAATCATAAAAATGTGTGTTTTTTCTTAGGGATTATTTGAAGGTCAATGTGGTCATATTTTACAATGCAGATTTCTTTTGTAGAATATCAGCAGCTTTAATGATTGTAGTTCACCAAAAGCCAAGAGTAGGTTTCATGGGGTTTTCTCTAAGGTTGTTAGAAGTGTCATCCAAAACCTACAGGCTGCAAACTGCTCTCAGTTATACTGTGCCCAAGAGAAAAAGCCTACCATTTCCTGAAAACAAAAGGGCTCTTGTTATCTTGTGCAGTGTGTCATAAATGATACACCATCCATGCAAACCTAGTGGTGCTCCAAGTCTGCTAATGAATGCCATGATAATAAAATGATCTGGCTGTGTCCCAGCATGCACATGCTGATGTCAGTGGATTCCCTACTGTTCATACCAGTTGCACGAGGTGATGCCTTTTTTAATCACTCTGCTTGCAAAAGTGAAGCCTGTTTAGAAGAATAAAACAAAAATGCTACACAACAATTAGCAGGCTTACCTTTTATGTGGAAAGACTAAAGCAAGAGGCTTCTGATAATCTTGCGTTTATCTCAACACTGTGGATAACATATCCAAAGATGGTAATCAGTCTATGTGAGGAGTTCCTTACCCACTAATTGATGGTATTCATTTTTGCACTACTTGAATCTGATAGCTTAAAGCTAAGATCTTACTTCTGCAGCTGTATATTTAAAGTCATCAAAATATGAGGAATGAGAAACCCTGGGTTCCCTTATGTCCTGTTTTACTCTTTACTGCTACTAGAAGAATTTTTCTCCCCTGGAACTGGAGAGACGTTGCTGTATAGAATCAGAGTTATACTTCAGGGTGTAGATTTTACTACCTAGGCTCTATTTGCATGACCCTTTGGCCATCCGAATAATAGGAGAGACACAATGATCGATAAAGCTGTATGAGGACTGTAATATCAGTGTCAGTATCAGAGAAAAAGAGATCCTCCTTGATCAGTCTGCACTGTCAGATATAGTGAACTTTAATACTTAGTTGTACAAAACCTTCCTTAGGATAACTGTTAAGAGATCCCTTTGATCCTGCTTTTAGCGTTGTCAAATGGGTAGCCACATAGAAATGAGACAAGTGTCAAAGCATGACTTGTTTACTCCCTCAATAGAGAGATGGACATGTATGGCTATATATTCAGCCAAAATTCTGTGATACATACAAATAGTGCTTCTTCCTACAGCTTGGAGAAAGCAGGTCTTCACAGAGCTTGTTAACTCGGTACTCATCCCCCTGCATTCTGAGTAGTAAAAAGTCTTTATGTTTGTCAGGTCAGTAAAAAACAGAGCATCATCCTGTTTATTTTATAGCCAACTTCATTAGCAAGAAACAGCAAGGACTGAAATACAGGGCTGTAAAAACCCAGCTTAGGTTTGTAATGTAATGTAATTCAAGTAATTAGTCCACTTAAACTTTTTAATGTAGTCTCCATTTCCAAAGTGCTAAAATGGTTTTTAATGGCTTTTCTACAGTTTTTCATTGGCTTGGCATGCTGGGTTTTGTCATCAAACATTAAGCCATATCTTAATATCTCTGTTCATTATGCCTAAATTTCATTCAGTACATGTTGACATGACACTCAAAGAGACAATGGAAATATGTCACTTTTCACTAGCTGAAACTTGTTGCACTTTTCATTAATGAGTTTTGAGAAATTCAGCCATAGTCACACCATTTTCATTCATGTCTAATATTAGAAAAAAATGGACTAAAGAAACAGGCTTATAACATTTTAGTGAATTGTCTTGTGCTTGTACTGTGTAGTTCCTCTGGACGTGCTTAACAAAAATGAAGCTTCAATCAGTAAATTTAGTGCTCTTGTTGCAGGTATAGGGATTTATGGATTCGTTCTAGACTAACAGGCCTTCCTGACCTGTACCTACCACAGTAACAGCTAACATATAAATTATGCCCAACTGATAAGCATAGGCAAATGAATAAAAACTTCTATCCATATTTGAAAGTATGGTCACACTCAGGAAAAATCAGGTATATGTCAGTCTCTGTTATGTACATTCACACAAAGACTAGAGCAAAATCAACAAGCTACCAAAACAATTAGAAGCGAAGCCACAATCTGAAATCTGGATCATTTCAGTTATCTAAATTGGATGTTTCCCCAGAATTCAATTCCCTGGACACTTCTGTTCAGGCAAATTAAAGATTAATATTTTCCCATTAGAATATTTGTCTCAAATAGAGCACATATGCCAAAGATATGATGGATAATGTTCATAGTAATTCTTAGAAACTTATCCTTTCAGTTTCCTCCTAAGATTTTGAAAGAGTTGATTATGAATTAAAGGATGTTAGGATATAATATTAGTTGTTTGACAAGTTATTTCCCTAAAGAACATTGCAATAAATTTGAATTTCCTATATTGTTTATTTGAAAGTGGCTGGAAAACAATTTCAAATCTGTGGGGGAAGGAGAAAGAAAAAAAAAAAAAAAAAGCAAACAACAACAAAAAAAAAGAGAAAGAAAATACATTTTAAAACATTTTATTTTTAATCCTAAAACAATTATAAGCAAAGCTTGATAAGAAAGTGTTAATGTTTCCTACACAACTCTCAGAGAAAGAGGACCACATATCCCCTAATCAAATAAATGTTAAACGAAAAATAAGAGTTCAAAGCATCGTTCATAGACTTTGGAAAAGTCCATGTAACTTTTAGACATAGTTTGTAAACAGTTTGCATGGGATTCATGTCGCCTAACTTTATCTAGCAGGAAGAAAAGGCTGTAGGCTAAGCTGAACTTTCTCTACAGTCATCAGGAAGAGAACGTTATTGCTGCTGTCATGATGGTCTGAAGATATAAAGAAGACAGAGTTTTTAAGAAGAGGTAATATTTTTATTATGGCATCATGTGTACTTGGAAACACCTGAATGTATCTTTCAGTTGCTCATATTGCTCTTAAGATCTGAAACCAAAAATGGAGAAAGAGATGCACTTCTAGTGGGTGATTCATCCCTTCCTAAGATAGATAGGATGACTCACCCTCTGTAGGTGCCTATTCATCTTTATTGACCATAGAAGGATTCTGGATGATAAGTTTGCATTACACACCTAACTTCAAGATGGGAAAGAATGGATGACATGAACTCTACATTGTGATTACAAGGGTTTCTTACATGAACTTTCTTCCTTCCAATTTTTGTGTCCGTTCAGGTGTAACTTTGGGGTGTATTATTTATAAGTAACTTCTTTAGATAATGTCAAGCCATATTTTCCTCCTCAGTCAGGCATATCTCAGTGTTCAGTGGCTGAATTATCTAGAGTGTATCCCCAGAGAATAGCAGCCTTTTTGTCTCCAAACAACTTATTGCTCTCCTGGGAAATGGGTCCAGGAAGCTTCACAGATTACAGTATTATATGTTAATATCTGTTTGATTTTTAGTTGATGGTAAAATGGCAGTATAGCTACTGCTACAGAACAATACAGTTAAAACATTCAGCATATGCTAAATATATTCTCATGATCTCTCTAAGGTTTTCAGTATATTATTCCGTATTTTCCAGATGGCATAGGGATGCAAATACCTTTTCTCTTTTGTCTCCAGCTGTACCAGTTGCATTAAGCCAGTCTTTGCTTGAGACTAATCTTAAATCATTTTGGCAGAGATGGATGAGTCAGTGCTCATACAATATAAATAAATACATCAGTGTGGATAAAACACAACACTAACTGCTTCTCTAGTATGTGAACCTGGAAGAGTGGTCAGCAAATGCCAAGTGATAAGGGCAGGCGTATTGTCAGAAACAGCAGCAGTGGTTCATTTAGCTCTGCCTGAGTCTTTTTTTGATCCTTCTCTTCCCCCTGTGGTGGTGTCAGAGCTTCTGTGCAGAAGAAAGTCAAGTGGATAACTTACCAGCAAAGCCACACAAGGACTGCACAACTCCCAGAAGTGAACAGAATCATGAGACACTCAGATTTCTTGGACTCACCTAAAATAGCTGCCTCAGAAAGCAACCAGATGTAGTTTTTAAGGGACAGACCTGACTGAACTGACTCAGCAGAGACTGGACATTGAAATCCAGCCCTTGAAATCTGGACTTGCCTCAGATGGGATGTTTTTTATTTCAATACTTACTACCATTTCCCTCTCACCATTCTTACTATGGTTGGTTCAGTTCCCATTTGCTGTCTGGGAGGTGACAACAACATACTTTAAAGTTTTAGCAGTTCTTTCAGAAAATGCTTGGTAACTGTCTTACTCCAATTCAGGTCCCTTCTAGGTATTTTTCATGCTATGGCCATGCATGACAGAGGCAGAGATAGAAGCCCAGGGAGGCCACATAACTCTGTGTGAGACTAAAGCCTGGATTTCATCAGATGCTGCTGAAGGGGAGAGAAGCCAAGGCAGAGCAGTCGGAGTTTCTATTTCTCCTCATCTCTCATGAAAGTCAAATGTCTCCACTCTTCCAAGCATGCTTATTTGTGTGCATTCACTCTAACTGATTAGGCTCATGCACGAATATACCTGCTGAGAGAGGCCAAATGCTGCAGAGCGTTATGTAGTTCACTGGAGAGCCAAGTCTGGCATGCACTGCCCATAGTGGGCCCATTTGCAATTTGCTTAATTTTGTGAATGTTGTGGATAACTACTTGGTAATTGCTAGGGGTACACATATATCAGAGGTTGGCAGGGGGAAGGATGAGAAAACTGAAAAAGTAGTTAACTTTAGTCTTGACTCATATACAATTAGATAATTTGCTATTAGTTATGAGGTACACTGACAGTTGTTTTACTTTACTCTTATTTATTTATTTATTTATTTATTTATTTATTTATTTTTAATTTAATCCTTTCCAGGCAACTATCAAGCTCTCGAATGGCTGTGTTTTTCTTCTGAAAATTTTCCTGAAATTCAGAATGTGTGCTTTGCCAAATGTGTGCTTTGTTGTAGGGGCAAGGAAGTCTATAGGGAAGGTATGCAAATTGTAAGATGCAGAGCACAGCTGTGAGAAGAATGGCTTTGTGGTTACAGGTCTGACTGTAGAGTCAGCAGGATATTATTCCTAACTTTGCTTCCTACATTCTTTGTGATTATTGGCACATGAATTAATCACTTTGGGCTTTCTTCTGTACTCAGAGTGGTAGATCCCAAAGTATATATTTTTCCAGGCTGTCTTCACTGCCTTCAGATTATTTTCATCCTCTATTTTCTTCTTATTTTCATACTCTATTTTATTAAGTAGGTGTTTGTCTTTTCCTCCGTCTAGCACCCAGAATTATAAGCCCTTCCCTCCTGCCACCACACAAAATACAATGCAATGTTTTCCATACTCCCTAGAGGCACTCAGTACATCATCTTTCCCCCAGGCACACCATGATGTCTCATGGGAAACTGCCATGGCTTTCTTGTGCCTTCTCTTTTGAGTCCCATTCATTAAAATAGGGACAGGACAATTGTTTTTTTCCCACTCATAACCTTCTTTTCAATAATTTGTAGCCTTATCATGGTGGGATAGCTACGTATACATGTATACTGACAAAGCCTTGCATAGATGAAATTAGCAGATACCCTTCTATGTTAGTGAAAATATCTCACAAAACTTCTAATCTCAAACTTTCTTTTAGACATGATCACAGAGGAGCTTCTTTGAGGAGCTTCTTTCTTTAGACAAGGCCGGCCAAAGGTGGTTGATCTTGTAATCTTGTGCTGAATAAGCTTTCTCTTCTCCTAGCACACTTATTTAAAGTTTATGTCCAAACTACTTTTTCTGTGAAGGCTGTGAAAAAGATAGATACACACATATAAAAGAAGAAAAAACATGCTTCTTGCATTCCAGATCAACTTTCAGATTCCACAGAATCAGAGAATGGTTGACATTGGAAGGGACCTCTGGGTCCATCTGGTCCAACCCCTGCTCAAGCAGGGCCATCTACAACAGGATGACCAGGGCCACATCCAGGTGGCTCCAAAGAGGAGACTCCACAATTTCTGTTAGCAAATGTATTTATTTGACTAAATATATCATGAATCAGAATCTGTAACCAAGTTACCACTGAAGACCATGACCAGTCTTAGACTCTCTCTGGCACCCTTTTCAAAAGTCCCTAGAGCTGTTCATTTTAATTCATATATGGACAGAAATCTGACCCATCCCCTTATGAATTACAATGAACTGTAATATAACAGACAACTACACCGTCCTGACTTATGTGTGTGCTTCTTATATCCTGAACATCAAAGCCCTTCAGAGAGTAAGCCAATGCCAGCTGAGGGCTCTCCTTGAAGCCTGTGTATTTTCCAGAGACTTAAGAGATGTATCATTTGTGTGGTGGGGAGGGGATTGTGAGCCGGGGTCTCAGGGGCTTTTCAACCTCATAAAAGTTTTTGCTATGAAACTTTGCTTGTCCACAAATCTCACCAGTACCTAATGGAAAGATCAGTAATATGATGCAAAATAATTACTGGTGGAGGGGAAAGAAACATAAAGATGATCCAAATATCTTATGAACTATTCAACACCAGTTTTTAGAAATCCAAAGATTAGTCAATATTTGCTAAACACATGGTCAAATAAACTGGTTAATTTCAGGTTGCATTCAATTAACTACAATTGTGACTGTTCTGATGGTCACTTGCCTGTTTCCAGGGATTTACTTATTTATTTTTTCTGACCCAGTCAGACTATCCCTTGATACAATGACTTTCTGCCACACAGCTCTGCAAGAAATACATAATCCTTGAAATCTGTATGTGTGCAGGGCTAAAATGACTGATTAAAAGGCAGAGATATAAGACAGTCGTGAACAAGGAAATCCTGACACTGACTTGTTACTGACACATGTTGTTATGAAGTTTTCACTGTCCTTGGGTCCAGCTCTGCCAGCAGCTCAGTGACCCCAATATCATGAATTTAGTCTACTGCATATTATTGAGGAGGTGTTCTGTTCCCCAGATTTGGCCCTCAGGCAAAAAAAGCAAGAGGAAAGAAATGATTTTATTTAGAGACATCTGTTTTGAAATATTAACTAGTAAAAAATGCATAAGTTGGGATGATGTTTAGGCACCACAGAACTGCATAGCTAAATATAACAAATCACAAAGAGAACCACAGAGAAAAAATGAATTTATGCTCCCTCCATTTCTTGCCAGCTGAAGCTGAATAAGGTTGGGATACTCTAAGCAAAGGGGAAATGTGTTTTTGTTGTTGTTGTTATTTTGTTTTGTTTTCACAAAAGCTAGCATTTCCCTAAAGTGTTGCAGGGTCATTCCCACAAAGCAATGCGAGGGGTTTGTCCTTTCTGACAAGCAGGCAGAAATATCATGGTATGGCTAATGGGAAGTAACCCTCCAGTGAGCCATCCTTCTCTCCCTTTGAGCAATGCATCTCATTTGTTTCTAAATGGTTTCAGATGACAGCAGGAAATCCAAGAAAACCTCCTCTGATTTTGGATTACATTGAAATACTGTGCTATGGCTTTTGGCACTTCTGGCTCACCAGTAGCTCGGCTATCTGGAGGTCTGTAACTAGCAATGTTCTCCAAGAACAGACTGGGTCCGATCTTGTTCAACATCTTAATCAGTGACCTGCATGAAGGGATAGAGTGCACCCTCAACAATTTTGCTGATGATACAAAGCTGGGAGAAACGTCTGACACACCAGAAGGCCGTGCTGCCATTCAGCAAGACCTTGACAGGCTGGAGAGTTGGGCAGAGGGGAACCTCATGAGATTTAACAAAAGCAAGTCTTACACCTGGGGAGGAATAACCACACACATCAGTACAGGTTAGGGGCCAATATGCTGGAGCAGAGCTCTGCAGAGAAGGACTTAGGGGTCCTGGTGGACGACAGGTTGGCCATAAGCCAGCATGGTGCCCTGGTGGTCAAGAAGGCCCAGGGGATCCTGGGATGCACTAAAAGGAGCATGGCCAGCTGGTCAAGGGAGTTGATCCCCCCCTCTGTTCTGCCCTGGCAAGGCCACATCTGTAATACTGTGTTCAGCTCTAGGCTCCCTAGTTCAAAAAGGATAGGGATCTTCTTGAGAGAATCTAGAGGAGGGACACAAAGATGATTAAGGGCCTGGAGCATGTCCTGTATGAGGAAAGCCTGAAAGAGCTGGGTCTGTTCAGCATGGAGAAGAGTGAGAGGTGATCTGATCAATGTTTATAAACATATAAAGTGCAGGATGCAAATGGACGGGGTCAGGAGCTTTTCAGTGGTGTGTAGCAACAGGACAAAGGTCAATGGCCAAAATCTGGAATACAGGACGTTCCACACAAACATGAATAAGAAATTATTTACTGTGAGGGTGACAGAGCACTGGAACAGGCTGCCCAGAGAGATTGTGCAGTCTCCTTCTCTGGAGATATTCAAGACCTACCTGGATGCTTTCCTGCTCAACCTAATGTAGGGAACCTGCTTTTATTTGTGGGTGGACTTGATGATCTCCAGAGGTCCCTTCCCCCCCTAACAATTCTGTGATTGTGATTCTATGCATGCACTGGAATGGAGAAAAAGATGAGGAAACAGGTAGAAGTAACATCTTCACCTTCCTCTAGTAATGACGCAAGTCAGCATTTATTTGGTTACATTTGTTTTGTGCTGGAACAAACTTTGCTATCTCTGCAAGAAATTGAGTTTTCATCTCCATCTGTTTTGAAGTCACCAATTGGCCCAAATGGACTTAGAGCTTAATTGCAAAGCAGTTTTTCTAGTCAGAAGGACTAAAAACTCTGCCATGTTTCCTGATGAATTTGGAACCAGATTTAAGTCTCTGGGAATTGTGTTAGAAGCTTGGGCAGAACCCAGATTTGGTTGGTTTTATGCATTTGAAAGCCAGTTTGCAGGGTTACTCAAGTGAGCACTTCCCAATATTTGGGTTTCATAAAAAAGGTTTCATCTGTCTCTAACTGAAGAACATACTGTGAATCCCATCCCATGGCCAGAGATTGCTTTTGTGTATGGTATACTGCTTTCTGTATTTTTAACCCCACTCTTTTCTCCTCACTGCCAGTGACTCTTTACTTATGTTAAAGCACTGCTCTTTTATCATCAGTATTCTGGTGACATCCATAAACCCACTCAGCTTCAGTGTTACTGACCTACCAATAACCATGTTTCTTATTACTGGTTTCTGTCTCTGACTGCTCTTTTGGATGCTACAAGCAATACAAATGGTAAAATAAGAAGAGTGGATAAGCTTTTCTTCCTGGCAAAATGAGAACTCAACCAGAGAGCAAAGAGAGGTCAGGGAAGTAAAGCCAGTGACTAAGTATGTATTTCTAAAAATAAATGAAAAATGTTGTCTTCCCCAAGGTATGACAAAGGCACAGAAAGGGTACAGCGTGATTCTAACACAATGATTCACAGACCATTCCTGGTAGATAAGGCTGTGATATGTGGTCTGTGGGTGCTTCAGTTGGATGTGATAGACTAGAAGCATTAGCAAGCTCATCAACTCAACAGTTTATGACAAAGGTTCATACCGACCCAACAGGAATTTTGAACATTGATTGTGTTGATCCAAAAAAAAAAAAAAAAAAAAAAAGAAAACTGTCATTAACTTACTGCAGCTTGTCACCTCAGAAAAGTTTTCTAAATTTTGTCTGAATTGATTTCCTTTGTATATCCATAAATTAATAAAGCTTATTAAAAGAAAAAAAAAAAAAAGGAAAAAAATATTTAAATTTAAGGTTGTTACATGGGCATTTCTAAAATAGGCATCTGTGCCTATTGATACCCCAAATGGAATATTCTGTGGAACTAGCCTTTTCAGCCAGATTTAGAGTCATAGTGACAATGAAGAATGTCCCAAAAAATCTGGCACTGGAGCAGACACTCCAGACTTACTGATATTCTCTGTGATACTTATCCTTTAACACACAAATACTCTAATGTTTCTTTGCAAACAGTAGCCTTTCACTATATTGTATCAATATTTATAAAATCTGATGGGCCTTAAAACATGCAAAAAGGGATTAAATTAATTTAGTGGAGATCTGAGGAGTATTTTGCATTTTGTACAGATTTAATATGTCCCTCTGTGTTTAGTATCTCTCACCCATTACCAATTCATGAAGTGTCTACCAAAATTAGTAAATCTCTTTCATTTACTTACTTAGAAGAAAATGTTTAATAGATGCCACATGAATTTTGCAAATTGCTCTCATTCTGATGCTGATTAATAGGAAACCACGTAAAAAGCATCAATAATTTCTAGTCTTAAATTAGTGTTCGCTCCTACTTAAATCTGGGGGATAGATGGCGGCTCAGAATATTTTTCTTATACCTGTTTTAGTCATACTTATTTCTTAATTGAGCTTCATATTAAAAATGAAATAGAAGCATATTAAAGGATGAAGATGACAGTGTCATTGCCATTATCTCTAAAGGACAAAATGGTGCACGTATGTAAAAGCATATGGCTAATCTCAAGTTGCCTCAATTACACTGAAACCTGAGAAATTCTTTCCCTTAAGCAGTTTTAGGCTAAATGGATAAAATTGGAGGAGATAGTAAACAATCTTATGCACTTAATTTTAAGTGGAGTTATTTCCTAATTCCCTGAGCGCATGCTGACCAACAAGTAATCTTCTACCATGAGATATGATTTAAATTAAGCTGTTTAAATATTGTTCCTTTTCAAATCTATTTGTATTTAATTGAGTTATTGTAGAAGCTTTTCTGTGTTATTTTTTGTTTGTTTGTTTGTTTGTTCTGTTATTTATTTATTTTAAGTTGCTGGTACTTGAGGACACTCATTTCAGTCATTTATTGCAATCATAATCATAAGCTGGGGGTAACATTTACTGAAATTTAGTTGGGAGGTAGTCAGTAATTACACTTCACCCGTAAATCTCTGATTCAAACCTAGCCTAGACCCATATAGGCCCACACACATTATCACCCATCAGCTCTAAGAGAAATGAAACTTTTTTCCCCAAGGGAAAAGTATTCTTGGCACAAAAGCTGAAACTACAATTTACATCAAAGACTCCCCTTGTTGGTAGCCTCAGCAACAAGGTGAAACCCTAATACTGACTGTGGAAATTGCAATGAATTTTTGTAACCTCCCTCCAGAACACAATCAAGTGCTTTGGTAGGGCATAACTGGAAGGTTCGACTACTACCACAAAAGGGAAATGAATGTGAAACTCTCTTCCTGGATTTCAATTCACTGTGGTTTTGTTGTTGTTGTTTGGTTTTGGTGGTGGTAGTAGGCTTTTTTTTGTGTTTTTTTTTTTTTGTTTTGTTTTTCAGGAGGATGGAAGAGGGACATTACTGAGGATCAGCTGTAAGATTTGGTAAACCCTGCTTTACTTAAGATATGCGTTCTTTCCTCTCTGAGTAAACACACAAACAAGGTCTGCTGATTCTGGTGAACTGTCCAGTGCTATCACATGGTCAGTCATTTCTCAGGAGTAGATGAGAGAAGGTAGGGGAAAACAAAGATCTTTCCTGTTGCTGTAATCCATAACAACCAGGAAGGACTGCTGAGTAGGAAGGACTGACAGTAGGATGTCGTGGTTCCGCTCGAGTGGGCAGCCGAGCTCCACCACAGCCGCTCTCTCACTCCCCCTCCTCAAAGAGGAATGGGGAGAAAATATGTGAAAAGGGCTCAAGGATTGAGATAAGGACGAGAAAATCACGCAATAATTATTGTAACGGGCAAAACAGACTCGGCATAAGGAGATAGTAAGATTTATTGCCTACAACTAACAAGCGAGAGAAGTGAGAAAACAAAGGGAAAAAAAAACCAAAAGCACCTTCCCCCCATCCACCCTCTTCCACCTCCTCCCCCCGAGCGGCGCAGGGGAACGGGGGAATGGGGGTTATGGTCAGTCTACAGCACTTCTTCTCTGCCGCTCCTTCTCGATCACTCTCGTCCCCTGTGCTGTGGGGTCCCACCCATGGGATGCAGTCCTTGATGAACTGATCCGGCGTGGGCTTCCCACAGGCAGCAGCTCTTTCAGAACTGCTCCAGATATGGGTCCGTACCACGGGGTCCATCCCTCAGGAGAAAACTGCTCCATCCTGGCTCCCCTACGGGCAGCAGCTCCTGCCGGGTCACCTGCTCCTGCGTGGGCTCCTCTCCACGGGCTACAGGTCCGGCCCGGAATCTGCTCCGGCAGGGGTCTTCCACAGGCGGCAGCCTCCAACGGTGCAGGGCCACCTGCTCCACCGTGGTCTCCTCCACGGGCTGCAGCGTGGAACCCTGCTCCACCGTGGTACTCCATGGGCTGCAGGGGGACATCCTGCTTCACCATGGTTCTCACCACAGGCCGCAGGGGACTTCTGCTCCGGCGCCTGGAGCACCTCTCCCCCTCCTTCTACACTGACCTTGGTGCAAGGCTGTTCTCTCACTTCCTTGACTCTCCCGGCTGCTGTGTGGCGCAGCGTTTTTTCCCTGTCTTAAATATGCTCTCACAGAGGCGCAAAACAACATTGCTTATTGGCTCGGATCTGGAAAACAATGGGGCCCTTCCCAAACATGGGGCAGCTTCTAGATCTTTCTCACAGAAACCACCCCTATGGCTCCCTGCTACCAAAACCTTGCCACGTAAACCCACTACATAGGATAACACACAGAATCACAGAATCATTAAGGTTGGAAAAGACCTCCAAGATCATCTGATCCAACCATCACCCTACCACCAATGTCACCCACTAAACCATGTTCCTTAGCACCATATCCAACCTTTCCTTTAACACCGCCCAGGGATGGTAGCTCCACCACCTCCCTGGGCAACCCATCCCAATGCCTGACTGCTCTTGCTAAGAAGAAATGTCTCCTCATTTCCAACCTGAACCTCCCCTGGCACAACTTGCGGCCATTCCCTCCAGTCCTATTGCTAGTTACCTGTGAGAAGAGGCTGTCCACAGCTTCCACAGCTTCCTTTCAGGCAGTTGCAGAGAGCAATGAGGTCTCCCCTGAGCCTCCTCTTCTCTAGACTAAACAACCCCAGTTCCCTCAGCTGCTCCTCATAAGACTGGTGTTCCAGGCCTTTCACCACCTTAGTAGCCCTTCTCTGGACACACTCCAGGGCCTCAATGACCTTCTTGTTGTCAGGGGCCCAAAGCTGAATACAGCACTCAAGGTGCAGCCTCACTGGAGCTGAGTACAGGGGGATGATCACCTCCCTGGTCCTGCTGGCTACACTATTCCTGATACAAGCCAGGGTGCCATGGGCCTTCTTGGACACCTGGACACACTGCCAGCTCATGCTCAGGTGAGCATCAACCAGCACCCCCAGATCCTTTTCCTCTGCACGGTTTTTGAGCCACTCTGCCCCAAGCCTGTAGCACTGCATGGAGTTGTTATGATGGAAGTGCAGGACCGGCACTTAGTCATGTTGAACCTCATCCCACTGGTCTCTGCCCATCAACCCATTCTAATTTGGTGTTGTTTGCAAAGTTACTAAGGGTGCGCTCAATTCCCTCATCCAAATCATCAATAAATATATTAAAGAAGATGCGCCCCAGCACTGACCCCTGGGGAACACTACTCATGACTGGTTGCCAGCTGGATTTTACCATATTCACCCCTACATACATGGCTGCAGTCCATGAAAGTCCCTATAAGCAGACAACAGATCTTAACTAGTTATTTAAACTTCCTCAGTGATCGCACAGAGGGACTGGTAGTTCCACAGGGTGATTCATCTCAGTCTAAGACAGATGTCTAACATAAGTGGGATGAATCACCAAGCAGAAACATTATGTCTCTCCAATGTTACAAAAGGACCTACATAAGTAGATAGTTTAGCAATCTAACTCAGACTGCTAAAGTTACTTAAAAAAAATATCTGTGACCTATCATGTATTTAGGAGCTGAGGAGTAACAGTTTCTTGAATTGACTGAGAGGTTGATAATGAGCTGCAGGTTTGCCTAGTTTTTCTCATTTCCATCCAATCTCTAAATCTGCAGGCAGATAGCAGACTTATTTCAGGTTTTCATTTTGAAGATAAAAGATATGTAAGGGACCAGGAGGCATCTTACTATGTTAAGCCTCACTCTATTAATCAGTAGTCAAGGCTTATTTACCCACAAAGAGATGTGCAAAGCTTGCACAAGCATATGAAATTTCAGAAGATGTGTTTCTTCTGTTGAAGAGCTGACCACAAATAACTGATGAACTACAATGCCAGTGGGACTCCCCATACCCTTCTACTCTGCTCAGGCGACATCAACAAATGCACAGTCCTGTCTGTGTCCAGGACAAAGTTAACAAGTTCTAGAATTATATAATCACAGAATTGTTTGAGTTGGAAGAGACCTTAAAAATCATCTAATTCCAACCCTGTGCCATGGACAGGGACACCTTCCACTAGACCAGGTTGCTCAAAGCCCCATCCAAACTGGTTTATTGCCTTTTCTCTTCTGAGTCCTAACAAATATTTTTATAGGAAGACTTTAGTATATTTACAAAGATGGTATTGGATGATGTATTTAACTTGGCAAAGATCATGATTTAAAATTTTGATTTGATCTTTAATTTGAAGTTTGGACATAATGAAATGCTTTAAGCTCAGTCCCCACTCTGACATCTGTTTGTGAAATCTGAGGTTTAAGATCCTATCTATGTCTGAATCACTTCTAGTTACTTTATGTTTCTTTGTATTCTTTCTTAATTTCAACTTTAAAAATGAGCCTTACTGCTATGAAGAATTTCCTGCTGGTTAATGAAACATGCCATCTTACTGTGGGTCACAAGATTCCCCTTTATTTATTTTCATTCTTTATTATTCATTACAGAAGAAAGAATTGTCCTGAGCCAGCAATTAATTCAAGAGTGTTAGTCCACTTTTGTTCTTGTAATAATCACATGCACTCATGTTAATGATTTATGTTCACACTGATTTTTATAGACACTATCTAGATGAAGTGATTGGCCTATCTCATCACATGCTATCGGTCATCCAAATAGATGACAGTCCAACTCTTCAGGTATTCAGAGTATGAAAATTATTAGTGCAAAATAAGTTATATAGGATGAATTTTAGACTCAGGTTTTATCTTTCTTTCTTTCAAAGTTAGTATCAATATATTTTCATTTAACTATGTAAAATATATTTTACTGGACACTTTGCATTAATGGCGATATTACATATATATTTTTTACTATTTTAATTCTTGATATCTAAGGACTAGATACCCTGTTCCAGTCACCAGGAAGACCTTCCTCAGATGACAGGATTTCCTGATTTATTACTAAGATCTCTCTAATTTTAGTATTCAGAACACCAAATTTATGCATGCATAAATTGATTTTTCTGCTCTGTTCTAGTTCTAATTGCACTGGTTATTTTTGCTGCTGAATAGTTTAATCCTAGAAACCTGTGTCAGTTTGGCGGCCAAGATCTTGTGGCTGTAAGGTGCTCAGCTGATCTTTAAGTTAGTCCTCATGTATACTCCAAGTTCCTGTTTTACACTCAGTGCATTTTGCTTTATCTTACAAAGCCCAAAATTTAGAATTTGAAGACAAATAGTGAACAGAAATTAATCATGATTTTTGGATGATGCAATAAACTATTGAAGGAAATTTTAAAGCCTTCACTTCTGTGTACTTCTGGTTTATATTAGTCTTAGGATTCCTTTCCTTTTCTTTCCAAATCAGTGGAATTGGATCATTCCAATGGGCTACTGAAGATATTAATCACTTTGAAGAGCTGATTTTTATTCTTTGAATTTAGATGTACCCAAAAGTAAATGGAATTAATCTATGACTGACAATGTTCTGTGTGCTAATAGTTTATTCAAGCACAGGTTGTTGGATAGATGCCCGTGTTACCACAAATACTGAGTATGCATTCTCTGAATATTTGGTCTATTTTGACTTTAAAAACATTTCATTACATTTTGACACCTCAAAAAACAGAGTCTGATTCATTGTGTAACTTGTTTCTATAATATCAGAGTCCTACATCAGTTCTGAGCTGTGCTTGGACTAAGTATCTGCTGCATGGATTTCAGAAGTTCTACCTGGCCAAATGGCCTTATGTCTAACATTTAAGAATAACAATGCCAAAAAAAAAAAAAAAAAAAAAAAAAAAAAAAAGTGCATTTCTAGATTGTTTTTAACTTTATGTCATCCTGTCAGATGGTGTAGTCTGATAGAGAGTTGTCAATATACCTTACCTGTGGACTTATCAAAAATAACACCAATCAAACAAAAAATCTCAGCAGCCACTACTTAGATCCCAATAACTTTAGATTAATTTGAAAGTCCACTATGAGTTCTAAAGCTTGCAAATGCTGGTGTGGATATAATGAAGCCTTCTTCTCTCCAGGCTCTTTAAAGAAAGAGAGAAACTCAAAGCTTTCTGTTATGTTCCTCCTCACATTATTTTCCTTGACAGTCTTCATTGTGAAGATGTTATTCTGTGACATTTTAAATACCATTGTCATATCTTGTGATCTTTCTACATCTCCTTCCAGACCTATCTCTCCTGAAAGATTGAATTTACCTATAAATTTACATTGTTTGTAAAAATCATAGAAGATTAAATCGGTGACCTCTAGATCAACAACTCCATCACTTAGTAATATTTTTAGCTCTTTTTTTCTTTTTCCTTCATCCTATTAACATATAAGTGCTATTACTTTAGCACTTAATCTTGTTCTGAAAGCAAAGAAAATAGGATAAGAATATTTTGTACATCGATGTCTGAAATACAAGTCATTTTATCTTAGCTGAGAAAACACTTCCTTTCTTCCTTCTCTCTCTTCAGTTTAAAGCCTGTTGAATCTATTAGCCTTTACAATTTTGCATAAAAGAGTTTGGTATGGCTGCTGTTTAAATAGAAACCATTTAATCATAGACTCTATTTGGAGTCTAACAGGAATTTACTATTCTTTAATTTATTTGCAGACTTTTTGCTCTTGCAAAGCATTTTTGGTTTAGTGTTCAGGCACTAAATCTTTAATAAAGGTGCTAAGTAAGGCCTGAGGGAACAAATGACCTGTTGAGACAATTTGAATGTTATTTTTTAGTACTCTTCAGTTATGTGGAGGAGGGGGGAAGCAGATGCCGGATTCTGGAGATTTACCCTCTCCTGGCAATGCCACTGCTCAATGATTTGAGTCAATGTTGTGTAATTTGCATAACTAAATCAGGACACCTATAAAGAGGTGTTCTTTCCAAGGGTTCAAAAGCTTTTGTTCTTACTTCAGTTAAAATTTAAATCATAATGAAAAAAAAAAAAAAAGTTTTACTTTCTCTCAGTAGAAGACACCAATAGTGTAATTTGTGTGTCTGTGTGTGCGTACACAGCATATAAAAGCTGTGTGCAATCAGCAGTAATTCTTGCATAAATTGCTAAAACTTACAGGATATGCTATACTTTGCTTATAAACATGTCTGATGTTGAAAATATTCCTACCACTTAAAATTCAAACTGGAATTCATCCAAACCTTTTCAGTTTTGAAATCTGATGGAAAACTGTTATGCCCTGTTATTTTTCACTTCCAGAAGCAACTGAGTTCATGACTCTTGAAGATGCCCCTATACACCAAACAGAAGGGTGTTTTCCCATGAATTTCTTACTCACTAGTACCAGAAGGATAATTCTGTGGTGATTTCCATGTCCAAGAGATTTAGGTTAGAATAAACAAGCATCAGAAGGTATCTGTGCTTAGCTTGAAGTGTGTTGCAGATTCAGCTGGCAAATTTAAAAGTAACCCAGTCGGTTTCCATCCTTGTCTTGCTGGTGCGTGCAGCTTGCTCTGCTTGTTTTCTCAGACAACACTGATTCCATTATATTATGGTTTTTACAGCTCTGAGCCCTTCGAAGACATCTAGTAAATCATCTAGGAAATCTCTGCAGAAGCAAAAATAGGCTGCATTTCTATACAAAGTGTGAAATACACTTTAGGTAGAGAAACTCATTAAATGGAAATGGAGATTTAGATTTAGGTAGGGAAACTTGATCTCATAGTAAATGAATGGAGCATTGAGGTTTTTAGACTTGTTACAAGAATATTTTAGTACTGTTTTTTTTTTTTTTTTTTTTTTTTTTTTTTTGTGTGTGTGTGTGTGTGTGTGTGTGTGTTCCAGCCCCTAACGTTATTTAAGGATTGGATGGATGTATTGTCAGGCTCATCTGAGAGAAAAAATAAAGTAACAGACATAATAGGATGTGTATCAAAGTTTCAGGAAATAGCATGAATAGAGGCCTCTAGGGTGCTAGACCAATGTATTTACTGTACAGCCATCAGCCAACTCATTAAAAGGCCGTTAAGCAAATTAGAAAGTGGGCAACCACTCCTCACAGCCTGTTGTTTATTTGCAGGTCAATGTAGGCTAATAGAGCTTTTTGTTCTTCACAAACACTTTCCATGACATTAACAGATTCCAGTAAAAATCTAGTTCATTTATTACCATTTCAGGCTCACTGGAAGAGATAAATAGGACATTAAACATGTACAGAAGTTTAAATTGGCAAAATCCCATCTGTTCTCATCCATTCTCTAGAAATGCAGGAGCCTACTACAATCCATCAGTCTTGTGGCACCAGCCCAGCAATTAAGGATGCTGACAAAGTCCTTTCAGAGTGGCATGTTTGTGCTGAATGCAAAGTGAATTTCTGTATGCACTGTGTGCTGTATGGAGGGGGGCAAAATGATAAAAGCATTTTTCAGCGTATTTCTACCTCAACAGAGCATTGAAACAGAAGCTGTGAAGCCAGGGTGATTGTTTGTCTTGCAAAAAAATCCAATGTTACCCCGTTTTAAAGCTGAATCCAACTATATTGCAAAAATAATTACTTTCTATGAATACATGGATCTGGGCCAAGGCAGTTAATATTCCTTACTTTACAAACTGTACACTAAAATTGTCATACTGATGGAAGCCACACGACAGGTATCACATATGATGTATGATTTGGGGCCAAAACAGTTACAGGAAGAGTTTTAAGATGGAATATGACAGTGATTTACTGGGAACACAGCAGTCCACTGTGGGATTATGCTAGATGTGAGCATGCAGTTAAATCTCAAGAAATAGACCATGTCCATAGTAGCAGGTTAGTTTATTTGACACCCGGGAACTAGGATTACAAATCAGCACCTTGCCAGCACATGAGACAGACTCAGGAGCTGAACTTAATAGCTCAAAAGCTGATATAGTTAATTCCTGTCAGGACACAAGTTATGTCTCATAGAATCATAATTTCTCAATTTAGGAAACTTCATTTAGTTTTCTGTAACAATTTTGTCATACTAAATTAAATCATCTTTTAAGAACAAAATTATGGAATACTACACCTCTTGTAATTCACTTAAGAAATAAATATCAAAATAATCCAATTTGCATAGCTTTGATTGGATTTAGATGTTTTAGTTCATCCACTCTTTGGGGGGAGAACTTGTGGTTCTTGGTGCTTGTGGTTCTCCAAAAATCAGTCCTCAGACATAGTAAAATGATGTCTTCAGAAGGAAAGTACAAAACCAGAAGTTACACTCTGGCAGAGGGAGATGAGGCAAAGGCGAATAGGAACCAGATATTAGGAAAAAGGAGATGAGATAACCTCCTCTCCTTTATATATCTAGTATCCCTACTGCAAAGGAATGTCAAGGTTTCATATTCAAGTACTAAGTAGTTATGAAATAAGCGAAATAAAATTGCTTCTTTGGTAATAAATCTTTTGTCTAGTGAATCTGTACTTTGATTTCTCCAATCACACAGTCATGACCCTGGTTCAGCCTCTTCATTGTTTTCAGTTACAAAAGAACGTGGGATACAGAGGGATCTGGCTTCTTCCAGATCTTTTACCTTTACACAGAGAGGTAATTCTGCTTTTAGGATAATTTCTCCTCTGGGTGACCCAACTCATTTATGTTACAGCAAAGAAGGGAACAGTTCTTATTTATAACACAGCAAGGGAAAAGTCAAAATTTCATTAGTCAGAACTACTTTGGGCCATGTTTCAATTGCTATTTAACGTAACAATGGTAACTACAATGACATAATAGGAAAGTGATGAGTAAATCAGACCGTATGCTACATAAGGGAGGTAAACTTTGGCTCCTTGTTTTTGTGGGTTAACTCCAGTAGGCAGCTAAACACCACAGAGACTCTCACTCACTCTCAGGGAATGGGATGGGGAAGAGAATTGGAAAAGTGAGAACACCTGTGGGTTGAAATAAAGACAGTTTACTAAGTAAAGTAAAAGCTGCACGTGCAAGCAAAGCAAAACAGGGAATTTATTTCACTAGTCCCTGTTGGCAGGCAGATGTGTAGCCATTTCCAGGAAAGCAGGACATAATAATTACTTGAAAATACAAACACCAGAACTCTGAACATGCCACCTGCCCTGCCCACAACCTCATATGGTATGGAATATCCCTTTCTTTAGTTTCAGTTACCAGTTCTGGCTGTGTCCCCTACAAATTCTGTGTACCCCCAACCTACACATTGGCAGGTAAGTGTGAGAAACAGGTTCAGTGCAAGCACTGATCAACAACAACTAAAATGTTGGAGTATTATCAATGCTTTTTTTCAACACAAATGCAAAACGTTATGTTGAATATAGCATCATGCAGAGCACTTTGAAAAAATTAACTCTATCTCAGTCAAAACCAGTACACTTGCTGAGGGGAGGGAATGAGAAAGAACAATAGGCATTTCATTAAAAGCAGTTAAAAAAACAAACAAACAAACAAAAAAAAAACATAATTTTGCCAACTAATTTTGTCCCATGGTTAATAATGTCAAAATAACCATAATTTTTATTAGGTGGCCCACTTAACTTCAATGTTTCAAGTATTTTTTTTTTTTCTTTGACAGCTTGGAGTAAAAATGCAATCACTGTGGGAAAGTAGGAGACATTTCAGTCATGCCCTGACATTAGGTGTGCTATTACCTCTCATGAATAAGCAGGTGCAACCCAGCTAGACAGTTACTGAAACTTAATCACCTTAATCTACCTTTATGGTCAGTGGAAAGCTGAGACTCCAATCTGTTGTGTAAGCACAAACACCTAGCAATATCTGAAATATTTTAAGATATCTGAGGCAGGAAGGACATCAGATCTCTTGGAGACCCAAGCTCCTCTGAACTATCAATTGAGCTCCAAAAGCAATATGCCAGGGTATATATCAAATAGTACTGGATATTTTGGTTTAGGTACCTTAACTGAGTCTATAGTCAACAGAAACAATAGATTTTACTGTGTAATTCAAGTCTTTCTAAGGTAGGTACCTACACTAAATCAGAAGAACCGTACCCTAAACTCCTGCCAACCTGTTGACTCAATGTCCTCCAGCTACAGCAGAATCTCATATAACTGGGTTTCCTGTGGGCACCTATGCTGCAGATATCTGAATTTAGTGTGGATGAATCCTGCTTAAATTGAATTCCAGCAGCTTGAATTCGTCCTTCTAAATGACAGGCAAATGGAAAGTTCAGTTCTAACACCATCATCCTGGCTCTGACTTGCTTATATTTGACTGCTTTGTTTTTTTCTATTGCTTGTTATCCTTGGTTGATGTCCTATGATTGATATGGAAAACTGCAACAGTGGCTGTGATTAACTTGTCCAATTCCAGAGGTTTGGCTCAACACTATTGGTTTTTCTGCCAGCCCCAAGCAAATATTATAAAAGACGTACTGGAAATGATGCTGTATCCCATAAAATACTGAGCTGCTCTTTCATACAAAGCGCATCTGAAATGAAAATATTGGTCTTCTTAGATAGACAACATATTTCTTTCCTCTACCTTGCCACAAGCAGACTCAGAGAGATAATGACCCTGGCCTTAGAAGGCCACATTATTCACCTTGAAAAGTAACAAGTAATACTGTTTCAGTGTGCTAACTGTACTGCTTTTGAAGCCTAAATTACCTAGCAAACACAGATGGATGAGCAAATGGTCTTCAGTGTGAATTGATTCTCCTTCCTGGAGCTTTGCATATTGGTGTCTGCCTGTGTCTGCATCCTTCCTACTGATCACTGTAAAAAACCTTTTTCCTCATAATAGCACAGTTCACCAATGAACTGAAAGATGGATACCTACTGTAAGATGACTGCAATACTAAAGGGAAAAGCCTTCTGATTATTTTGTGGAGAAAAAGGAGAAATGATTGAAAGCCTCAGAATTCCTATTCTGTTCCCAGAGACGGTATATAAAACATACACACTAGCTTGCATCATTTGAATGTATGTATCAAGATATTTTGTGGTGTTCTCAAAAGCTTGCAGAACCCAGAGCAAGCTCTATCAGAGCTACATCAACACAAGTTGAAAAGTATGTCTGGAAGAGGATGCAAACACCAGGAGCTCCAGAACCATCAAAGAAGAATATCAGTTAAAAGGGAGTTCTGGAGACCTCTAAAACAACCTCCTGCTCAAAGCTGGGCTCTCTTCTAATCTGTGTCAGATTGCTTGTCCAATGAGGTTTCAAAATCTTCAAGGCTATCTTACTACTGACCAAGCTTTGGCTTTGCTTAATCTATCTCTTTCTCAAGTGACATTACTGTATTCCTTCCTAATACCATGTCCCCACTTACACCTCCCACCTGTTTCCTTTCTGTGTTTGTGTTCTGTAGAGTTCCCTGCTTTGCTTTCTGCTATGCCAATTTATCTTCTCCCATGGCTATATTGCTTTTGTGCTTTGAGGAGGTTACCCTAGGAGATGCACTGACTTGATTGTGCTCCCTTTTCCTTCAGCACAGTCTCCCATAGCATACTGTTTCTCAGATCCCTGAAGAATGCTTTATTGAATTCCAGGATTTTACTTTACTACCTGTCTCTCTCAACTTCTTTGTGATTTTAAATCCCACTGTCACATGGTCACTGCAGCTAGAACTGGCATCAGTTTTTGCCAGCATGGTCTTAATTATTTATGAGCAGCATGTCTGTCATGAGACCCATGGTAACTCATGAGACCCAGAGCTTGTCACTGTGAAGCTTCTTCCGATCCATTCCCTTCTTTATTGAGAAACTTATAGTAGATGCTTACACTGACATCTCCTTGACCTCACCTTTGGTCTTCATCCATAAGTTCTTAATAAGTCTATCTATTACCCATGTCTTTGCACTCTGTGCACTCACTCAGTTCCTTTCAGCATAGCGAAACCTAACTCTCTCTCTCTTTCTTTTTTATTTTTTTTTCCTTGTGTTTTCTGCTTGTCCTTCCTAAAGAGCATGCATTCATTTGTTATAGCACCCTACCTATGTGAGCTATACTGCTTTGTCACTGATTCATTCATGCTACAGCTCTGCAAAAGCGCAGAGACATCCAGTGTCTCCTGGGTGGCAGACACCAACTTACAGGCAATGCAGATAGGCCTTCTGTCTTTTTGCTCTGTCCTATGCACTCTCCCCATCCCAGTTTCCTGCTTACTTATGAGTATGTGCCTCTTGGCAGTCATTCTTGCATAGTTCTGCCTCTTTAACAGGGTGTACTGTGCTGTTAAACTTCCTCTTCCTTAGTGCTTTGGCTTAAGCTAAAAGGCAGACTGATGCCATAAAGGAAGTCCCAGACTGAAGTACCTGGGGTGTGTTATCTACATTCGTTCATTGATTAAATCAAAGAAGATTAGACAAAAGCATCTTTGGCTTTGATTCTACATGTATATTATGTTTCTACTTCCAGTGTGGTGATAAATATATTTTCTCATCTGTTTTTTTTTTTTTTTTTTTTTTTTTTTCTTCCAAAGAAGTATCTTTTCTCGGTCCATAAACAAGCAGCAAGGTAAGTGCCTGCAGTTCCTCAGAAGAGGTCCTTGCAGTCCTTATTTTCACCCTCACACAATTGTATATTGCTTTCAGACACCGTCACCTGAAAAATAAAGAGTAGAAGTGTTCTCACAACTTTGGGAGCCATTGTCCTCCTGCAGTGAGAGACATTTACAGCTCTCCATGTCTGGAGAGGAGGATGCAAGAGCAGCTAAGCAATGTAGTCAAGGACACCCAACACTATCTGTGGCAACTGCAGTTTGTTCAGTTTCCACCTCAATGCCTATGGAGTCATGAGAGCTTTAGATATTTTAGTAGGTGACTTCAAAGCTGTGTCTGTACCATCCTGAAAGACTCATCTTCAAAATGACCATCAGTCCTGTGAGCTCTGCCTTGCATCCCTGCTTCCAATATGCATTAACGTCCAGCATGTAGTGTTACACTTAAAACAGCCAAGTCAGCTATTCACTTTTCTTCTTAAGTGAAAATATGTTAAAAAAGTATCTTCCACGATAATTCTTCTGGTAGCTGGCCAGGAAGCTCTGTGACTGCAAGGCAAGGTCTGCATACTGTGAAAATAGAACTGTGCATACCAGCACTGTCAATCCTCCTAAAAAACTCATAATTCCTAGCAATTATGCCCAGCTTCTCGCCCAGTTGACTCATGGCAATTATCTCCTGTAGCATTTGTTAAATGCCCAGCCTACTCAGAGGATGAGTTCACTGTTGTATCTCAATGGTCTTTTCATCACATTTATTGCAATTGTCTCCTTTGGATTTTCTCTAAAAATAATGAGGGCAAAATTGAAAATACAGTGAGAGACTTGGCTATTAGAACATCCCTCTTATCTAAGTGCTCTGGGATCAGTTATATGACTACAAAATCTGACATGCACTGAAAATCTCAGTGCATTTATTTATAACTGTGCACACCCAAACAAATCCCCTGGCTCCAATCATGTTCAGATAAACAGCCTGAGGCTGCATTATTTTATTTTTAAAGGCACGGCTTGCTGTTCAAACACAGCCAGCAAAACAAGCCTTTGCTGCTTAATTTTCCTCCTTAGACTTCTGGGAGCATTTTAGTAGGGGCCCTGTTTGATTACATTGACTATTAGTTTGGATTTACAGGGGCAGAAGGAAAGGAGAGGGCTGGAAAATAGTGTAGGTGAGCATCAAAAAGAGCTGGGTGAAAAATCTTTGCTCTCTTGCCTTCTGAAGAAAAACAGGAGAGGCAGCTACGCTTGATTAGCTGTCTTAGTGTAAATAATGGTGACTTTTGCTGCTTATATGAAAAGCAAGACACCTTTGGCTTACTTGAGCCTGAAATGAAGTCAGCTAAGTTAATGAAAGGACATTTCTGATTGCAAAGGGCTCTTGGTGAAGAGGATATGTGTCTCTGCTTGTATCTATGTCCCTTGAAAGAGTGAACTTTCACTCTACAAATGCAAAGCATTTGACACTGTCCCACGTGATATCCTTGTCTCTAAATTTGAGGGACATGAATTTGATGGATGTGACACTTGGTGGGTAAGGAAGGTGGCTGGATGGTCACACTCAAAGAATTTCAGTCAAAAGCTCAATGTCTAAGTAGAGATAAGTCATGAGTGGCATTCCTCAGGGGTCAGTATTGGGACCAGCACTGTTTAACATCTTTGATAGTGACATGGACAGTGGGATTAAATGAATCCTCAGCGAATTTGATGAAACCAAGCCACATAGGTGACACACTGGAGGGAAGGGATGCCATCTAGGCTTGAGAAGTGGGCTTGTGTGAACCTCATGAAGCTCAACAGAGCTGAGTCCTGCATCTGGGCCAGGGCAATCCTAAGCACAAATTCAGGCTGGGCAGGGAATGGATTGAGAATAGCCTTGAGGAAAAGGAATTGGGGGTGTCAGTTGATGGGAAGTGCAACATGAGCTGCAAATGTGTGCTTGCAGCCCAGAAAGCCAACGGTATCCTGCATCAAAAGCAGCATGGCCAGCAGATCAAGAGAGGTAATTGTCCCCCTCTACTCTGCTCTCGTGAGAACCCACCTGGTGTAATGTCTTCAGCTCTGGCCCCCAATATAAGAATGACATGGACCAGTTGGATTGGGTCCAGAGGAGGGCCACAGGGGTGATCAGAGGGTTGGAGCACCTCTGCTATGAAGACAGCCTGAGGGAGTTGGGGTTGTTCAGCTTGGAGAAGAGAAAGCTTTGAGATGACCTTACAGTGGCCTTTCAGTACCTAAATGGGGCCTACAGAAAGGCTGTGGAGGGACCCTTTCTTCAGGATTGTAGAGATAGGACAAGGAGAAACAGTTTCAAACTAAAAGAGGGCAGATTTAGATCAGATATAAGGAAGATTTATTATTATTATTATTATTATTATTATTATTATTATTATTATTATTATTATTATTATTATTATTTTGCTGTGAGGGTTGTGAGGCACTGGAACAAGTTCTCATCATATCTTGAGGATGCTCCATCCCTGAAAGTGTTTAAGGCCTTGCTGGATGGGGCTTTGAGCAAACTGGTCTAGTGGAAGGTGTCCCTGTCCATGGCGCAGGGTTGGAACTAGATGATATTTAAGGTCCCTTCCAACCCAAACCATTCTATGACTCATTCCATGATTCTATGGTCTCTGAGAAAGGTACCCTTAAGTAATGCAGTTCATTTTCTCCCACATCCTGCTAACAGCACTGCTGCTCAGGCATAATGTCGATTGTAGCCTGATACTCCAGTGAGATGCTCCATCTGTGCCAGTGTTTTGAAGCTTGCTTTCTACAAGAGGGAAGGCTCTCTTAAGGACCACTCAAGTCCACATATAAAAGGTAGAAAGAAGAATCAGAGCCACTAGAGCCATGAAGTCATGAAGGCTCACAAAAAGCCAAATGTTAGCTGTGGTGCCACATAGACATGAGGCTGAGTCCAGCTCCTGCCTCCTACTATTCTCCATAAGGATGTTAGCTCACACCTGGCTAGTACTAAGAGGAGATTAGGAAACATGCCTTTTCTCCAGAATTTCAATATTACAAAGTTTTATTTCTTAAAATAAAATAAAATAAAATAAAATAAAATAAAATAAAATAAAATAATAAAATAAAATAAATAAGCGTGTTTTTTCACAAGTTAAAAACAAAACAAAACAAAACAAAACAAAACACATTTAGTTTCAGTTATATTTCATTAGTGTCAAAGTATGATTTTACTGTATATTTTATTCAATACCTTCTGCACAGAAGAGAGGGCTCAATACATTGGTATTGTTAAGATATTCATTTGAAGGAAATTAAAAGTAGTATTTTCACTCTATTGAAAAGAAAACATTTAGACATTGTCAAAACTAAAAGATGAAGTGATGATGGTTCATTTTATCATTTTCATATTAGAAATGCCACCGAAACACTACACATTACTCTGAAATGTTTGGATTATATTGCACTGTCTCTTGAAAATTTGTCTTGTCAATTTTATTTGTAGTTGATTTTCCTACTCCTTTTCATCTTCATCTTTCAAGTGTGTAAGATGCCCAGCCATCCTTTCTAAATAAAGCTATCCAGCTCTGGGGTATGGATTTTACTGGGGAAGAAGAATAATTTTTACTGTCGTTAGTCACATACCAACATTACTTCACTCACATGATGTGTGGAGTTTTTCACGGTGCTTATTTCCATCAAATTCTAACCCAGAATAGCTATGTGGATTCAGATTCCTGATTTATGATGTCCAGACATAGATCAGGATCTCAGTCTCAAAGTAATCTTATTTATAGATTACTTTGTTGTTGTCTATACCCACTTCAGCAACTTATGCACTATAGGTCAATTCAAATAAAGTTAACAGAGAGTCACTAAATCCTTAAATGCTTCCTGAAAAGAGATGGCCCAATGGAAGAGAAAGATCTGCTAACACCCCTGCTTAGAGAGAAATTGCTCCACAAATATGTCTTAGCAGACATCAAGGGTCCCTTCGGAATTCCCATGAGTCCAGAAGAAACCTTTGGCTCTTTGTTGGTTTATGAACTGTTTTACCAAAAAGAATCAGTCAAAACAGTTCCCTAGCTGCTCCCATTTATACAAGACAGTATGGATAATCCTGATACTTAGGAATGTATTTCCTCTTCTGTAGTTGCATAACTGTTTATAGTTCAATTATAATTGAACTATAAAGTTAATTAAAATGCTTGCCTAAAATTGCCCTCAAAGTTCTGGTATTGTGAACAACATTCACAAGTCCAAAACTGAAGGCTAAGCAAACCTTCATTTGTAAGATACTCTCCAGGACATTTCCACTTCCAGACTCACCACGATGCAAGTTCATCTAATGAAATCTTGCCATGAGCACTACTGCTCCCGGTGCACAGTAAGCCTAAGGCATTCAGACCATGCTGGCTTAAAGGTGCATAAGCAGATCAATGTTATTTTGGCTGTCCAGGGAACCGGAGTGAACTCTGCCAACTAAAAATCACACTGATAGCAACCTGAAGGGCAGAGAAGGCTGGTGGACTGAGACTACTCATACGCTAGACTAAGCCTATGACATTCCAAGAATAGCATATATGACTAACCACAGGAAAATGAAGGCTGATTGGCAAAAAAGACTTTGAGAGTGAGAAATATTTTGTTCTTGAAGCTCATGTATTTTTTTTTTTTTTTCCCAAAAAATGTTGGTTATACAACTTTCCTGGAATACTCTGAGAAGGATGGATAATGACACTGAGACATAAGACTGGGAGAGAAAGCATGGCATTAATGACTAATTTAATAAACACTTCGTGCACAACAGCTGTACACATATTCAAAAGCAACCCCATTTTAGAATTCACAACTGTGAAATTCAGTAGTTTTTATTATTATTTGTTTGTTTATTTTGCATGCAGTTGAAGATAGCTTATTTTCTTTTCTCTGAAAGTTTGTGCTTTATTTCTGCATATAGTCCCATGTGATTGGGTAGTGGACCTGAAATAAATAAAATAATTTTACACAGAATGCATAATTTACATAGTTTTACACAAAATGTGTAATTCAGACATGTAATTCATTATCAGAAGCTATTATGGAAGACAATTGTATATGTAGACTCAAAAAGAGTTAGGAGAACCACAGAATTGTGCAATCATTTAGGTTGTAAATGACTTCTAAAATCGTCAAGTTCAACCATCCACCTAAAACTACAAGTCCACCTCCAAACCATGTCCCTAAGCACCATATCCACACATCTCTTAAATACCTCCAGGACTGGTGACTCCCTGCTTCCCTGGGTAGCCTGTTCCAGAAATTCCCAGAGAAAAGGTAAATCAGCAGTTGTTGTGCATGGTGGTTCAGATGTTATCTACATTTCATGCAGGTCTAAGTATCTGACTTAAACATAGAGAAATATTAATCTGTACTTGTCTTGTTTCTGATACAATTTCCATCAACATCTGTTACTATCTCCTTTCAGAGGCTGAATATTGCACAAAAGGGACTGCTGACTGATCCAGCTGAGCTGTTCTTACACAGTTTTATCTACAAATGCAATCTTTGGAATTAAGAGAAAGAAGCAATTTTATGATAAGAGGCAGCAGGACAGCACTACAACTGATCATGAAATATTTCCCACTAAAACACTGAAAATTAAGAGCTCTGTTTTTTGCTAAAAAGAAACTAAATTTTCACATTTCAGTTGGAAGCTAATCAATGCCAAATAAATAAATAAATAAATAAATCAGCTAGATGAACAGTAAAAGAATTGTTTAACAAAAAACATACAAACACACAATGGCCCCAAATAAGTATATTTTTCTTGCCTGAAATAAAAACCCAGACCAAATCAAAAGAGCTACCATATACTTTTTTTTTTTTTTTTTTTTTTTTTTTTAATGAAACAATTTGAATGAAGCGATAACATATCTAGACTTCATCCCCTCCTGAAATGAACTTTTCAATGAAAAAAAAAAAAGGTTGAGAAAATATGCAAAAATGAAGTAATCATTATTTTCAGACAAAATTATGTAGAAGGTGATTTTTTTTTTCTTTTTCTTTTTCTTTTTCTTTTTTCCCCTGGGGTGGAGAGTAATTTTCTGTGCTGAACAAGAATCTTTGTAGATGAAATTACATCTATTGGTAGCTGTTTATATCCATACATCAATAATTATTGATGAAATCTCATAAAAGATGACAGAGATATCAGCTAAAGTGTGTTTCTCAAAGCAAAATCTATTCTAACACATAATTAAGTCTTCTATATTTCTTAATTCTTTATTTATACTTCTACTTTGTATAACTCAACAGTAATTGAAAACCTGGCTTTCAGGCCTCACTTGACTTTTGCATTTCAAAAAATCAGTGAAGAAATGAAAGAAGTGCTAATGTGAAGTGATCAGGAAAATGAACACATCATTTGTTTAAATAAGAAATAATTAAAGAAATGAATAAAAAGATCTGTGTTGCACAGAGAGATGTGTAATTCTTTCAGTGATTTCTGCAAACTGATTTCTGCTTTTGGTACAAAGGGAATGACGGTTATCAGCCCTACTTGGGAAAAGTCCCTTTACAGCATTCTAAGTAGGCAAACTCCATTTTAAGAATAACAATAACGGGAGTGGATTCAGGCCAATGAAAAGTGGCAACCACAGAAGAATTGCAACAGTACATCATGTAGAGTCTGTGTGCTTCCTTGTGAGCCTTCCAAGGGCTTTTTATCAGTCTTCCTCATTGCCTCCACTACCAGTCTCCAATTCATCTCTGCAGGATACGGAGCCGGGGTGGTGCCGTCTGGGGAAGAGTGCATCAGGAGCAGCTGCAAGCTATCCGGGGAACTATTAGGCATTGTGCAATTCCTCAGCTGGCTCCTGATTTATCTTGTTCTTACCTCATATGCATGCTCTTGCTCTTTTGTGGACCACTTCAAGCTGTTGGCCAGCAGTACAAGGGGTGTGTCTCCCTCCAGACAACTCAACAAACTCCTATGATAGTACACCCACCTGTCCACTGTTGTCTGCATGCATCAAGGAGAGAACTTTCATGGCCTTGAGAATTTAATGATTCCCTTCCAACATATCCCTGCTCCTAAGGGACTCTGGCTGGGTAATCTTAGTTTTCTGTACAAGTCAGCAGTGCACCAGTTTCCTCCTCCAGAGGACACAAGGAGGCAGCCTGGCAAGTCTTGGTTTCCTGGAGTCTTTGGGATCTTGAGGCTTCTATTTGGCTCCCAGATGTAGTTACATAAATGAAAGAAGTTCAGAGCAAACATAATTCTACTGACTCTGCAAAAGAGCAATTGATCACCTCAGCTACCATTTATTTTCAGGTATCTATTTTTAAGTTGAATTATAGTACTTTTACGGTACAGAGGGATTGGTATTATTTGTTGGGCAGTGGACATTTTGTATATTGGTATTATTTGTTGGGAAGTGGACATTTTAATTGCAAACGCCAGTGACCTTTACAAGAAATACTAGTATATATTTATTTTCTAGGTGACTAAAAGAAGCCACTGATTAGGCGAGAGTAAATTTTTAATGACTTCTTACGCTTCTAAAAGATTTTAAACTTTATGAAAGTCCAAAGAAGCCATCCTAGCACCTGTTAGAACTTAAATGCCAAGGCTGTCAATTTGAATACTCAGCAAATCTTGTGGTATGGGACTTTGTCCAGGACTTTGCACTCAGTGCTGTATAAGCAAGTGGCACGGGGAATATGACTGTGCTGGACTCTTCCTGCACTGGAGTTTACCAGAGAACACGGGGTTTGTAAGAACAAATAGTGTTGAGTGGCAAAGGGGATTCAAGACTAGAATGGCTCTGGATGAAGTTGCATATCTTAGAGGTCTCAGATGCCGTGTCAGGCAGGATCATCTAACCATCCCAGCATGGTATCCAATACCCTAATTCTTTGCATGCTTTAGACATTTATGATCAAGGTAATTCTGCAATAAGAACAGAAGGAAATAGTTTTTTATTTTCTTATCTTACACTGCTATCTCTTTCCAGAGCTCACTCTATCATTCTTTCCATGCTGATATTCAGCTTTAATCTGTCTTTTGCAATTTAACATGCCTCAGCATTCCAATTCTTTGAAAATATTTTTCAAAGAGAGGTAATTTTCACATCTCAAAGCATGCCAAAACCTGAAACTGGAACTCTGTGCCAGATTCACTCCAAGATGAGTTAATGTTATTTATGTACATGGATAAACGTGAAAAACATGCATAAACAGGCTATTCTTAAAGCAATGAAGATCCGTAAGCCTGTTTTCTACTTGATTTGGGTCCTAGATTCTTGGTTGCTTAAGGAAGAATAAGGGCTGATTACACCTTATTTTTTTATTTTTATTTTTATTTTTATTTTTTTCCAATAGTCAGGATGTCTATAAAGCTCCTTCACTGTACAGATTTTCTAATTAAGATTGAGCATAAATTGTATTTTTCTCTGATGGGACATCTTTTCTCTCTTGTCACATTTTTTCACAATTTTGGAAGGAACTGTCATTGAGGCTCCTCTATCAAACACGCCTGGGCAAAGTTTGATGAACATGGACGTTTCAGTAAGACTGAAATTGTTTAACGTCATTAATGATCTGGAGAACAGGGAAGAGCATACACTCAGAAAGTTTTCAGATGACAGAAAACCATGGGGAGTGGCAGATGCACCACAAGGTCATGCTGCCATTCAGAAGGACCTTGACAGGTTGAAGAAATGAGCTGACAAGAACCTCATGTGGTTCAACGAGAAGTGCAAAGTCCTGCACTTGGGGAGGAACAAACCCAGGCACCAGGGGCCACCCAGCTGGAAAGCAGTGCTGCAGAAATGGACCTGGGGGTCCTGGTGGACAACAGGTTGAACATGTGCCAGCAATGCACATTTGCTGCTAGAAGACTAATTATATCCAGAGGCTGCATTAGGAAAAGTACTGCCAGCAGATCCAAGGACGTGATACTTCCCCTCTATTCAGCACTGGTGAGGCCACACCTGGAGTACTGCATTCAGTTCTGGGCCTCCCAGTACAAGAAAGACATGTTCATACTAGAATGAGTCCAATATATGGCTATGAAGATGGTGAAGGGACTGTAATACCTCTACTATAAGGAAAGACTGAGAGAATTGATGCTGTTTCACCTGGAGAAGAGAGGATTCAGGGAGTATCTTATCAATGTTAATAAATAACTGAAGGAAGTGTGCAAAGAGGATGAAGGCAGACTCTTTACACAGGTACCCAGTGTCAGGACAAGAGGCAATGGGCATAATCTTGAACACAGTAAGTTCCATCTAAACATCAAGAAACACTTGAGTCTTCAGGAGGTAAAAATATGTGCTCTTGAAATGAAGAAGCCTCATACAGCAGACTTAAGGGTGCTCTTCCAATCTTAGTATTGGAATTTCCTGATTTGTGGAGACACAGCTCTGAAAAGCTATTGTTTCTTCATGGAGTAGAAATATGAGCTAACTGAGTGTAGGAATTCCAGCAAGAGGAAGACATAGAAGAAGGCTAATATATCTGGATTCCTTGGGTGATAAATTCACATGGTTCCATTAAAATCAATGGTCTGGGAACAGCTAGCTGTGAAACCTTAATGTAACCACTAACTCCTACGTGCCTAACCATCTGACAAAGCTAGGGAACGATCTTCCTTTAAGACTTGGATGCATTCCCATCTCAATTTAGGAAATAAAGACATCTAAATTGTGATCTCTGTCTACCATCAAGAGAGAATCTCCAGAGGATAATTCAGATCAGATAAGATAAAACACCTGCTGGAAATGCTTGCCTTTCTCCTGAGTACTTGGGAAACCTAAGTAATTGATTTTAGGCTAGTCACAGAAAAATTAGTTGTCCAAAGTTAGGTGAGACAGCTCTTCCATGAAGTAGTCTATGTTTTACAATGAGCCATCTTGTATTATACGCAGGAATGTATATCCTTCAGGGCAAGAAATTCAAAACAGGTGCTAAGAAAAACTATTTATCAGCCTGTTATCTGTGACTTAGAAGGAGTGCACATTATTATTTGCATCTGAGTTCTCTTAAAGAAAAATTTTATAAGCAATTTATTTTGTACAGGAAGAAATAGTGTCCTGACACAGCTTGAGGGGATGACAAGGATTGTAATATATAAATAATACAACCTGTAAAGATGAAATATTTAGAGGGATTAAAAATGCAATAAAGGTCCAGAAATAGCTTTTTTTTTTTTTTTTTTTTTTTTGCATGAGAAGGGAATTTTATATTCACCTTTTCTAATATGTATAGATCAAATGTGAAGCCTGATTCACCACTCAATTATTGCAGTTTTCTTCTCCTATTCAGTGAAATCCTCAAGCATACGATGAACTTCAAAAACCTATGTGATGCCACTGATTAAAAGAGACCACTCTTGTGCTTACTTACCTAATGTGACCTTGCAGTAAGGCAGATCGAAAAGGCACTTCAAGAGGTCAAGCAGTCCAGCATCACTTTGCCTGTGGACTGTGGAATCTGAATTTTGTTAATTAGAAGGTGATTTGAAAAATAAACACAAGGAGTTTAAGCAGTACTGCACACACACCTGTATGTAAGGAAAGAAGAAAGAAGAATGAAGGGAGAGGATTTAAAAATAATAAATTAATTTTCATTTATGAACACACCTTTGTTTGATTGTATAAGTAAATCACCATGGAAAAATGTCAGAAGGCAAACTCTTCCCCACACCCCCCCCCCAAAAAAATAAAATAACGATAATTATTTGATTTATGAAAGGTTAAGAGTCACTGATCTTTTCTGCCTCTTGAAATTAAATCACCTGTAGGTAAACAACATGTAGGTGCCCAGCTTATTAAGATCACCAATGATCAAGATCCAAACACTTCCTAGGCAATCTTTCCTGGTACTTTTCATCCTCACCAAGTGGATGATTTTTCTTAGGTCTAACTAAATATTTGTTATGTCTTTCCTCCTCCATTTTTAGCAAAAACAATTCCAGGTCTTTTAATGTTCCCTTAAAGGCCATGTGTTCTAGATCTCTGGTAACTCCTACTGCTGTCTCCTGGCCCCCCTCCTGTTGAATTATACTTTTACTGAAGGTCAGGGCATAAAAATGAACTCAGATGACAGCTTTCCAACACTAAGTGGAATGGAAGAGCTAGCTTTGACATCCTCCCTTCCTTGTGACAGCATGACACTCTGATTCCTATTAAAATTTTTATCCACATAATTCCTAAATCCTTCTCTGAAGGATGGCTGCCCAAAGTGTCATTCTTTTACTTTTATGCCCTAAGTTATATAAAAAGGAAAAGATTCACGTTAGCATCTCTAGAGTAGCTGGAGCCCAGCATGTGTTCTAGTATAACCTGCTTGTTGGCCTCAGTGATCACTGGAAAGACTTACCTACCTCAAAGGGTAATACGATTCCTTCCTATGATAGCTATCTTAAATGGTTTAGCTGATTTGCCTTCTTGAGGTGTCAGTATTCACTAATTGTAAGGCACACAGGTGACCAAATTAAACAAGAGACTTAATGCTTTGGTGGTTCTGATAAAGTGAGATTAAGTGCAAATTCAGCTATTGCTTTGTTGCTGCCTTTACCAAATCTCCTTCTTTCTTTTTTTTGCATCGTTTCCCAAGTTGTCCGAGATGATTTTGTTTTCTAATGTTGGTCTCCAAAGTATTTCTAGCCTGTTATTATCCATGAGGTTAGTAAATACACTCCTTTTTAACTAGTCAACAGAAAAAATAGGCCATAGTAACTGGCAGACCCAGCAGAGGTCTACAGTATGCAACATTTCATTTTATCAAAGAACCATCACTGTTTTTACCCTGCAATAGTTTCATCAAGTAAATTTGAGTTCTAGAGGGAGGAAAACATTTCTCTGAGCTGATCACTCAAGGAACAGAGGTTGCCTGCCCAGGATGTACCCTAGAAATGCCTTTGCCCCTTCTCCTCTCAGTCTCATTGCAGCTGAATATTGCTGCAGAGGGGAGGGTGGATATCATAAATGTAATGCCCTGGATTTAAGCACTCCATAAACAATGATATTCCTTTAATGGGGGAAATAATAGCCTCGGCACTCTCAAACGTATGCATTTTAAACCAGCCATAAAAGCATAAATCTGGATTTAGCAGTACTGGGGTCTGCTCCTGTAATACTTAATCATGGGCTTCCATGGCAGCTCTGCCACCCGAATGGCTGCAGAACTGGGCCCATGGATGGCAATCACTGGTTGGTGTTGTTCTATTATTCATTTTTAGATACTCAGTAAATTACACAGGAGAGATGAATGCCCCATTTTATGAGGCAGTAACAGCTTGGATTTTAGCAGAGAACAAGTCACTTTGTCTGGATCTCAGTCAGTATATCAAAACCCAGTTGTCTCACTGTTATTTATAATATTTTATGGATATTGTCAGATAATTCAAAACTGAGCATAATGCAGCCCACTTCAAAACTTCTCCATTGTGCCAAAACAAATTAGGAAAAATCTGATTTAATAAGTAAAGTTGTATGAGAGCTTGTGAGTTGTATATTCACCCCATCCATATTGTTTCTTCCTAAGGTAGTAGAATGATCTTACATATCTAAAAGGCTCCATGCATATTTCTTTTCTAGGGCTACATGATGCAATAGCCCTTAAAATGATGGGAATTCTCATGAAGGGACTGGACAAACACTTACTGGAAGCTGTGGCTTAAGGACCTTATTTTGTTTGACTTTGCCTGCAAGCTATTTCTATACTGCAAGTGCAAGTCATTAGTTTGCTTTCGGTGGCATATAAGGGGTCAGCACCTTTTATTCAAACTTCCCCTGACCTCTTTGAAAGTGATATAATTCCAGCCACTCAATAGAAAGTCAAACTTTCTGTTTTGGAGAGAAATAAAAAAATTATCACTGAGTCCAAACATACACATGCACAGAGCGATAATAAGCTTGCAGAAAACATAGATAATCAATTTTGGCTCAGATGTCAGCAAGGCCTGGTAGAGAAAGCCCACAGACAAACAAGCCTACAGAAAAACAACCCTAAATTTACTGATTGAAACTTCTCACAGATCTAGGTTAAACTTTAGCAAGCTGGTAACTGGTGCTTCTTCTGTCAAAATGTTCAGACATTTCTTTTTGGATATATTTTATATTCAGATACCCATCTGATCACTGAATTAAACATTCTTTTCAATTCCTAGTTCACTTCAAAATTTCTTAGATGGTCAGATATACACGGACTTTTTTCCCTGTGGGGTATATTGCCTTAGAGACACTTTCCAAATTATTATTATTATTATTATTAATAATAATAATAATAATCTATTAATCTATTTATTTACTTATTTTTAGTGAATACTTCTGGTGAGGATCACTATAATATTTAAGACTTTTGTACTGACTGAAAATGCAATACTTACACTCAATCAGTAATTCCTTTCTCTTCCCTCTCTTCTCCCCTCCCTTAAGATTCACAAATGTCATATGAAATTGCTTGATTTAGAAATAGATTTTTGCAATGTAAATGCAATATTACCCTAATTTACTTATTTTTGTTGTGATCCTTCTATGATGCTGTAAAAGTGGAAGGAAACTCAAGTGGGAAATTAAAATGGGCTTGAGTTCATCCCGCTGCATAGGTCTTCCTCATTATGTCCAGCACAACTGACAGTTCAAATACAACATTTGATCATTTTGACAAGTTTCTCATTATTCTTTTTCCTGTTTTGGTCAGTAAATGAACAAAGAAGTCTCAATACACTATTCTGCAGTAGGGAGCATGATGCCTCCTGGACCATTGCAGTTGAAATTCTTAGACAGCTGGACAGCAAGTGATCATTATCATCTTGTAGTCTGGAACATCCTGGAGAATAAACTATTAGGACACATAATGGCCAGACTAGCTCTGAAAAATCCAGTCTGGTTTCTAAAGCACTGCAGTCCTTCAACACGTAAGCTGGCAGACAAGACATTCCTGCTTCAAGTACATGAAACAGTTTGTTCAGAATTTTTGCCACAATTAATAGGAGCTAGATCAGGTACCTGTGTCATATGATACACCCCGATATGGTTTCTGAAATATAGTAAGGTGTTAAAAAAGCTCCAAGACAATTTTGAGTGTGAAATATATGAGTTTATATATTTAATATAATATAATATATATGTGTGTATATTGTATGCATAAATATACATATAAATTTATACATAATGTATGTAATATATATTTATATGGTATATATTCATGCATTAAGTGTTAAATACTGTATATATGTTTATATGTTGTATATACTCTTGTAAGTAATATTATAGTTTTTATTGGTTTCTTTCCTGCGGGATTCTTCACAATTTTCCACGGGGTGGTTTTGTTTATTTTGCCATATATGAAAATAAACAATATTAATATTGATCTTAAATGCAAGCATGTATTTTTCCTCTAAATAAGCTAAATGTAGTCATCAGTGCAGTGAAGCCCATGGCACTGAATTCTGCAAGCAGATTCTATGCCTTTAGCAAAAGTAATTACAGTTGGTTGTTTCACATTTACTAGCTAATAGCTTAATTGAGTGCTAGGAACATGTGATTCCTATAGAAAGAATTCATTTTTCTTATCATTGACTTTTCTGGCTAACTCCTTCTGTCATTTTGTGTATTCTCTTGGGCATATTAAGTAAAAGTTAAATTTTTGTTCTTACAGAAATCTATGCTACATTTGTGCAACAACCACCAGTTCTATTGCAACTGTGTATGTCAGTAGCATTGCATCATTCAGAGATTTACAGATATGAAAAAGATCCCTAATAGCATAGAAGAATAGCAGTGTAGAAAAGGGTAGTAACCCAGCATTTCCTCTTTCTAATTTCATATTTGACATGATCTCTTTTTAGTCAGTTTGAGTTGTAGTAGTATTTGTTTCCCTCTGAACAGCTAAGTTAGATGTGTATAACCAGATAACTGCCCCATAAGAGACAAATAGTCTGCACAAATACTTTCACTGGCACCCAACAAAATTTCAGTACTCAAACCTTTCCTTTTTATCTTTTTTTGTTTGTTTGTTTGTTTTTGATTTTGTTTTCCTTTTTTTTTCTTTCCTTCTTTATTTATTTAGCTAAAAAAAAATGAAGAAAAGGGGTTTAACATTTTCTCATAGAACAATCTTCTTTTTGAAAATGTTGATAAAAAAACATGTATGTGGAATTTTACCTGTTTTAGCTATTTGTTATAGGCTATTATCCGTATACCTTGTAACAGGTTTGTTGCTTTGACTATAAGTCGGACTATAGCTGACTTAATATCAGTTAACCTATGATTCAGCTTGTTTTGACTTGTGGATTGGAACAGATGACCTCCGTAGGTCTTCTGTAAGCTAAATTTTTATGTGTCCAAGACTTACACTATTATAAAGTTGTTAAAATATTATTGGAATTGTTTCCCTTCCCTTCCCTTCCCTTCCCTTCCCTTCCCTTCCCTTCCCTTCCCTTCCCTTCCCTTCCCTTCCCTTCCCTTCCCTTCCCTTCCCTTCCCTTCCCTTCCCTTCCCTTCCCTTCCCTTCCCTTCCCTTCCCTTCCCTTCCCTTCCCTTCCCTTCCCTTCCCTTCCCTTCCCTTCCCTTCCCTTCCCTTCCCTTCCCTTCCCTTCCCTTCCCTTCCCTTCCCCGTATTTTGATATCATTTGATATCATCAATCTCAACAGCTTAAATGCATGAATATAAATTTGAAAATGCCCACAATCCTTGTGGTATTCAAAATCCATGTTGAATAATAAGCAAACATGGTGCTCTTTTCTTCTTTCTATTATTCCTGGCATAAGTAGAGAGATGTTATTTAGCTTTAAAGAATTTAAGATATGTTTTAATCACAGCCTTTGAATATATTTACAAAGAGAAAATACTTAATGTTAGAGCATACTTGGATCTCGTAGACTATAGTAAAATGCAGTGCACTGAATGGACATCAACAACAACAAAAAATGTAGCAATACGAGGTAAATAGAAGTGAAATGTGCATGTTGCTACTTTTCAACAATATTGGTAGGTGCCATTTTGAAGCACTGTGGAATCCAATATCATTCTGTAGCCTTAACAACAGGTTGTATGTCTTCCTGTTTAAAAATTTATCTTCCAGCTTAAACTCATATTGGTAGCTGGTATTCAAGAACCATTTTGTAAAGCTCCATACTGTATGGAATCCCAGAGTGTCTCTGTTTATGATAACGGTCTCTGGCAGCCTCACCAAAGTGCTCTTTCTTTGAGACATAAATATCTACTCACTCAAATGCAAGACATCCATCCATCTACCTAAAAGAAGTTCATACAAAAGAACAAAAGTTTGTTTACAAGGCATTTCCCCCAACAACTGTTTCCCTCTTTTTATAGACTTTCTTCTGCTCGAAGTTATTATTATTCACATGCCACACCATATTTCACACCATAGCATGTTTATTTGCAGCAATGTGCAATGTCCCAAGCAGCAAAGGAATCTGTAATTTACTGACTCTCTTTCCCCCCAGAGAGCCAATTGATCTCACAATGCTCCTTGGTGGCCTTCGGGCCAGCCTGATTAGATGCTTGTCCTGTTAGTGCCCAAGGTTTGGGCTAAAGCGCTGCACTGAGCTTGTTTAGAACTCATAATTCTCTGTGCCCATCTGATACTTCTAATTTATGTATGCTGGGTACAGGTTGTGTCCACACTTAGGAAGACCTATGGCTTTTATCCAGATTACCATCCTTGAACCAATGGGTCGGCTGCCTATTTATATAAATTCTCAGTCAGCCCCTGCAGTCAAACTAACCCAGGGACTCTAATGATGCTTTCAACCTTCTGATTTTGCAAATGATTTTCCCCAAGGCTGCTTGGTAGAAATGGTCTGGAACAACTTTAGAAAGGCTGGCATTTCTGGTATAATTTAGGGAGTGCCTCTCAACTGGTAAGGCCTGCTTTAGCGGTAAGTAATGGAAAATACAAAAACATCATGGAGCATCACTCACTCCTCTCAGAAGCTATGACAGTCCAATAAGCACAGCTCAGAGAGCAGTCCAGGTGACCATTTGGTAATTGTCTACTTTGAGGAGAGCTGAACTGCCCTCCCTTGGCTATATTTTCATTTATTACAATACGACCTTAGACACAACATACACATGTAGTCAAATTATGTACCTTAATCTCTAACTAGATTCTATCTGGAGGGATCTCCTTTAGTTGTATGTATAGCTATCTAATGCCACTGGAAATGCCATACTGCAGCCGAGGTGCTTATAAAAGCTAGCAGATATGACCATGACCCTTGAGAACCCACATCATTCTGGACAAGAAGATAGGAAGCTAGGTGGGAGAGGAATTGAGAAGGGGAATCATCAATTTGTCTTATCCGGGTGTATAACTATCTGAAGGGAGGTTGCAAAGAAGACAGAGCCAGGCCCTTGTTAGTGGTGCCCAGTGCCAGGACAAGAGGTAATGGGCACAAAGTGGAACACAAAAGGTCTGTCTAAACATTGGGTGGCACTTCTGTGCTGTGTGGGTGACAGAGCAATAGTACAGGTTGCCCTGAGAGGTTGTGGAGTCTCCTCTTTGGAGATTTTCAAAAGCCACCTGCTTTTGGTGGCCCTGCTGGAGCTGTAGGGTTAGACCAGTTGGACCCAGAGGTCCCTTCCAACATTAAACATTATGAAATTCTGTGATTCTGTGACAGGACTTCAGTGTAGTCTATGGGGTGAGGCTGTGATTCCAAATGCAGGCTTCTCCAATGAGATAAGATAGATTGCATCTACACTTTACTGAATTTATGAATCATTCCTCAACTATATAAAGGAACCTAGAGTAACTTGCTCTAAAGATGATGCTCACACAGAAAACACATTAAACTCTACCTTTAAGTTCTCTTTATAGTCAGTGAAGAGAGACACCTTGTCTAAGACTGGAATGAGCTGCCATTTGGAGGTGTTCATTTCTTGCACTGACTGCAGATAGAGCATAGCAACTTGCTCAGACTGAACATTAAATTGTAAATGGGTGGAACTTATACTTACAAAAGCAAAGATAAATTATTTTATCATCACTTCTTTTTTTCCCTAGCTTATTAGAAGGGCCTATGTCCTTAGGCTGGGTCAGATCACAGTAAAAGATGCAACAGGTAGGTGCCTTTTAACTTCCTAGACATAAAGGCAGCTTAAGAAGACAGGTAATCTTTTTATATGCTAAATAAATTCTATGATTCTATGATTCTAAATGTTAGGAAAATTTTGCTGTGTTTTCCATCATCACTTCAATTGTGAACAGTAATAAGTATCATATATAATATCTGTCAAAACACAGTTCTGACTGCAGGTATATAACTTATTACATATTAACTTATTACATAAGATGGTGTTTCCTAACAGCTCAAAAAAATATTGAAAATTTTGTGCCAAATTATGAATGATTTATTACATAGTGGTTAGGATTTGTGGAGATTTTAGAAGTTTTTATATCCAGCTGAGCTGTCTCATCCAAACAGAAGGAAAATCTAAAGAAAAGTGGTAACGCTAACTTAGAAACGTGTTGTATGTTTTAAAATGGGTACATCTGATATATAGCAGACAAGTATTTTGGTTCAATCCAAGTGAATAATTAGAAGCTTTTCCTGCATTCTGTTTGTGTACAAGGCACTAGCTAAAATTTAGCTTCACTCTTTATATCTCAAACAAGAAAAAACAACTACAAAGTTTGCATTCTGTTGATATGAAATTTAATAAAATAAAATATGTACATCAGTGCTAAGAGTATCCCAGATGCCTTTTTTTTTGTCTTGATAAACAAATGATATCAAAATGATAAGCAAATGATATCAAAAGTGTATCATACAACAGAATCCCCAACTCAGTCCTGCACTGGATAAAAAGATATATATATTTGATCAGTTCCAAATTTTCCAGCTTTCACTTTCATGGAGATTTTCTTGTTACATGTTTTGAAATTGGAACAAAGAAATAGCATAGCCCATCTTCTGTATAACATTCATATTCTGTCATTCTGTCCTCTCTTATTTATCATCCTACTGAGTAAAATAAGGAATACAATGAGTTTATCAGTCTCCTCCCATCTGAATTCAGAACCGTCTTTGCATTTCTCTGTTTATTGACTTTTGTATGGTAAGTGGTGTCTCTTCCGGAGTGGAGATGATGACTGCATTGCTCACTTGTACTTGAATAACCGAGAATTATGTCTATTCGCTTCAACAGAAATGAGGTGGGTATCCAGAGAAGTCCCATCTCCTTATTGATGGCCACTATATCAAGAATCACCTTTTATCACTTCAGTATCCAAGTACTCTCCTCTCATTCTCAAAGACTTTTACTTATTTTCCCAATATTCATTGCTGGTCCCAGAGACAGGCTGTGCATTATTAGTCAAGCAGTTATTTTCTGGGTCGTAATGATCTCCATTCATTCCGTTAAAGAACACTGGTGACAAAACAAGGTCAAAAAGAAGGCATAATCACAATCCATCTTAATTACCTGATTCAGAGCAGCTAAACCTGCAATGTAAAAGCTGGATCCTCAGGCTGGAGCTGTAAAGTTTTATCAGAAGATTCTTGCAGGGTTTTGACATTTACCATTCATGGACTTGAGGTATGACTAAATTGTTTGTCAAATCTAAATTTGGGAAACATTTTTCTGTGGAGAACATGACAGAGAGCATGGGTTACTTTCCTTGCAGTTTCACAAAGATCTGAGCACAGAACCTTTTAGTAACAGGCAGACTTAATCCTTATCTTCTATTTTCTGCAACGTGCATTGTAGGCACTGGATGACTCTTATTGCGTGCCAGCTTCTACTTGTTTCAGGTTTTGGTTCGGCAGGAGAGAAAATAAAATTGTGTAGACCAACTTGGCTTTCTCAAGATGAAGGGCACTGAATTATCGCCACTATAAATGAACAGAAGAGGACAAATTACCTAATTTCTTTTTTTTTTTTTTTTTTTTTTTTTTTTTTTTTTTTTCTTTTTTAAACCTCTGAAGCCTAACGAAAGGAGTTGTTGGTTTTGTGAGCTACTGCTTGATTTGTGGTCACAGATGTCTAAACCTTGTGTTTGTGAAATGAGGGACTGTGAAAACAATATTGTCTCCTCATCAGGCACAGAGACTGAACATCGGTTTATAGCTTCTTAATATCCCTGCTGCTAAATGGAAGATTTATGGGTATTCATTCATTTCATTCATTTCTTTTGTATCTCTGTATCTCATTGTACAGGGAAAAAAAAAGAAAAAAAGAAAAAAAAAAAGGAACTGTGTTTGATTCAGTGCAGATCTGTAAAAAGTATGGATTTGCATTTTGTCACACAACATATTCTCAACAAGAGGAAAAGTCATACGGCCATATTTATTGCACCAACTTCACTATCTCACTCCTCTCTTAAACAAAGTGTCTGAGAACAGCTAAGTTACATGCAGGACAGCTATGTTTCAAGGAGGTCTGAAATCATTTATGTTCAGGTAATTTTCTCAGTTGTGTAGAAAAAAATATATATAAATCTGTATTGCTTTTAAAATTATTGTGATAGATATTTTCCATTGTAATACTGCACCACCCAATATCTAAGTCAAAAATTCCCCAGGGGGAAAAGGCTGAGTAGAGTAGACTAGAGCATTAACGTGTTCAACATGCATGGATACCCTGACTGCATAATGCAGATTCACCTTTCTAAATTGTTGTCCTTGTGAACACAGGTTTCAAACTACATTTGTTCAGCAGTAACCACTCAATATCCTTCATTTAACATGCTTTCCAGTCTTTATTCAAATTTATCAGAGCCAGAGGCTTCTGTGCCACAGGATACTGAGTCTGTGCATCACTGTATTTCAGGGATACTGAATTTGAGATGAATAATTGCCTCACTGCAGTCCTCCTGTTTTTCACCTCATCAACTGATATAAATCACTGAAATTTATGTAGTCAGATGTCTTTTTTTTTTTTTTCTTTTTTTCCCCTACCAAGAAAATCATTATTTCTTCTCTTCAGTGTGAATTAATTTAGGAGTTCTTAGTATAAAAATTCAATGTAAGTTTTAATAAGACAATTATTAAAACAATGCAATAATGCTAATCACACAGAATCACAGAATTTTCTAGGTTGGAAGAGACCTCAAGATCATCGAGTCCAACCTCTGACCTAACGCTAACAGTAAGTTCAAGTAATAACACATTGTAATAACACATGGTGCACATTTTGACTTTTTTTCTCAGTTCTGGCTGAAGTGGTTTTATTCACATTGAAATTCAATCCACCTTCAAAGAGTTAACCTGCCATGTATATTGAAAATATAGCAACATCTGTATACCTCATTGATTTCCAGCCGTTGTCCCAGAATAACATCTTAATTATTTTTCTAGTAATTATCTTGAAACCTAATTATAAGATATAATTTGTAAAAGTTCCGGAGCTGGTATGCTATTATTTGCCAGAAAAATCATACTGCCTGGCTAACTTCTAATGACACATGAACTAGGTAGTGATGTCTCACTTATCCAAAAAAAAAAAAAAAAAAGGAAATAGAAAAAAAGAAAAAAAAAAAGAAAAAAAAACCAACAACAACAACAACTACTACCACTGATAATTCTTACAACATTATTTATACATTTCTTGAAGAGTATAGTCCTTACTCCACATTGAAAGAAAGGCACATGAAAACAAATTGTTGAGGGCTGAATATGAGAATTTTTCTCAGAAGACTGCTAGGACTATTATTCTTTTATATCCAAAGGAATTTTCATTGCTTAGAACATTTCAGACTGTGTGGGAAATCCTTTGGGAATACACTTCTCAGCTCTGCTTTGGTAACTGAGCATATTCTATCTGTAACTACTCACCACTGTGATAGGTAGTTGACAAATTCAGGGAGAGTCACTCTTCACAAAGGAGAGGAGACATACACTTTGCTCTAAAGATTCAAGGACCAATTTGCCTAAAATTGCTATTCAAACATTAAAATCTGATCGCTGCTCTCCACTGTGTAAGAACACATGCTGTGTGGCCTCATGCTCTTAGCCTTGCTGTTCTTATTGCTGTTTTTCAGACTGCCTGTACTGCAGAACAGAATTATTCAGACTGTATTTGAGAATAGATGAACTTGGCACATCTCACAGAGTAGCTGTGTGATTATCTTGATCCTTCAAACCAAGTGCATGAGAGTTGGACCTAAATTAAAGGATCAGGTTCATCTCCTGCAACCAGGTCTGGAAGCTAGGTCAAACTGATTGCTTGGTATAGACTTACAGTGGGAGGAAGAAAAAGCTAAGAGTAGAAGAGGACTATGAATTGCCTTCCCTTGTCACTGAAAAAATCTTAAAATACTGAAATATATAAATATTTGAATTCCAACATCTGTAAAACTGAGTGTTCTACTGCAAGGTAGATATGTCTTTGCCCTCCATGTGTGTGTATGTGTATTTAATTATCTATTTATTTATTTGGGTGGGGTTAGGTTAGGTTGGGTTGGGTGGTTGGGCTTGTTTTTTTTTTCTTCTTTCTTTTTTTTTCTTTTTTTTTTTTTTTTTCATTTTGTCAAAGCAGACAGGAACTGCTTTGACAAAGTGGAGATTTGAAATCTATTAGCAGAAGTTACTGTCTTAACATTTAAACTAGCCCACTCACTGGGACTAGAATATTACTGTGTATTTTCCAAGTTCTGGAAGGAGGTAAAAGCAGTGCATTGAGCATATAGTTAAATGTCAAAACATGTCCTATAATGTATTTCTTAGTAATGCTTTTTTTTTTTTTTTTTTTTTTTTTTTTTAATAAAAAGTACATAAAGAAGGGGGAAGAACACTATCAAATAACTTTCTGAACCCAAACGGAACATGGCTCTTTTAGAGAACTACAAAAGTATTTCTTTTTCTACTGCCCTCTCGTGACAACCTTTAGCGGGTAAGTAATACATCATCAGAGGTCTGTGCTTTCAGCAGCACATCTATTACCACAGATTGCTTTGAAGGAGCAGTGTAGAAGAGAGAGCCACAGTCATCAATTAAAGATGCTAGAAATGTGTCAACAGGTTCATGTCTGAGATTTCTCTCTAGCCTCAGAAAGTATGAATTGAAAAGCTCTGTCTGCTGAAACTTCAGTGCTTCTTGTGTGCCATGAAAATTTAGAATTTGCCCAAAAAATCTTGCTTACGACTTGTATTAATTATGCAACAAGATTCAATGTTTACTTTTAATAGATCTAAATATAAATTTAAGATGTTTTTAATGATACCATGAAAATTGAGAGTCCTGCTTTCACCATAGACTTTGATGCATAATTACTCACTTCCTTAAGAGTCCATACAACTGGTATCTTTATTTACATTGTGGGGTCTCAAGTAAGATATTTTACTAGTTATGGCATAGACACTGGAAAAAGAATGGGCATCTCCCGAGTATGAGTGTGTGAGGTATGATCTGAAGCCCAAGGCAGTGAAACGACAACCCTCCCCTCTCAGTCTTAATCATAGAATTACAGAATATCCCAAGTTGGAAGAGGACCACAAGGATCATCAAGTCCAACTACTGGCTCTACATAGGATTACCTAAAAATTATACTGTATGTCTGAGAGCATCATCTAAACACTTTTTGCACTCAGCAGGCTTTGTGTCTCCCTCTCTGCTCCTCCTCATCAGGAAGCTACAGGCTGCCATGAGGTGTCCCCTTAGTCTCCTCTTCTCTAGGCTGAACAAAGCAAACAATTTCAGATACTCCTCATACGTCTTCCACTCTGGATCCTTCAGCTTCTTTGTAGCCCTTCTTTGGACACTCTCTAGTAGTTTTAGGTCCTTAATATGGTGCCCGAAACTGCACAGAGTGCTGTACGAGAGGCCGCACCGGCACAGAGCAGAGTGTGACAACCCCTTCCATTGACTGACTAGCTGTGCTGTGCTTGATTCACCCTAAGATAAAGTTGGCCTTCCTGGCTCCCCATGGCCACAGCTCCCCCAGGAAATGTCCCCCTGCTGCGGCGTGGGCCCTCCCTGGGCTGCAGGGTGGAGATCTGCTCCAGCGGGGGCTCTGCAGGGCTGCCAGGGAATCCCTGCTGCCCGTGGGCCTGGAGCCCCTCCGGCCCTCCTCCTCCTGGGGCCTGGGCCCTTTGCTGCTTCTCCCTCGCCCTGGGCCTCCTCCTCGGCCTGTGCCTGCTCTGCCCTTTTGGAAATCTGGTTTCCTTGAGGCACCACCAGCTTGGTGCTGGGCTCAGCTGGGCCCACCATGGGGCCATGTCAGGCACCAGGCAGCCCCAGTATCTGCCCACAGAGGCCCTGCAGCCCCCAGCCAGCACCAGGCCATCAGTTTTTGGATCTGCAAACATTTGTAAAAGCTAGTAGTGTATGTTCCTTGGCCACATAATAGGACTGGCACTGAAAAGGTAGCAGTAAACCAGCCCTGGAGTTTGGTGACTGCTGAGGGAGATGATTTTGCAGTCTTTTTAGGTGGATCAAAGTGGTCCTTTACAAGACTGGATTTTACTTCTCTCCTGAAGCTGCTATGCTGGGTATCCAATTGCAAAGGTGCTGCTGAAAGTAATTTAATTTATTTTATTGTAATCACAGTTAGGAGGAAAATTCCCAGTTATCCTGTTGGCTGCATGCAAAAGACATTTTGGCTGAGCTGAAGAATGTTTAATGAGGAGCAGACTCATTTTGAGTAAGGTTATTTTATTTTATTTTCCATTATTTATTTATTTATTTTTCTGTTTCATACCTGAACTGACAAACTTCATCTTTCAGGTGCAAAGCACCATAATTAAGTTCAGAACATGCTGAAATCTGATGGTAAATCATCCAAAGTATTTCAGAGATTTTGCATATTCGGTTAGCATTCCTGTGCCTCTTAAGGTCTTACAGCTCTACCTTTCAGTTTTGAACCTCTGAATGACTGGAGGCAATGTAAAATGAAGATCCTTAGCACATACTGAAAAGGGAACTCTGACTTATGAAAGAACCACTCTGAACATCTTTATAACTTGATGTGTGACGAGTGAGGAGATTTTGCAGCTAAGTAAAACTCAAAAAACCTTGCATGTTCTTCCCTCATAAATATGGCTATCTCCAAACCTGAGTACAATAGGCAGATCAATGTCTGAAATCAAAGTTATATTCTACATTCTGCAATGGTTTTGAATAGTACCATCTCAGAGTATCCAAAAGCAAGGAACTTCTAGTTTTGTTTAACCAGCAGGACTTTCTGAAATGATCTGTCAAGACTAGCTGGAACACATTTACAGAAAGATACTCATTTTATTCTGAATAGCCAACACATCTGTACTTCAAGCACTATCCTCTTCCTAGTGGAAGTTTTCAAAATCCTTGACTTATTGCAAAGATCACTGCTTCCTGCATGCACTAGAATGCTGATTGAGATGACCTTACATATCTGCAGCCCATCAGCCTTTTCTCCTTTCTCTTGGGAAGGAGACTTGTTTATGAAATTATATTTTTTGATAGCAGTAACAGCCAGAATTTTGATTAGTCTAGCAGTTCACCATTTGGAAAAGGAACAAGAATGACACAGGAGCCAAAGTTTTAATTGCATTGGCAATTTGCCCCATTCATAAAGGATCGGGAAAAAGAAAGACTGCGGATGATCTCATATGCAGGTACTCAATGCATATGTATAGCTGGTGTACTCTATTGCAATAAACTTTTTTTTTTTTTTTTTTTTTTTTTACAGGTGCATTCCAAGTATCGATAGAGAAAGCATCTCTGTGAGCCAGTTACAGACTAACAACTTCCTTTTCAAGATATAGCACACAAAGTTGGCTACTGCTGTTCTTCTATGCATTTCAGAAAAGCATGGGTGATTAAGATGCAATGGAAACCCAACTTGTACATTGTACAACTACCTCATATTTCAGGATACTGTGCCTGTCAGGGCACCTATCCCAAAATCAATATAAAAAAGGTGTGGGAGCTGGAGAAAGAAAATTATTTTTATCCTCTCTGCTATTCTGAAAAGAATTGGGAAAAATCTTTATTCTGAAAGAAGAGTAAATATCAGAGCAGATTTGGGCATCCTGAGCTCACATGCCTTTTGATCTCACTGTTATCTGCCAGCTTTGATGCATCTCCAGTCCAATGGATTCACTCTGGAATGAAGAGAACCAGATTGGTCTGTGAGAGCTGAATGGCTGGTCCCCCTTGTGATGACCCATTCAGATTGCATCAATGAGAGACTGAAACAGATTGTGAGATTTCAAATCTCTCTACATACATCTGTCCTTTGTGTTTGGGCACTATCAATCCAAGAGGGTGGATATGCTGATATATGAGAATGTGTGTGTGTGTGAACTGACAATGTTGATAACATCCAAGAGGTGAAGGCATAACTCTCAGATTGGATGTAACAGGTATCTCCCTTGAAATCATTATGAATCAGTGAATTACTGCTGCAGCTGTGGTTATTAATAAAACATCAACAACCAAATGTCATTAAATTTGGTCTGGAAACTGCAACGTGTAATATCCTTACATGAAAAAGCCAGTTATTTACAATAAGTTTAAGATTCCAACATGGGGCCTAATGCAATTAGTCGAAATCATTTTGAAAATAGCCAAGAATCCCTAGGACATCTCAAAAGGCTAAAAGAAATCTAACTAGAGTTAAAAAATTGCTATTAATGACCCTGCTGTGATGGAATAAAATAGAATCTGCTTCTCCTTGCAAAGTGAACAAAACCAAAAGGATATTATCCCTGCAGTTAATTCCATGGTCATAATTCCTGAAGGAAATTTTCTGATTTCCTCCCTGGTAAATACATTTTCCTCCACTAATTTGACTTATATCTTGAATAAAGTGCCAGCTTGCTTGAAACATCGCTTTGCTGGTTACAGATTTCAGTAATTTAATCGTTTTTTTTTTTCTGTTTTGGAAAACAAAGGAGTTTTTTATTGTTGTTGGTGGTGATGGTGGTGTTTGTTTTTTTTTTTTTGATTTATTAATTTGTATAACTAAAATGTATTTAAAATTTAATGCATTCTACACACACACCAAATATATATATATTTTTTTTCAGTGGGGTTATTAAGAAAAATCAACAACAGCATCCTAAGCACATTTAAGAGAAGTTTAATTTATCATTATTATAAGAAACACATCTTTTGCTTAAGGTCACTCAATAAGATACAATATTTGTTGCTTTTCAATTTCTTAGAATCTTTCTAAGATTTTTTTTATAATGAGTGTGAAGATATTTTTTTATTCTTAGTTTTATTTTTTCCCAGGTCTCTGCCTCAAGCTGAGAAGTTTTGCCTAGTTGACTTTGTTTGATTGTTATTTTATATTTCCACACAGGAATATAGTAACAGTTTTCAGCAGGAAAGTTAGAGGAAAATGTGTTGCTTTTTTCAATATTTAAAAAAAAAAAAAAAAAAGGTTGGCTATACTGTTAATAAGTTTTCGCAGTCTGTACTGGCTTGGAATTTGTCAAGAGACTTGCTGCTGTTTGAGTGTGTGACTGAGTGTGTGACTTTTTTTATCTGAAAATCCATGAAAAAATAATTATATTCAGACAATTTCTTAGCTCTCTGTGAGTAGAAGAGAGCTGTTAGGTACTCCATTTTCACTGAATAGTCAGTTAACTCCCACCATTCCTAAATGAACTCCACAGAGGTTGCTCATATACTTTCTTCATATGAAGTCCTGTTAGAATCCAGAAAGGAAGATTTTTTGTAGTTGTTTTTCCGGTGATTTGTCAAGTGTTTTGGTTGTGCTCAGCTCTTAGAAGAAGGAGGAAGACCCTTGAATGGAAAGCAGAAAAACAGAATCTCATGGGGGGTTTCTAAAAAAAGATTGAGTAATGGTTTGGAGAAGCGACATAATAGGTTTGATGTGTGTAAAGTGGATAGAAATAATTAAATTATTAAGGTGATGGAGCAGGAGAGTCCCTCATCAAGTGAGATTTTGGGTACAGTACCGAATGCAGATGCACAGTGTTGCCATCAGTGGGGATGGACATCAACTCCAAATTGTAAATATGCAGGTGTAGGTCTCATTACCCATGCTGGCAGCCTAATTATACTTTCTGATATTATTTGTAATCAGATGACTTCACAATTTCTTCCATAAGATCTGTGCCCTCTTCAATGCGGAATTGATGGATCCAGTTTGGGGATATATCAAGGTACTTAAAGGGTCTCTTGTCTGTGTGATCCTCATAGCATTATTTACAGAAAATGGAATTTAAATGAAGTGGCAGGCAAAGGAAAGTGTATAGGAAGAGAGAGGTTGGCCTCCAGGTACACAAAACTGGGAGCTATCCTGAAGGAAGGGATGGCTTCCCTGCCTCTGCCACTGAGTGTATTGCTTGAATTCAATATTTGCCGCTGACTACATCTTCTTCATTTTCTGAATGGAGAGTGACATTCGGGGACTGATTTGCTTTTAGCTAAGCTTTCTCAGCTACAGCAGAAGCTCATTGGAATTTGCCTTTGAGTATACCAGATTGCTACATACTCTGGAAAATCCATATGTCAACCTCTCAGGTAAAAGTACCACAAAACAGTGTTGTAAATGTATATGTACGACATTTATAAAACCTTCTCAACTGATCTCCCCCCTCATGTCTATAGATGACCTGTGTACTTCTTTTCCCTGAATTATTTCTTTCCTTTTTCAGCCTCTGCTTTGTCAAAAAAAATGCACAGGTAAGGTACTTCTTTTTTTTTATTATTATTCTTTTTCTTTTCTTTTCTTTTCTTTTCTTTTCTTTTCTTTTCTTTTCTTTTCTTTTCTTTTCTTTTCTTTTCTTTTCTTTTCTTTTCTTTTCTTTATTTATTTATTTTATTTTAGTTTGTTTGTTTATTTGTTTGCTGAAACTCTTTGGACTTCTACTTTTTTCTTTTCTGTGCTAGAGCTTTCAGAGAAGAGTTTATTATTATTATTATTATTGTTATTATTTTTCAGTTATTAATTAATTAATTAATTAATTTTTAACTTCTTAATTCCTTAATTCTGTCACTCAGTTCCACTTAAAACTATTCCCCCAAATATTTTGCTGGCTTCTCAGATCTCACAGAGTTCACAGAAGTTCTACTGTGGATTCCCACTCAGTTGTCAGGTGTAATCCTTCTTCTGGTAAACCAAATGAAATATATAGAGAGAGAGTTTGCTGTCTTGAGCTTCAGGCTGGTCCTCTTAATGATCTTGTCTGATGCAGCTAATATTGACAGGGTATCTGCTACTGTTATGATATCAGCACTGACCAAGTCTCTCTCTCAGGGCTCTTTTACCTGTGCCAGGACCAGAACACCCTCCATTCTCTCAGTCATTATATTAGGCTTCATCATTTTATAGGACCCTGGGTGCCCTTGTGAGCATTTCAGCATCTTCTCTGCTCAATATCTCTCTTTCTTCTGAACTCATTTATTGCAGCTAAGAATTTGTGGACTCTTGCTTGTGAGCAGCACTTGATGGTATATGACGAGTCAAACATTCAGTCACTCAAACATTTGGTCTGCCAGCATGGAGAAGGATATAAAAAGATCCCAAATATCCCCCAAGACCACCTCCCATATCACATCGTATCTTCTTTGGCTCTGCATTGTTCTAATGTCCACATCATTCAGTCTGGCTCAGGATTATGTTTCTCCCCATTTCAGCCTGCCAGAATCACCCTTAAGCCACAGATTCACATGTGTTGCTATCTTTTATCAATAAAGACCTTTCATGGCTGCTTCTCTTCTTCATATCATGATATCTTTATGGAGAGGGATGGTTTGTAGTTCCTTTCTTGCTCATTGTAATGATCTGAACTTGTAATTTCAGTTGTCAGATGGAATTTGGCTCTAACTCCCACTAACCCTGGAATCCAAAGATGGCAGTAGTCAGCCTTACTCCTTCTGCACTCTTTTTAGCTTTTTTCAGAGGAACTCCTCTCTTGGGTATATCTTGAACCTATCTTCAATCCCAAGAAGACCTCAGTTTTCCTTGGTTCTCCTCATATAACTGCCAGGGATATTTAGATGAGCTTGGTCCCTGACTTTTTTTTCCCTTAGCTTGCTCTTATTTTTTCTTATGTAGACAGCTTTGGAGCTGTCATCCGAGAACTTGTGCCTGGTGAAGAATCAATGGTTGAAAAACTTACTATCATATGTATATTTTTTATGAAATGTTTCCCTTTAATCCTCCCGTTATTGTGGCAAAAAAAAAAAAAAAAAAAAAAAAAAAAAAAAGCAGTTCCAAAGCCATTAACCTGGTGATTAGGAATCATAGAATCATAGAATCATAGAATATCCCGAGTTGTAAGGGACCCATAAGGATCATCAGGTCCAACTCCTGGCACCGCACAGGTCTGCCCAAAAGTTTAGACCATGGGACTAAGTGCACAGTCCAATCGCTTTTTAAATTCAGACAGGCTTGGTGCGGTGACTACGTCCCTGGGGAACCTGTTCCAGTGTGTGACCACTCTCTTGGTGAAGAACCTCTTCCTGATGTCCAGCTTAAACTTCCCCTGCCTCAGCTTAACACCATTCCCGTGGGTCCTATCACTGGTGTTTACAGAGAATAGATCACCTGCCTCTCCGCTTCCCCTCGCAAGGAAGTTGTAGACCACAATGAGGTGTCCCCCTCCTTTTTTTTTAATTCTTTTTTTTTTTTTCTTTTATTCTTGTATTTTATTTTTGTTTATAGTTCATTTCACTTTATTCTTAGTTTTTCCATTTTGTGCTAAATTAATTTGCAGCTTAAGTTTTATCGCACACAGAGGCTATGGCAGAAATCAAGCCACAAGGGCAACAGTGTGAATATACAAACTAACAAGATATTAGACAGCTTTAGACTATTACTGAAGCTTTTTCATTCATAGGTCAGTTCTTGTAAGACGGTCTTCATCAACCTTGTTCTGGAGGCTTAAGCTAAACCATTAGCAAACCTGCACTGCTTCAGTACTTCAGTGAAGCCCTCACACAGCTTGAGGTCAATCTGGTTCTGCGCACACTCCAGGAATTGTTTCATTTCATACTGGCATGGAGTAAACTGCTGCTGCTGCTGCTGCTGCTGGTAGGCAGGTTGAGCTGCTTGGGATTCCTGATAAGTGATATCAGGCCTCTCAGCTTCTGAGCTGCTTCCCTCTCCAAACCCTCCTGTGAGTGCGTGGCTGATGGTGTAGCCTACAGCAGAGCCTATGGCAACCCCTGCCACAGTCGTGGCCATCTGCACCATCAGGCCAAGCTGCTTCGGCGCAGAAGCACCCACGGCAGAGGCTGGCACTGGGGCCCAAGTAGCAGATGCTGGCGCTGATGCTCTCATGTTTGGCACCCGGCTGGCAGGGGGTGCCCCGCGGGATGTGCGGTTGCAGCCACCCCACAGCATGACAGTGGGGAGCAGACCACAGGCTGACCTCTCAAGGGCACCCAACACCCGCCAGGCATGATGGCCTGGAAGGGCATATCTGGAGACAAACAAGCACAAGCAACCTGTTCCTGAAATCTATCCAATATATCATTCTGACTAGCGGCCTGTATATGTAAGTTCATGTTCCCACAGGTAGCAATGCTACACAAATAATGCAAATGTAGTTATATGGGCCTATGTGTTACTCTTTCCTAACCACGTTTCTGTTTGTGTGTGTCCATGTTCTACATAGGCTTTTTGCCTTCTACTCTCAGTAAAATTACCTTGTGGGCTGCTTACAAGCACAAATTTCAAAAGAATCCATGATAACAGACTAAAATATAGGGAGAACAGAATAATTTTAGAAAGAACTGTGTGTAACTTCATTTATATTAAAACCAGGAAAGGGTCAGAGAACAGTAACAACATGAACAAAGCTAAGGAACAACTTGGACCTATAGAATAATCTTCTGAAGGATTCTTCAGCCTGGAAAAGATGTAAATGAGACGAAATTTAGTGTGAATGTGAAAACATAGGAATGGCACACAATGGTTGTGTGAGGGATTTAAGTGTAGACTGAAAATTGGTCTGCATCTTGAGGTCAGAGGAAAAGAGAGTCCTCTGGGGCACTTATTACCCTTAGCTTGCCTGATTCAGGTTTGTGATATAAGCAGAAGAAAAAACAAGATCATCATACCTGCAAGAGATGTTTCAGTAGGTACTGACTACTCCTTACTGACTGCATAACCATATGGAGGAATCATTTACTGCTATGTAGATATTTACAGTGTAGGTGTCTACATCTGAACTCTGTCCCTTCCAAACTTTCTTTACAATGAATGGAGAGTGAGTCAATTAACTTAGATAAGTCTAAGACATGATTCATCTCCTCCTAAAATAGCTAGATAAAATAGATCAGACTGACTGCACCCTCAACAGTCCCATTTATTTTCATGTACTGTGGAAGGGAGACCAAGGCTCAGACATAAAAATCTACGCTGCAATTAAAAGCAGTGAGATCAACCTTTTCCACCATGTCCGAAAGCCCTGGAGACACTGATTTCTGTAGCATTTACTGCCTGCTTGACTTCAGCTGTCCAAGCAATTAAGCACATAAAATAGGAGCTGTGGAAAGACCAAGACTTTAAATGTCCCCTTCACTTTGAGACAACCAGCTCCAAGTCCAGATGAGGGATAGTGAGTGCTGCTTGCTGGATGTTGTGTCTTTGCTAGAAGGCAGGCTCTCATCAGGCATATTGTCCAATCTAAGACTGTTTAAGAGGTTATATCCCTCCTTCCACATCCTTTTCTTAACATGACCCTGTTCCTTTGCTAGAAAGTATTGCAATTTCAGGTCTGTCTGTGTAACTCTCGTGGTGTTACGCTACAACCAATTCTGTCAGAGCATTAATGTGCAGTTTGCTGGAGTCAAGCTGATAAACACCCAATATGAGCTGGGAGCATGGCAGAATATCTGATACTAGACTGAATAACTTGACTGTTTTGTGTGATTTATTTATTTATTTATTTATTTATTTTTAATGTGTGAGTGAACATATACAGAAAACTGAGTAAAAAGCAATACCAACACCAGACTGAAGTGACCATCTGATGACTTGAGAGAGAAATCTGCTTTAACAAATATCACAGAAACTGCATTTCCCCTTTTCATATGTGTGCTGGACAACCTAAGAATCACAAAACTCAAACTTTCTTGAGTACGTATTTCTGGCAGTTAAGAAATTTACTTCATTACTGAAATGGGGAATTAATGTTTCAAATACCTGATACTCATATAATTGCACATGCATACAAAACAATGAGATACATATTAATTCAGAGTGACATTCCAGAGAGTCAAGCTGTAAAAGCTAATGCAGCAAGTTCTTCTGTATTTTCTCACACAAAATAAAATATTTCAAACTTTGATCTTTCTAATATTTGAAAGGTGTCCAGGAATTGCAGTGACCATCCATTTCTCCTCCATGAGAGACAGCAAGTTTGCTAAACAGGATATCTAAGATACAGAATAGTAACTGAGCAGTGTTAGCAGAGTTGATGCCTCTATAATGTCAGGACAGCTTAGCTTTACATCAGGACACAATTCTGAGAATTTTTTTCTGGCTGTTTGCAGGGTTTTCAAATTAGGGTTGAATAAACTCAGTTCCTGGCTATGTTAGGACCTTAATGAATAAGAGCTGGCAAAATCTCAACCTTTCTCTTCCAGAAATGGTATATTTTTAGTGAGTTTAACTACTAAAAATTTCTTATCTTTTCTCATTTTCTGTTAAGCAGAGAGAAAGAAGATAGATGGTAAGGATATAACTTAACATTAATTTAATTGACACCGCTATTTCTTAGTTTTGATGCACAAAGTATCCAGCTTCTGCTATATCTGAACGCTCACACTGCTATTATCTCTATTATTCACAGACAACACCAAGTTAGGCAGGACTATTGATCTGCTTGGGGTAGGAAGGCTCTGCAGGGGGATCTGGATATGCTGGACTGAGTCCTATTCCATGATATTCGGAGGGGCTAAGTGCTGGGTTCTGCACTTGGATCATAAAAACCTGATGTAGTTCCCCAGGCCTGGGGAAGAGTGACTACAGAACTGCTCAGCAGAAAAGGACCTGGTGGTGCTGTTGGCAGCCAGCTGAATATGAGCCAAGAGTATGCTCAGGTGGCCAAGAACGCCAACAGCATCCTGGTTTGTATCAGAAACAGTGTGGCCAGCAAGACCAGGGAAGTGATTGCCCCCTTGTATGTGACACTGACGAGACTTCACCTTAAAGATTGTGGTCAGTTTTGTGCCCCTCACTACAAGATAGATTTGAGTTGCTTGGGCATGTGAAGAGAAGAGCAGCAAAGCTGCCAAAGGGACTAGAAAACGAGACTTGTGAGGAGCTGCTGAGAGAACTGGAGTTGTTTTGTCTGGACAAGAGGAGGCTGAGGGGAGACCTTATTGCTCTTTACAACTGAAACAGTCTCAGTTGTGCCAAGAGAGGTTTAGATTGGATATTAGGAAGACTTTCTTCATGGAGAAGGTGGTGAAGCATTGCAACAGGGTGCCCAGGGAAGTGACGGAATCTCCATCCCTGGAGGTATTGTGACAAGGTGTGCAAGTGGCACTACAGGACATGGTTTAGTGATGGGAATTGATACGTCAGACTGATGGTTGGACTTGATGATCCTGAAGGACTTTTCCAACTTAGATGATTCTGTGATTCAATTATTATGGTATTTTGAGGATGCAAATATTGCAGCATTAGGAAATAATGGCATATTACACTAACTGTTCCCTTTAAGAGATTCTAATAATGGATCCCCAGCAAGTTCTTCATTTAATTCATCCTGTTCTGAGGAGGAGGAATGATATACTCTGAGGCATTTTTAAAAATAAACTCCCAATATGCTAAAGTCTTTGTGTCTTTCCAAAGTTTGAAATTAGTAAAACTGTGAGCAAAATAATGGCATTTGTATCTACTCTAAAAGCCTTTTCCCACCTAAAATTGGTCAATAATTGCACAGCATGAGATAAAATCAATAGCTGTTCTTACTGAAGCAGCTTCTAAACAAAGCCTTCAAACTTGCTAATTTGTTAATGAATCACAACTGGAATCACTGGAACAGATTTGTAGCTGGTGTAGGTTTCAGTGATGCTTAGCTGATTTACTTCTGCTGAAGTTCCCTTCTCCATGCCACAGATGTGTTACAAACTTTTCTGAAAGTCTGGTCTCTCTTCATTACTATTAACACCCCTAAACACACCCCAAAGTGTGTGTATGTCCCCAGAGTGGATCTCTGTGCATTATTGCACCTAGTAGATGGTAGTAATGATAGTGGTTTTAGTTTGTACCTGACAATCTCTAGATCTCTAACTAACATCTCTGGTCTTTTGGGATCTTCTCAGCAAGTGATAAGCTAGTGTGTCCCATTGAACTGGGTTTCTTTTTTCTCTCTTTAGTTTTATTTCCTCTGAGCCATGTATCTCCACTGTGGGAACTTTCCCCACAGAAGGACAAGACCTTGATCTCTTATGACAAGACATGATCCAGATAATTTTTTTTTTGTTTCAGAATATATCTATATGCATTTGGACTGTGCAAAGATTCCTAGAAGACTGTGATAATAGCTGATGAAAATAGTTTAAGACCATATGTTGCTCTAAAATTGAAGGATCTTAGACATAACCCAGCATACAACTGTGCTTGTGGGAATGCAGTCTTAAAAAATATATATAATAATAATAAAATAAAAAATAAACAACAACAACAACAACAAAAAAATGGATGTAAGTCCTAATCTTATTAAAATTTGCATAAGGACAAGTGAAAAACACATTGAGAAGGCTTCCAGAGACTCTGATCCATGGCTGTGAAAACTTTTATCAATATCTCGAAGAGTTCTTAATCATTCTGTGATTCTGTCAAGAGCCAAGTTGTAAGTACTACTTATCATACCCCAACAGCACAGCCATTTAATTGTTGATTGTTATCCATACTGGCATAATGGTCACCACTTGGGGATCTGTTCTCCTAAGGGACAGACTAATATTGGAAAATTCAGACTGTGATAACTATATGTATTAAAACAACTCATCCAAAAGCTGTTGGGTTTACTCTTATGCTCATGCTCCTGAAGTAGAGTGGTACCATTTCTTGCCTGGAACCTGTGGGGTGCCTAAGAAAACATTAGGCGAAGTCCAGCTTCTGCTGCATGAAGGGCATGAAAGGAACTTTACAGAAGATCATGGATTCATAGAACCATAGAATCATATAAAGGTTTGCACTGTATTGGAAGGGACCTTTAAGATCATCTAATTCCACCCCCCCATGCCATGGGCCAGGACATCTTCCTCTAGACCAGTTTGCCCAAAGATGCAGATATTAGTATTGTTGCTCCATACTTCACCTCTGTCCTAGCTCAGGTGTAGCAGTCTATTCTGGTTGCAAAAAATATTTGTAATAAAACAGGTGTCTAGCTAAAACCCCTGAGAAATACTAGGAATACCTCTGCAGATGTTAATGAATTTTGGGTAACTGAGTGAGTGAATGTATATGCAAACTGTTGTTATTAACATTTAAAACAAATGTGGCATCTTCAATTACATATTAAAAATCACTGAAGTGTTTACAGGTAATCTTTCTTTTTTCTTTCTTCTGTTTGATTCAGAATCTGTGATTCAATCAGGCATGGATCTTTTCTCATGTGTTGTATTCTTATTTTGTTCTTATAAATTGTGTTCTTCCTCTGCTGCTCTTGCTTCTGTTTGACAAGCCTGGAAATAGTTAGGTTGCCTAGAAAATTCAGCATCATTTCACACATTATCCTCTATAGAGTTGAGCTGTATCATTAACAGTAAAATATTTCATATTTCTCCCTGTGTATATACAATATAGATATGCTCACCAGCCCTCGATGGAGTTATAAAAAGCCTTCACTTGCCCTCTGTGACCTTGTCACCACAAATTGCTTTTAGAATCCGTGCCATTTGAACAAACACAGCAATTCACTTTCATGTTCCTGCAAATGCTAAGGAAAACAAACAAACAACAAAAAAAAAGTGCTACTGTATGCAGTATCTGACTGGGATCATTCTCACTTTGACACACACTTTTCCTCACTTTCCTTTGAGGGTAAAGTTCAGGAAATTCACAGTACTGACAAGCAACAGTTTCTGCTCAATCACACTCTCTTGGAAACATCTGCACTGCTTGGACTCAGAGAGTCTGTACTATTAGGAAACTTGTTCCATGCCAAGTTATCAAATGAGCTCATGTTCTTCTCCACAGGATGACTAAGCTTGGGATGAAGCAGCTTTTTTGGAATGGCCTAAGGGTTTTCAGGTTTAACAGCAGATAGGTCTTGATGGCAAGCTTGGGCTGATGTTTATCTGACTGAGGTAGACTTTTGTTTACTGATATGGAGCATCCAAAGGACTTCCAAACTGCTAAGTACTGTGATGGACAAAGAGCTGGTTGTGACTCAAAGCTGTGCTTTTGTGGTGATGGGTGCAAATCACTTCTAATGCACTATTAACACAGGAGTAGCCCATAGATGGAGGGAAGTGATGAGTCCTCTTATTCACCACTTGTGAGGCCTCATCAGTAGTACTGTGTCTGGTTTTTGGCCCCTCAATAGAAAAGATCAACAAACCTTGAAGACTCCAGCAGCGAGTCACCAAAATGGTCAGCGGACAGAATGCATCAGGGGAGCTCAGGGAGCTGGGTCTGGTTTTCCTGGGGACAAGAGGACAGTGGTCAGATCTAATAGCTGTCTTCAATTATCAAGTAGATGGTTATAGAGAGGATGGAGACAGAGTTGTACTGTGAAAGGACTGGAGATAATGGACTTAATTAATCACAGGCGAAATTTGTGTTTGACACAAAGTAAAAATTCTCTACAAAGTACATGATAAAATATTGAAACAGAGCCCCAGCAGGTTGTGATGCCTCTCCTTCCAGATGTTCAGAACAGAGCTGCATAAGGCCCCAAGATATCTGATCTATGAACCTTGCCATGCTTTCAATACAAGACTGGTCTGGTGACCTCCAGAAGTCACTTGCAACTGAAATCAATTCATATTTCTATATCTCAGGAAAAATTAATAACTTTATTGAAAAACAGTGGTTATTAGGTCGAGTGAACTTTTAGATCATCCAGAGGTAATAGCCTCACAAATACCTGCAGCTGAAATGACCACTCAGAGAATCACTTCTGTCCTCATTGCATCTCACAGATAACTACAGGTGGTGGATAGATTCACCGTTGTTTCACAGGGGCCTTCATATTCATCTAGATAAAGACTGAGAAACCAACACCACTTCAAAAAACATCCTGGATTCTCCTGAGTTTCCTGGCTACTCACTGAATTTTCTTTGACATCTGATACACTCACAGGCTGGTCTTGCAGTTATAGGTGTTATGTAGACTCTCCTTTTATTCATCTACTGTAATCATAATTCAGAAATCATCAGTCATATTCCAAAACTCATTTTTTCTTCTAAGTTTATGGGAACAACATTGTTTAAACTACTTTATTCAAAAGATTTTTACTAAGAAGTCATTCCTAAATTGTACTTTCAAAGCCCACGATTTCAAGATTTGTGACAGGTATTTAATGCCTAAGTAAGAGAAAGCGAGACATTCACATTTTGGGTTTTATTCAGGAAGGTGTGAAGACATACACTGCCATATATCCACACTGTTAGATACAAATGCCAGATACTCTTTATATTTGCTCATAATGTTTAAATATAGACTCCAACTGAAAAAGAGAAATTACTGGTTGCAGAAAGTTTATTTTAATTTATGTGGAGGAAAACAAAAACAGTAACAAAATAAAATACAAAACAACATGAAATTGAAGAAAGAAACCCTTGGGACTGCAAAAGAAAGGTGATTGCCATTCTCTTATTGTTACCAGATCTCAGCAGAGTACAAACCAGGCCATCTAGGTGGGAAGTGGAAGTGTCCTTATATTTCTGACAATGGAGTCATGCACTCATGTCTTGGCTTTCTTTCACAGCTCTGCTCTACATTGACTTGTGTTTTGTTTGTTTGCTTGCTTTTCTTATATTTTTAGAACTTATGTCTTCATTGATTGGAAAAAACAAAAACAAAAACAAAAACAGAAAAAAAAAAAACACACACACAATGTAGAAGCCCTTATATTGGGAAGATCTGTTTAAAATGACTGATTTTATTTAACGTATTAGTCATCTAGAGAGGAAATACTTTATAGCAGAAGTGTTTCTCTACACTCATGCAACCACATTGGCTTCTGTGCGTACTTCCCTGCTCTGCGTAAACATTGAAGACTTTTTGGAGCTAGCTCAGGGATCGAACCTGTCCTCTATGGTCTAGTGGAGACACAAACCATTACCCTGCCATATAGAAAAAAGCATGATGCTGTTTCCCTTACTCCTTTTTCCTGTGTATCCGGCTAGATCAATTTCTTCTGTGTGCTCAAATTCCCACATCAGGGACTTGATCCTTTCCTTTTTCCTGTCATGACTTAAAATATTCATGGTCTGCTCCTGTGATTATATGTTCCTGACACAGCCTAAACTCCCAGTCTTTTGCTTCTGTAGCTCTTTAGCAAACAGAGGTTGCATAAAAGAAGGAATTTCAACCCAGATTTTTTTTGGCTGAGAGGTATGGCCACAGGTGCCTGAGTTATTCAATGTCAGTGTAGCTGCACATATGAATGGCTGCTGGCTCAGATCAATAGCCTGTCTAGCCCCATATCCTCTGTGACAGGGTCAATAGTATATGGTATCTAGGAAAAGTACTGGCTACTTTTTGTTATGCATTCCCCTTATATTCCCTGAGCACCCAGAAATGATGTATTAGGGATGCTAGAGGGTCTGTCTCTGTCTAATCATTTTAGTATCCATTTATGGACCTGCTGTCCAACAATTTGTTTAATTTCATTTTGAACTTCTGGTCCTGTCTGCCTCTGTTCTGTGGCAATGATCTGAAGATTTTAACTACTCACTGTATAAAATAAACTACTTTCTTTTACATTGTTTACCATGTTTTACTGAGGGCTCCCAACTCTAGCATGGTAGGATTTGTTACATTGAGCTTATCCTTCACCACATCTGTCCCTATAAGGTTCCATTCCCTTTATCATTTTATCTACCTTTCTCTATACCAGTGACTCCACTGAGATGCTCAGACATGAACCACATAATACCAAGTAATTATACAGTGACAAAAGGGCATGCTTTGCTTATTCTGATGCCTAAATTGGTGGGTTTTGTTTGTTTGTTTGTTTGTTTTGTTTTGTTTTGTTTTGTTTTGGCTGCCATTGCAGATTAAGCTTGTGATTTCAGAGTTGGTTATCCATAGGTTCAAGATTGATTTCCTGAGTCATAACAACTGGTTCTTGAGTTCAGCATTACATAAATATGGTTTAGATTATTATTATTATTATTATTACTAGATATATTTATCTTTTTGGTATTTTATTTAGGTAGAAATGTTTTGGTAGCAGGACAGGGGCTGCAGATGAGAGAGAGATGAAGGAGAGAATTGCAGCTTGTGGGAAACACCCATGTTAGAGAAGTTCCTGGAGGATTGCCTCCCCACACTGGAGCAGGGAAGGAGGAGACAGAAGAGCCATTACCCAGAGGGGAAGGAGGAGACAGAAGAGCCTGGAGAAAAGGAGTGAATTTAAGTCTGGAAAGAATGCAGGGTGGGATGAAGTTGTTTTTAGTTTTGTTCATGTTTCTCACCGTCCTACTTTATTTTAATTACTAAGAAATGAAATTAATCTTCTCCAAATCAAGTCTGTTTTGGCTGTGATGGTAGTTGGTAGGTCACCTCCCTGTCCTTATGTCACCCCACAATGTTTTTTATCTTTTTTTCTCCCCTTGTTTTGAGGACAGACTGGGAGAAGAACTCATGGAGAGCAGCCCTGCAGAGAAGGACTTGGGGGTCCTGCTGAACGAAAGGCTTGACATGAGCCATCAGTGCGTGCTTGCAGCACAGAAAGCCAACTGAGTCCTGGGCTGCATCACCAGAGGGGTGGGCAGCAGGGGAGGGAGGTGGTTGTCCCCCTCTGCTCTGCCCTTGTGAGCCCCTACATGTAGTACTGAGTCCACGTCTGGAGCCCCCAACACAAGAAGGATGTGTGTCCAGACAGGGGTCATGGAAATGGCTGGAGCACCATTCTATGATTACATTCTGTGATAACAACACTAAGGGAAAATTAGATTTTAATGGCAGGCAAGCAGGGGGCAGTGGAATGCATGCTCCATGTAAGTTGAGAGAGAGAAGTATCCATGACCCACAGGGAATATGGAATAGACTGGGCTACTGAATTTTACTGCGTAAACACCATCTTTTTTCTTCTTCTTTTGTTTTGTTTTGTTTTTGCTTTGTTCCCTTTGTCCATCTCCTTCATATTCATTACTCTCACTTATTGCTCCCTAGGCTTGCCACTAGCTCTAAATCCATTTCTTGCAGGACAGAGATATATTTTATTCCAACCTGAGCTCATTAAATAAGTCACAGAGTATAATTGATGATAAAAATTCTAAACGTCACCCTGCCCCCCAAAATCACATGGTTAATTTGCCTCTTACACAAAATTGCTTAACACCTGAGAATTGTTGTAGCTTAAATTCTGATAATAAAGAGGGAGACTAATCTGGGAGCCTTTGATAGTAGCTCAATTCATGTTATTTAACTAGAACCTGTTAACCTTTATTAGCATTAACCTTTGACTTTATTAACATAACTAATTGAAATATGAATGCATGGATAAATTTCTAGGGAATAATACTTTTAAAGAAAATAATTTGAAAGGGAGCTATTTAACCTTCTATAATACTCCAAGGAAATGGATAGAGATTTTGCTGCCTTTAAGTGGTCTCTGATTTGTGTAGGAGCACGGAAGTAATTAATGGATGACCATCATGGCAAAGGAGAATATGGCCATTCGTGCTGGACCAGATATCACACAGCAAACTTCTCCTTTTGTTTGGATTTCTTCATAAAACATTTTTAAGCACAGATTGTTTAGCCTGTCCAGTTTGAGCAACACTTGTGTATGAAAGAAAAGGAAAAGGAAAAGGAAAAGGAAAAGGAATAGGAAAAAGGAAAGGAAAGGAAAGGAAAGGAAAGGAAAGGAAAGGAAAGGAAAGGAAAGGAAAGGAAAGGAAAGGAAAGGAAAGGAAAGGAAAGGAAAGGAAAGGAAAGGAAAGGAAAGGAAAGGAAAGGAAAGGAAAGGAAAGGAAAGGAAAGGAAAGGAAAGGAAAGGAAAAAAGAAAAATATATATTAGAATGATTAGATTAAAAATAGTCTGAAAATTGTTAAAATGTTTGCAAAGAACATGGAAAAAATGCTGGAAAAGTATCTCCATATAGATGTTCTGTTCTTACACTCTTTTCCTAAATATCAGAAAGTAATTGTACCTGGATATTAGGCTGGATGTATTCCTGTCTTCCTCAAAGTTTCTAGAGTTTCTCTAATATTAGGACACTTTGTGTCCCTTGACTATCCTAGGAACATGCTAGGGCTTTTCCAAGGGAAAGTCACAGACTTCAACAGATGAACAGACCTGCCAGGCTCTAATATCCATGTGGAAAAGGAAAAGATGATAATGTCATCTCAGCTATGCATATGAAAATTATTCATAATAAGACCTGTTGAGCCCAGGAGACAGTCTGAGGCAGTGTTTACAGACGGTTTCATAGTTTTTTTTTTTTTGTTTTTTTGTTTTTTTTTTATGATTGGCAGCCTGGTACTGCACAGCTATAGCTCTTTTTTAGCCTGATCCTTTGATTTTTCTTCTAACAAGAAACAAATAATATTGTGCATGAGAGGAGGGGAACTGAAAAGCTCCCTGAAGTTTACCATCCATCTTTGATGTGAACACCCTCCTAACTTCTCCATGGAGGATGAAGTGGTGGTAAAAAGTCACATTACAACCTTTCCATTTCAAGTTGCTGTTTGGATGCCTACCTTATTTTTGGAAACACTTTACAGAGGGTTTATGGAGTGTTATTACCAATATTTTTCTTATCCCTCTACCTGTATTATCAGTTCTCCTTACAGCCTTGAAAACTGTACACAGTTCCAGGATATTTAAAAATGTTAACTAATAATTTTTAGAAAGATCTAAAAAGTGTGTACCTTCATTTTTCAGTCCATGTCTCTAAACATCCCTAAAACAAACCATGTAGCTGTAGAGCTTGAAGGTTCTGAATCTGCTTTTCTGGAATACCTTTCAAATTATTTTCATCAGTGCTGTTCTGCTGTTCTTTTTAATCTCACTTTTTTTTTTTTTTTTTTTTTTTTTTTTTTTTTTTTTTTTAATTTGAGATTGCTTCCATTAGCTCTTGAAGCAACTTTAGGATGGTATTTCCCCAGAAACTTTTGTGCATAATATAATGACACTTTGATGTGCTCTTGGGGTGCATAGCATTTCATTACATACATTGCACACATACCATTTTACAAAATTTTAAATCCAAGGCCAAACCAATCCTTTGTGTCAGTTGTGATCTCTTCAGAAAGTAATGTGAAGTTTGATTGTAAATGACAAGAGACACACAAAACTTTGATCAAAGTGGCTTCTTTTTTATTCTTTCAGCCATCAGAAAATAAAGGTTTAAATGGATTAAATTTCCCAACAGGAAAGTTCTGATTAATCAGTGGGCTTTTTTTCCTCTGTGTCATGACTACTTTCATGTATTTTTCTTTCACTGTTTCCTTTCACCGTCCAAGCCCTCAGGATAGTTCTTGACAGGAGCACAAACCCCAGATGTTAAAGGTGTTCACAAATAATCAGCGATTCAAAGCCAGAGCCTATATCAGACGGAAGGGTTATATCCCTTATACCAGAGGGAGAGGGAAAGGTGAAATAAGACAGGAAACAAGGTGAAAGGTGAAATAAGACTGTGCAGACCTGGTAAGCAGGGAAAATTGAGAATATTACGAAAATTAGAAAAGTGGGAAATGTTCAACCTGAAGCTCTCAGTTGACAGAAAATTGGGCCTGGCTATTAAGGCATCAGGCAGGTCCTCAGGGGAGGGGTTGTCACTAACCTATTCAAGGAATTTACAAATGAATTCAGCAAAGTGCCTTTGGCAATTGTGTGACTCAATTTCCAGAATTTTAATGATAGTAAAATTGTTTATTTCACTTAACTATGTTTACGTGGGTGTATTTAATTTCTGAAGATTGTATACCATTTAGCAAAACTGGATTGTAGTTCTTCTGGGAAGGAGCAGCAGGGTTTGTTTGTGTTGCCACGACACTGCTGCTGTTGGTAATACTCAAGTATTCTGAGAAAGTACTAAAGGCACAATAAATTTGATTGTCATTCAATCAAGTTGGAGGACTTGTATTTCATGTTGATTTGCAGAAAGTGGAACAGAGTCTGCAGAACATGGTGTCTTTCATTCTGCTTTTCTTGTTAGTCTAAATTTCTGGCTGATATTCATGTAGAAGTTATTCTAGAGCACAGGAGGTTCTGTCTACACATCAGGAAGCATTTCTGTGCTGTCCAGGTGACTGAACACTGGCACAGGTTGCCAGAGAGCTTGTGGAGTCTCCTTCCTGGAGACGTTCAAAAGCCACGTGGACATGGGCCTGGGCACCCTGCTGAAGGTGGCCCTGCTTAAGCAGTGGATTGTTCTAGATGGACCCAGAGGTCCCTTCCCACATCAACCCTTCTGTGATTCTGTCATATGCTAGAATTCAATGCATGTAAAGCTCCAGGAATTGTTTATAAGTGCAATACCCATCATGAGCCAGACTTCCACGGAGGTAGATTTTAAGCTGATTAAAATCTGCATATCCCCTGTGAATTCTAGAGAATCAGAGAATTAAGGTTGAGAACATACCCTCGATCCTTTCTAAGGAAAATGTGACAGCCATACATTGCCAAAACAAGCTTCACTTGCTTTCTGCAGCTATTGCAAGTGCTTGGACGTGTCATCATGCAATTAGATACCCACTAAACCGGCTTTAGTTTTCAAATGGAGTTGAGTGTGGGAGCAGAAACAGAACCTAACAGAAGTCTAACAGGTAAATAGCTTGGGGAACCCCTTTTCATGATTGCAGAGGACAAGAGAAAGGGAAAAGTGGAAAAGTCAGTTTAACTCTACATTTGTGTCTTAGCATTACAATCAGGCTTTTAGAGAGGGAAAGTGGGGTAGAAGTGTGGACTTCTTCCCCTGTAATAAACAAATTATCTGTAGCTGAGAACAGAGGATGCAGGTCCTCTGACAGCTCTTCCATCCTGTCAGAATTGTGAGGACAGAATTCCACTTTTTAAGATGTGGGTTGAATTGTTAAAATTCCCCACTGGCTTAATATTCTTTTAATGTCTTTCAGCCTCCAATGCACTTCCTATGTCCTGAGTTTCAAGGAGTATGCATTGTATTTTCAAATGTAAAGTTCAAATGTCTGGAACATAGGATTTTCTATACCAGATTAGGCCATGAAGTCACAGTAGTCCATTGCCTGCCTTGTGGCATGGCCATTATCTCGTAGTTCAGAGCAGGCAGTAAGCAGCCAGGCAGCCTAAATGCTGAATTCTCTCCTTGTATGAAAATAACATGAACTTGCCTCTGGGCTCTGAAAGTTGAAAATGTCCATTGATATTTTGCATGACACTGCTTTTGAATCTTTGTTATAGTCAATTTGCTTGGATAAATGTTTTAGATTTGAGAGTGCAAAATTAAAAACTTAGTATAGTGCATATTGTGTATATATATATATCTCAGGTAACTCTCATACTGATATTTCTTTAACCTCATTATTTCTTTCACTACTTTCTAAGATGGCCTCTGGGCTCTAAATATTTTAAATTGCCATAAAGAGATAATAATACATATTGAAGTATGAATGTGGGTATATATGGTGTGTATATTCTCACCTCAGTAGCTCACGTTGCGTACCACCAGTATAGGCTATCCAGGGTAAAAATTCTCTCCTTGAAAAGAAGTAACAAAAGAGCCTTTGCTATTCTGGCCCTGGTCTTTGGAGGACATAAACATTTTCTTGCAAGCTGGGGGGCTTGAGCAAAAAGATAAGCACATATTTAAGTATTTTGCTGAATAAGTTGGGATACTAATTTGATGTCTCAGGTGTATGCTGTCTTCACCAAAATGGCAAACTCATATAGGATTAAGACAGTGTAGTGTTTATTAGTTGCTAGCTATTTACCACCATTCTCTTCTCTATTGCAAAAGATTTGATCTGCCAGTTGAGGAAAAAAAAAAAAAAGCCTTTGTCTGTGGTATCCATTTGTACATCATAGAGGGCAAGTTGTTGGAATAGATGGGGAACTAGGCAGAAGTTCCATTGCAAAGAAGATCCAGGAAAGTTACATATCTACATAACTGCTCATATTACAAGTAATTCATGTATAATTTTGTTTGACCCAGATACGGCACAGTTAAGAAGGTTTATAAAGTCAGCAGTTGTCAACTTAGTTGCAGTAACTGACCACATGCACGTTCTTAACATCCAGCAAATTGAAACACTTGGATCTCAGTGATGGAGAAATAAGATACAGCAAGTCACCACACTTTTTACTAGGAAAAAGGAGCACTCTCCACCATTTATCTAGACTCAACTAACATTCAGAAACTAGTTAAGCTGTAGTATCTTATTTGAAACATTATTATAGCACAAAGCTGAGTGATCCAAAATTTTAAAATAATAATAATAAAAATATGTAGATATAAGAAACTTTTTTTTTTTTTTTTTTTTTTTTTTTTTTTTCCCCACAATGAGGATGGTCAAACAGAGGAACAGGTTGCTCAAACAGATTGCAGTCTCCGTTGTTGGAGATTTTCAAGATATGACTGTTCAAAGCCCTGAACAGCCTTGTCTGATCTCATACCTCTCGTGCTTTGCACAGGACCTTGGGCTGAAGATACTATATGGTCTCTTCCAACTTGAATTATGCTATGCTCCTATGATAATCCTTTGAAATGGAAAAATGAATGTCACCTTCATAATTGCACGCTGACTTTGGGGAATGTAAAGATTATGAATTGTAATACTATAATCAATTCTTTTGACACTTCATTTAATTGTGAGTGAAAGAAGTAGGAGATTGTGATCATCTTCCAGTCTTCCAGACTTTAAAATGTGATGAGATGCTCTGTAAGGACTTGAAAAGGTATTTTCTGACTCTAGTTTGCTGTTTAAAAATAGGAGGGGGGGGGGGGAATATGTTTTTCACTGTATAATACAGGGCACTTCTCTGAAACAAAATCTAGCACTACCACTGCCAGATTTATAATCTCAACTCCAATGCATATAATGAGTAGAGCTTCTTAAAGAAGAGAGTGCACTGGTCTTATGCACTTTAGGAAAAGTACATTTCTATGGTCTTATGCTGTGATGAATTTGAACCATTCTGTCTCAAATTCTCAGAATCATCCAATGTAAATCAGATGTCTGAAACAGAACATCTTGGTGGTAGGACAGGATTAAGTTCACTTTCTTTAGCAGGTAAAAGTTCAACAGATAATTTTAATTAGTCCTTTAAGCTTCATGTTCCCTTGGTAGAGAGGCAAGGCCACTTTCCAGCTTAGGAGGCTCTTCTCTTTGAGATGGATCACCTTCTGGGAGCACTGTTCTCTACACGGTACAAAAAAACCTTACTTGCCCAGCTCTTGATGCCTAAAGTCAAGCGGAATAATCACCAATGTGAATAGCTGAAAGTTATAAGCACTGGAAAGTAGGGCTTATCTGGATAGCCATCAACATCTTCTGCCTTGAGCAATTCCATCAAGTGCCTCTTTGCTGCAGCAAAGATATAGCAGTGAGCACTCCTATTTAATGAAACACTGGATACAAGACAGTTTTTATTTAAAATTTAAATGTTTCCACTTTAATTTCAAGTAGCATTGTCTTGTCTCTTTGTACTCACATAGAATAAAAAGCAATGGAAGGATTTCCCTTCCACTGTTGTTGTTTTTTTTTTTTTTTTTTTTTTTTTTTTTTTTTTTTTTCTGACTTCCACATGTTTTCTTTGTAGTCATAATCTCTCTCTAATCCAGTCTCTCCTGAAAATGAAAACCTGTCAGGGATCTAATATTTTTTAGTTAGCTCTCCTCTACTTATGGTATCTTATGTTGAGATTGGATGTATAGAGCTGAACTTGGTGTTCCATGGAAGAATAAAGCACCAATTTAAATTATAGTATTGTCATGTTCTTGGAATATTTTAATTCTGGTTTACTTACTGAGGTATTTTTATTGTTAGTAAAGGTGCTTTCCATCTCTGTGATGGAAACAGAACCCTAACAGAACTGGTATGAATTGGTATGGTAGCACTGTGAATCAATTTGCATGAACTGAAGCCCTTGCCCTTTAATATTATTTTCACATATAATTGTGAGTTTTTCTTCATGCATATTTTGTTGCTATGTGTTTTATTCCCTTTTGAAAAACAAAATTAGCCTGATGTATTTACTTTAAAATATAGTGTTTTTCTTCTGTCAGTGCCGATCTTTGAGAAACTTTATATTTGAAGCTAATGTCTTTCTTCTCTCTTTCATTTTAATTGACCAAATTTAGAGAACAGTAATAACAAAAGAAGGTAGTGAATTTACATCTGAGAGAAGAAAATTGTAAAGCACAAGAAATTTATGCTGTCAAATATTACTCTCAGATAAAGCTGCAACTCTGAAGAGGTGGCTAGTTCTGTTTTGGAATTTTCTTCCCTGATATATCTGAACTTTGCTGTGATTTTGTCTAAATCAGATGGAGCAATGCTCTACTATTTAGAACACCAATAGCCAGAGGTTGTCATTAATGATACATGATTGTGCAGCACTGTAAAGCACCTTGCTGTATGAATTTGATAGAATTGCTGATTTTTCTCTATGTTCATCAAGTTCTGCTCCAAAAACCAGTAGGATCTTTCTCTGGTGTGTTTGCATCCAGGTCTCATCTCCACTTCAGAAAAGACTTACACAATTTTTCTTTCATTAAAATGTGTCCTGATTTTGAATCAAGCATTAAAAAGTTAATGTTTCCTATATTCCAAAGCCAAATGGTGGCTTCCACTGTTCTCCTGTTTCCTCTATACCCAAGTTGACTTTACAATTAAGTCCTGCTCAAATCCTTCTAATCAAATGTATATTCACATTTTAGGGTAAGTGTGATTGACTGTCAGCTGCTATGCAAAGATCTCCAGTAGCCTCCTCTCTCTTTCTCCTTTATTGCTTTCTTATCCCTTTCAGGATAAGTCTGAGGTATCATGGGACAATTTTATGGCACTATAATCAACTTGCTTAAGTAGCATTAGTATTATGCTTTAAAATAAAGTATCTGTATAATGGAAACACCTTAAGCTTGTCCAGAATTATCAAATTCCGTAGCTGATTATTTTCCCTGAGACAATTGAACTGATTTTACAAATATTACAAATGGTACACTGCACCCTCAGTAAGTTTGCAGATGACACCAAGCTATGCGCATGTGTTGATCTGCTTGAGGGTAGGAAGGCTCTGCAGGAGGATCTGGATAGGCTGCACTGATGGGCTGAGGTCAACTGCATGAAGTTCAACAAGGCCAAGTGCCGGGTCCTGCACCTGGGGCGCAATAACCCCAAGCAGAGCTACAGGCTGAGAGATGAGTGGTTGGAGAGCTGCCAGGCGGAGAAGGACCTAGGAGTGATGGTGGATAGTCGGCTGAATATGAGCCAGCAGTGTGCTCAGGTGGCCAAAAAGGTGAACAGCATCCTGGCTTGCATAAGAAACAGTGTGGCCAGCAGGGCTAGGGAGGTGATCATCCCCCTGTACTCAGCTCTGGTGAGGCCGCACCTCGAGTACTGTGTTCAGTTTTGGGCCCCTCGCTACAAGAAGGACATCGAGGTGCTTGAGCGGGTGCAGAGAAGGGCGACGAAGCTGGTGAGGGGCCTGGAGAACAAGTCCTACGAGGAGCGGCTGAGGGAGCTGGGCTTGTTCAGCCTGGAGAAGAGGAGGCTCAGGGGCGACCTTATCACTCTCTATAGGTACCTCAAGGGAGGCTGTAGCGAGGTGGGGGTTGGTCTGTTCTCCCACGTGCCTGGGGACAGGATGAGGGGGAATGGGCTTAAGTTGCGCCAGGGGAGTTTTAGGTTAGATGTTAGGAAGAACTTCTTTACTGAAAGGGTTGTTAGGCACTGGAACAGGCTGCCCAGGGAACTGGTGGAGTCACCATCCCTGGAAGTCTTTAAAAGACGTTTAGATGTAGAGGTTAGGGATATGGTTTAGTAGGGACTGTTAGCATTAGGTCAGAGGTTGGACTCGATGATCTTGAGGTTTCTTCCAACCTAGAAATTCTGTGATTCTGTGATTATGCCTCTATTCTTTCTTTGGTCTATAAATCCTTAGATCTTTTTATTCCTACTGTTGGTTCTCCCAGTTGTCTGGAGTATTAACAGCTTTTTTCCAAACTCTGTTTCTCTGGGCAGAATCAAGCATGATGCCTGGATCTGATCCACTCCCTGAGTTGTCCCCAGCTATTATTATTTCCATGCCCATCAAGTGTTGTTCACTGAACACAAAATTTGCATCCCTGTACAGACTCTGGCCTTTCTCCTGCTCCATCAGCAGGTGGGTAGTATCCATGTTTAGCTAATAGGGTCTCACTTTCCAAAGAGAAACTCTTTTACATCGTTAGGTGAAATGAAGGTTCTTGAGCACTCTGGCTTCCCACAGTCACCAGAAGTAAGAAAGCCTTGGTCTGGTAAGTGGTTGTCTGAGCAAGTCAAACTGATGCAGTAGGTCCTCTAAAAGCAGTACTATTGGATTCATTGGTGTGCATTTTCCCATCTGTGTCAAAAATGCCAGTGTCTAGGTAGGAGAGGCAATATATTATTGTGTAAAGCTCAAGGGACCCCTTCTAGCATGAAAAATACAATACAAATACATTATTATGTATCTCAAAATACACTGAAATTATCTGTCCCACACTCATCACCATGGTATCTGAACACTTCTGGGATGATATAATAACGTAATTAATCTAAAAAAGGTAATGTAATTATACCTCTGCTGCAATATTTCACACAGAGACTATTTATAATGAATACTCTTTTACTTACTTTTTGAAAGGATCTGTTTTCGTCAATGAGAGACAGTAGGAGAATTTATATGCAAGATTGCTCTTCGACTGGGGAAGGCATTAAACCTTAAATGAAGAGCTGAGTGTTTCCCTTGGAAGAATTGATTGACTCCTTGCATCTTAGGGCTTCCTAATAAGAAATCAAGCCTTCTTCATACTCTGGAGGTATCCTCAAGCCCAGACAAAGCGAAGTGTTCGTTCATGGCATTTAGCCAAATTTAACAAGTAAAATGTAAATTTCTGGTACTAGATAGCTGTAGCAACATGGTACAAGATAGCTGAAGTATGCTCTGGCAATCAAAAGGGCCAACCGTATATTGGACTAGCATGGCAGCCAGTGGAAAGTGATTATCCCACTCTGCTCTGCATTGGTGCTTCCTCACCTCAAGTACTGTTTCCTGACTGGGGCACTGCAATATAAGAAGGACATAAAACTGTTAGAGAGTGTCCAAAGGAGGGCTGCAAAGATGGTGAAGGGTCTGGAGGGGAAGATATACATGTATATGGAGCAGCTGAGGTGCCTTGGTTTGTTGAGCCCAGAGCAGAGCAGGCTGAGGGGAGGCCTCATGGCGGCTTGCAGCTCCCTCACAAGGGGAGCAGAGGGGCAGGCGCTGAGCTCTGCTCTCTGGGGACAGCGACAGGACCCGAGGGAATGGCATGGAGCTGGGACAGGGGAGGGTGAAGCTGGGGGTTTGGGAAAGGTTCTGCACCCAGAGGTGGTTGGGCGCTGGGACAGGCTGCCCTGGTCACGGCATGGAGCCTGCCAGAGTTCAGGAAGCATTTGGACAATGCTCTCAGTCATATTTTTTGAATTTTGGGTGGTCCAGTGTGGAAACAGGACTCAGAGGTCCTTTTGGGCCCTTTCCAGCTTAAGATATTGCATAATTCTGTTTCTATAGCTATATTATTTCCTTCTTTAGTAAATAAAGATAGACAGAAAAACACCAGAAAGACTGACCTACCTCATATCAAGAAGGGGGTCTTGGAGCAGCTGACTACAATTACAATTCTTTGCAGTCCAAGTAGATAACGAGTTTAGATTGATTTGTAGATGAACACAGGCACTTTACTACCTTTGCAAAGGTGGACTGCAGAGCACTAGGGCTTGGACTTTCACTTCCACACTTCATTGTCTGTTACTGCACATGAAGCTCACAAAGATACAAATTCCACGGGGCCTGAAGGCAAAGTTTTATATGTAGTATATTGTTTTATATTTCTAACTTACAGTAACCTTGTATTTTATTTTGTATTTTTTTTATATACATATAGATGCACGTTATAGTCACTAATTATAACAATACAGTGATACTAAAGCATCCATACTAGTCTAGCACTGTAGTTCTGGAAGAAGCCCAAATTGCACATCAAGTTGCAATGAGAAAAGTGTGTATGCATTCCTTAATACATGAATATGTGCCTATTTCTGCTGCTTATCTGAGAAATGCCTTTCAAAAACAGAAAAACAAATAAATCTTCAGAACAAGCTTTAATCATCTCTGGTGAACAGCAACAGGACTTGAGGGAATGCCATGAAGTTGCAACAGGATAGGTTCAGGTTGGAGATGAAGAAAAGGTTCTTCATATCCAAGCAGGTAATCTTGCACTGGAACAGGCTCCCCAGGGCAGTGGTCACAGCACTGAGCCTGCCAGATTTCAAGAAGCGTTTGGACAATGCTCTCAGACATAGGGTCTGATTTTTGGGTGCTCCTGTGTGGAGCCTCTGGTTGGACTCAATAATCCTTGAGTCACTTCCATCTCAGGATATTGTATGATTCTTGTTCAGGAAAGTATTTAATGGAGGATTATTTTATGTATATATTTAAGCCTTGATGCCTTCAGAAGGACTGAGAAACATGCAAAAGTTAAGTAAATGTCATCACTCTGAAGTAATGCACATATCTAAATCAGGAAAAGTGAAACAATTAATATACAATTAATATAACTGGTCGGACTCCTCCGTAAGGTCAAATGCTGCCATGCATTAGTTTTGTTTTGTTTTGTTCTATTTTATTTTATTTTATTTTATTTTATTTTATTTTATTTTATTTTATTTTATTTTATTTTATTTTTTTTAGAGGAGGTGGTGGTTCTTCAATTGACTTTCTTTTTGGTAACATGACTGTTAATTTATTTATTTATTTGTAACATTTTAAATAAAATGGTTAATTATAGTTCAAACACCAGCATTCAATTATTGAAATCCACCTTTAACCAGATTCTCTTATATTTTATGCTATTCAAAAAAAAAAAAAAAAAAAAAAAAACACTAATTAAATTTTGTTTATTTTTATGCCTTATTTGCAATTTCTGATTTTGACATTCTTCATTAATTAGATAAGGAAATAGCCATACAGTTTTAATTACTCAAGATATGTGTGAACATATCTTCATTTTCAATTAAAGGTGAGATAGGATGTTTGAAGAGAAATTAACTAACACCTTAATTTTTTTTTGTATTATCTTTTTTCCTGACAGAAAACATATCTATCATGAGATGCTATCAGCAAGTCTGTTGCACTTCTTAGGAATCTCTTGGGTATGTCTTAACTTGAAAGAACTTCAATTATAGGAAGAACAAATAAAGGTGTAAATCTTCAACAAGGCCTGTGAATAATTGCAGTATTTCTGACTTGCTTTACCAGGATCATTCCCAATTACATTTAGTAGTCTAACTTCACTAGTGGATCTTACTGGAGTAATCTGGCATGGTATATACTTACCCTCCAGCGAAGAAAATAGTGATTTCAATGAGTGCAAAGTCAAGTTTAACACCTACTGGTAGTCCATCTTCCTAATTTTATGAGCAAAATATGTATATGAGTATACATTAATTTCTCATAAAAGATGTTTCTAAAGGGAAGCAAAAGTCAATGGGATGATAAATGCCAATGAGTAGAGAATAAGCGTACTGGGAAAGACCACAGGCAAGGACCATAATAATTTACTGTTCATGCCCAGTATTAAAGTGAATGAGCTGGGCGGGCATCTAACACACCCTTGGTAAGGCCACGTCATGGCAGTCTGACAAGTCATATGGTGACATCTCTGAACTCTTTGTCTTTCAGGAATGACAATGTTTCTGCCCTGTCCTGTTCCCCTTCTCTTATACTCTGCATCATAAAAAGCCTTTCAATCCTATCATTGTTCCTCTGCTATAACAAAGCAATGGATGTCTGTACCGAAGCTGCCAGAATCATTTAAAGATAAATAAACTACAGCATAAAAGAAACAATCTGTCAATGCTATGGATTAATTTAACCTGGTATTAGGGAATTGCAGATATAGCCATCATGACATTAAATATGTTTTCATCCTTATAAATTATGTAAAGAAGCTAATACCAACTTTAATGGAGCCATCTCTTCCAAATGAAGCAGTATCAAATCTTTAATATTGAGCTTGTCCCATCAGTCCCACAGACAGATTCCCCCCCCACACCCCCCGCCTTTTTTTTTTTTTTTTTTTTTTGTTAGGCCAGAGACCTTTTGAGACTATGAAATCCAGTCTGGCTTTGGATTTGCAAATTTACCAGTGTAATGGCATACTGTTATTTCAGCATATCACAGATTTGTACCAGTAATCTGCTTACAAATTAAATATGTTAAGCAGATGCACTAGACACAGTTATGAAACCTGTCACTGTCTTGAATAAACAAATGGCTTCTCTGTAATGTAACCATGTACTTAGGAGTATGGATAAAGACCCAATCCTTCTAAAGTAGAGTTTAACTTTGGAATTGAACTTGATCCTACTTTTTAGCTAAAGACATTCTAGTTATCTAAGCAGTGCTTGAAAAACAAAACAAAACAAAACAAAAAAAAACTAATATTTGGAGCAGTAAGGACCTAGGTTTATGGCTAGTATCATAGTTATTACTTTTATATTGTTGCCATAGTCTAAAAGTGAGGGATAGGATTTAGATAGTCTTAGGGCTAACACTGCTCTGGACACAAAAGCTGTATAAATTTAGTGGCATTCAGGCAAAGACTCAAGCAGGAGAAGTATACTATTAAACTGTCCTAGAAAACCTTTGGGTCTCACCTACCTCAGACTATCCTAAATAACTGCGAGGCAGAGCTCAAGAACTAACCCAAAAGCAGGACTAATGGATAGTTTGGAAGTGGCCACCATGTTGGAGGCTTAGTTTAATAGTGTGTACATAGAGAAACTGTGTGAGCAGATATCAAGGCTGGAGGACAGGAGAAGAAAGTCCTTAGCTGATGAAATTAAGGGGATGAAAAACATCTAGTTTTACCTACATTAGGTACTTGTTTTTTGATTGGGGTCATCTCCGTTGAAGGGTGCTTGGTTCTGTCAATTTATAATAGAGGAAGCCTAGGTGATTTGCTCAGATTTGCTACTTACCTTCAAGGCTATGTATAATGGGAGAAGTAACAACTGGTGTGGAATTCCTTGAGGGATCTTGCAAAAATACCTTATTTTATTAGTTCTCATCCCTCCTTCTCCTCTCCTCCCCTCAGGTAAATAAAAGGGATATCTGTCAGATTTTGGAAAACACTGGGGTAAAAGAGCTGTAAAAGCAGACTTTGCTATGACCATCACCTGTGTCATTTTTGATGGTTTGTTTTCTTAAGGTCCAATGTCCTGGTGAGATGTTTAAAGCCTTTCTGGATCTAGTTCATTAGCACTATGCTACCAGTCCTAAAGACTGCTTTTATCAGCATCTTGAAGTTAATCATCTTGCCCAAATTTCCCTCCACAGTTCCAAAATCTATTCGTAGTCATCTGAAATGTGTGGTCTGATTTTCGAAGGGCTGGGCATTTACCATTTCTGTTTAAATGAACTGTCAATCCTTGCTGCCATGGGAAACATAAGCATTTGTTTGGAAGGATTTAAATTGGATGCTAAATAAATAATCAATAAAGCCAGGATTTCTGAAAGACAGTAATGATTTAGAGTGTCTTCATTTGTAAGGTGAGGTATTCAGATAGAGATAGGAACAAAGGGTTTGGGATTCCAAAAGGTACCATGTAGCAGTCCTAAAAAAAATAAGATCTTTTTAATGTGTTCCAAATAAGATTTGCAAAATGAAAGGTCATATTTGAAAATCAGCAAAGATACCTGCAGGCAATTATAGCATACAAAATTCACCATTTTTAATTAGCAGAGAATGAATCATTGCAAAGAAGATAAGTTAAAAAAAAAAAAAAAGAGAGAGATGTGGGGTAAGAAGGTGGTGGTAGTGGTAGTGAAGAATCAAATTAGATTTCCATAATAGACAAAAACAGTAGTTCAAGCCCAGAAAATATATTTGTTTGAAGACAGACCTAAAACGAACAGTGAGAATGCGATAGAATTTGTTTTCCTATTTGGTAACCAAAAGCCTTTTTTTTTTTTTTTTTTTTTTTTTTTTAACAAAGTAAACATATGAACTGCATACTTAACTATCATTAATGTTGTAAGAAATATTTATGGATTTATTTGGCAGTTAACAACATGGCCTATAGCAATTAATATTTTTTATTTACAGTACTCAGTGCTGATAATGGACAGCTAATAGGCATGCTTAATTGGCTTTTAACTACTGGTATCTTGTTATAGTATTTTCCTCTTTGCCCAATGGCAGCAATATTCCTGAGGATTTCAACATGAGTTTAATGTGCTGCTGATTTTAATTACATTTTTATTGCGTACGCAAATGCATGCTCATTTGTGTGGCAAACCAGGGGTCAGAAATGAGGACAGTTCTGGCACATTTCTATACTCAGTGCAGTGCCTGCACTCAGCAGCAGTGTAGCTTCCTCTTGTTTGCTGTATGTGGAAGAAATAACATCTTACTTTGGCTCTTTCTCAAGCTCCCTGCATAAAGTAACCAAATAGGAGAGGAGTTCATATCAGGAATGCAAGCATCCTGACTGGTGGATGGTGGTGCCAATTTGGATTGAATTATCACAGTCAAAATTGTTCTCTTTGTAGGTGGCAGCCATAAAGTAGAACTAGCATCGCCTTGAATAACCAGCTTGTGTTTATGAACTGACCTTGCTGTCATTGGCAGAAGAGAAAATGTTGGCCAGGCAGAGGCAGAAACTGCCATTGAGACTATATACTTGTGTCCTTAGAACTGAAGGAGTTGGCACTATTAACTTACAGTCTATTTCTCAATCGAACTCTGCCCCTGTTTCTTGTGAATAAAAATCTCACTAGCAAGAACAAAACCAAAACAAACAAATTCTGTACAGAGTACTGGTTCGGCTATAACTGGCCAGAGGAAAAGCAACCTGCTTTTTTAAGTCAGTAGCCAGTGGAGGTCGAAATATATCTCCAGAGACTTCTGAAACAAATCAAAAGCCTAGACATATAGCAAGCATGGAGAAGAAATGAAGTCCTATTGTGAAGCAGGACAGCTGTGTGGTGTCCTGAGTTTTGGATCTCAATGACCAAAAGAAAGTTCAGCTGAAATTGTCAACTTGTCCCAACAGACTCTCACGCCTTTAAGCATGTAATCTTTTTCTGAAAACTGGACAGTCAAAAAATTATTGGAGTTGTCCATCAACACTAGCTGTAATTCAATATTGGTCCTAAATAATTGAAGGAAAATATGACTTACTCTTGTGTCAGTAGATGGCACTGTTTCTATGAACTACTGACACACACACCCAGAAATGCAGATGTATCTCCTTTGTATAGTCTACACAGGGAGGAAACAAAACAAAGCAGAGGGAAAAAATAATAAAAAATAAAACATAATAAAAAAATCCAACACAACAACAACAACAACAACAAAAGTTATATAACATTATTAAAGATTGAAGTTATAAAATCAGCACTTCAAATTTTGAAAATGCCTGAACTAATCCAAGATTGTTCATGACACTACTATACCCATGTACTTTCACTGCAGTAAGATATTGTCTTCACCTTTATGGTCATATCTTCTGTCTCCCAAGGACCTCCAGCTCAGGTATTGCAATGAATAGAGATGGGCTTAGGATAAGACAGTTGCATAGGATAAAGAAGAATGTCTAATATGGGATTCCAGACTTCACTGGTCTTGCTTATAGAGGAACAGATGGAGGCACTACTTTTCTCTCTGAGGAAGTAATCTGTGGATGTTCATGAAGAGTACATCATGAAGGATGTAATGCCTTTATGCAGCACCTATTCAACTGGATATCTGGTCACAATGATGGACAGCTGGAAATACTTGCTGAATAACCAAGCCTGAAATTCCTACTGAACAATAAATAAGTAAATTAATTAATTAATATTAATTTAAAAAATCTGCAAAGAAAGAGATGAAGAAATATACATAAAATACTTCTTGGTTGCATGGGTATCCTTAGCAGCACCAACCAACAAAATCCATCTCAAGGTGGTAGGTCATATAGAAATCAGATTTAAGTCTGTAAGATGTTTATAACATAACTGATAGGGTTATTTATTGTTTTATAATGTCTTTTAAAAAACTTGACTTAGTTTTTTTGAAAGAAAACTAACAGATAAAACAGATAAAATCAAACAGATGCACCTCATCTATCATGCACCTCTGTGGTCCATCATCTGTTGACTGCAGGGACAACACACCAATTCTGCCACAGAACCAGTTCCTAGCCTTGGGGGATCAGCACACAGGTGAACTGAGAAACTTTCACAGGTCTTCTCTGGCCACAGACATAAGCATGACACTTGACTGTCTGAAGTCCCTTTGCATCCACAAATAGCTATGAATTCTCCCTGATACTATAGCTCCTGTCATACTTGTTATTTGAACCACATCCTTTCTGAAATTGGCTCGACTTGCATTTTTTCCTGTCTAGTTTTGGTCTTCCACACTCCATCCTTTTTACCCAAATCATTCTCTAACCTCAGTGTTCTTCTTTAAATACCTCGAAACCATCTGGCTTCAGACCTCTGGCCCTAGACTTCAAAACTAAGCTTGGAAACCCCGTATCTTTGTCCAGTCTGCCCCAGCCTCACCTCTACCAGATAACAAACCCCTTCATCATTACTGGTCAGATACATGTAGTCTTCAGTCCCCATTTTTGTGTTTTATTAAATCCTCTGTTTTAATCTACTGCAATCTACTGCTTGGCTTATTCAGTTTTATCAGTTTTATTCTTCCAGTCCATCTCCATCTCCTTTATATCTTTATACCTTTATATCTTCTTTATCTCTCTCTCTCCTTTTTTTTTTTTTTTTTTTTTTTTTTTAACACTCACAACAGAGAGTTTTATCATTTCTGTGTCTTTTCCCTGTCACTTTGTGAGACAGTATATCAAGAGAACACGAGAAACATACTATTGGTGTCCTTTGATATCATCCAGCCTGCAAAAGGTGGAAAGGTGAAAGAAAACCTTGTAGTGTCACATTCAGATAAGTCCAGCAACTCTTCAGTGATCCTGGATGAACCTTCAGATAAGAAACAGAACAGCCAATGTAAAGGCTATAGACCTAAAGTGACTGAGAAAAGTCTCTTCAGAGCATTTTCAAATGATGTTTTCCCGTGTTCCTTGGCTAAATATCACATAACATGATGGAGCTCTAGTGTTTCAGAGAGAGTTTTCTCTTGACATGAACAACTGTCTCAGAAATACATAAACAGTTATTTTAAAATTTTCTAGATATCCAAGATATATATCTTGTAAGATGTTTTCCAAATGAGATTGTTAGGCAAAGTTACCAGCAACATAAAGTGCAACTTTAAAATGCAATTATTATAGATAGAAACAGATAATTTCCTATGGGGAATTGTAATTTCCAACACATTAGTTATCTTCACAACCTCTTCTGAGAATTTGATGTGTAAAGGAAGGGAGCAAAATCAGGGATGTTGTAAGGACAGACAGAATGGTATTCTCCTACCCTTCCCATGGACACTTCTCAACTTACCTGCTGTAAGTAGCAGAGTTACTTCAGCCCCAACACTTCAACATCTAAGATTTCTCATCGGAAATGCCTCTTTGTTTTAACCTGCACAGTGAAAAGAAATGGGAAAGAAATAAGTCACCTCACCTACTGTTTTTCAAGTCTGTGACATTCAGTGCATCTCAGGGACAACAGTTATCTAAGGAATCTAACTATACTGATGAACATCTGAAGAAGGTACAATCTACATTCTGTTTTCTAGTCTTGCTTTCAAGTGCTGATAACAGGAGGTGTTTCTCTGTGGATCTACTAAAACTAGGTTGGTGTAATCTCAACTGTTCTTTGAAAGCTGTCACACCATTCTGCTGTTGTCCTTTGTCCGACTATTTCAATGAAATCATTATCAGGAAAAAGAAATAAAAGATAAGAAACATAAGTGGTTAGCTCATAACTTTGAATGAGTATTTATTTGTCAGAAAAACAGGAGCAAACTCATAGTGACAGCACACAGGTTTGCCTTACCTGCAATGGATAATATACCTTCTGGCTCACTAGACTCCTGGGAAAACCTGGATCCCATCTTGATGACATGTTCAGAAGCCACCACAGACAATGAGGTCAACACCAGAGTGAAATTACTTAGAATGGTTTTGTCTGTAGCAGAGATGGAGCACCATCTGGGGAAATATGTTTGACTGCTTTCACCTGACGATCCAGCTCTGGAATTTGCTTCCTCAACTAAACACAAGAGAAGTTGTTGCTGGTACCTAGGGAATAGTATGTGATTAATCTGTAGTCAGAGGAGTTACCAAAAGCCAGTGGTTATCTTTATTTATGTGAGTCCAAACACTGTTTATAAAAAATCTTCAATGTTCTTACTTAGTAGATGTGAGGCACAAAGGAATAGAGAGAATGTACCTCCATAGCATATTACCTTAAATACTGATTTAAAGTATTCTGGGCTTTAAATAAGTCCTCCGTTAGTAGTGTGTTAAGAAATGAAAAATACAATTAAACAAAAACAAAAACAAAAACAACTTGACGTGATTTTAGTTGAATATTGCAGTGGCCTTTCTATGTTTTTAACAGCAGGCTGAAAGAAGAAAATACTCTGTACTTCCCTCAGTGCAAAGCACTTTGGAATCTATAGATTTACAGAGCTATTGCAGAGCTGAGTATTACTATTATCACTGTGGATTGCTAGCAGGAAAGATATTGTGGAACTGATCTTTTTTTAATGATGTTGGACTCAATTACTGTACATTCTAGTCTTTCTCCTTACTGTGTTTCTATTTCTGTATGTTTTTAAAAAGAAGATGGGGGTCTGAGAAAAGGGAGAGGTATTTTCCATAGTAAATCAATTAACTTCTCCAATCCAGCAAACTGTGAAAAAATACAATAACTCTCTTTAAATGTTCCATTAGGGCCCAGTAACAGCTCATTAGATTATACAAGGTATGTGTAATTGCCCAGAAAAGATGCACTACCTTCCTGCAATGCTTAATTTAATCTCCACTCTTTACATACAACTATAACCACCCACTAAACAAGATTCATGGCCTCATGCCCAACAGTATGTGTGCATGAGTGTGTGTTTTAAACATAAGAATGTGTTTAAAAGTCAAAACTGGCTTGGCTTTATTTCTAGTTGATTGCTATAATCTTACAAAAGAAAGGCTGTGGAGGATGGGCATTGCCCATGCAGAACATTTTCAAGTAGATTGGAAATCCCTCACTATATGTTGTCTTTACTGTATGCAGGAGTTTTCCAGCCAGCTCTACAACCCCAGTTCTGATCATGTGAGATCCTGAAGATACCAAACAATATTGAGGATCATATATGGAGGATACATCTATGAAAACGGGGTACCCACTGCGTCATTGTAGTATTAAATCTCTAAGTAGTAGAGGTCATTTTTACATCTTAGCTGCCATGGTAGAAGATACAAATACTTAATACTTTCCCTCAGTACCCTGGCTTTTGCTCTTTCTGACTGCCTCCCTTTAATGTTAAAATATTAAATACTAAATAACCTTTCCCTTCCCCTGATAAAGAAATGAGATGCCCATGACCATCTTTGCCTTTGCTCAACTCTGCAATCTTCATAGCCAAGCACTAGAGCATCCTGGAGTCCACGGTGCCAGGGCAGTTCATACTTCTGTGCTTGATAATTGCAGCACTTCTTAAACCCTGTTTTCATCTGAAAGGAATCATTGTAATAAATTCTTGGTCTTCCTAGAGCAGGAATTCTACTTCTTTCATCTTCAGATGAAGCAGAATATCAGACTAACTTTTCTTTTATTTTATTTTCATTTTTTAATTTTCCTACAAATATTTCTAACAGACTCAGTGTGACAAAAATGAATTTAAGTACCAAAGACCAGTCCTTCTGCAGATACCTCAAGAATAGGCAAAACATAGAAAATGAGGAAAATCTCATAAAAACCTTTTGTCTGAGTTCCAGCTCTGCTGTGAGAATCTAAAGCATCCAAATGCTGCAGGGGTATGTTAGAGGGGTTATCTGGCCTGGAGGTGAACCTGTGCTACTGACACAAACAATCACTGCTATTGTCATCTTCTGTATTTTGAAAGAGAGTTGATATTGAAAATACAGAGTCCAACATAGTTCATTTAAGGATACTTGGGAATCTCTCATATGCTAAGCTAATATCACGAAACCTACTCTATTGTTAGATGAGAGTTCTCACAGGAAAACCTGTTTTCCTAAGATTGTTTAGATAAGAATAGAAGAAGCAGCTAGAGCTTAAGAACATTAAGAACAGCAAGAGCTAGATTTTGAACCATTTTTTTTCTTTAAAAAAGTAAACACATTTTACTAGAAATAAACTGTTTATTGCCAAGTTTATTTTGTACTTGCTGTTAAGAGGAAAAAATATGTATTTTTCAGATAATCTCATTGTGAGAATTTTGAATGGCCAGAGCTCCAAAACAGTGCAATGAGGTGTTAGGGACACAGCACCATGTTTCCAGTCCCAGTTCTCCGAGAAGTGTCTCTTCTGCTGCTCTGCTTCATTCCATTTTTTCCCTTACTGATACAAGGCCATTTTTCTTTCTGTGCCAGACTGCACAGCACATCAATCCTTATTTGTAGCTCTCATGATTTCCAGACTATTGGTTTATAACAAACAAATAGAGGTTTCAAGCTTTCCCTGATGCAGAGTCTGTTGGACAGTCATTGATTTTACTGGGATTAAGAATGTTAAAATGGCACTGGGGCAGAAAATACAGTACTTTCTGAAGTGACATAGTAGGCATGTACCAGCTAAACAAATGAGGAAGGAAAATTAAAATGGGCTAGAGAGTACTTGTTTTACTTAATGAAAAACAAAACAAAACAAACAAACAAAAAAAAAAAAAACACACAAAAAAACTATTTACAGAAGCTTAAAACCTTTCTATTATCACATAGTGATAGAGGTATCTTGAAATGTGTCTTCAAGATGGCCAAGATTTGCTGAAACAAGGCCAGGCACTTGGACAGTAATACACACTTCACTTGCTTTAAAGCAAAATTGAGTCCTCTTGCAGCTAAAGTAAAAATGAACACTTTCTCAAGACCTAGCTGCAAATACACTTAGATACCTCTGACATTTTAATTTACAGACTGTATTTTGAGAGGTAACTGATCCCAAAAGATGAAAGCAGACTTATAGATCTGTGTTATTCTGACTGGGCATACCAAATATTTTTCTTATAATTTGGTGAGTACAGACATTTTGAATTCTGCAGTCAAGCTGAAAAAATAAGTAGAAAAAGAGAAATATACTGAAACAGACCAATGAAATGAAAAGGCTGTGCTGATAAACAATTCCACAAAATGAGCTTTCTGGTTGCACAAAACTCTTTTGTTTGACTCCAATAGAAGCAACTGGTTTTAGTTGTGTTTTACAGTTGAGATGTTTTGAATGAGTAAATTTTGGAATAAAAAATCACTTTAGAAATTAATTACTGAAGAACTTCATTATGAGAACTTTTTCTTCCTCCATTCTTTTTTTCTTCCTCTTCCTCCTTCTTCTCCTCCTTCATTTCCTCTTCCTCTTCATTTCTCTTTCTCTTTCCTTCTTCTACTCCCTTTTAATTCCAAACTTCAAAGATACCTTCAGTTGGATAAACACTGAACTTTGCAAATAAACTAACTTTAAAAAATAATAAATAAATAAATAAATAAATAAAGAGCTCTGTGGTATTTTGTGGAAGATAATATACAATCTCACATTCAGAAAAAAAGATAAAACTGGACCAAATTCCCATAGGAAAAACCATGGAGACTCAGTTCTTTCCACTTCCATATCCACATTTCCTTGGTTTCCTTTTCACCCTTTCTACATAGCACAATAAAAACACTTAGACTAGTGAACCGTGCTGTAGTTTTGGAAATCAGTCCTTACATGTCTGTTCAGCTCAAATTCCTGAGACTGCACAAGAAGAGATAGACATTAGACACTTCTGCATGAAAAGTGCTTCTGTAATTCAGCACTCTTTGAGAATCCTTTGTGCACAATTTCTTGCAAGAATTCATCAGACTGCCACTCCACAAGGCTATCAGAGAAATCCTGCAAGAACAGTTGTAGTGGACTGCTTCTTCAGCTGTACCTCTACTAATTTGCATCCTAGCACCAAAATTAGATGACCCCTGTTCTCCTGTGATGAAGCATTCATGAATATACATGTTTCAAAATGCAGCGTTATATGGAAGTCATATACTGTAGAGACTAAGGTTTGAAAATTCAGGTAACATATGCAGTGAGACATGGGAAGAGCTTGTGATAGCTCTACAGGGTTTATTAACATAAACTCAGCATCTACATGGTGTGTGGATCTGAAATGGCATGTTCTGCCACATGCATTACCAGCTGTGGAGACAGTGAAGTAGAACCAACTCTGATTTCTTTGAATTTATTTGAACAGGAAAGCATCCCTCTTCCAGTCCACACCAATCCCACTATTTAAAATCAGTGGAATCAACCAAATGCCAAATGGATATGTACTTGAATAAATACCATGTTAAATAATAGGATTGTTTTGTTTTTCTTATAATTGAATTATTAATTAGTATTATAATGTAAACCTCTTTATGAACATATGGATAGATATGCCTCTATTAATATAAACTGGTCTGCTTCCTGATCTAAATCATTTTAGATCTTACTGATCTAAAATGTCAAGGCTACTCTGCCACAGCTAAGTAGCTCTTGGCTATTTGATACTGGTTACAAAAACTATTCTTAAATTAATTTATGATCCTGGCCATATATAAATCTAATATCCTGCAATGGATATTAGTAGTGATGCTTCACTCTGACCGAGTATCATCAGGAGTAATCAAGCACAGCAATACAGAGATTGTTCTCTGTAACACAAGTGACAAACAATTTCTGAACCAAACTTATATTTCCATGCTTGGTATAAAAACACAATGATGAAAAATAATAAATATTGGGATTGTAGTGCTGGCAAATTGAATAGCATTAAGAATTAAATGGTGGTGAGAAATGGGAACTGACACAATTGAAATGAAACTTTAAATATAGGTTTATTCACTGCAAGAGCTGTTTGAACCTAAAACAATTTTTTCGTCTTATCTGGCAACCTCTCTCCCTTTGAAATTGCTTGCAATTGCTAATTTCCAGGCTCTATCGGAGTATAAAGATGCAAAGGTATGTGGGTGCAGGAGAAAGCTTAACATCTGTGTTTGACTAAACTCTTCTATAGCCACCTCAGCATCTTTATTATTCACCAAATTGTGAATAAGCAACAGTTTCTTCCTTTTTTTTTTTTTTCCCTCTTTTTTTTTTTTTTCTTTTTTTCTCTTTTTCTTTTTGCAGAAAGCAAAGGCCCAAACCAGCTGATGACTTGGAACATTATGTAACCTAGGATGAATGGACAGATGAACAAAGTATCTTGTGGGAGCAGTTTAACAATTACTAAAACTTGTAACAATTTTTTCATAATAAGCCCTATCATCTACTACTAATAATACTAATACAAGCACTTATGGTAATAATAGCCCAAATTCAATAACAAGGCAGCAATAGTAGTTTTCTGTGTGTGTGTGTTCAAACCACTTTACATACATTATAAAGTCATGGATCATTTGCGAGTGCCTCAGGGAAAATAATGTGCTAAATGTTGTATAAGTATTATCTCGAAGTGTTGAACCCATTTGCTATGTGCTGATGCCACTTTCAGCTCATACTCCAGTTTGACTGGTAAAAAAAATACAGGAGCAATGAATTTTAAGCCAGACTTGCATTACTTTGGGCCTGCATTTCAAATTCACAGCATAATCAGGGAGCAGAAATGCCATAAGTGACCTTTGTCTCATCAGAAATTCAGACATCACAATGTTGATTGTGAAACACTTGCGGCATTACTCCCCAATGTACCATATTACTCCCCAATAAGTACCATATTTCAAAGATTACTAAAGCACATTGTTCCAAGTGTAGAATACCTTTGGGACAATTAAATCACCATTAGTGATGAGAAGAAGGGAAAAAAAAGGGGGGGGGGGGGGGGGAAGGGGCGGGGAGGAAGAATAAGAAAATCTAAGGATCAAATAAGCCACTCAAACTGGGACTTCTTATGTTTGGTGTAGGTAACCTGTTGCACAGGTGGGGGAGCTCAGACACAACAGAGAGGAAAGCAGCCCTTCCGGGGCTGTGCTTAGGTAAAACCCTAAAGGGACACCCACTGAGGACTCCCTAAGAAATAATAATAATAATAATCAAAAAATCATTTTAGCAGCAGTGGAGAGCAGGGAGTTAAATCTCTAAGCAATTTCAAGAATGCAGCCCAGATCTCCCAGCCCTGTGCTCAGTGCATCAATCACGAGAACTAGATACTTAAGTCAGTCCAATTATTTCCATTGATGTCCTTGAGCTTGATTAAGATCTGAGTTATGACTTTACATATTGTATGCTCAATGGGGGATCATTTAAACAATCAAGACTGGGCTGGGAGAGTGAATAGATGTTACCATGAGAGTGGAAACTAGCTTTCAGGGCCTGGCAGAGTGCTCTTGCCACTAGGCTACAACAATGGGTCTACAACACAGAGTATTGTGCAAAATTCTCTAAAAATAAAGGAATTCAGAAAAAAAGACAGCATAACGTTTCTCACCTTGGCTGTTAATTGCCCTTCCAAAGGGGGTGATACACATTTGAAGTCTATGAACTACCAAGATCATGATAAAGCCCAGGGATGTGCTCTATCACAAAGCTGGTCTAGAAGCAGGGATTTTTCCTTTGCCTGTGTTTTAAAAATAAAGCAGTTGTCACTAAATTTGGTGAGGAACCCAGTCTCCACTGTGTCTTGGATGACATTTCTGGGGTATTCTAGGTTCTGTCTAAAATCTGACCTTTTCCCTTCCAACTCACATCCGTGAATAAACTTTCTTTCACTGTTCTAATGCAGAGGGGCAACACTATTCTTAATTTCTTCTATTCTGTTTTTATATTTCAATCTTGAGAACAACCATACTGAAATAAATATTCTTACCAAGTATTCTGATGCACAGCCCCATCTAATGTAAACTGATGCATCTTTAGAGACTGTCCTGATGAGCTCAACAGCCATCAGACACAGAAGACCAGCTTGTTCTGTAGTGGTGATGAGACCATGGAGAACATCACCAGTGAGGGCAGTGAGGCTTGGATGTGATGTTGACATGGAGAGAAACAAATACCTAGCAGTTGTGGTTCAGTGACCACTGTTTTTCTTAGCACCAGCTATGAACAAAAAGGATGAAATTGAGTTGATGGGTTTAAGACGCTGTGACTACTTTATTTTTTTTTTTTTTATGATTAAAGTAGAAGGACAGAATACATAAATTTTGGAATAAAGAACAACACTTGGGACTGGTTGTTGCCTCTACAAGTCCTCTAAATTGAATAACCAAAGGTCCACTGTGAGGGAATCCAGCAATCCTCGCATGAGTCAACCTTTAAGTGACAAAGAAATATGTAAGTCTGTGGCTAGATACAAAACCTAAAAGTTTAGTTTGGTAATATTCAAGTTAATAACAATAGTAGCAGTAAGAAATTTTTATGCTTATCACAATCACTTTTAAAAAGTGATACAATAAATCAAGAATAGCGGGAAAAAATCCCCAATCTTATCCCCTTGTACAAATTAAATATCTCTGTTCTTTATTCTTCATGTGAAGTCAGCACTATGATTTATATTGTATTTTAGCATCCACAGTACTTTCAAAAGGAAAGCTTTCCTGTGCTGACAGAGGTCATGGGCACCTAAAGAGGCATGACTATGTTCCTCTCTGGAAAGCATTATTGATGAAGAGTTAAACAAATTATATGCAAGCTTGCAGTAGGGTTTCCAATCATAGCATCTACTACCCAAGAAAAGCAGCCGGGAAGTGACTGTAAATAATCAAAGCACGCATGCTAGCTTAAAAGCTCTCTCTACAATGCAAAGTGGAGAGCAGGATCTATCATGGGCTTGCACATGCTGTTTCTGCTGCACCAAACAGCTCTGGTCCATGCGGCTGGCTGCAACTCAACATCAGCAAACCCTGTATTTAGAAAGAATCAAAATAAAGCTGTCAGCAGGGCAATCTGTTCAGCTTGTTTCCTTTCTAGTCAGACTATTTGAACAAGAACTTATCTGTAGACTAAGATGCTGAGTGTGCTTGGGCTCTATCCCTCTGCAGTTTTGACAAAGTCCTTATTTTAGTTTCTGCTTGGAAGTAGACAAGGACACAGAGGATAAATCAGAATTTGTGACTGGATTTGTGACTTGCTATTTTCACACACTCATAATACTTGAATTTAACTAAAATTTTCATTTTCTTACTGGCTACAAAGATGTTCTCTTTCTAGTCTGTTCACAACTTATTCATATTCCAGCAAAGTTAAATGTATTTTTGTTCTGTATTAATTTGAAGAAAATACATTGGAGTTAGCTTAAGGTGCCAAAAATATTCAGTCATATCTGCAGTGGAATTCAGGTACCTGCACAGAAATGTCTACAAGCACTTTAGAAGCTACCAGTTTATTGAGACATCTGCTAGTAAATATAGCATGGGAACTGCAGAAGACTTGTGCAGCTTTTAGTTAGTAAATGGACGCCAGGCAGGATACACTGGGACATTTCAAATGGCACCAGAATGTTGAAATGCTTAAGCTTCTTCCCTTGAGGAACACAGCCATGGAATATAAGTTTCTAGATTCCTCAGCAAAAATAGAAATCAAACTAGTATTTCTAGTAAAATGTGGTAAATATTTCTGTGGCAGTGCATTGCTCTTTGTAAACTGTGAGAATCACAGAGGATATACGTTTAATGAATCTCACAACTTTACCATGCAACTATGTAAGATACTCATCAAATGTTGGCTATAGAAAGATGCTCCCCCAAATCAAATAACAATAGCTGTTTTGTTGTTATTGTTGTTGTTGTTTGTTTTGCTTTGTTTTGTTTTCCCTCCAGATGATTAAGGCTTCCTATATGTTGCAATATATAGGCAATATTTAACTTCATTAAAACTGTCTTCCCACAAGTACTGCCTTCAGAGCCTAACATATCACCATGCTGTGATCTGTGATCTCCAACGTGCTCCAGCTTAGGGTGCAGGGTCATAACATACAAACACAATGGTTACATAGAAGACAGGACAATATAGGGTTGTTGGGAAGCAGAATGCTTGTTGGGGGGTTACCCCTAGAATTTCTTTTTCTTTTTTCCTTTTTTCATTTACTATTGTAGGAACCTTTTGTGAGACAAAGTGAAAGCAGCTAGAGACGAAGAGCTAGAGTGGGGTGAGCATTCTTGGAAATGCCACAACCACTTAGGATGACAAGGTCAGTCTAGATGTGCTCCCTTTCTTCTGTTTGTGCTCTGATCTAATCAGCTGAATTAAGCAAAGGGGAGGGAAAGCATCCCTGCCACAAACACTCAATCTGTAAACTCCTTCATTTTCTCTCAGCCGGCGGGGAATGCAATCCGAACTGATCTGGACTTTTCCAGCTGCCAGGTTGCATGTTGTCATTACAAGTCCTTAACTTTCTTTGGCCCCATGTAAGGGCAAGAGAGAACAGTGAGGGAGAATGAATGGAAATATGTTGCAGATAAGGAACACCCCTGGGGAGCCCTCAGTGCCAGAATTCACAGTTTTTGTTTACCAAGATGTAAATATTCAAGAATAAAGGATTATTTGCCTGTCTATTCTTTTAGGTATTTTAATATCTTAGATAAATCCTCTCTTCTTGGGCTATAGATATATTAGGGAACATGATCCACACTCTGATGATAGCTGATGGCAATCAACCCCCAAATTAAGTGGAGAAAAGGAGAAAACTGAAGACAGCTTAATAGTGAATGCAGAAACTAATGTATAAATGTCAACACACTGCTTGCCAAAAGAAAAGATACCTTAATCCTCATAAAGAATTCCCCTTTAGCTCTTAGACGACCAGATTATGTGGTTTCCTAATGCTCTTCTATGTTGTCCTTTTTTTTTTTTTTCCTCCTTACTTTAGAAGTATAGAATTATTACTCTTTTTTCAGGTTCAAAGGGACCTCTGGAGGTGAACTAAGTTAATGTGTTCTCAAAGTATGGCCAACTTTGAAATTGTGCTAGGTTTATGCAATTTTTATTTTTTTTAATGTATTTATTCATTTATTTTTAATAACTCCAAGTTATACCCTGCCTCCTCAAGAAGAAATATATGCAGGTGTTAACATCCTGATTATGGCTTCCTGCCAGGAGGACTTTCTACCCCATGCAAGGATACCAGCGGGTTATGGTAAGGAGATCATCAGAATTAATCATGGAGAGCAAAACTGTGAAATAGCTATAGAGGGTTATTTTAAAGGAGTCTCTTCACATTTTATTTATGAATACTTTGTCCTCTCAAAGGCATTTGCTTTATTGAAAGAACAAACCAAGGGAGCAACAGTTATGGCAGACTGCAAATTTGGAAGCAAGTAAGAATCAACTGGGCAGCAAGTAGGTGGGCTTTATAGCCTATTCCACTGCATGAAATAGTTTGATGCAGGAAAAGGTGGCTCAGTTACTAAATTAGCTGAAGAATATCAGGAACAGACAAAATGACAATGACAGAGCTCTAGTACAAGCTCTTACATCAACTGTGAGATCCATCTGGTTTAATGAGGGCACTGCAGCAGACTTGAACAGGTCACCTTGGGTCCCTTTTATAGTCAATGAGAATCTAGTCGATAAAGTAAATGGAGTTTAGGACACAATTTGTGTCATCTTACAGAGGCATCTATGCTTGGTCAGTTGAATTGAAATCTGACTATGACATATATACCACAAAGCTCAATAATGCACATCTGGACACCTCAGACAGAGGCATCTATATTGAGAACAAATAAAATATTTTTATTAGATTAGACTATCAGTGGAGAATGTGTCAAGAAGTTCTTCATCTCATAGAATCATAGAATAATAGAATATCCTGAGTTGGAAGGGACCCACAAGGAACACTGAGTCCTTATCCTGGCTTCACACAGGACCACTCGTCAACTGACTGGCAATGTGGTGCTTGAGGCACCCCAGGATATGGTTGGCCCTTTTGGCTACCAGGGCATGCTGTTGACTCATGCTCATCTTGCTGTCTACCAGAATCCCCAGATCTCTTTCTGTGTGACTGATCTTCATCCTCTTGTCCCCCAGTATAGACAGGGTTGCCCCATCCCAGGTGCAGAATGAAACAGTCACCCTTGTAATCTAGCTCTTGCTGTTGTATTTGTAAATAACCTGTGCTCCCTTTCTGCCCATAACAGAAAGTTCAATAGTATTTCAAGTGGCATATACGGTAAGAAAGGTTTGCCACCTTTCTGCTGTTGTTTCTTCCTTTTATAGCCTCTTTTTGAACAACTGCTGAAAACTTCCACCTTGTTCATTTGCCCAAATTTCACTGAAACTTAAGATGTCTTTTGGATTTCTTCACAAGCTTCATCTTAGCTTCCCAAGCTCCTTGCAATTCAGCCTACCTCATTCATCTCTTGGTTTGGTTCATGTCCTCTTCCCTGTGTCTATTTTGTCAGTTGAGTTCATGTTGTGTCAACCTTTCCCCTTTTTTCTTATGCCCCTCTATCATCCTGAGTGACATTTTTTTCTGTTTGACATCATGACAAGGTTTGTAGTCCTTAGCTCCAGTCAAGAGTCCCATCTGCTAGATTTTCACTGTAACAATTTGCCTATAGTAAAATTGACCAGGGCAATTAAATAAGACATAGGGATTTCTGTCAACCATTCTAAGTTATCATAAATACATTATTTTTATTCATAGTTTTAACGGCCTTATGGAATTGTTGTACAGATGATTCATGGGATAAACATAGCCATATTTTGATCTCTGTGATAGCTTTAAAGAGACTGAAATCTAATTAAAAGACAGCGATGTATCAGCAATATGGGCTGATGCTAGCAACATAAGGCAATAAAAAGATGTTTTTGATTGACCTGATAGAGAAGGGAGGCTCTATTTTACATACATTAGAGTTATACAACTAGTAACAGACAAGATGGACTAAGACTTCCCTAAGGTCACAGTTCATAGCAATTGAAAGGAAGAGACACACTGTCAACTCGAGAGTCACATTTAGCAGAGCATAGTGGAAAGAAATGGCATTTCCCATGCCATTTGTGTATTTTCAGCCTTCCTCCACCATACTTAAGTTTTCTGCTTGAATAAATCATTGTGGAAGTCCCAACAGTAGGAGAGTGATGAATGGGAAGGCAGAATTTGAGTGAAAATGAGCTAATCTCCCCAACACATTAGAATAATAATTCTTTGTCAGGCCTAACATTCAATGAAAAATGACTCTTGCCAACACATTAGTCTAGAAAAGGAGGTTTTGATAATACAGTAGTGTAATGCTAAGACATTCATCTTTGAAACGAAGGAAAGTGAGAGGATTAGAGGATCACTTAGAATAATTCAGATGAAATGAAATACAGTTCATGGCAAGAGCTAACACAATAGCCCCAATCAAATATGATTTAGGCACAGTTAGAAGTAGTACTTTAATTACCGGCAATTGATTTAACTAAATAGTTTCCTGCAACTCTGCTACAGAGTGTAAAAAGGATTTTTTTTTTCCTTCAGTGACAACCATCCTTTTCCAATGGTTTCTTGGTGCCAAGGAAGAGAAGTAATAGTGCAAGTGGGAAGCTTTTAAGGAATAAGACATTTTGCCATCAGTAAACTATCAGACAGGAATTCATTTACTAGAAAGTGGCTTGGGATTGTATGTGAACAAGTGTGTCCTCAAATGCCAAATCACTGTTACAAAGGAGAAGATAAATGGGGGGCCTTTCCTGTTTTAGCCAATTCAGAGCTTTTTTTTTTTTTTTTTTTTTTTTTTTTTTTAAGGTAATACAACATCATGAAAACAATGTAGGTGCTGTGGCAACTTCTCAGAGGCTAAATGATTTGAGTGGGGAGTTTATCACTGCTGACACTAAGTGCCCTGAGCTATAGAATTCCTCCAGGATATTTAAAATATCTGCAGGGAGACAGGCAAAAAGACCGGAGGCTTAATTGTCCCCTTGTGTACACAGTTTAAACTAACATGTCTTCCTCAATATATGGGAGGCAGACTGATGTTCCTGCATGTCCTCACTATGAATTAAAAAGTGAGTGTTTGAGAAAAAGATTAGGTAACAGAGAGATTTGACACCTTCACCTCTATCCTCTAGCATCTAAATGCACAGCATATTTATTGTCTGCCTAGACGTAAATTATGCCCTTCACAACATTGATTCCAGATGCATTCAAACTTCAGAACACCAAGCAACCTGCTGAAGTAACTTTTATTTTTACCCTTGAGTTGTCAGTAGCTGATGTGAATATCTGAAAGTACTTCATCTAGGAGCAGCAATTTTGAATATTCATAGCATTAATTGAAACAACTCTGTACTGAGCTTCTGAATTTAAGTGACCTGGAAGATTCATGCATGTCAATGACTGGAGGGAAGAACCATGTATGTACTTCAAGGGATGCTTACTGCTCCACTCCAGGATGTCAAATCCTGGTGGACTCTGCAATGGATACATTAGCAGGACTTGAAGATAGTGAAAGGGTTTAATGATTATACACTGAGGGAACAATAATGCACAGTGCTCCTTATGGTGAAACATTTGCAAAGAAGAGCAGAAAAAAATAAGAAATGTGGTGTTCTCTCTGTGAAGCGAGCATTGAGAGCATAGCAGTACTACTTCTAGATCAGTCTAAAAAGGTGAAAGGGAGGATATGTGTTATGGGTACATAAAATCCTGGTGCTAACAGGTTAGAGTTCAGGATGTGCCTCCCTGTACCCAGTTTTCACCCCTGTAATTAAGTTTTGCTGAACTCATTGTTTGGGAAGGGCACTCAGCATCAGTCACCAACCTTCATTCCAGATTTGCCCACTTTTCCTTGTCATTGGAAGTAGTTATAGCCAATCTAAATTCAAATACTTGCTATATCAAAGGTACCCTTCCAAATAATTCAACTGCCAGAAGCCAGATACAAATGGCAATCATTTCAAGGCTTATAGTTACCTTAAGTGTTTCCTTTTAAATAAGCGGGACGGTAGCTAGAAGAGGTGGGCACCCCTGCTTTAAGCACAAGATGAACTAAAGATCAAGATAATTTCTAAATTGTTCTAATCTCATGCCTCAGTGCTTTAAAGGAGCCCTTTAAAGTCAATTTACTCTTTGACCATTGACTAAAATCTAATAACTTTGGCAGCAAATGAAGTGTGAAATGCTGTCAAAAGCACCTCAATAAAACCTTGTGTGGTAAGTCTGTAGAGAAAGCTGTAGCTTCTCAAATGATGGCTTTACAAACCAACATACTTTCCAGTGAAAGACATTTGCAACATCAACCACACCTTAGATTTTGAGTCCAAAATAAGGAAAACTCCTACATGATGGCAAACAGATTGATGTTATCAATCCTTCGTTTTATTTTTTTTCCTTCCAGAACTATATACGCAGTTAATCAATAATTAGTTATTAAACATAGTCTTCTGTTTACCCAAGGAGTTCCACAGTGACTTCAAGAGTTGATATTAATATCTCAGACTTCTTTGCATTATTTTTCACCTTAATAAAAGTTTTAGTGCAATTTTCTTTCAAAGTATACATCAAATCATAGACCATAAGTTGCAAAATCCAAGACTCATCTTCATGGTTTTATTCTATAGCTAGTATTATCTCTTGAGGCTGCAGCAAACAATGTATGTATGAGCTTGTATGTAACATGGTAGAAGATTGATTTTTGTATTCAGGAGTCCTTCATTCTTAGTCCATTTTTTCTTCAAATTCAATGTGTGACAGTATATTTTTTGACATACTCAGTTTTCCCAGCCTCTGATACATTAAGAATAACACAGTCTAGCAATGTTACTTTGTGAATGAATTGAGTGATATGTATAAATGCAGAGGCTAGCAGACTTTCATCCAACCACTATCTGAAAATTGAAATTATCATCAAGGCTCTTCAAATTAATTTTTATTTTTTTTTTCATTGCAAATGAAATTATATTTTTAATTTTCTTTTCCTCTGGACTAGATTTTTTTTTTTTTTTTTTCCTCAAGAACCAAAATAAAATAAAATTTCTTTTCTTTTTCCCTCTTCTCTTTATTTTATATTTTCCCTTTCATTATACAGGTCATTAGTATTTTATACCTCTTTCTGAATTATTATGAGATCTTTGAATGTAAGGCACAATGTAAGCATGAAGTACTAGCTCATGTATATTACAATCATAGTATCAGGCAGAACTCAATAAGCAGAGGGCATATCTGATAATGCCTCATATTCTGTCAGAATAAGGAAAAAGTACATGACAAAAAAGCTTAGAGGTGACCCATAGGGAAAGTAATAACTTTTAACAAATCTGGCATTTGTTCCCAGTAGAAAAATAATGAATTCAAGAGAAAAATGAAGAGAAATTAAAGAAAAAGTTATGTCTTGTAAAATATTTAGAGACAAGTTCAGTTATTACTGAAGAAGATAGTTTAGTGGGGACTGCTAGTGTTAGGTCAGAGGTTGGACTCGATGATCTTGAGGTCTCTTCCAACCTAGAAATTCTGTGATTCTGTGATTCTGTGATAGCAGATCTTTACAGAACTGGCATTTTATTTTTTTTTCTTTTATGTTTAGTCAGATAGCAACAGCAATTACAGAATTAACAGAAGCCATATTTCTTCCCCTTTGTCAGCAAAGGCATCACAAATGTTACAGTTGAACTTGAAGCATAGTTGTGTGTTGTTTTTGTTTGTTTTTGTTTTTGTTTTTGTTTTTTCCTCTTTAGATTGTTTTCATATCCGAACAAATATAAATGGCAGTTTTTGAAAAACACTGAACTACGTATTTCTTTTCACATTCAACATTATCAAATGTGTCTATTGAAATTGCTTTCTGAATTCCTACAACATGTAGGAGATTGAATTTCCCTGTATAACTCAGATGTCTTAACTGAGTCCAAAGATCACAAGGTGATAGACCAGGTGTTCTGAGAAAGTTTACCAACTAGGAACTGCTTTTCTGGTGAACAAAAAGAAAAACTCATATCAGATCTCTTCCAAGAACATGCTAAACATCATATATCCTGAGAGAGGAACTGGCACAACCCAGGAGGTGGTACAAAACACAGATACAAAGAGGGTCATAGAATCTTGGGCAAAATGGCAAAGGCAGGTCTCTAACTTAGTTATAAGGTTCTTCTTGTTTGTTTTTCCTTACAAAGGCCTATAGGGAGTTTAAAAAGATTATTGCAGTGGTGTGGGAAGAACTAGCTTTCTCTGCATCACTTGTGAAGCAGTGGCAGGAAAGTTAAATATCTGGATTTCTCTTCCTCACTGAGTTGTTCTACACTTCCCACTTATTCTGATGTTGTGCCAGTGTTGATTTAGTGAGTGATTTGGTGTGTACAAATATGGCTAATGAGGACTGCAGCAGCTTTCATGGGCCCACCCAAACTCCAATAGCCTTTTACATGCTGGCAACCATTGTGCTTTCCCTCATGTTTAGTGAAAGTTCTGTTTAACTTATGAAGGTATAGAGTAGGGTCAGTAAGAATCACTCTACACATGGTCAAGATCTGCAAAAGCTTTCATAGGATGAAAAAATAAATAGAAGTGCTTTTTAACAAGGAAAAGAGATGATTTAAAGAAGAAGTGAATGAAATCTGTATACATACCAAAAGCATGTAGAAGGTGACTGCAAAGCAAATCTTCTCTGTAGAAACTCGATGAAATCAAGGAACTCAATTCCTTCCCTTCTGTGGTTCTCACAGTGGTAATATGGTTCTAGGCTTACTAGAAGCCAGTACTTGTCATAGAATCATGGAAGACCCCAAATTGGATCCAGGGAAGACCCACAAGGATCATCAAGTCCAAATCCTGGCTCCACTCATGACCACCCAAAAATCAAACTGGCAGGCTTGGTGATGGCAAACCTGTTCCAGTGTCCAGCCACCCTTTCAGTAAATAACTGATTCCTAATTTCCAAGGTACAATAATATGTTGATTAGTATTTACTTTACTTGAAAGGTTGTTCAAGTAAAGTACTTAGCTTTACTTGAAAGGTTGGGTGATCCTTCAAGTAAGGAGGCTGGGCAGACATTCAAATGGTTTGAGAACTTTGGATGCAGCTGCATTTACATGAAACCTTATCCTTAAATTTCTGAAGTCTAAAGTTCAAAGTTCCATTTGCTTAGAAAGCACAAAGATGGTTATGCTTCGCAAGAAAAACAAACAAAATCACTTTGCCACTGCATGTTGCCTAATCCCAATGACATAGTGTGCCATTCACTGCAAAGACAGCTCAAGCTGCCTTAAGGAACAGAAATGGCAAAATTGGGTGAAACACACTATTAAGGCGCACAGATATCATCATCATCATCATCATCATCATGGAGGAAGGTTTACTGAGCTATTCATATTGTTGTGCTGATATTGCTAATATTGCTCCCTGTACGCACAGCAGCACAAAACTGACTTCATTACTGCATTGTAGACCTACTTCTCATTTTATAGTTTGTATTTCAGATCTTGAAGCTGGCTCACAGCATTCATTCCATTTTGTCATTCCTACTCATATCACCTTGAGATGTAGTTTCAGCATTTTTCCATCTCCATTTTGAGACTGATTCAGCTCATGCTTCGCTTTTGAAAAGCGGGCAAGTCTATTACATAGATCCATGGTTGCACTAGATAGAAAAGACCCTTTAGGTCAGGCTGCCACTTTTCTATCACCTCCTTGTGGCTCCCCAGAGCAGGCCCTCTCCAATTTAAGTTTCCCAAGCAGTAACATTGCCACTGCTTCCCCAGTAAAGATATTTCACAGGCTGTCAGATCTTATCAGCTGGGAACTATTCCCAAAATTTAGATGATATTTTCTCTGTTATAAATTCATTCAGTTGCTCCAGGTTAGTATTTCTAATGTAAGGATTTTTATTATTTATTTATTTATTTATTTATTTTTTCTAATATAGCCATAATCATTTGTGTCTGTCTCTGGTCTTTTCTGCTTTCAGTTGAATTCTTTTAAATAATCCATTCTTTTCTGCTTTCAGTTGAATTCTTTTAAAAAATCCATTACACATATTCAGGTGGTGATTGTGTTAAATGGTTAAGCTAATTCTTACGTACGATAACATGAATAGTTGCTAGGTGTGGAATTATGGATACAGTTTGTTTCTAGCCTATGTTATTTTTTTTCCTTAGGTTAAGGACCATTTATTTTATTTTTTTCTCCAAAAGACAACCACCTCTGTTGTCTTCTGATCACTTTTTTCTTTTCTTCATTTTTCTCTAAAGTCCTTTTTTCTTGTTGTATTTTTCTGTGGGGAGTGGTCTCTATCCCTAACCAATAAGATGTTTCCTTTTCTTGAAGTCTGTTCAAGATTTCAATAAAGCCATCCTTTTCAGTGTTAGGCCAAAAATAAGACCTAGAAAATAAGATGAAAAGATCACATGATCTCATACTAGAGATGGAAGAAAGATCTACTAATTTTATCTGAATATTAACTGACCTTTATTTTAGTTGGTGCCCTAGGGACTTATCAATTCTTACATGTACTGTTTGCTTTCCCACCTCAATCTTTTGAATTCCTCAATGGTGCATCTGTTCTGATGAAAACTGTGTATGCATCTCCATGGAACAACAAAATGGTAATGTTTCCTTTTGTATCCCTTCCTCACAAAGTGAAATACAGTAGGACATAACAGAAATTTGTGTTCTATTCAGTAAATCTAATATACTGGATACCTGCCAGTGTCAATACATTCTGGGATATAAAGAAATAATAAGACACTTTATTAAGTAAGAAATATGACAGCTTACCCTACTTCTCTCATATATGAACATATGCTTGGACTATTCTTTTTCTCAAAATAATTCAGGCCAATCCTTGGTCCCTTTCTGAATATCTCCTTAAGGAAACAAACATCCAGTAGAGTGTTCTATTTTTTATGATCTTATTCTTGCTTTACCTGTATGCATTATTCTGAGTTTGTTTCACAAAAGCATGCTGAAAGATATGCTATAGTCTGTTGGATGACTGATCTTATTTTTCTATTATTACTTTTGTTTTGCAAAACTGTCCAAATCATCACAGCACACAATGAGGAACTGTGATGAGCTTTAGTTCTTGCGAAATGCACTGTCTTATCACTTTCTTTAGAATGGATTGCTTTTTCTCTTAAGAAATTAACTCTTGAAATAGAGATGCCTACTGTATCAGGTTGAGGGTTATTGACTCTAGTTATTGACACTGTTCCAGAGGAGCGTTGGAAGGGTAAGCATAACACCAGAAAAGAGATAGAAGCTAAGAAATGCAAGCATTAACAATTTCAATTGTATTACTGCTATTATTGTGACCTTTTCTGTACATAAGCACTCTATCTATATTATTATCTTTGTTTTTCTGTAATAACTAGAACTAGATTAATGATGATTCTTGAATTAGACTGTTAAGATTTAAATTATGCTAACAATAAATTCTTGGCTGTGCTTAATGTATGTGTAAAGTATGCTTCCCCTGTGCACATAAACAAGCTTTTGAACATAAAAGCATTCAACCTGACTAACCACTTTCAGACTTACAGTTCATGTCATAACTTCTAGTTGACATATACAGATAGGAAACCAGCTCATGGAACTGGCACCGAACAGTATTTAGCTAAAATATCTGTGTACAGAGTAGAAGAGAGATTTGATGTCATCCTGGCAATCTGTTCTTACATCAGAGTTCTAGACTGAATCAGGGGTGAAGTTTTAGGGATGAGCTAAAAATAGTCCCTATGTGTCATACTTTGGTTTCTATTGTAGAGCTTGGAAGACCACAAACTGAACTCTGGAAGAAACTAGACAAGAAGAGGTTAGGGCCTCAGCCAAAGCACTACAGCTGCAAATTGGCATGCAGACCATGGCACTGGTTTGGAGTGGGGGTAAGTAAAAAGCTGTAAGATGTGGATAGTCTGAACACAACATCCATAAAAAACAACCCTTATTCAGTGCAGATCCACTCTTGCTCTCTGAGTTATTTCTTAAAACAGCCTGTGAGAGAATGTCTGGAATGTATGGAGCTCTGCCACAGGGTGGATAATGAGTAGGTCAAGAGTAAGGATTGGTAAGGACTACAGGATAGAATAATCTTCCCCTTCTGCTCAGCCCTTACAAGACCTCACCTGGAGTATTGTGTCTAGTCCTGAGCTCCCTGGTGCAAGAGAGACATGGAGCTGCTGGAGCAATTCAAGCAAAAGGCTACTAAAATGATTAATGCATCCTCATGTGAGGAAAGGCTGAGGGAGCTGGGCCTGTTCAGCCTGGAGAAGAGAAGTCTCAGGGGGGATCTGATCAATGTATTTTGGAAGGGAAAGTGTCAAAGCAAAAAGATGGGGACAGACTCTTCTCAGTGATTTCCAGTGATAGAATGAGAAGCAAAAGGCACAAACTGAAACAAAGGAAGTCTGAACACAAAGAAAAACATCTTTACTGTGAGGGTGACAGAGCATTGGAATGGGTTTCCCAGAGAGGTTGCGGAGTCTCCTTCCCTGGAGATACTTAAAAGCTGTCTGGACATAGCCCCAGGTTATATCCTGAAGGGAACCCTGCCCAAGCAGAGAGGTTGGACTAGATGATCCCCAGAGGTCCCTTCTAACTGCAACCATTCTGTGATTCTGTGTATCTAAGGAAAACTGGAAAGCTGTTCTATCTCCTACATGTCAAAAGTGCTCAGGAAACTTAGGTACATGACCTTCTTCCAAAATTCCCTGCCTTCTTGCATAATGGGATGTTTGTTCCTTAGCTTTCAAAAATTCCTGGCTTGCTGACAACAATGCCATGTTGCTCTCTCAAGCATGTGGTTGGATAGGCAATATTCCCAATGGAGACCAGGCTCTGTTTTAACAGATTGTCCCTTAATTGGGACAAACTGACAATCATAACTCAAACTGAGAATCTGAATAGGGCCAATGCAGATATAAGACAAGCTGCAAAGTGTCATATGAAGCATCTTTCATGAACTTTTTGAGGTTGTGCTGATACTGGAACAACTGGGAGAATTGGTATATCTTTCAGCAGCTCCAGGGGTTTGTCTTTGTCTCTTTCTGTTCCCAGAGATGAATATTTTCAAAGTAACACAACATCCCAGTCATAAAATTTGTGCTTGAAAAAGTCAAAACAAGCAAGTTTCTGAGAATGTTTTAAGTAACTCCAAAACAATATCTGCATTGAGACACTTTGAAGTTGATTAGTACATTTCCAATGAAAAAATTTTATGAAAATATTCTGCCAAATACTTTCTCTTTCACCTCAGTCTTATCTGAAATCATTTTTAAGCTGTAGTTATTTGGAACAGGAAAGTATCATTGTTACATCTTCAGTGATCTAAATTACTGTTTTGCCATTGGGATAAAGAAAAGAGGAAGCTTTTCTAAAGAGGCAATAGGAGTAGGATACAAACATTGTTGCACTGCCAGCAATGTTCAATCCTTTTCACCAAATGTTTGAAAAAGAAAAAGAAAATCTTTGAAATTAAAAGAATAAGGAATGAAAAGAAAATGCCACAAAGCTTAATTTAATTTTCAAAATTGTAAAGAAAAAAGGAACACTGAACAGGCAAAATTATGTTAATTCCATCAAATTCAGTGGTAATAATCAGGTCCCACAGACTTAGTCCTTAGAAAGTAGTACATATGCATCTGCCCTGAATATGCAATTAAGCACAATCTCATCAATTCCTGAGCTATGGGCTGGCAGTGCTTATATACGTTGAACGTCAAACAGCAACAAGACGTGTTTTTTGTTTTTATTATGATTTTGCTTACAAAATACCTGGAAACTTCCTTTATCTAAAATGTTTTATAAACATGTCATAATTTCTCTACTCAGAAAAAACAGTTAAGTAATAAATGTTTACATTTGCTGTATTAATTTTTTTCAGTGTGAAATATTAATGCTAGATTTTCCTTCCATAGATAAAAACATTTGCTTATAAATATTTTCAGGCTTTATATTCCAGCAGCTTTTGAGTACTTGCACAGAAGTGGCCAAGAATTCTATTTGATACAGTTGTGTTTGCATTAGATGTCAGTCAAATTCTATTAATCCAGCTAAATTGCTGTATGAATAGGGAATGGGAGATTAAATTGTTGATACAGTGGAACAAGGCAGAAGAAGACACTAAATATTTAATACATTGGCAGCAGGACTTTGGTAACATTTGACTCATTGAACAAACTAGCTGGCTTTCCCTATATGTAATCTGGCATGAAATCGTTTCTGAAAAAAAAAAAAAAAAAAAAAAAAAAAAAAAAAAAATCTGTTGCAAAATTCAGATCAGCTGCATAACTTTGGGAAAGAGCTATTGAGGAGATCTTAGGCCATAAGAGTCCAGCTTCATACTCATATCCAGAAGAAAACCCTGTGCTCATGAAGATGATGATCAGAGTCTTCTAAAACCTGACCACAGTCTAATTTAAACGAAATGACATTTGCCTCTCAGGTTTACATGTATTCTGGTCCCAATAGCAGTCTTGATGGGGATACTAGGAGAAGAAGACCACTCCCTGACCCCTTAAATAAGTGAGCTCACTTCCGAGCTCAGTATGGCATCAGCCCTTCTGAGACTCCGTACATCCCAAAGGAACGTTGAGCTTGTACAAAGCTCAAATATTTTACATAATATGATACTGTTCAAGCCAGCAGCAACTATCCACTCTAGGCAAAACAAAGAATTACTAGCCTGATCTACTGTGTAGACCCACATGGGAAACATTTTTATTTCTATGGGAAATGCACAAAAATCCCTTTTGGGATATTTTAATATCTTGGCTTTATATCTTGGAGGAAGAGTTCCATTGGTGTGCTTTCAGTACCTTCTAGCAGGATAACAATTTCCAGTTCTCTGAGCACCTGGTCTCAGACCTTGTAAATTTTACCAGTTTTGATATTTTTAGTCTTGTACTAATTGCTATTATTCAGTGAGTATGTGCATGTTCAGGCTACTCACTTTCTCTTAGGACTAACATTTTCCCCTTAAATGTATGCTATTGCCTGCTGCCAGAGACACAAACCCTGGGCTGGATGAATATTTGGTCTGCTCTCGTACTTATGAACTTACAATTCTGAAGTTTCACAAATGTGACAGCTGCTCATCTCTCCATGATGATGAAGTCAGATGATTATCATGGCTCAGGTGCTGTATCTTCTCTGGACCTCTTCCCATAGCAGTAAGTAATGAACGTAGGCTGCTTTGTTGTTGTTTCATTTGTTTGGTTGGTTTTATAGGCTTTCTTTGTACTGATTTATGTCCATTCATATGCAAGAGAGAGAGGGGAAAAAGAAGTGCATGCTTCATTTGGATCAGAATATGGTGAGTTTCATGCATGTTTACTGTCATCATTATACTGCCCTCAAGAAACAAACCATGATTACAGAGTTCCCACAAGGCTCAGTCTCTGAGAAAGGATATGAAAAAAATCTCATTTTGAGGGAGAAACACACTAGTTCTGAATGTGGCAGTGCCAGAAAAAAAAAAAAAAAAAAAAAAAAAAAAAAAGTCAGTATTGTCACCTGCTCAAACTAAGGATGTTTAAATATTCATGATGCCAAATACAACTGCATTACTACCTTGGCTGAACATCTCAGAGGTTGTATTCCAATAAAGTTATTTATAAGGTCTTTTTCTTCAATGTTTTAAATACAGCTGTATGTATGCAGGGTCAATTTTATCAAATAGTTTGCAGATGGTGAAAATGGTCTCAAGGCTGGCTTAATATTTGTGGAAAACAAAGTTGAGTGTGGATGTTGGGATGTCAAATAATATGGGAACACACACAGATTACAATACAGTCAAAGCTTTCAACCATTTAAGCAATAATGAAGGGGTTTAAGGAGATGAAGACCATGTGTGGTTAGCCTGTGGTGACAGTCCCACAGTAACACCACTAAGAAAAATAAAACAGGGAAGATATTTATACCACTTAAATTGACACTTGAGCTCAGCTATTGTTCCGAATGAGACTTCTAGAGGAACTAATCTTTCTCCATTGGATATTTAGGGTTGTGAGACTCCTATTCAACACACCTAAATTGGGCACAGAAACTAGGCAGGTTAGTCTATTATGAAAACATTAGGATCTACTTCTAAACCACACACTTCTGTAAACACTCTTATTCTGAATTCAGACTGGATGTTTATTTTCCATTTCTTTTAAAACTTTTTTTCTAAAACGACATAAAATAAACTGAAAGACACTTTTGCAACAGAATAAGAGCAGCCACCAGTATAATTATCATGCTTTCCTGTGAAAAAAAGGACTGAAAGGGAGAGTGAAATGCCCTGAAAAAAAAGACAAAAATTGTCAGCCATGGATTTGTGGGTATTAATGCTTTTTCTCATTACAAGCAGGTGGAAGTGCTGCTCTAAACAATAGCAATAGGTAGGCCTCAAAATAATTTGTATTCAAATGCTTTACCGTTCAAAGATTTCTTGCATAGAGGATTATGCAAAATAGATCTGTGCCTATTCTTCACTCAGTAAATAGGTTATATAAATTTTCAGTGGTATTTCACTATGCATTCCATTTTGCTGACCAGTAAGGTGAGTGCATATACATAATATTTCCTTGGAACAGATCTGAGTATAATGTCATCCAAAATAAATTCTGCTTTGCCACGGACAGAGGAGAAACATTCTTTTCCTCTGCAGTTAGCTAGACTGGAGGAAGAAAACCCCAGTTATATGCAATGCTTCATCCAAACTAGAGAAGTAAGAGAACCTGACATTTCTTGCTGTCTGCCTTTTATGCTAGGGGTTAGAACAGAAATGAATCTTTCTGCACAGAACTCTGCAATGCATGGATCCAAAGGCTTGACATATAAAACTTGGATTAAAACAGAATTTCAGAAACTTTTGAAAGCTAATCTGTTGTTCTGAAATAAAAAATTGAATCCCATCTCCATTCCCCAGCTGATAACACCCTGTTTAAGACCCCACTCCTGGACAGCAATCAAAGTGACCTGGGGTCATCCTTTCTTTATTCTGTGTTATTTTTGGTCTTCCCTTAACCACTTGTCTTGGCAACAAAATATTTAATATTTTGACATTTTATATCTAGTTCTCAGCCATCAATTCTGTACCAGTGAAGAGACACAGATTACTTTTATTTTCTGGGTATTGGTTCAGCCTCTGGAAACTCAGCAGTTTCTACGTTAAATACCCATTGGTCAGGCTTTCAAAATAGATTTTCAGTCACAATAACCAGAACAGATTTGGTTGTCAAATAATTATGAGAAGTTGTCAGGGGCAGGACTGGGCAGGTGGGGTACACATGTTCTTTTGGGGTAGTCCTTGGCGAAATAGGCTACCTAGAAAAAGGGGATGAATGATACATGAAAACTTTACACAGCTGGTTGAAACGGCTACCCCACAGCAGGCACAGCCTGGTCTTCCCTCTTCAACCCCAGTTGGGCACATCCCCGAACTGAGAGCTATGCACATACACCAGCACACAAGTGCAAGGAAGGTTCTAGAATTTGGAGCATTTCTACAGCAAGTAAACAACCTCAAACTCAGTTTGGTTTACCACCCCAAGGTAAACATGGCATGAGGAAGACAGAAAAGACCAAACAGGCATTGAACCACTGCTTAAAGTTACCTGAGAAAAAGCTGTTTGGGATTCTGAACTGTGGCTGCAGCTCCTGGCCCTACCTCAAACTATGCATGTCACCTTGGGCAAGTCACTATGTACTTAACATGTCTTACTGCTGTACGTTAAAAAGGGGGGAATTAACACTTCATTTCCTCACTGTTTTCCTTACTGACAAAGAACTGCAAAATCATCTATGAACACAGTCTACAATGTCTAATAAGGAGACTAAGGTCTGTCATGGATGCTGTAATTGCTTGTGTGTTGTGAACTATAAATAATAACTATACACTCTGTTATTTGAAAGAATAGACTATATCTGCCATAATATGCTGCTGCTTTAAAATTAGTATGCTTCAACTAGAAAAAGCAGGCATCATTTTTCACCCTAAATTCTGTCACGGATCTTTTTTTTTTTTTTTTCCTGAAAAAAAAGGAGAAAAAAAAAAGATACGTAACATCCTAGAGCTATCTGCATATTCTGATTAGTGAATACCATGAGATATGCATAGACACTCTGCAAAGCACTTTTCTACCTGATAGGATAACTATATTCAAGAAAGGTAGAAATGAGACAGGTGAATTTAACACATTTACAACTTAATGGCAGTGTTTGGCTCACTTCCCTTCCCAGCACCAAGAGGACTTTTGTTTCTCATTGTTGTTGAGTTTCTGCCATTGAGCAACAGAAGTCAAGTGACCCTTCAAATAAGAATGTTGAAGATTGGGAAGTTTTGTTGTTGGTGGTGTTTTTTGTTTGTTTGTTTGTTTGTTTGTTCCTCTACCAAGACTTTGATACTGAATGGGACATCTCAAATGCTGGACTGGGACTGTGACGTCGTCCCAACTGGAAGAGATGAGAGCAAGAAACCCAGCTTTCACTTAGAGTAGATAGCCCTGGATTTCTAGACCTAGGTTCCTGTCCATCCTCCACATACATACAGCACCAGCTAATGCTTCCTTTCACACTTCATCCTCCCAACCTCTGTAATTTACAGACTTCAGAAGTTTTAATTGAAAGATACTATAAACCATCAACTAGTGTTGTTTCAGACCAGAGTCTAGATGGAGGTGTTTAGAAACACAGAGCAATGCTAGGCTGTAATTCCCATCACACTCGGAACTGAGCACAGCAGGAAAGCAGAGGAACTATCCACTGTAAACATTCACTGTAACTTTGACCATACTGAGCTCACTGAAGAATAATGTATTTTATATGCCTTTCCTAGCAGCTCCCAGGTTTAGTTTCTCTGAACTTGCTTTATAACAAATGCCTGAGAAACTTCCAAGGTAAAACTGGAAAATATCACACACTATACCATAGCCATCTCTGTTTAAATCTGTTTTGTACAGAGGCAGCCTCACCTCCAGTACTTTACACTGGTGTTATCTGATCCTGAACATCTGCAGATAAGCATAGGATGTGGTGGGAATGGAGGACTTTACACACTGGCACTCAGAAGGAACTGGGCACTGCGCTTGGCTCTGCAACTAGTCTTTGAGCAAATCAGTTTGGGCTCAATAAAAATAACTTATATAATTTACATAATTTAATATTGCATTTTCACTTATACATTTACCATTATTCATTTAAATTCTCATTTATAAATAAATTTTGAATTATGTAATTATAAAATAACAAAATATAATATTATATTTTATCAAACGAGTACCTATGCACAGGGATCTAGAGCCATCTGAAGGATAAGCCACAGTTTCCAGGTCCAGTTCAGAAAATATGTGTACCTCTTGTAAGACCTTTGTCAAATCTGCCAGCCCCATGTGGATGTTTCAAGTACCTTAGGGCATCTCAAATCACAACAGATACATATATTTCAGCAGTTGAACTGAGCTCTGAATCTCTGTTTTTCCCCATCACTCTGGCCTGATCAGCATAATGCTGAAACCTGGAAAATGCTGCTGCAGTGCACATAACAAGCAAAGGATCATAAAAATTTCTTCAGGAAAAGAGAAAAAGCAGTATGCATTAAGCTATCAAATCAGGCTTGTCTCTATCCACGTAGGATTAATTATTCTCATTTGTGTACTTGTCAATGTTGCATACAGGATTATTTTAATTTAAAATGTGAGCACATAACCACCTCACCTCTCCTCTTCTACTCATAATGGAGCCTTCCCATCCCCTGAAACTCCAGAACGCAAAATTAATTCTGCAACATCTGGAGTCTATGGTTAGGAGTGACAACTTTCTCCACTCTTCTTTCCAGTCAATTGCTCCCCGACAGTGGAAAAAAAAAAATCTTCTTCAGAAACTAGGCAGTTAGTCTGCATGGGAAATGAAATGCAGTCATGAAAGAGCAAGGACACCTGGATGATTTTCTCTTTCCAAAGAAAGGACGTAATCAAGCCAAAGGAAGTAGAATTTCTTTCTACAATGAATTAGATGAGGCAGGTCCAAAACCTCACCAGGAATGGAACTCTAACCTCACATTTTGGTGTCCGCTAACACAATGGAACATGAGTGCGTGTGGTTGTGCATTTTTACAATTTTTTTTGCACATATTAGAAAGAATTCCCACACCTCCAAAAATTTCAGTGAACGGTTCCACACAACTAGGGAATTGTTTTTGTTATAGAGATATATTGGTCAATTTTAAGCAGTTTCTACCAGAAGGAGCTCAGCTCTCAACAGAGACTTAGGGAAGACCTACTTTTCAGAACACCCTGGAGCTCCTGTGCCTTCTATCCATCCTGCCATGCTTAGAAACAAGAAATCCAAGAAACACAAGCTTGAGATAGACTTTTCAGGTCTTATAGAGTGTTTTTCTTGGTCATAAGAACTCTCTGGGCATGGACTTTCCTTGATTTCTATGTTCTAGTAGATTTCATGATTGTCTTTGAAAATTGGGATACTACATGCTTCACTTAGGGAAAATAAATACATAATCTTTTTTGCCCTTATTTTCATGAAAATATTGGGCAGGGTATTTGTTTATCATTTTGTTATTTGTTTTACTGGTAATTAGGATAACTTGTTCCAATTCAGAATTCACATTATTTTGAAAACAGGCAGACAAAACCTTCTTGGAAAATAAAATATGTCTCATAAGACTGATATTTCTCTTGAAAACCACCCACCAGCTGGGAATTAGATGAAATGTGTTGGCAATATGGATCCTAAAAGACATCTTGATATGCTCTACAGCACTGTGGGGAGGGGGAGAAAGTATTTGGATAGGGAGGATAGAGAGGAGACATTTGGATGTGAATGGGTAGGAATACAGTAGCAAAAATGTCTATTCCTGTACAGCTGAAAACATACTAGCAAAAACACCTACTCCTGTACAGCTGACAACTTTTCTTGATGATGTACAGCATGTGTCTTACAGTAACTCAGATCTGCTTTAAGCCATGTACAAATTGTCCAAGATGCACACAGTGTTATTCATCTGGGTTTCATATTTCCTGCATAATTATGTCACAGCCATCCTATGCATTCTTTCTTTATTGAAATTTACATTCAGGAAGTATCTAAATGTAATGCCAAAAAAGGATTTCATCTCATGATAGGGCCTATGTCTAGTTTCAGGGAAATTGTTGGCAAAACCTCCACCAATCTGGGCAGGGAAGATGATCTGGGATAATGCAATTCAAGTACTGTGAAATCATGGAGTCTACAATGCAATTTCCATTTTTCTTGTCTCCTTTTCAATTAGGATTCACCAGAAGCAAAATGAGTTTCCAAAGGAAACAGTCTTGCTTGGGTTAAGTAAGAACATTAGGACCACTAAATGCTTCCTAGTAATTCTTCTGTCTGTCTTCTGACTTTACATAGACCATGTCCTTCCAATTTTCTTTCCAATTTCCATGCAAGGGAGCTGGGGCCTTCCCACTGCACAGTATACCTCTACAGCTCTCTGAATTGGCATAGAAAGTAGACATTCACAACCACAGAAAAATTGATTTGTTGACCCAGAAACATTGAAACTTCATCTTTTCAAGAAGCTGAAAACTTACATGGTATCTAATTTTACATTTTCTCTCCTTCTCTCAAAAAAAAAAAAAAAGTTTTTTTTTTTTTTTTTTTTTTTTTTCCTGGGCATACTTAATTTTATTTTATTTTTTTTTTTTCAACCAGAACAATGATAAATCCATCAGAATGGATTCATCAGACATGGATCTATCTCCTATTTGTTTCTGTAACTGGCAGGTTCTTCTATATGCCTTATTTCTTGGTCATAAATAAGAAATTATTGTAAATATTATAAGATGGCACTTGAAAATCAATATTGAAAATATCAAATATTGATATTGATATTTATCAATATCAATAAAACATGGATGTTTCCCAAGACAAAAACTGGATTCAAATGATTCAGTTCATTCCATTCTGTCTTATCTTCCTATTTCTATCTTCTACGTATTTTTATATGCAGTGGGTTCCTGCAAAGAGTTCATTAGGTGAGTTGTATTAAAACAACCAAAAGAAGTTACTTATATCTTCAAACAATGGTTAATGCGAAAATAGAAAGGAGAGAGAAAACCAGGAAGACTCTTTGCTTAAGAGACAAATCCCCAGGACTAATTGCTGTTTTCAAAATTAGTCACTGTGCTTTTCCAGTAATTGCCTGTCTTCCAAACATCCAAGTGTTAGTTACTAAGCAAAAAGTCCACTGTCTGCTAGCATGGACAACTTATTAAAGTACTAGATCTACTCTTCTAGAGCTGGAAGGAAACCTAACTGTTAAAACTGTTAACTGCTGAAACTGTTAACCAGCTTGGCAGAGAGACTAGTTCCCCAAGTCTCTCCTGAACTAAGAGACCAATTTCTGGAATATTAAATAAAAGCAGAGAAACAATACCAGTTTCTCTTTCACTGTTATTTTGCATAATGTCCCTTAAGTTGTTTAATTTCAAGAGTGCCCAGAGGCTGGGCCCTAAAAACTACAGATGGAAAAGAATGAGTAGTTTTGACAGTACTAGTGGAAATCAGGCACTCACAACATTTTGGTAATTCTCAACCTGCCCAAGAACAGATGTCGCAGGCCCACAGACTGCCTCAGAATGGAACCTGGGGGAAATCTGCTCCTTTTGCCTAACTTTAGACACCTTTGATGAATCTGTCATATTAACTTGATGGGTAACAAAAGGACTAGCGATAGTAAATTCTCACTCTTCATAAAATGTTTGGAGTAAATCAGATGAATCATATTCTAAGTGTGCTTCTTTCCATTGATTACAAAAACAAATAATTTTCTAATAAAAAAATAATCTTAAACCATAAATGCTTTTCTAATCAAAAAGCTGATTTGGGCAAACAGCTCAGGTGAAGACTTCTTACTCTATAGACCTCTTAAGTGAGAAAAGGTGTGTGTCCTGCTCCTCATGTTTTTGAAAACTGTAAAAACTTTCGGGGTTATTCATCAGCAAATTATAAGTTATGAGAATTTTAAGTCAACTTTTAGATACGTAAAATGGAAATTTAGCAGCAGGTAATTTCCCAAGTCCTTTCCTAGCTATTAGTCTTTCTGGGCTTAAGTCTTCACCAACAGAATAAAAATGATAGTACTATCCAGCCCCAGAAAGATGCTGTGAAGATAATTACATTAAAAATTACAAGGTGATACCATGCTACCTAAATGGAATCATGCCTGGCATGCTTTAGATCACTGGTGAGTAATCTTCTCATCAAAAATACTTATATGATGTCCTGGAAAATTATTTAAGGCATCTAAAATGTGACATTTCTCTTCTCTGTCTGGTTATCAGCTGTCATTTTAAAGATCACATTTCCTCTGCTTGTTTGCTGTTGATCAACGAACAAACTTATTTCAGCCTGCCCACACCATCATGGTGCCACTCCATTCCTAATCTCGCTCTCTTAATTATTTTCTGCAAACTGGGACTGCCCAGTGATAATACTATATTGAATGGGCCACTTAGCTATGTCTCCTGCTTTGAATGTACTTACCTTACAGAAAGTAAAGAGAGGAACTTTGTGGGAGATTTGGAGGAAAGGAAAGGAGAGGAAAACATTAAAATTACATCTGGTTACTTTTGCAACACTGTAAATGAACCGAAATTAATGGATCTTTTCATTGGGAAATGATAGAAGGTGAGAAAAGTTATTGCTCTTCCATGAGCTCTTTAACACCCTAGCACTGTGTTAATTTGTTTCCTCTCTTCTACCTTCAAGTTAACTATTTTCTATTCCATCAACTCCACAGATTGTAACAGTGGGTGATGGACAAGTCTCCCATTTTGATGTGGAACACCTGGGCTTCTCTCCCATTATATTAATGTTTTCAAGTCGTATTGCAGAAAAGTTATAATCATCAGTCTGCTGGTAGTTTTTACACATTTTAAGTAATTTTTCTCCCTCATCAAGACATCAAATTAACTTTGTAAAGGAGAAACTTAATGCCCATAAAGTATTTAGAAAGAGAAATGGATAAATGCCGTCTAATCAGTCCGGGTGTGAGTGACTGATTAATTCCTATTCTAGCAGTTCAATATATTTAATGCTGTCAATCATTTATTTTCCTTTCAGTTAACAAACAAGTTCATTAGCTCTGTTATTTCACCTGTTCCAAGAACTCTGAACCCTTCAAATTACCCTTCCCTCCAAGAAAGGTGAAATGATTATTAATTTCATTTCTGGTTGAATGTTTCATCCACCCATGTTAGAACTTAGTCCCAATAAAATGAACTAAAACCGGTGCACACTGATAGTCAAAACATACTGGTGAGTTATCACTGCCCAATGATCTTCATATGAATAGATAAATAGCGTTGATTAAGACTCACAATTGCATGGAAAAATTGGGTCAAGGTAATCTAAGAAAATGGTTACCTGGGAAAACATTAATTCTCTATATTAATGAGGGTGGACACTGGAAGGTCAAAACTGAAACAGAAAACAGTCCTTCCTCATTCATAAACAACACCTGAAACAATCTGTTGGGTGCTCCAGAATTTATGTTATTCACAGTTTCTCAAGATAAATTCCTTGCAGAGGTAGTTGGAGTTTTCATTTTTCTACATCTATTAGTTCTTTGTTTGTGCATTTCTTCCATTTCTGTATTTTTCCTGTTCTTTGTAAGGTCATCTGAAGGTTATCTGACCTAATATAAGAAATAAATTCACTTTGTTTTATTTGTTTCCTCAAAAATAGACCAAAACTGCTGCTTCCAGAAATCCACTTGTCCCTTCCTTTATTCAGGCTGAGAAGCAGACTTGCTCAACAAATAGCTCCAATTTATGTCTATCATTCACAGTGTAAGGTAGTTGTCAGGGTAGAAGAATATGATATAATACAGCTCTGTCTGCTCTGCTTCCTGAGCTCCAGGGGCCTTTTTGTGGTGTTATTGACCTTGGCAGAGCTGAGAAGTTTTATTTAGTGTTGCTGTTTTCTTCACTGAAGTTTACATATTTTAACTGGTTTGGAAGATGTGTGTGTGTTTCAGAAAATAAACGACTCCAGGCATTCTGATTCTATCAGTCAGTGAGATATATCCTCTCCTGCTCTGAAGGCTACTACATTTTATAGCGAAACAGTTGAAGATACTACATGCTGTCTGTGCTATTCTACAGATGAAGGTTGCCAAGAGAAATCAGAAACATATATGACTTCAACATTTTTTTAAATTAAAAACATTTTAATATTTTGTTGATGCCTTGAAAGCCCTGCTTTCTACACAGAAAATGTTATCTTTACTCAATGCACGAGTAAGGTGACGAATAATTCTTAGAGGTAATGGTCTGATTTTTATTTTATTTTATTTATTTATTTATTTATTTATTTCATAGAATCATAGAATCATAGAATATCCTGAGTTGGAAGGGACCCTTAAGGATCATCAAGTCCAACTCTTGACACCGCACAGGTCTACCCAAAAGTTCAGGCCATGTGCCTAAGTTCACAGTCCAATCTCTTCTTAAATTCAGACAGGCTCGGTGCAGTGACCACTTCCCTGGGGAGCCTGTTCCAGTGTGCAACCACTCTCTCTGTGAAGAACCCCCTCCTGACGTCCAGCCTAAATTTCCCCTGCCTCAGCTTAACCCCGTTCCTGCGGGTCCTGTCACTAGTGTTAATGGAGAAAAGGTCTCCTGCCTCTTGACACCCCTTTACGAGGAAGTTGTAGACTGTGATGAGGTCTCCCCTCAGCCTCCTCTTCTCCAGGCTGAACAGGCCCAGTGACCTCAGCCGTTCCTCGTACGTCTTCCCCTCCAGGCCTTTCACCATCTTCATAGCCCTCCTCTGGACACTTTCCAACAGTTTCATGTCCTTTTTATACTGTGGTGCCCAGAACTGCACACAGTACTCGAGGTGAGGCCGCACCAGCGCAGAGTAGAGCGGGACAATCACCTCCCTTGACCTACTAGCAATGCCGTTCTTGATGCACCCCAGGACACGATTGGCCCTCCTGGCTGCCAGGGCACACTGCTGGCTCATATTCAACTTGCTGTCTACCACGACCCCCAGATCCCTCTCTTCTAGGCTGCTCTCCAGCGTCTCATCGCCCAGTCTGTACATGCAGCCAGGGTTTCCCTGTCCCAGGTGCAGGACCCGGCACTTGCTCTTATTGAACTTCATGCCGTTGGTGATCGCCCAGCTCTCCAACCTGTAACAGATTTATGTAAAACTATTTATGTAACAGATGTAAAAAAAAAAAAATCCAGTTTATATATATATATATTTTTTTTTCCCCAAAGATTAAATAAAACAAAGGAAAAATACAGAAAAATAAATACCCATGTATGGAAGAACATCCTTACAATGACAAATCACCGAATACCAGAAGCAACTTGATAAGTAATGCAGCCACCTCCAGGCAAATTCCCACGAGAGTCAGCCAACAAGTACTATCTGGCATCAGTGTGTACCAATACAGTAACTTTAACAATCTGAATATAAACAGAGATGAACATACATAAAAATAAGTAATTGCCTAAGTAAATAGATGTAGCAACAATGTCTGGTTATCGCTACTGGAAAGAAATTTCCTAGTCTGAGAAAAACATAGAAGTTATTCACAGATCTTGGACATGCCTATGTTTCTACAAAATCTGCTGCTTGCTTAGGGGTTAGGTGAATGTTTGACCATGTACTGAATGAGCAGATCTCTAATGACTTTGGGAAAGGGTTTTTAGCTGGAAGAGGAATGTGACTGAATTAACCTTTCTGAATGAAGAAGGGCTTATGTGGCTAATTTCCCTAGAGCTGTCTGGAAATTATAAGCTCCCAAGCTGTTTACAGACTATGAAATGGGCAAAGAAAACAATCAGGAAATGCAGAGAGGAACATTACATTTCCTCTAGTTTCTTCAAAGTTTTCCCCAGAGAAATGTTTTGGGCTCTGAAATGTGAGACATAAAATGAACAAATAAGCACAGGCACTTACAGCACATATTTTTCCAATGGAAGCATGGTTTCAGCTTTTGCTACACCCTTAATTATAATGAGCTTATTCAGAATGGTTTTAGGCAAATGTGAAAGATGTCAGGTAGCATCAGTCGCAGCAGAATTGTCACCTTCCCTACATTTTTTGTCAGACTATTCACCTTCAGCTGTCATTATTTCTGAAGAGGAAAGGTGGCGAAGATATTGCAAGGAAATGCAACAGTTCTGACACTTCCTACCTCAGGTGTATTACTGGTCTTTTTGTAGCTGTGAATAGAGGTGAGGCAAGGTCAGTAGAAATAGGAAATACCTTTTATGATATCCTTGAATAAAACACAGATGCTTTTAGTCCTCTTTCTTCAGATCTCAGAAGCAGCAGCCTGCAAGCTAAAATCCAGCTTGAAAACAATTCTTCTGAATTTCACTTGGTCTCTCATTTCTCACTACCTCTGAGGCTCTCCTCTATAATTGTACAGAATATCTAGAGATGGGCATGCTACTCAATAGATTTTCAACAGTAAAAACTTTGGGGTGAAAATATATTTATCTTTTGAGACTTGGGGCAAATGGCATGATGTTTCACTGCTTGGATCTTTCTCTTTCTCCTATATTTAGTTTTCTCTGTTTACTACAATTCTGAAAACACATCTTTCTTCACTTTGTATTTCTGGTGAATTGATGTTTCCATCAAGGCTGAATCATCCTCACAGCCAAAGCAGAAAGAACAGTACTTCTGGGGTACAAGTCTTCTGACTTGACTTATATGCCTGTTTTGGGGTGAGATGAGTCACACTTGATGGGTCTTATTTTTCTCCATTTATTGTAAAAAGAGTTCAGAGAACTACATAGGTGTCTAGATGGAGAAGAAGGATGATTATCACACTAGTCTACTTAGAAGACTACCCATCCCTTCACATTTTTGTGTACAATATTTGTTCAGTGATCATCCTTGAAGACTCTAGAAATCAGTTTTATATGAATAACTCCATATTGTTTTTCACTGGGATAGAATGAACTTTCTCTGTAGAAACCCATATGGTGCTACATTTTGGATTTGTGACCAAAACAGTATTGGTAACACACCGACGTTTTAAGTGTTGTTGAATAGCACCAAGGGTTTGTCCATTTCTCACTGTGTGTCCTATCAAGTAGGCTTGGGGTGAACAAGAGGCTGGAAGGGAATGCAGTCAGGACAGCATACTGTGTAGCATCATGCTCTGCAATGAAAGCTTGGAGGAGTTGGCCAGGGCTGCCATTGTTTGGGGACTGGCATCAGTTGGCTGGTACTAGTGAGTGATTGTGTTTACTTTCAGTTTTTGTTTTATTTTGTTTCATCCCTCTTTTACTAACTAAAATGTCTTTATCTCAAACCATGTGTCTTCTCACTTTGGCCTTCTGATTCTCTTCCTATCCAACAGTGGAGGGATGAGTGCATGACCATGTGGTACTTAGCTGCCTGCCATGGCTTTACTACAACAAACACACCTTTTTTTTTTTTTTTCCTTTTTTTTTTTTTAACACTTTCAGAATTTGGAAGAATAATAAGGTTTTTTGCTTCCTCTGCATATTTTATTTATTATGATAGAATCAAGTTAATACTATTTCATTGTCTACTTAAACAAAGAAACTAAAAAAGGGCCCAGAATGTTTTCAAATTATAGGTACAAGACAGACTCTAGTCATATAGACTCTGATGTGTTCATCTCTGTCTGTGGGACTTCTGGTCTTTGCAGCTCCTTTCATAAGTAATCTCAGCAGTGTTGTATGAATCACCCATTCTTTACTGGGAACAAGAATTGTGATGTATCTGAAGGAGTTACTAGGATGACATCTAAATGCATTTCCTTCTTCACTCTTGCTCATAACATAGGTGCTACTCCATGAGTGATGTTTCACTTGTCCCTTGTGTGTTGTAGCATAATACTACAACATTGAGAAGTTAGATGGGCTCCTGCACAGTACCAGTTATTAGGTTTGCAACTCCAAAGGAACTATTATGATTACAAATGCAGTTAAAAATCAGGGCAAGTTTCTGAGCTCTCCAGAACTGGTCAAAATGTCGGGAATAGATCACTGTTGGGTCACTTGTATATCTCTTGCATCCATCACCAAGCCTTTAAGTCCTGAAGTTCTTGTGATACCCCTCAACTTTGTATCACACTATTCTTGAGCATTAGAGGAGTTGTTCTGCTATTCAGGCAGCCTTTGCTGTTTAAACACTTGTTTCAACCTCTCCTGGAGAAAAGGCAGTGAAGCAGATGAAGCATCTAGTGGATTGCATCTGGTCTACATTTTGCTTATTGCCCACCCTCCCTTCTCCTCACCCAAACCCATATTGAAAAAACATCCTGCTAAACTAAACCCATAGCATTATTCTCATCAGCTCTTGTGCTAAATGCAGAAGTCTGTACTTGGATTACAATCTGTAATTAGAACAAAAATAAAGTAAGGCCACTAAACTCAACACCAAATTTGTTAAATTCAGGTGACAAAAATATTCTCCTTTTCGTCATTAATCTGTTTCTTGAGCTAACTTTCTTTCAGTGTTAATTTCCCAAACATACCAATAAAAAAATGTGTCCCAATTTTGCTGGCTTTGACTCCCTGCAGCCAAGTTTTGTAACATTGCTGTCTGCTCAGTTAGAGCCCTGTGGCATTATTTCAGAGAATATCTTTCCTCGATTCAGGTTTTCTTTTATAACTACATACAGCAATGATATGCTTCATTCCAGAATTTAGCTGTCTACAATCTTGATGTTATGCTTTAATTGAACCAAAATTACATTCAGTCAGAGCTTGAAATTTCTGATTTGCTCAGATGGCATTGTTTTCATACATGAAGTTCTTGCTTTGTACTTCTTTTTCTCCTCAACCTTTCCCCCTTGAATTATTTAGCATTTAGAAAGCTGAGCTTTGCCACTTTTATTTCCATCTCTAGTTTTGTTACTATCTAAGTGATTTACAAATCAGGCCTTGCATCTAATGGCATTGTGTATTTCCATTTCTAGTGCTCTTCTTTACTGTCGGCTCTTGTTGGATGGGGCAAACCTCAGACACAAATAACTGAAATTAATGTCAAATTGCATCATGTGCAGCTTGAATTTCAATTATGAGATCTGAGTAAAAATGCATGTTTTCAGCAAACAGCAATAACACTGTGAAGCGCCTGGCCCCAGAGTGCACATTACTAGAGAGCATCCTACTTGAGACAGAGATACAGGATTGCAAAATCTTAAAGCAAATCTGCTTGGCATTTAGTTAAAGACAATATGCTGTGGGAATGAGTAGTTATTCAGGCCTTCACCTTTTGTATTCACCACCCCATGTCGGTGCCGGTTTAAAGCTTTAAACACAACTGTTTCCTTCCTGAATATTCTAAAGGGATAAATCTAACCCCGAAAGCCCTAATGCTTCTAAATCTGTGGAAGTTTATATCTAAGTTTTGTGTCTCTGCCTGTCCCTAATTCTCTTTTCACTGAAAGTAGTGGAAACCTGTTTACGTGAAGACATGATGGAGAAATGTATTTCTCTAGTTATTATCTGGGATTCATGTAGTGATATAGAGAAGCCAAACTTTGTCTAGGCTTCTGTTATACTCAGTGGAAAGAACTGGGTGCTTTGAGAGCAGATCCATTTAATCTTTATGCAGATGTCTAAATGGGTCAAAGGGATCACATTCTCACAAGTCTCTTCCTCTCTGTTGTCTTGAAAAGGTGTTGAGGCACAAGGTTATATTTAGAGACTACAAAGTGCAGTGCCCCCTTACTGCTGAAATTTATGTGGCTTCAAACATTTCAGGCAGCTGAATGACCTACATATCCCCTCCAAACAGGGAGGTTGCAAGTTTGCAATGCAGCCATACATTTTGCCTTTTAAATTTCTTGAAGGAAAAAAACAACAACAATAACAAAAAAGCCCATCCATTAGGGACTGGGTGACACTTTTGGATATTCTACCACAGGGAAAAGAATCACAGAATCACAGAATTGAAGGTGTTGAAAGGAACCCTTAAAGATCATTGGGTCCAGCTCCCCTGCCAAAGCAGGTTCCTTAAAGCAGGCTGCCCAGGTAGGCATCCAGATGGGCCTTGAATATCTCCAGAGAAGGAGACTCCACCATCTCCCTGGGCAGCCTGTCCCAATGCTCTGTCACCCTCACCATGAAAAAGTTCTTTCTCATGTTGGTGCGGAACTTCCTGTGCTCTATCTTGTGGCCATTACCCAGAAAAATGAAATTTTCTGGGTTACCCAGAAAAAGAAGATTTTCTGGATTACCCAGAAAAAGAAAATATCATCCAGCATGCCCATTGCTCTGTGTGCCCTCCAAAGAAAAAAGAAACAAGATTCTCTTAGCAGAAAGAAATATCTTTGTATTGTCAGCATACACCCACATAAAGCTACCAGAAGGTGTCCAGGTTTTGACTGAAAAAGTCAGCTAAAACAACACTTAACTTCCTTGTGAAACTACTATCTAGTACCTGATGTCCTGCTTAAAATTACAGCAATTTGGAGAACTGGAAAACTGCTTTCTTATAATCTGGTGCATATGTTGCTATCACAATCCTCTCTAAACAGGCACTGAATAGCCACCCAGACAGACTATTCACAGTCAAAGAACTTTAAAAGTGCAACTACTTAAAAATACAGAAAGAATATAAAGAGATTTTTAATGGGGACAATGATGTGGGCGTGCATTAAACTCTCAGTCACTAAGTCTTCCCCTTATCTGCATAAGAGAAAGAACAAAGCCATATTTCTATAAGAATTCCTCTCAAAATGTATTTAAATCTCAGGAAAGAGATAGCGAGTCGGCTCTCACTGCGTCTGTCAGCTCTCAGCTTAGGAAGTTGGCTTTCAGTTGGCCAGTCAGACACTCTGATCTGAATTGAGGCCATGAACCCCATTTGTATGCCCCATCAGATGCTTACACAACTTAAGTGTTACTTGGGGCTGTAGAACCGGAAGGGCCAAGCCAAGCACAGTCTCCCTCTCCCTGTAGGCACCACATAACACAGAGCCTGTCTTTTGTGTGCTCTGATGCTTCTCTGCACATTATGGATTCCCAAATGCAAAATGACATCACCCCCCCTCATTCCTTGAAGAGCAATAACATTACTTTGAATGAACTTGGATAAGCTGCAGCTGTTACTGCCAGGGCTGTGTGTCAGGAAAGAATTTTTTCATTTATTGTAGCTGTCTAAGAGTAATGTGCCTAGCTCAAGTTAGTGATCTAGGTTCCCTCTGTAGCTGCTGGACTGACAGATTCAGCACCAGACATTGCTTCATCCTCTTCTGAAACAGAGCTGAGATGTATCTAGTAAATATACAAGAAGCTTAGACAACTGGCTCAGATTAAGTATTCAGCTTTAAGATAGTGAAGTTAGGTGAAAGCAAATTCAGGCTCAATGTAAGTCTGCAAAATTGCTGACAACCAAGATTAAACATGTTAAAATCAAAACATACAACTTTAGGTAAAAAGAACAGTATACTGGAAAGTATAGTCCTTTATAAGGGAAGGTAGAGGGAGCAAAGCAACGCGTAAGAGCACTTTTCCATGGCCAAATTAAAAATAATGTTAAGGATAAAACAAGCCATTTATATTTCCACCAAGTTCTCTGATTTAACATGGGGCAAAACATTCAGAAAGTCAGCAAAAAGGTCACCAGCAGGATAGACATTTGATTTGAAATATTTAGACTGGCTTTTATTATCAAATGTAAATTAAACTAATTAGATAATCATATTAAATGTAGACAAAGGAATGTCATTAATGCTTCCAGAATGTAATAATCATTATCAAGGAAGTGTATTGTCCAGTTTCTTGCATTTATGGGGGTGGGGGGCGGGGTGGGGGGAAGAGGAATCAATTAAATTTAGCCTTTTAACTGCCTTTTAGAACCTTGTGAAATTGATTTAATTCAACATCAAAGATATAGTAATAAAGTGGGGGGGAGGGGGGAAGGCAGTAAAGCAAAAGCTGGGTAATAGGCAAAGGATGATGTACAGCACCTATAAATGCTGGTCTGGGAAAATCAGGGTACTTTATTTGGGAGGATGGGATAAATTGGTAGTACTCCATTGTGGTCATGACTTCGGTGCCAATTTATTACAGTAGTTACGTGTATCCATGGGGTAAGTGGTGCAATTCCTGCAGCATAGTCATTCTGTGGAAGGTTTGGCTTTTGATCTTGCTGGTTGCTTATCTCCAACAATGAGCATCTTCAACTTGTTGGAATATGAAGCAAACATCTGTCAGAGACAGCATATTATGATATTCATGCAACAATTGTGTACCTTGGGCTGACCATCTGAATATCCGTCCTTTCTCCTGTACAATACGAAGATGTGCATGTTACAGGTAGCCAAATTTAGTGGGATTCAGAATCCAGGAGGTTCCTCCTTTCCCAGTGTGATAACTGTCCTACTCTGTTTGCAGCCAGCCAGGCTCCCAGCTCGCCTCTTTCACACACAGGTTCAGAACAGCAAGTTCACCAAGAGAAAACAGCAATGGGTTTTAAGAAGATAGGATGGCTCAGTCAGATGATCATATTGACCAGCAACCTCTTCACTCATTAATATTTTTGCACATTATCTCCTTCCTGATCAACCTGCTTGCCTCCCTTGCTTTTGGTCCTTCTCCTAAATACTTAATCAGTTTTGCATGTTCCTGTAATCTCCTTGAAACTTCTACATAATACTTTTTAAAGAATCTGCAAATTCTTGCCCCTTCTGCATCCCTTAATAATCTTAAACACCTTCAGGAAGTAACCCCTCAAGTTTGCAAGGCATTCTCAGAAAGGTGTCACTTTGGCTGACTCATCTACCAGGAACAGATTCACTGATTAAGGCTATAAGGGTTTGTTCGCCTCCCTGGGTCTTTGTGTTCAGAGAGATTAGCCTTTAATCGCATAACCTAGCAAAGAGAACATGACATTTCTTTCAGATTTTTCCTGTACTTTATTCTTTCTTTTCATTTGCCCTTTGTGTTGTCCTCTATTCCCTGCCTTGTCTTCTAAATAATAACCAAATGTCAGCAGTTTCTGCAGCAGGGAAAAAAGTTTTCTGTAGTGGTTAGCCCATACAAGGAACTTTACCCTTGTGCCATGCTTGGGTCATTGCAACATCCAGTTGTGTCTCTTCAGCTCCTGAAGTAATGCCATTAAGCCATATATAGGTCAAGTTACTATGGTCTAATGGGTCAGCTCATATTTCTTATGAGCAATATCAGAAATGTGTCTTCAAAAGAACACAGACTCACTCCAGATACAATATTTGGGACACAAGGTTGTTTTCTTGAGTGTCCCTTTGGACTTGCAGGGAGATGGGACTTTGCAGTGATCTCACCTAGACTGAATATATGCTTATTCTAGTGTAAAGCCATACATGTATACACAAATACTTTCAAGCAGATTTATTAATAGTCCATTCTAATTATTCCACATCTCTGTCCACATTTTACTACAGAAATACTTACTAAAGTATTTTTAGCATAGTATGATTTTTCTTGGGCAAACCTCATCATGAGGTTCAACATGGCCATATGCAAAGTCCTTCACCTGTGTTGGGGCAATCCCAAGCACAAAAACAGGCTGGGTGGATCGAGAGCAGCCCTGTGGAGAAGGACTTGGGGGTACTGATGGATAAAAACATGAACATGAGCTAGGCTTTTTCATGTCCTGCAATTATTTTATTATTTTATTTTATTTTATTTTATTTTATTTTATTTTATTTTATTTTATTTTATTTTATTTTATTTTATTTTATTATTTTATTTTATTTTATTTTATTTTATTTTATTTTATTTTATTTTATTTTATTTTATTTTATTTTATTTTATTTTATTATTTTTTATTATTTTATTATTTTTTATTTTAATTTATTTTATTTTAATTATTTTATTATTTATTATTTTATTTTCCCCTTTATCTCCCCGTTAATTCTACATAGGTCTTATATTTTCATCTTCATATTAACCCATAGTGTTTTTTGGTCTTTTCAGTCAAAATAAAATGTCTTGTAGTCCAGTCATTAGGTCAATGGAAACTGTAGGTTTAATAGCATGCAGATCAGTCTATTTTATGTTTTTTTTTTTTTTTTTGTAATTATTTTGTTGTTGTTGTTGTTGTTGTTGTTGTTGTTTTTGGAGCTCTATGACTCAGAGTTAGAAAGAACGAGATGTTATGCCGAAATAACATGATCTATTCTCAGGATATTTTAAAGCATAGAGTGATTTTTGATTCACACTCTCAACACCAAAGACCACTTGGCTGTGGCTTGGAAACCACAGGAGAAATATTATGCTTGTGGAGGTGTTTTCAACAACAGTAACTCATTTAGATGGGGACGCGTACTAATGAAACTGGCAGGTTGGAGAGAACTTTGTGAAATGCCACAGGCCAGTTTGCATGGATCAGTGAGATTACCTTGGACCTTAAGCTCTGTCTATATGAACTGCTAACACATAAGCAAGACAGCTTGACTGGCCAAGACCCCAACTGCACTTCCAGCTTTTCCTAAATGGCAGGAAGGGATAGGAAAATGTCAATCTCTACTTTGTTGCGATTTGGAGCCTGATCTGATCTCCAGACTAGGATAATCCATTCCACTCTTTTAAAGGACATGGAAAATCCATCCTATCTCTGTTAAAAGAAATGGAAACTGGTTTAACAGGAAGATTATTATCTCTGTCTGAAGCCATGTTCTTAGACAAGCTTGATATTGGGGCTGCAGGAAGCAAGCTGAAACAAGGAATATTTTCGCTTTCACACTCCGTTTTTCCTTCCTCCCTGTGTTTATTAATATATGCCAAAAATTAACAACAGGATATTCTTGATAGCTGAATACAGGACATAGTACTAGCAATGCTTTAAAGCATAAAAACTCTGTTTAAACAAAAGACTACCTTTTAACACAAAATCATCCCTGAGGATATATATAGTGCCTTGAATAAAGGTCAAAGGCAAACCATTTAAATCCAACTAGCAAATAATATTGAAGACAGTGCAAGCCTATTCCTTTCTCATTACCTACAGCTTGCACTGCAGGGACATGAACAAAACAGGTCACCTGCTAAGTCCAAAGCTGTCTTATCATGTCTGATTCCTTTTCAAACCCTTTCATTTGTGTAGATTGCTTAATTTAGCCATGAAGCCCTTAAAAAAATTCCTTGTGATTCTCCAATATGAAAAGTGGCTATGTCCTTTCTTTACATCCCGTTGTTCATACGTAATTTTTTTTTATTGGGACTCACCAACAGGAGTGATCTCATGAACCCTCACACTAAATGTTAATAAATGAAACTAGTTCTACTATATTGCTTATTGCAATTTCACCCCTGCTGTTGGATAATGGCCTCTTATTCTGATAAGGACTTGACATAGAAATACCACTCTACTTTTTTATTATTATTTTTTCTTATTTCACTGAATGATGCATTCTTTACATCATTAGTATCCTCAAGGGCAATTAAAATAAAAATGCTGAATATTTCCATGCATTCCCTTTTATTTTCCTGGAGACAGTAAAACATATCTGCAGCCCAAAGGCTAAAGAGAATTCATTACTGTGCATGTTGTTATCCTCTAATGTCACCATAAATTAGTTGGAAGTCTTTCCTCCCAACCCAAAGATCAGAAAGTTCCTCTGAGGTTAAAGTTTTGTTGCAGCAAGAAAATATCCTTAAAGCATCCTCTTTTCAGAGACTCTGTAAGCTTGGAAATACTTATATCTCAGAGGTCCCCATTTTGAATGTACATTTCTTCAAGCAGTGGTAAAAATTAATAATGTTGAAAACCCTTTCTCACCTTTATAAGTTTTCTCTTACTAATCAGCATACGGAAAACTCACCTTCTTCCTTCTTTGCCAATTACTCATCTATTAAAATGTTATATAATACTTTAATAATGATAATAACATAATATATTTTATTATTGCTATCATAATATTAATATTTCTGGTATATTCTAGTGAAAACAATTTTCATGAAGTGAATGTGCAGAGATTATGTCCAAATTTACATAACAGCTGTTAAATGAGCTGTACAGCAGTGTTAAATGTTAGATTTCTAAACCTTTCTTAGTTTCAAGAACACCACAATACTGACAAAAAAAAAAAAAAAGACAAAAAAAAAAAGACAAAAAAATCTACACTTCTTGTTTGGAAGAAGTAAAGCAACATCACATTAAATTTATACAAAGAATGCATGGCTCTAAATTTTAATTAATCCCTCTGGTTACATTGGTTGAAAACTGCAGTCACTGTCATTCATACAGTGCTATTATTTAAAATTTCTGTTACATTGTGACTCATAGATCCACTCAAGAAAAAAAGTTTCATTGTGTTAAATCCCATAATCTAACCCATAATAACAGAAAATACTTTCTCACAGAGGCATATCACCTAAAAAGACAAAGTTTGGAAGAGGACTATTCCCAAATATTGGAAATGGGAACTATGAAAGTCAGAGCTCTCCTGCTACTCTTTGAGGCACACTAAGTTTTTCCACTTGATATCCAGCCTAATCTCCAGAAAATAATGACTCTCATCTGGTCACTGCCTTGTTTACTAACTCTATGGAGATATCATGGACAGCATATATTTCCTATGATGGTTGGCAGCAAGTCGTGGGGGTTAGTTTGTTTGTTTACTAGTTTGTTTGGGGGTGGGCAGTAATTTTTTTATTTATTTGTTTATTTATTTTTCTTTTGCTGACTAAGATGCTGATAGGGTAAGTAGCATTGACAGTTAGCCCTCAATTGTTTCCAGAAATCATTATTACTGTTCCGTGTCATCCTACATATTTCCTATCAGAAATGGACAAAAGGGAAGAGGGGAAAATTATTTTTATTTCTAAGTGTCAAAATCAGGCAGATCTCAATCATGCATATTTTGCTCTTCAGCCCACTCATGATTAAATGAGGTGTTTTTATTATCATGAGTTTATTCTCAGTTTATGTTTTGAAGATTTTTTTAGTTACTAAAGTGATTTAAGGAAAATGAACCTATTAGTATTTTCTGATAACTGAATCCCTAAATTAATTAGTTTCATATTACTTTGATTACAATGATTTCTTCTAAAAGAGAGGTGTTATCTTTTAAAAAAATATATTATTTTGAATATTATTATTTTAATGTCATATGTTTAAATACTTTGATCCTCCAAATCTGCTTTCAGTCATCAGAAACATTATTTTCAAGGTGCTGCCTTCTGATCTTGCTTTTACTATCTAAAATTCAGACATCTCCATGGTTTTAGAAAGAAATTATCAGATTTTTTTTTCATCAACTTTTTCTACATCGATCCTTTTACCCTGACACAGTATTTGATGAAACACCAGAATCTTTTGGGGAAACCAGGGATTCAACCTGATTCAGAAGCCTGGTAAGAAAAATCCATGTCTAATTTTTTCAGAATGCTTTGCTCTGTAGAGTACTTGAACTCAGTTGCTGCTGAAAATCTGAGGTTACTATTGATGAATGTAGAAAATAAACCAACAGAGTAAGTAAGTTTTTAATAAGGCATAACTACAGTAAAAGTCATTAACAACTGAACTTTTTCTGGTTCAATTCAATTATATATTTCTGAGCTACAGAACTGGATTTTTATTTTATTCTATTTTAATTTTATTTTCAGAATTAAAGAAAACAACAGAAAGAAACATTCTGGGAAGTGATACATCTGCCTTAAGTAGACACCTAAACAGATCAGTTGTATGTCTGTTCCTATGCATTGGCTCCATAAGGAGAACAGACGCTGACTGGTTCAGATGTAAACTTCTGCACTGCAGAGTTAATTTCATCTAATTTTAGCAGTGTAACCCATTTTGAGATGAGGACTTGTCTGTGTGTGTATTGGAGGTCTACAGCACCACATTACACTAAAGTTGAATATGTAGGTACAGGGAAAATCTTTTAGTACAGCAGACAGGGAAAAGATAAGACTTCCTGAATATTCCCTTTTTTAAGGCTTGAAGCAGAAGTGGCAAACTTTGGGCTAAAGATAAACTGCTGTGACAACTTAATTCTGTTAATCAATTAGACAATTCGAGAGGAAAAAGAAAAAAAAAAAAGTGATAACTGAAAGCTGACAATGTGCTGCCTGCAGAGGAAGACATAAAAGCAAACAATCATTCCTGCCAATTTAGCCTGGAGGGAACACTCACATTCTCTTCTGACCCCAAATCTAAGTAGCAGTTGAACTTTGAGCATAGCAGCAAGTCACATTAACCAGCTGTTTTCAATTCCACATGGGATTTTGCTGTCCAGCCTCCTGTCTATAACCTGAAAGATGTGAGGATGTGCTTCCAGCAGCCATTCATCAATTTTTCTACTCTGCTGCAAGGATGCAGAAAATGCTGGAAGTGTGCAATTTTTTTTCTATTCCATACCTACCCAAAATAGAGAGGATGAATGAACATTGCTCAGCATCCAGCCTGCCAACCCACTAACCTGGAAAATCATTTTGAGAGTGAGGGTGAATTATAGAATAACATGTTTTGGCTTCTGTTTACCAAAGAAAGAGGAAATTCCGAGTGGCACTTTCCTGACAGCTGATCTCTGGCAAGCTGTCAGGTGCAAACTGTGTGGAGTGCTTCCCCAGCACGAGAGAGGGCCATAAGAGCAGTTCAATGAGCCGTTTGAAGCACATTGCTCTGCAAAAGCCTGACCTGCAGGGCAGTCTCCTATCGACTAGTCTGATGTGTACTAATTGTGTACCAAAAATATTAAATTAGCAAGGCAATCGTCTTCCATTTCCTTTTTTTCTCCTCTCTCTCTGTCTTCTAATTTACTTGAATCATGCACTCAAGAGGAATTTTTAGACTAGGAAGCTTGTTAGCTAAAATACACTTCTCCATTCACTTGATTTCATCTGCCAAGAGCCTCAAGCAAAAGTGCAAGTAAGGACAGATAAAAGGGTAGCAATTAGAGCATGTCATGATTTTTTTTTTTTTCTTAAAAATCATTTATGTGATAATGAATGTGTTTATATTACTACTTGTCTTTCATTTGGGAAATCTGAAAGGCACAGTTTCATGCCTGTTGACTTCAGGTGTATGAAGACAAGATTCTTCACCTCAGTAGACAGCTTTTTCAGATGCTGAGGAAACAATTTTACTGCTGTCTGTTCTTCAGAGTGTTGTTCCTACATTAGGGAGACATGAGTTCCTGTGGACGTAATGCAGTCATCAGAGACTTTAATCCACTTCCATCCACTCTAAGTTAAATAAGAAATGCAGTGGTATCAACAGAGACACACCAGTGTTGCATCATGATATATATGCAGTGTCCTTGTGAAATTTCTAGTGACTTTCCTTATTCTGATATATTTCTTAATTTAAATGACGTTTGGATATCAAAGGTATAAATAAATAAATAAATAAATAATAGTAGAACAATGCCATTAGATTTAAGGAAAGTAAATCCATAGTAATTGAAAAGAAAGACACAGGAAAGACATAGAAAATAAAGTTGAATTGCACATGTGATTTGGCCTCCTCACATACAGTGATTTACACTTTCTATACGTATGGAGAAAGATTAATGCTGTGGTGCTTTTTTTTTTTTTATTTTTATTTTTATTTTTATTTTAAGAGAAGTATAAGAAAGAGAATGAGATAGAGTCATAAAGAAAGAATAAGTCTCGTGATATTCTGGTTATTTTGTCTTTCTCAATTGTGATGAGACACTTGAAGTAGCAGGAAACTGGAATACTTTAATCACAAATACTTTCAATGTATGGATACACAGGCAGCTGTCTGAATTGGGAGAGTCTTGTTTCAGAAAACTGGCATGATTTTCCTTGCCTTCAATGAGGAATTCTTCACCCATCCAGCCATCTGATAGAAAGGCAATGTGGCATAGTGAGAACAGTCCAGGGATTTTCTCGATGATGTTGGTCAGAGTTTATTGATACAAATGCCAGAGAAACCAAACGAGAGGTAATGCTCATTAAGCTGCTACATGGAAACAGAGAAGAACTGGTGGTAAGTGTGATCACCACCATGAGCATGAGATGACTGAGTTGATGTTTTGGAAAGCTGGGAAGGCAAGCAGAAGAGGCAAGACTGACTTTAGGAGAGCAGATTACAATTCCTTGGGGAATTGCTAGGCAAAATTCCCTGGTAAACTTCAAGAAGGGGAAATGCAAGAGAGTTATCCAATTTGCAAACAAATCTGAGGAAAAAACATCCCTTTGTGCCAGAAGTTTGGGAATTTCATAAGAAGGCATGAATACTGACATAGAATGTGAACCCAGCAAATTCTGAGATTATGCTAAATAATTTGGGTTAATTAGGTCCCTGACTGAGCTTCAATCAAGAAACATTTTGTAAGGGGGCCAGAAGAAACCTCAGGGAGTTCAGGAAAGAGTGAAAAGTTGTACAATGTGCCTGCACGGACTGGGACCTGACTGGCTGAGTAGCAGCTGTGTTAAACAGTCCATGGAAGTTATGGTAGACATGAGATTGACTGGAAGCCAACATCATAATTTCCTTCTAAGTAACACAAATGCATATGTGGTTACAGTAAGAGGAATGGGACCAAAAATTGATGGAAATCTTTATTCTCCTCTACTTGGCACTGGGGATGTCACTGGTGAAATCAATCTCTGATTTTGACTCCTCTGTTCTACAAGGATGTTTAAAAAAAATGAAAAGGGCTCAAAGAAGGGTGATAAAGGGCCTGGGACTTGTCTAATGAGAAGTGGAAGGAATGAGGCTATAGGGAGAATCTAATTACAGCCTTCAGCTACTGGAGGGAGAATTCAAGAGACAATAGTTCTCTTCTTAGTGACAGAAGGTAAAATACGGGACAATCATAGAATCATAGAATCATAGAATATCCTGAGTTGGAAGGGACCCTTAAGGATCATCAAGTCCAACTCTCGACACCGCACAGGTCTACCCAAAAGTTCAGACCATGTGCCTAAGTTCACAGTCCAATCTCTTCTTAAATTCAGACAGGCTCGGTGCAGTGACCACTTCCCTGGGGAGCCTGTTCCAGTGTGCAACCACCCTCTCTGTGAAGAACCCCCTCCTGACGTCCAGCCTAAATTTCCCCTGCCTCAACTTAACCCTGTTCCCGCGGGTCCTGTCACTGGTGTTAATGGAGAAAAGGTCTCCTGCCTCTTGACAACCCCTTACGAGGAAGTTGTAGACTGTGATGAGGTCTCCCCTCAGCCTCCTCTTCTCCAGGCTGAACAGGCCCAGTGACCTCAGCCGTTCCTCGTACGTCTTCCCCTCCAGGCCTTTCACCATCTTCGTAGCCCTCCTCTGGACACTTTCCAACAGTTTCATGTCCTTTTTATACTGTGGTGCCCAGAACTGCACACAGTACTCGAGGTGAGGCCGCACCAGCGCAGAGTAGAGCGAGACAATCACCTCCCTTGACCTACTAGCGATGCCGTTCTTGATGCACCCCAGGATACGATTGGCCCTCCTGGCTGCCAGGGCACACTTCTCCAAGCTGCTTCTTGGGAAGTTCAGAACAGACATAACAAAGATTTATCTTTCCCAACTAAGAAAAAATGAATGTGTAAGAATTTCAGCCATGTTTTTCCTGCTCCCTCCACCATAAAATGTCCTTTAGTGGGAGTAGAGTGTAAACCTGAAAATCCATGATACATGGATTTTCAGGACACAGAAAGTTCAGTTAAATTTCTGTTTTATCTGAATAACAAAGATTGCCTATGTACCTGGAATTCTAGTTGTCATTTCAGCAGATAATTATGTGTTCATTTCTGGTCAGGTTAGACATAAGGAAAAAACTTTCAACCAGTGAGGGTAGTTACACCCTGCACTATGCTTTTGTGAGCATGAAATCTCCTTCTGCCCTCAGTGAAGGTTTTAGGAATGGGCTAGTCAATCATGTGTCAAGAGTGACTTAGATAAAATTTGACCCTGCCTTAGGTGAGAAATATGGCAGAGATGGTCTTTTGAGTTCTTCAGAGAGCTGCATCTATGAATCTAAATTTGTACTATTGGATTTCTATGATTTTCTATGAATATTAATCTACTGTCTAGGTCCAAGGTATACTGAAAAAAAAAAAGACATTCCTGGAGGGTGTTTCAGTCTATCCTAAACTGAGGTGAACATTTTACTAGAGGAACTGGGGAGAGGGTGAATAGATCTGAGAAAGATGTCCCTGAAAATTGATTTCTCAGTTCATCTTCTTAGCAAGAAGCTATGAAGATGGATTGAATCCTTGGGATAAGTTATTTGTTTTGCAGTCACACCATTTTGACATAGTGGAGATAACAAAGCTGTGTTGTAACTAAGAAACTTTTTTTCCAAAAGGCTGAAGTCTCACACAGTGGTAAAGGAGAAAGCAGTACTAAAAATCAATCAATCAATCAATCAATCAATCAAAATGTCAAAATGTCTTAGGATATAACAGGTTACCAAAATTATGTATTAGCTTGGATATGTCGGAAACTAGTATTCTACTTAAACCCTTAAACCATTTAAAAATATTATACGAAAAGGAATAAACAGTGTGTGACACAAAAACATCTAGTTCTATGCCACACAGTGTTGTTTTTTTTTTGTTTTGTTTTGTTTTGTTTTCTTTTGTTTTCTTTTTTTTTTTTTTTTTTTTTTTCTCTTTTGTACAATCAAAGGGGAAGTCACATTTCAACACCATAAAGGAAAGGTTATATGTCAGAGAAGAAAGTGTGCATCAAATATCTTCATCACACACAGGACTCACACTAAATCTTATTAACATTTCTATAAAGATTTCTGCTTTCTTCAGCACTGGAAGTGGAAGCTTTATATTGGTCTAAAAATTGATAATATTCTCCAAAGATTCTCTTTCCAGGCCAAAAGTTTATACTGATTGATAAAAAAATAATTCTCAAATATGCCAGCCCATGGTGATGTACACCATTATCATGGTTCAGGCTAGGTTTTGCCATTGCTTGTACAGCAATTGAGAGTGGCTGTTGCACCAGTCATGTCAATCAGTAAAGGGAGTTTTACCGAAACTCCCTTTAGGGAACTCCCTCAAGGGAGTCTTTGTTTTCTCAAAGACTTGGACAAAGAAATCCTTAACATGGTAGTAGCTTTGGTTACGTGAGACTGGATCAGAATCAGTAGAAGAATCCAGGTTTTTGTATTGTTTCTTGTGACCCTGTGCTGTACTGGGAAGTTTTTATCTCAGGGCAATTTCTTCCCCAGTCCTTGGTCTCCATCAGTTACTTTTTCTACACTTCTGAGTTATAAGGAGAACTCATTTCTTCCTATAAGAGGCTTTATCTCCTCTGCCACAAACAGTTAACCCAGATTTCATATTTCCTTCTGACGGAGGCTTCAGACTGCCTCATTGCTGAATTGGGCTAAATACAAGTAACAGATTCCTTGTTACAAGATAAGATCTCAGTTTGGAGCTTGGGAACTCTCAAAACAAGTTGTTCGGGACCCATAACACTAATTTGAAGAGCAATGCCTCTCAGTGATCATGTAAAATTAATTGCAACTTGTGACAAGCTGCAAAAGACTTGCAAAGAAATCTTTGCAAATTCAGACAGTGTCTATCCAGATGCTATACCAGTGCATACGCAGTGCTGTGCCCAAGATATTAATCCTCTCTGGAGGTCAAACGAAGGTTAAACCCAGCACCATACTAACCATCTGATCACAGGGTGCTTGTGCCCAGCTGGATCAACCTGTCTTCAGCAAATGCTCTACTCCATGTTTTCTGTGCAATCATGCACACTGCCAGCCAGTTTGCTAGAAGTGTTCAGAAAAGATAAATGTTTTTTGCTAAGGAGAAGTATGCAAACTATGCATAGGTGCTGGCAGACTGGAAAGCAATGATTCTAAGAAATTAACCTCACTAAAACACAAATCCTCATGGTTAAAGTGTGTAATTGTATAAAGTTAATCTCCTGTGTAATGTTTTGGAAAAACAAAACAAAACAAAAAATTAAAACATTAATTTAAATATGGCTGTACCCATGCATGTCTTAAACCAGCAGCTTTGGAAAATTCCTCTTGAAAGTGAAGTTACACAATTTATCTGAAATCCTCGGAACTCAATGAGCACTTCAGAGAGATTTCACACTACCAGTTCTAGGTACCTTGTTTAAATAATATCCTTTACAGGTAGCAGCGAAAGTGGTAGAACCAAACCACCTCCACTGAAAGTGAAAATAACAAAACTGAGAAAAGGAATGAAAGAATAAACACTTTGAAACTGAGGTTGAACACTAAATAAAAAGGAGTGGAAACACCCACTTTTACCATGGAGGGCAATCAGTTTTTGAAATAATATACCATGGGATATAATAAAACCTCAACTGCTTAAATGCCTTCAAATGAAGACCAACTTTACAGACCTTTGTTTCAGCACTCATCAGTTCTCATATTATTGAGGCTGACATTGGTAATATTTAATGTGAAATGGAGGAGGCTAAACTATATGTTTACAATAATCTAGTGCATATCAAAAATCTATGAATACTTTTGATGAACATTCACTGCCAAAAGAGGAATATATCTCACCAGTTGTAGAAATCTGAATTTCACTGTCTAGTCTACAAGATATTGTATCAAATTCTCTCTGTTGTTTGTACAGACAGATAGGTACCACTAGCAGCTAAATTTTTCCTTCCCAAAAAAGCAACAAACATATGTGGAAAGAGTAGCTGGACCATAAAAAAGGTATCATTGATTCAGAGGAACCTCAGCTTTCTCCTTAGTTCCACTTAAACAACAATTGGTGAGGACCAGGTGAAACTGGGAGAAGCTGGATGTGAATACCTGGGAGTAGGAACACGACATCTGTGTGTTAACTTCAGGCTCCTCGTGCCCTGGGAATGGAAAACACATCTGAAACAAATTCCCATTTTAGACGCTAATCCCTGGCATTATTTTCCTTGTATTATCTTGTCTGTAGTGTAAAACTCAATCCTCATTTTTTTCTCCCCACTTTGAGAATATCATTAATGCTAATTGTGAACTTGGCTGTGATTGCATATTACTTAGTTCAATGCTAATGAATTTGAATAGTAATTTGTAGTATATTGAATTAACATTACATCTCAGAGACCATGGAGAATTGAACCCTAAAGCTTTCATCATCCCTTTCTTCTCTTTTCACCAGTCAGGCCTTGTAGCTTTTCTGCTATTTGTAAATCATTTAACAGTCTATTTACTGTCTAGCTATCTAAAATGACATCATCTTTATTGATAAGAACACTATAGTATTTTATTACAAACTAAATGTAGATTCATTGTTTAAAAATCAGAATGAGTTAAGTTTGGTGCTATTCTCTGGAATATGTCCATGTATTAATTATTATGATGATTTCTAATTATTATGATAAAATAATTTATTTGCAGAAAATGCATGCGTTACCCCAGAAGCCTCTCTGTTGCACAGTATCAGAGGCATGCTCATTAAGGTCACAGTTCAGAAGAAAATTAGCCTTTTGCTTGTTAGATCATATACATAAATTAAACATATCCCATGTCCTCTGGGACAACTTAATCAAAAGCAAAATTAAATGCATATAATGTAAGAACAAAATGTATGCCAACAGATTATCAAGAGTTTTATGCAAGTATCACTATTAGCAAAACCTGGGTTGGAATTTTTAGAATCAGATAGAAAATAAATTATTGGGATAATTAAAGATTTAGCTGCATGAGAAAAAAATATTAGTCACTGAGGCCATTGACATTCTACACATTTAGGTGGAGAAGTAAACTGGTCAAAGATTAGAACATACATAAATCATATTGCAGTTCATAAATAACTTTAATTTCAAATTTATTTTGCAAGTTGCCTGTGACAGAAAACCCTAGCAACAAGAGCTTTCAGGCTCCTAAGAAAGGAGAGTTAATTATCTGCAAAGTTGTTCATAAGACTGTAAGTGCTTTAATTGTCAGAAGGTCTTGTGTCTGAGCTTCAGTAGCAAATTGTATGTATTTTTCTTAACTTTTGTAAAATGCAAAATAATTTTTTAAGTAAATGATTCAGAAAAAAAATTGAAAGATCGATGGTTTTCTCAGTTTTCTGTCCTGAATTAACAAAATTCATATGCACATAAACTATTTTATGCAAAGCAAATCAAAATATTTTATTACCTTGCTATGTAATATTTAAAAGAAATGAAATGAAAATAATATTTCAAATGAAATTTCACAAATTTTCAAAATGAACTTTTTTTTTGTTTGTTTCCCCAAACACAATGGGTAGGATAAAACAACCAAAAATGATGCATTTTCAACTCTAATTGTTTAGAACACTAAACTCAAACATTTTAATCTTTTCTTTCCTGCTAAAAGTGTACTTTTGGAGAATTTGATCACTGGAAATAATGCTTTTAGAGTAATGAGATCTTTCTTGGAGGACTCTAATTGTGATTTCTTCAGGTTTTACAGTCATACTGGAGCCAGATCTGTTGGTCATTGACTTTGCACTCAGGTACAGGGGTGTTTTTCTGTCTTTTCCTCACTGTGTTTTGGCATGTGACATTCCAAGCATATACATTTTAGGTGTTATTCTGATATCCTTTATGACACACTAAAAAAAAAAAAAAAAAAAAAGAAAAAAGGAAAAAAAAGGAAAAAAACCTTTTCAACACTTGCTTTTATGGCTGTAAATAAAATAATGGAATTTACTGAGGGGGTTAATACTCTTGTTGGATCACAGATGTGTGTGCAACTGTAGGTTTATATGCAATTTTATCTACTGTTTAGAAGAAAAGGGAATCATGCTCATTCTATTGTAAAAAAGAGATTCACTCCAGGAACTGTCTCTTTTAACTGACATCACTGTTAAAATTTCCATCTTTTCTCCTTGGATGCAATTTGTCGACTTAATTTGCCTAATGCAATATTCCCCTTGACATTTATCCTATGTTCCCCATTGTGACTCCCCTACCTGACTCTTTTTTTTATGACCTTGAACAATTCTAAACAATCCTCTGACAAGCTCATCAGTGTTTCATGATTGTTCTAACAGAAGCAGAAACAATCACTGAATGAAAAGGCTAAACTAAATAAGTAATCTGCATGATTTTTTTTTCAAGCTTGAATCCTAGCTTCAGGCTCAAAAAATAACACATCACTTAGATAATTTTCTTAAAAAAAAAATAAATCCACTGAATTTCTGAATTAAATAATAGAATTCAAAATGACCAAAGCATCTGTGGTGTTACTGTACCCATTTTAAATAACTTCTTCCGGGAATTAATATAACTCATTGAACTAAACTTAAAGCATGAAACCTGAATTATAACAACTGAGAATTCTAGCTCCATACTCCCTATCAGCTCAAATGTCCTTCTTCAAAACTTAAATAGCATTTGGCTGTTTTAATCTCATTACTACAAATACTTGATTCAGCTACTGTGAACACAAAAACTGAATAAAACCAATTCACAAAAGGGAATGAGGTTCAGAGAAGAGAGAAATATCAGAATAGTGCCTCCAAAATCTGTAATGGGGTCCTCAGAGATATCTAACATCAAGAGGATGTCCCCAGGTCATTTTTCAGGGGGCAGCCTGGAAGTATTGTGGGAGGCCCCGGTGGCCAAAAGCATTCAAATTTTGAGTGATGTAGATGAGTTGTATTGTGGAACCATCCACAGGAAAAACTGACATGAATTGCAGCAAATTTATGGAAAAAGAAGGGCTCTTCAAGCTCTATTCCTGCTAAATGTGGGGTTTCAGAATACTTTTTTTTTTTTTTTTTTTTTTTTTTTTTTTTTTTTTTTGTGGAGGGTTTTGTTAATTCTAAAGTGTTGTATGGGGACATCCTGAGTTCTCATTTACCCCAATTATACCATGATTCCCCTCCTACACCATACTGTGCTGAGGACTGAGTCTTCAGAAACATGTGTCAGTTCTTTTCTATAGACTTGCCTGACTCATGCATATTAATTTTCCCAGTATGATGTCTTTTACCTACTTAAATGTCTTTCAAAGATAAGGGATTTGTCTGTTTTGTTTGGTTAGGTTTTGTTTTGTTTTGTTTTGTTTTAATTTTAGTTTTATTTTATTTCTGTTTTGACCAGTATTGACCTACCTCACCGAACTGTCATGAAGATTATTAGGCTGAAGCATGTGAGAATATATTTAATATATCATAGATGTGTTCAGAACATGTGCTAATACTGAACTGGGGAATTAAATAGAAGTGTGGAGCACATCTGCTTTGTCCAGGTCTTTAATAGGCTATTTACCACAATTCCTCAAGTCAGACTGCAGTATGGTGATAAATTTAATCACTGAGCATGCTAGACAGCAAACAACTATTAACAATACAAAGATAATGTGTGTCATCAGTGAAAACACTTCTAAATCCACCCTGCAAAAAATAAATTAGATCACTAGAAAGGGCTTAAAAAACAGTAATTCAGCTTCCTTGGAGTGTGAAACTCATTGAAGATGTTGAAGGGGAGATTAGCAAATAACTTGATTAAGGTCTGTAAGTATGTGTTAAAATTTCCTTCACTGGTAGGAGAAAAGATTGCTGATAAATGGTGTCCTGCAGAAAGCAAGATCCAACAAAGCAGTCAGATGTGAGAAAACAAGACAACAAGAAACAAGGCAATTTTGGAGTATGAATTATATATATATATATATATATATATATATATATATATATATATATATATGTTCAACAGGGAAAGTAATTAAATGCATGCAGAGACACAGCCGATTCACTCACCTTTACATTAAGATGAGATCTTTCTTAGAGCAATGTATTTACACACATATAAACATAAATGATGAAAAGTATTATAGCTATTGTATAATGTTATACAAATGAACAACTTAGGTCACAAAAGATCCTCTCTAGCTTCAAAATAAAGCATGTATTGATAGGTATATCAGTCTATAATTTGAAATGTTCTCACAATATACTTAGAAACCCCATGAGGCAGCTGATGCTTAATTTCAACAGCATGATCATTTCTTATCTTTTGTAACACAAAATGAAGCAGAAGACCTGTTTAGAATCAAGGGCCTTTTCTGCTAGGCAAGCACCAAACCCATGGCAATATACCTGCCACCAAGTAACATACCTTTTGAGTAACATCTTTGATCCTAAATGACATTTTGCTGCCGCAGATCTCCTGCATATGATAGCACAAAGTTTTTCTCTGATACCTTTTAGATCAAAACATGAAATTAATCTTAGCTGAGTTTACGTCTGCAGGCATATTTCTGAGATTTGACTGTATATGCCTTTTGTCAAATATATTTGTCATAAAACAGTATGTTCCACAAACCTTCCAAAATAAACAAAATATTTTGTTTACAGAAATAGCCTTGGGTTTAAAGTGGGAGAAAATACTCTGATATTTTCTGTTTTCAATACATTTTAACAACAACAAAAAGAACATTTTTTTTTTACATGTTCCTATGAGAGTATTTTTAAAAACAATAGATATAGCCTTGTAAACTGTGCTTTGAATTCATAACATTTAACAAATATTTAGAAATCCAAACCATGAAAAATTATTTGTTTCTGCATCATTTACATCTCACTTGCCCCTATAATATCAAGCCTGTTCAAGAACAGAAAAAAAAAAAAAAAAGAAAAAAAGAAAGAAAAAGAAAAGTCTTCTGCATAATGAGGAGAAAAATAAGCATCATATATATATATATACATACAAAGATGTTTAAATGTGCTGGTAAAGAAATACAAAATAGTTGAATGGAATACATTTGTGGAAATAAGTCTTCCTTCAGGATCAAGGTCAAAATTTCATCAGGGTCTAGGTAGCCTAAAACAAGAAACTATGCCATTTTTAACACCAAGAAAGTGGTATGTCCATCTGTTTCAGATTCATGGAGTGCCACTTAGAGATGCAAACAACGGTTGTTCTTTGACACAAAGCTTAAACTCATATTTCTATGTTTTGGATGAGATGTTTTAGAAACTCTTCAGATATATACTCTATCTTCATCTTAAGTGTAATATGTTAATATCACAGAAAAGACTCCTGTCTTTGCATTCATTTACCACATACCCATACTCAACAATCCACTTGTCTTAAGGTGAAAGAAAAACACTAATTCTTTAAAATTCAAATTAAATATATTCTCTACTCTTTTTCCCCTGGGTTATATGATCAGACATGAAAGCACCGTAATTAGCAAACTATAGCTAACAGCATTTCTCCATGAGTGTATGACAATATTAAAACTATTCCTTAGAAACATAGAGTTCAGATACATCAGTATGTCACTAAATCATATATCGTTATTGAAGTGGATGATGGACTGTTGTCTCTGTTCAATAGATGACCGAGATTTCAGGTGTTCACTCATTTTCTGTGGACTTTATTATGATAGTAAAGCATTTATCAACAACAACAAGAAAAACACTTTCAAGTGGACTTCAAGGCAAGGCATTCACTAGCAAGAAACAGCTCATAAATCAGCTTAAAAATATTACTATTCCTCCATGAAATAATTTCTTTTCCTGATGTATCCAGGGAACTTACTGACTTCCTCAGGCAGAGTTGCAAAATAAATATTGCACACTCCTTTGTCAAATTGAGAGGCTTTATTTTGAAGCTTTGATTTTATTTATCCAAGTTTCATGGGAGAGACTTAAAGTCAGGATGGTGATTTGTAACTGATTAAAGATATCTTGAACATGTAAGATATTCATCCAACCCAACATCCTACCCAGTAATAATAGACGCTTCAGAGAGAGTGAGAGAATTCATGCTTTGGATGACTATGGATTAAAATGTATAGTCTTAACAGATGTACAAAGAACCCTAAGGGAATACAAAATGTGATTATGTGAAATTTAAAGGTCGAACAAGAAGTCAGCAGCAAACTAAAAATAAGACCCGCATTTTCTGGGTGTTGATACTGTATCTTTTCCATTAGAATTTATTTCTAGTATATTGTCACTGCAAATATTCCAACATGAACACCAATCTCTATTATGCTTGTGAATGTATTTATACTTTTTCACTTCTACACTGAAGAGAGATTCTGGGAATTAAACAGACAGCAAACTGCAAGGCTCTACCTAGGTTGAAATAATCATTGAACAGGGAAAAATAAATACAATAAAATGTATGACATAATATACTTTTCAGTTTCATTCTCTAAGGCTACAGTGTCTCATTAGTCTTTCAACCTTTACATGTATTATCAGTGACAGATCAGCTGATCCATAATATGTGATCCTGGGTGCTTGTATCTCCTTCCAAATGATAGCTAATTCAATCTGCTTGAGTCCTTTTTCACTGGGGAAAAAGTATCTCATATATGCCCTAGATTAAGAACTCACAGGCTGCCAAGCATCACAGAATAACTGGCAGGTAATGAGTGTGTTCCTCAACATTTATCAGAGCCTTTAAAATTCTTCAAAAATACCAGGAAAGTGTTAAAAGAAAGAAAGGCTACTAATATCACATTTAGTTTTTTGAAGGGCCTTTGGCAAGGTCATGCAAACAAAGGACTACCAGAAAAATCTTCTAAGTCATTATCACAGAAACATTATGGTTGACAGGTACATTTGGCAACCACCTAGACCAACCCCCCTGTTCAAAGTAGGATCATCTAGAGCAGGTTGCCCAGGAACATGGCCAGTCACGTTTTGAAGATCTCCATGGATGAAGACTCAACAGCCCCTCTCTGCAATTCGTTGCTTCCCAAAGTACTTACATTTGGTCAGCAGAAGCAGTATGGAATTCTGTTGACTCCTTCTCCCTTGTTTGTAACAGGAGCTATGAGAATTATCTTGGAGACTACAGCCTAAAGACAGTACTAAATTCCATTATGGAAGTCAAGAAGTCAAAAAGGACATTAAAAAGCACAAGCAATGGACTACTTAGGGAAACCCTAATGTAAATCAGTACTGCAGCTTCCCTGAAACAGATTATGTACTATCAAATTCAATTTGAACACAAATCCTATATTATGAGAGGCTGGATTGAACTAGCAGGAATGACCAAAGGAGTGTAAAAACACTTGGATATGACTAGTGATGGAAAAATAGAATGTCACCAGAAGAAAGGACAGAATTTTATAGAAATATAGGAAAAGGAAACTAACAGGTTAGAGAAGGCAGATAAGAGGTTCTCTTCATCTCAGACAAAAAAAAAAAAAAAAAAAAAAAAGGCAGGAAAGTGAAGTAAGAATAAGAATTCGTGCTGTATTCTTCAGATTCTTCAAGAAGCTAAATTCTTCCCACTCAACATGTGGTCCTACTGTGGTGATCTTTGCTACAGTAACTCCTTAGGAACAGAAAACAGACAGTTGCATGGTAATATAATTTCTAAAAGAAACAGCCTGAGCTAATTAATAGTACCAATTCTCAATTGCTTGAGCCATAAAGCTCAGGGGACAATCTAATATGTTGGCATTTTACTACACTAGATTCACTCTTTGGAACAGTTATGTTTCTTTATATATATATATATCGTTTACTGATAAACTTATTGACTAACAAGGAATATTTCAGTGTCCTTTGATTATATTTTTCATAGTTCTGTTTTCTATACCAGCATGAGTGATATGCTTTCTTTGAGCTACATTGCTCCAACTCAAACAGAGCTTGGGCCACTTTTGTCCAAAAACTTGCAGTATGAAACAGACTAATATCATGTTAAGTTTAATGATTTATAATTTTCTCTTTCCAGAAATAACTGGAACAGCCTTGTCAAGCTATTCAATATTGTCTGAAGTATCTTTTGCTTGCCTCCACATCTTCCTGTTATTTTCTCCCATTTTCAGTTTTCTCTCATGTTACCACACATTGGTTGTTTGATTTTTCTGCCTCTATGTGTCAGTAGCATACACAGTTTACACAGTGTGATAAAAACAATTATTCTTGCAATCAAAAGGAACCACCACTTCCTATGAGTCAAATGAAAAGGTACCCCAGATATCCTAGGGGAAGGGCATGAAGGGGGAGGGAAATTGAATTCCTGACTCTTTTCCCTTTGTTCTGCATGTTACAATGCAAACAGGGCCTGGCTGGCAGAACATGCTGCAGAACAGAGCTGAATTCAGCCACTACATTTCCCCATCCAAAATCAATGGGGATAATTAGCAGATGAAAGATTTGCTGGAAACGGGTAATTTTCCATGTCAGCAGGTAGATGAGGAATCAATGAGGTTGTCTCGTTCCTCCCATTTCAACAAATTTGTTTCCATTAGAGGGTGTAACTCAACTTGTCTAATGCAAAAAATGTTTGTTTGTTTGAGATGTTTGTGTCTATCTCCTAGGTAAAAACATCTGGAACCAATAGGACAGATGCCTGGGTATTAATATGCCTATTTATGTTTATACCACATATAAGATCTGAACAAAGAGGCACTGCTCCCAGGATCATCCAGCTGTCTTGAAACTAGATACAGTATAGAGAGTACAAATCAGAGTATGTCCTTCTTTATTCATCAGGATCTCTGTCCAAGATGTATAAAAGCCTCACTCTGAATTCACAGTAAGGTATCTAAGAGAAGAATCCCTCATCTGTGCTCCAAAAAAGTTCATCATTCATTAATCTTTTTCCCTGGTAAGCTGGAAAGCTGTATCAGGAATTGCCAAGGAACACATGGTTTAGCTGGCTGTAGAGGAACCTTGTCAACATAAGGTTGCAGAGACTTTAACTCAATGAATGTATGTGACCAGTTGGTTGTCTGCATGAGTGAAAGGGAGAATTAAGAGTAAAGGTTCTGAAAGCTCAAGGACCATGGGGAAACAAGAGAGTATGGCTTTTACTGTGTGAGCAGAGACATTATAGTCCTCTTCCTTCCTCAGCTTGGCTAGCTCATGGTCTACAGAATTTCTACCACTTATGACTGGTTCACCCCTTCCTCTCTTCCTTCCCCTTTCCTTTCCCATCTTCTCCTTTTCCTCACATATACATTTAAGTAGACCCTTTAATGTACATGAATCCAACTACTCCTTGTTTCCAACCATGTAAATTTAAGTAGGTTTTATTCCCTTTTGTTTGGACAACTCCATTGAAGGATGAACTATATTAGGCAGCAGCAAGAGAAAAGTTTCTCTCTTTGTGTATCACTACTCTAAATCCAGAGGTTTATTTTCATTGTCATTAAAATTGCAGCATTGAAAGAGGTTTTGTTTTCAAAGTTATCCTTTGCATATTTTTTTTTCTGATGTTTAATCCCTTTCTTTTCCCCAAGGAAATATGCACTTTAACAAATGTATGTTTTTATTAAAATGTTATATGTTTAGTAAAATCAGAGTTTTAAAAGATCAATTTTCCAGTTCACCTGCAAGTTCTTAAAAAAAGGTCATGGGAAACAAAAAAATATTATTATTTATTTATTTTTATCTTGTCTTATTGCTTCTGCCAAGAGAACAGGGAGCTTAATTGCAATTGTCATCATTATGAGCAGCAAATTAGACATGCATATGTAATGTATTTAAATTTACATAAATTGATTATTAAAAGAAATAGTCTGAGTGAGCATGTCTCCTTTGTTCAAAGTAAGCCATGCCCTTCTGTTCTTCAGCAAGGACTTTGTAAATAATTATGAACCACTGTTTAGAACAAGTCTGGGTACACAATTCAATCTCTCTCTCTTTGCTGTGACTTCCAGACAGAGAATAATTCCTTGTCAACACAATGCTTTTCTTAATTAACTGAGTGGGCAGCTGGCTATGATCCTCTCTCTTTCTAGGCTGACTGTGACCTTTGTCATTTTGTCAAAACATATAGGAATAGCTTTTTTTTTTTTTTTTTTTTTTTTTTTTTTTTTTTTCACCTGTTCCCACAATCCTGTTTGAGAGACATGAAGAGTATAGATGAGTTCAGTTATTTTCTTCATGTACTGGACCTAACTGGACTTTTAGATTTGAACCATAATCTGTTAAAGATTGAACTATGTCATCAATATCACATAGCTAGCACTGCACCTGTGGATATCAGGACTCCTACTACTCATTTACCAAAGAATGGTTATTGGTTAAAGAATGGTCTTTATTTCTGGTCATTTTCAAGAGGATGAACATTTCACAAGCTTCTTACCACAATCACATTTGGTTTATCTGTGTTCTCATCAAAGTTTGGAAACACTTGCTCACAAGAAGCCACTAAAGTAAGAAAGTTTCAGCCTCTTTAATTTTCTCCATCTTTAAGACAATATTTCTTGACTCCCAGAACAGGTGAGAAGGGACAGGTGAGTTTCCTGATGAGGGGTAAAATGATGATTATAGCTAGGGGAAGCCTTCAGATTAAGTCCTTTCAATCAGAGGGTTATGGCAGCCAGTATACACCATGACCACTGCAAGATAAAAATAATTTTACTAATTTGGAAGATCATTGGCACTAAAAATCAGGAGAACAACAGATTTATCACTTAAATTCTTCTTCAGCCCTTCAAAATTGGCATTATAGTATGTGATACCCTCCATGACTTCTGCATAAAGGTAACTATCTACCTGAAAAAGTGAGTGGTTCTCACGCCATTTGTTTGACACAGAAAAACCCTCATTCACCTCTCTACTGCAATAAAGCGGGATCTAAAAGTGTCCAAGAGAGAAGAAAAAAAGTTTGGGACTCTGCAAAATGATTTTTTTTGTTGTTTTCTAGGGATGACATTCACACAAAGGATGATGCTGCTTTATACAATTTTATCATTAGACAGAAGAGGAAATGATCAAGGGCAAAGAGAGGGCACTTTTTTAGTGAAATTAGACAAGGCCAAGTAAACAAATAAGGATTTCAGAGTCTGGCAAGCCAGGTGATCAGAAAATCCAGAGTTCTCAATTTAATGGCAATGTAAATTAAAAGTTATTTATGTATTTTTTGTGGTATTGGAATAAGCTTATCAGTATATCAATAAACTCAACAGAAATATGCTTACAACCTTCCCCTCCCCAGACTTGATTTGGGATTGTATTTTAACTTGTGATAACTTTCTTCTAAAAAAGATTCTGCTGAATAAAATATATCACAAACAGGAAAGGAGTTGTAAACAGAGTGAAAAAGAGGGATGTTTTATGATAGTGTGTGGACAAGAGCAGAAAATTTATCAGTTTATCAGCAACAAAACTGGCCACAAATGTTGGTTACAAATGTCTTTTCAGGGCAGCATGCTCTATAACTGTAAGCTGAACAGTTTCTGTCTCTCTCTTTAAGGTTTCTAACAGTGGGTAACAGTGGAAATAGATACTAGGCTCAATCCGTCATGAGATCCACTGGGGCAGCTACTAGATCCTCATGTCCAGAATAGCTATTTTATGTTACAGAGGTGTTAACGATTATGAAAACAAATTTACTGACTTTTAATCAAAGTGTAATAAGATGTGGGTCTTCTATAGAGATTTTTTAAATCTATCTCTCTCTTTCTTTCTTTTAAATGTAATTTAGAACACAATAATTGACTTCTCAATTCTAAATTAAATACTTATCCAATATACTTCATTTAAAGTCAGTCAAGCAGGTTTTTGTTCTTTCCCTGGTGCATTCTACCCTCTAGCTGATGAAATGAGCTGAGTTTTGTGCTTAAAAGTTGGGAAATTTTGGCTGAGTGGGAGAAAGAATCTGTAGTTCTTATGAAAGTCATCCATCCCAAAGTGGTTCTGACAAGATGCTCTCAGTGAGGGGAGCTAAAATAACCTAAACCAAGCCTTTGACATTAACTGCAACATCGACTAATAGTTGGAAAAATTGCTTGCTGTAAAACTTTAGATTTAATTGGGAAATTCAGCAAGTTAGCTCAATCTGTGTGATTCTACTCAAGGTAGACTACAGAATATGGGTTATTTAGATACTCAGTCGTGACAAATCAACATTGCACTCTCAAGGATTGAGGAACAGAAAGTGTAAACAACCACAAAGAAAAATCAAAACCAAGCAAACTGTGCTTTGTTTTGCACTCCAAAATGCAATGCAGAAATAAACAGCTCAAATGGGAGAAAAATAATTAGTATTATCAAGTCATTTCTCTTCTAACAGCTCAGGTGTTTAGTGCACTGCCTTATTGGCAATGAAATTATAGAGCTGTACATGTAGATCCAGAGCAGAAAGGAAATCTTGTTGTTCTTTGCATTTCAAGAATTCTGCTAAGGTCTACCTGTCTGTTTATAGCAGTTATCACCCTTTACAAATACAGAAATGCCTGTCCCCATTTTCTACTATCAGTTCACATTGTCAAAACTTTCCCTCAAACTGTAGTGCTTGGCACATTTTTTTTGCAAATATACCCATTTAGCTGTTTTCTGTTTACCTCCCTTTATTCATTCCCCCTCCACATGTATATCAAGAAATCAAAAATCCATCACTGGAGCTGTCAGTCATTTTTCTGCTGAATCAGAAGTCCTCATAGTGATAGTATCTTTGTTGCTTGCTTGCCTTTTACAAGGAATATGCTTACTCTTACAACACAGAAGATCACCCAGAATCCCCTTCAAGCCTCTGGGCTCTATACTGATAGGTGCAGCACAAAGGAAAAAAGACAAAGATATAAAAGACAGCAGTGTCCCCAAAAAAGTGTTTCAATAGACAGACATAGATGGTGACCAAGACAACTGAGACAGCGTGACTCACCCCACACAGGGCTGATCTGCAGCAGAGGTGAAAACAGATCTGTAATTTGCAAAGGGACATTTCACTGTCCCCATTAAGGCTTTACCTCCATATCAACCTAGACCAGGGCAGTGCTGTCTCCTGCTGCTGGTGGCCTCAGCCCAAATCCTAATACCCCAGTGCCCATTCTGCAAAGGGTTAGCACTAATTGCCATTTCATTTGTGTAAGAGTCTGAGTGGTGCCTATTCTGTTCTGCTACATCTTGCCACCAGTGCCAGCAGAGGTCCGTTGGCATCAAGGCACAGCTGCTGCTGCTGTGCTGTGTATGTGTTGTGGGTAAATAAAGACTGTTGTCTCCAGGGATGACAATCTAATGCTTTTCTGTAGCTCTAAATCACTTAATAAAAATAAAAATAAACTGGAAAAAGTAAGACATAGAAAATACCTAGGAGACTTCCTGCATTTGCACCATTAGATATGATGGTCAGAAGAAGTTTGCTTTAGCAGTCCTTTGCCTATACCTGCAGGCACAAATCAACATTCCTCTTATTAGAGATATGATTGCTTCACTGGTTGCCAGAATTTGTTTCAGTTATTTTGGGTTTAGCAAACATCCGTAGGAATCTCATAGTATATCAAATGGAGACTTCTCTTGATTTCTGATAAGAAAGAAAAAAAAAAGAAAAGTAAAGAAAAGTTAAAAGAAAGAAGAGGAGAGGAGAGGAGAGGAGAGGAGAGGAGAGGAGAGGAGAGGAGAGGAGAGGAGAGGAGAGGAGAGGAGAGGAGAGGAGAGGAGAGGAGAGGAGAGGAGAGGAGAGGAGAGGAGAGGAGAGGAGAGGAGAGGAGAGGAGAGGAGAGGAGAGGAGAGGAGAGGAGAGGAGAGGAGAGGAGAGGAGAGGAGAGGAGAGGAGAGGAGAGGAGAGGAGAGGAGAGGAGAGGAGAGGAGAGGAGAGGAGAGGAGAGGAGAAAGAAATTACTGCCCCAGACAGCAGGTTTTGTTTTTAATAATATCCTCCCAGGCTGTGATTGCCATCAGACTTTGGCTAGGACTCTTTCTGAATTATTCAGGGCAATTTGTACTGTAATCATATGCTTGTTAATACTGCTGCTCACAACTTTAATTCAAAAGAGTTTTGCGTCTTTGCCCTGGAGCTGCTATTATCAAGGTTAGAGATAGTCTCTGTAAAACAATCTAGTTCTCAGCACTGTGCAGTAAACAGCAAGATGCTCTTTAACTTGCTGTTCAGAAAAAAAGATCAATAGAGATCATGTAGTGAGAAATGGGCAAATGTCAAAAGGCTCCTCTACTCTATTCCATAAAGTTGGAACATTTGACATGGTGGATTGTTATGAATTTTCATTTGAATGAAAAAAAAAAGATTTTTACTAGCACAGACTGGAATAGAGTGTGGCTCAGCAACTATAACACTGGAAAAGGATAAAGGTTCTACTCTTGGCTGCATCATTCACTGGGAATGTAACCCCTTCATTACACACTCCAAAATAGACTATAGCTTCCCCCTCTGTAGAGGAGAAATGCAGAAGTTGCCCCAAAGTCTGAAATCCAAGTCAAATTCAGAGTTTGTTCCTATTATTTGATCAATGACTGAGATAACATATCTTATAACCAAGAAAATTAATGTGTCCCATTACTTAGGGTGCATTTACCAGTTATGTGAGAAGCCCTTAATTTCTGTATCAGAAGTCCTTCATCATCAACCTCACGCAGTTCACAGGACTGATGAAGAAAGCATCATAAATTCTTCCAATCCTAGCAAAAAGGGTAAAACTGAGAGAGGCATATGTTATTCAATGCTGTTCACCTGAATACAGCTAAAATGCAGACTTACAGCAAACTCCCAGTTGCTCACTTTACCCCATGTTTGCTTGTTTGTTTTTCCTGCTGCAATCCACCACTATGTGATAGAGTGTATTGGGTTTACACGGCAAGATTTAGGTAGCAGGGGGCTGCAGGGGTGGCCTCTGTGAGCAGAGACCAGCAGCTGCCCCATGTCAGATCAGAGCTAGCTCCAGCTGCTCCAAAATGGACCTGCTGCTGGACAGAGACAAGTAATGAGTGATGCTGGTTGGGTCTCTGGCAGAGCAGAGTAAAGGAAAGGGGGAAAAAACTGTTGAGGGATCTCCCTGTCCTTATCTCAACCCACGAGCTTTTTTATCACATTTTCTTCCCCTATTCTTCTGAGGAAGGGGAATGAGAGAGCAGAGTGGTGCTGCTTAGCTGCCCATTGGTGTTAAAGCACCACAACCAGGCTTATAAAGCCCTGCATGATATTTTGTGAATCTGAATTATGTAGCTATATATGGAGTAGGCCTCCCATTGAAACAGCAGCACATTGAAATTGTAGTTTTAATTGGTAGCTTTCCAGCATGCTGTTCATATATTGGCTGTACCTCAGCATTAAGTGACAAGAAAAATTAAAAATAGAAAAAGAGATGAAGGTCAACTGGCATGTGGCACAGAGTGATGTCTCCTAATCAAGTCTGATTCTCAGGCACTGCAGTTGTTATTGTTACTATTTTAAATTTTTTCTTACAGTAGTTAAAGGTTCTACTGGAGATTAGGGCCACATATTTTTTCTGGGAATGGTAAAAATTCTTAACAAATAAACCCTGATCCCAAGAGCTTACAATCTAAGGAGATTAAGAAAGAAGCAGAAGCACAGAAGGTGAAGTGATATGTCCCAAGCCATTGCACAACTCCAAGATAAGACCTGTGCAGCTAATGGGAATTCTGGTTTGGTAGACAAAATTGGAAAAAAATCAAACATACATGCACACGCGTGCACACACACACACACAGACATCACAAGTAAATGAAATAATTTGGGGTCCAATCATTCATACTCACATATTTCGTGTTGAAGCAAAACAACACAATGAAAAATAACAAGGATGCTTATGGAGAAACAAAGCATGCCATTGTACTGGGCAGGTCATTTATGTTTTTAGAAAGTAACTCTGAATTCATTTCAAAGCAGAATCATCCTTTCATAATGAAACATTTTTACTTTTCTGAAAAACTCCATTGATTTATTTTTTTCAGGCAAAATTCTGTCTAATAGGATGCCCATAATTGCCACCTGCTTCAATATGTTGCTTACTTCTCCAAATGTTTTTTCAGCACCTGATGGCATCTTTGGAGCTTTGATCTCATTTGATGAAAATTGCTATAGAAAAAATCTAATTCTTAAGATATTTATTGCATACCAAAAAAGTCCCAAACAAAACCTTTCATTTGTAAAACTTACACAGCAAAAATAATAGAGAAAACTGCTAGTGCTTCAGAAGAGCAAAAGCAGGCTGCGTGTTTGAGTTTTATAACGATCATAAATGTACAGAGAAGTAGGAGAGGGTTCAGCTGGCTCAGACTTCCAGTCTCTAAATGCATTAAAAACATTGTAAGGTGCTGTTCTTCACTTGAACACTCTGAGTTATTAAATTAACTGGTTTGTTGTCCCCACATCAACAGATGCTCCTGGGTTATATTAAATATCGAATAGTTTCTCATAGCATGGGCAGAGTAAGGAAGACAGCAGCAGAGGAAGCAGTGGAGACAGGGAGGGTCTACCAGGGTATGTTTTTTTCCTGTCTTTTCAGAATCTGATGGTATATGTTTATTCTCTCCCTCCATATTGTGCTGTAGATCTGATGACCCTTTTCATAGAATCATAAAATCACTAGGCTGGAAAAAATCTCTAAGATCATCAAGTCCAATCATTGATCGTCAAGTCTAACTGTTAACCCAAGACAGTGTAAAAAGCCCTGATGTATGAACAAGTAAACAAATAAATACATCTTTCACCTTCCTAGTGCATAATTTACAGAGCTTGCCCAGTAGACCAGTCAGACCTCAAACAAGTGTTATGATAGATACAAATGTGTCTATTCTCAATGAGAAAATATGAGGGTTTTTTCATTTTTTTTTTCTTTTCTGTTTGTTGTTTTTCTTTTTATTAGTATTTTTAATGAAGAAAAAAAAAAAAAAAAAAAGAAAGAGCTTGGAAAAAGCTGAAACATTCATGAAAACTAAGAAGAAACAAGAAGCTGCTTCATTGTACTTGGCAAGACAGAAGGCAGGGGCAGCTCCTCTCTCTGGGTGCAGCAGTCATTTTCAGTGTGAGACACTGAAAGAGGTAGAAGTCTTCTGTTTAAAATACCAGGTATGTGTGAGCTCCCCACATATGCAAGTACCTCATGAATTTATTGGATCTCTTCCCTGAAAAATTGGTGATCAAGGTTCATATAGGTGGATGGCAAAATTTTCTAAGAGGCAGTCATCTAGCAGTGACCTACTGAAATTTTAGAGGGCTTTACCCCTTCCTTTGGTAACTCATCAAATATGTAGACAGAGTGCCAATTCAGTCTGATGAAGATGAACCAGATCTTAGGATGTTACAGCTTCCTCCACAGTTGCACTGGGAACCAGTCATAATTTTCTGGTAATAAAATTTCTCCTCTATGACAAAGGAGTTTGGGTGTTGCATTATATTGGTTGTTTGCCACCAGCCTCTATGTAGCTGGGTGCTAACAAGAGCAAGACATGGCTAGGGAAATTTATACTTCTCTTCCCTTCCATGCTACGAGCAAACTACAAGAAACATTTGGGAAAAGCTCTAAGTCCTTAGAGCATCTAATGAAAAAGTAAGGACAGGTGGAAAAATCTGAAAGCTTAAGAGGAAGCTCCTCAATTTAAAGACGAGACCTCATTTGCTGTGCTTGTTCTTTTAGTCTTCCAGAGGATATGGCTTATGCTTTGTTTAGATTTATACATCTGAATGTACCATGAGAGAGACATTGCAGTGGTGTTTTTGAGCTGTAGTTGCTCATGAGTTGTAACCCCTTGGTTCATCCCTGTGCTTTATTCCATCTGTTGGCAGTAGAGCTGTATCAGTAATCGATATTTCAGTACACTAGCAAAACTTTTTTTTTCATTCTTTCAAGGCCAACCTTCAACAATTTTTTCCCCCGACAACATAACCCTCATTCCTTCAAAAAGAGTCTTTTCAACCAAGGTAAATCTTTCATTTTCAAAGGCATGATTTTCTTTCTTTCTGTTTCTTATTATTATTATATTTAGATGAACTTTGGGAAAAAAAAAATCAACTCGCTAGAGAATAAAAATTTGATTTTTTTGTTGTTGATCTAACAATAATGAAATAAAATGTTTCAACTTCTCCAACTTTCCAATATATATATATGCGCATATACATATATATTAATTCCAGTGAAATAATTTGATCAGGATTTAACTGAACATGCTTCTTGCAGGGATGGGGAACATAGAAAAAGATATCCTTAAAACAAGGTCCAACTCCTTAAAAGTATTTTGTAACTAATTTACATGTATATTTATAAATCTGATTGTTATTAACTCCCATTAATTTTAATGGCCTACATATTCAGATAGGAATTGTCAGCTTTAAAGTGCTTGATAAGTTCTGCCATTGAACTGTGGCCTAAGGGTCAGAAACAGTCTTGTCTTATTTTGTGGAAGGATTGTCTGCTACTGCCCCCAGCAGAACAAGGTCATCCAGGTCCTATTTTTTTTTTCTGTCCAAATAGTGATGTGTAACAGAGATCTTTCTCGGAAGGGCAGCTAGGAGAAATGCATGCAGGCAGAAAAGCATGTTTTATTCATGTTAGTCTCCAACAGATAAGTTCCATTAGCTTGTATTTTAGCTGCCTTTTAAAGCCATTCCTACAGGCAGTGAAGTGAATTGCATTTTCCCCTACTCAGCCCATCAGTTTCCTCAAATGTGAAAGGGGAGAGCAAGTGCATGGGATTTGTCAGCAGGACTTTTTGGTTCAGGTATTTCTCCTAATGAGGCTTGTCTGTATAGGAAGGAGATGAAGTACCACCCGTGATAGGAGAACCTGATGTGACTGCAGTGCCAAATCCTGGTGTCTGTTCTTGTACACTTAAGCTTGTTTAATATCTGTGTTGTACTTTGAGGATGCTCTTGCTGTTTGATAATTTCTTCATTCCTTGTTAGCAAATCACGAGTCACCTCACCCTGTGCTGCTACATTATCCTTGTCATTCAGAGCTCTCTGAAGGCTAAAGAATGCCTCTTGCTATTTGAAACTGATTAAGTCTTCAATTAGCACAGGAGCAACAGTGTTTCATCTCCAGGATGCCAGCTAATTTGTGAACTCAGAAAGCAGGTTGTGCTGGGTACTGCAGTAAAAGGTGCTGGAAGGACTGGCTGTAAAGCAACTACAAGTTTCATTTGCCAGGGCTGCTAGATCTTGCCCAGCTTCCCAGATGTGATGCTGTCTGAGTCCTTTGCATGTTAAGGCTGTGTCAGGTCAGGTCTACTACAGGAAGTCTAAAACCTGAAATTGCTTTCTGCAATGACATGATTTCTTCTCCAAGAGAAAGACCAGAGACCTAAACATATGTATTATACCAGACAGGAGAGTATCCTGTCTTGGAGAGGGCAGCTTATAACATATTTATTTATTTATTTATTTATTTTTTGTAGTTTTGTTTTGCATTGAAAGGAAACATCAAAAGGTTTGGCATCCACAGATGATACTGTAAAGTCCAACCACTGTCCTCTGACCAGGTCTGCACCCACTCTTTAAAGTCAGTTCAAATACCACTGTTTGGAGAGGTCACAACAACCTCCCTGGGTTCTTTGAGTATTTTGCACCACTCCTGCAAATACCACACTTCTTTGTGTCCTCTGCAAAAACTGGATGCAGGTGCAACTTTTATATCACTACTATTTTTGTTGGAAAATCTGACATTAGCAATTAGATGTGGACACATCTGATTGATTAAATACTCACAATTCATTCTTCTTTTCTCTCAGCCAAAGACACAGCAAAATAAAGTTATTAATCCCAGGCTATTCAATTCTATCCTCACAGTTTTTATTTTGTTTTGATCACAGCAGAATCTCTGTATACATAAAAGCTTCATAACTCAATATCAAGGCTGACCTTTGTGTATCCAAAGGGCTCAACATTTCAGTCAAGCATATTGATGGATAGTTTTTCTTTTGTCACATGCACATTTTTACTTAATATCTGATTCTCAAATAGGTGATCTTTTCTTCCACAAATAAATATACCACAATAGAATCCCATCTGTAGTGCTCTGGAGAGAGCAAAATTTTCTTCTTTAGACATCAAACCAACAACATTGCATAATGTTTTCTGAACTTGAAAGGTACTTCTCTGAGTCCTTGCTCTCAAGCATATCATATGCTTGAATATGATATGCTCTTAAACATATCATATCCTTTTTCTTTTCTTCTTGTACATTTTCTTGTCCCATCATCACACTTCATTAACGGCCAAATATGTCCAAGATTTACTTCATAACAAACACACCAGAGAAAATTATATGTCTGTATATCACATTGATAGCAAAAGCAGAAAAATTTCCCAGGTGTTGATTTCCCAGTGAAGCCAGATTGCATTTTAAGGATTGGCTGTAATTAATGCAATTAGCTATTGATATAGTTAGAGCAGAAATGGTATTGAGGAACTTCAGTGCCTGAGAAATATGAGTTTGATTACCTTGAGATAGCTTTGTACATGTCATAAACTTGCTACACAAGAAAGGTCGAGGGATTGCAGAAACAGAGAAGAAGAAAAGAACGAAGCATTGACACTTTTAGTGACAGTAATTAATGGGATTCTTTTCCAATTCATGGCTCCTGACTTGTGAAGGTTGAACCTTGTTCCTGTGGAAGCAAGATACATCAGAAGAAAACACAGCCTAAAGGTCAATGACAGTGATGGTAAATTAAAACCAAAAGACCTGAGTGTTGGAGAGTAGGCTCCCTGTAAGTCAAGCCAAGAAAATGTCGAAAACTTAGATGGATTTGATTGCTCTTTCTAGAAGGCTTCCTGTTGCTGAAGTTTGTTTCCAGTAGCCTAAGGTTTCTTGCTTCTCTCTGCTTCTCTGAGATCCTTAGGTGTTTTTTTCAAGCATTCAGAAGGAACCATTTCACTTTCCAGTTCTCTCTACATACTAATACATTTCTTAACAGAGGTACAGTGACAAGCCACTTTTCTATGCTGAGCAATTATTTGTCCTTTAAGTCAAAGCCGTTTTAGATGATGCTCAGTGGCAGTATCATCTGGCCCCAGATTTTCTTCTGACTTGGCTTCTCTGTTGAGAAAGGATGCTGAGTCCCTTTGCCAGGGTTGAGCCTGGTGTGACTGCACTGTCAGCTCCCAGCAAATTTGTATACATTTAAGCACATTAAACAGTTGCTGAATTAATTCAGGGAGTTTTGTTAGGCAAGCCTTCCTGCCCTTGAGAAGCAAATCACAAGAGAGCTTACACTGTGCTCTAACATCCCATTGAACCAAAGGCAAAATTATCCTCCTGAAAAGTGGTGGAGGAGGCACAACCCTGAGACAAATTGCTGACATCATATATCCTAGCAATATCATGAAGCACTAACCTTGCAACACCTCTTCACTTGTGACCAGAAATATGTCCAATATTTAGGCAGAGGGGAACTGCAGAGGATAATGTTTGCTAGGTTTTTCACTGTGTGGGAGAACCTAAATGGCTGTAGATATGTATTCGATGCTCCATTTTTTTTTTTAGTTAGTTTTTTATACCTTTATGGCTACTCTGTGGGCTGCTGGGAAGTTGACTCTCAGCTGCTGGCCTGGAAGGGCAAAGAGAGATTTCATATGGACTATTTTCAAGCTTTTACAAGCTCATACAAGAAAATTCTGCAGTACATGAGATGTAAGTTCTTATGGAAATACAGACCATGGCCTTGCTAAAGCTACAACTGGCAGAGGAGTGGAAATGGGGAGGGACTGGCCACAAAAGGGGCACTTTGGACATTTAGGGGAACATAGCAATCCCTAGAGACAGTTATTTTGTGTTTGTATCATACATCAGCAAAAGTTGTGCAGTATGCAAAATTAACAGTTGAGTTTCCAGTATACATGCAAGGGTATTAGCTTGCCATCTGTATTCAACATCTGTTCATTCATTAACAGCTGGCAATTATTATTGTTGTTGTTGTTGTTGTTATTATTATTATTATTATTATTATTATTATTATTATTATTATTATTATTATTTTAAACTCAACATTTCCAAAAATAAGTGGAGAAAAACTAATGTTATTTTTCTGTAACTGGGGGCTCCATTCAGGACAATCTGTAAGTACACAAATGCATATTTATTCAGTACTGTTAGGTTATATAATTAAAAAGTTTACTTTCACATCCACAATAGCCCATGGAAGATCAATTGAGGGTGCATGGCCATAAACGATACTGTGCCCTGGCTGCTTCCATGCCCAACACAGGAGCCATCAGCTCATCAAAGGACCATCCCGCCCGCACACAGATGAGCCCAGAAGAAAAAGGGCAGTGGGGAAACCCCAGTGACCCAGTCAGAAATAATTCTATGCCTAGGGATCATCCCAGAGCTGCCCCAGGAGACTCTCAGCCCCACAGGCTGGCTGGGGCACCCACCCAGTGAGTCAATGGGAGAGGGTCAGCTCACAGACTAAGGGGTCACTGCTCTGGGGGTATGGGGCACATTATGGGATGCAGACAAATGAATATTTGGGGTTTCTACAAGGCTTATTATGGGATGTTTAGGAAAGGAACCAGTGGCAGGGAAAGGAGTCTATCTGGGAGATTCAGGGAGGAACAAACATAGGAAAATAGAGGGATAAGGGGATCAAAATCTGTGTCTAAGCTGCTGACCAGTTCATCTTGTGTGTGTGTCTTGATGGGTGCACGGGACTCTACCAGCATGACCGTGACCTTGGGGGCTCATCTGTCCGTATGCCCTTCATCCTAAACTGCCACGAGATGGAAGCAGGATAAGCCTGTTGGTGCTGCCTGTGTCTGTGTGAGTGAGGAGGTGTCTAACTGTCTGGATCTGTGTGGCCAGCCATGTATATATGGATTTCTGAGTTGTATATTTCTCTGTGCATGTGCTTGCTGGGAATACATGCTCAGATTCAGCAAGCTCCTGAAAAGTACTTAGATGGCTTCCTAATTTCTCTCCATAAAAAATACAGTGACCAGTCTCACATTATTCAGTACATTTTTGCTTTAATATATTCAAATTATTATATTTGTCTTAAAAAAAAAGAAACCCCAAACTTGACCAAATGGGTCAGATATATTTAAACAGTGCTCAACAAAACACAAAATCACTCTTTTGTAAGTTCTACTTCTTGTCACATATGCCGATAATGCACTTCTCATTTTTGCCACAACATGACATTTTTTATTTGCATTTGGCCTTAGATCCACTACAATTCCCAGATACTTTTCAGCAAAACTGCTACCTTGCCAGGTGTCCCCCAGCTTGCATTTTGATAATTAGTTTTACCAAATTGAGGATTTATGCTGATCTAGAATAATATTCAGCCACTTTTTTTTCAGACCATTTTTCACATTTGTCAAGACCATTTGGACTAAAGAATCCTTCCCATGTTCATAATTAATAACCCTACTCTTGATTCTACTATCCAAGACATTAATGGCAGCACTGAGCTCTATCCAGCACAGATCTCTCAAGAACCTTATATGATACAACAATCTATTTGTCAGTGTGACTGTGCCATGTTCTCTGGGCATAGGTTTTAGTCAGATTTACCTTCCCGTGGAGTAATTTTTTTTAGTTCATGTTTCTCTAGCTTACTGATGGGAATGTCATGTCACAGTTACAAAACTCCATTGAAGAGAAGACTGAAGGCTTTTTCCCTTTCACAATGCTTCACAATGTTTCTTATCTTGCCATACAAGGAAACTACATTGGTTTGTTCTTGACAAATCCATTTCATTGTCATCCTGTGTACTTAGACACTGTCTGTTCAATGCTATTCTCTTGGATTTTTGCAAGGAACTTAAGCTTTCACTCTTTTTTTTTTTTTTTTTCCTCTCTTTTTTTTTTTTTTTTTTTCCTTCCAATCATTTTATAAATCAGATTTTATGATGTTTTCTTTCCCAGCCTCCTTTTCTCCTTTTCTTCCACAAGATCTTGAAGATCTGAGATAAACCAGTAAATGAATGTAGGAAGAAATTTAACACATCCAGATGACTTCTCGGGAGAAAAACAAACAAACAAACAAACAAACAAACACTATTATCTACTGTTATTTCTGTATTATAATATGAACATGCTTTTCATGTTAGTATTTATTGATCTAGTCACTGCTCCTAGCTGATTTTATTTTATTTTATTTTTTGGTGAAGATTGATAACACATAAAAGGAAACACTCTGGCTTTTCTGACAATATCTGCTGACAGTTTCTCCATGACACAGAGTGATTTGAGCACAATGAGCACTTTCCTTGTTCTTGTTCTTGTTCTTGTAATGGTGCACTCAGAAACTTCTTTTTTCCTCATGACGTCTCTTGTTAAATGATCTCATTTTATCTCTAAGCTTTTCATATTTTACTCATTTTATTCTCAATTTACATGGAGTATGATTGCTGGATTGGTCTCTCAATGGTCCCTCTCTAATAGCTGTGTTTTATGAATCTTCTCACAAAGGTAGATCATGACTTTCCTGTTCTATTTGCAGTGTGTAGTAACATAGCCTTAAGATCTTGGCTGAGCCTCCCTCCATGGCATCAAATTACTTGTAATTATTAGGTTATTCTTCCAGGAATGGAACAGTAGAATTAGCTGTGGAAATCTTTTACTGGCATTCACTAGTTCTATACTGGAAATTGAAAATCAGGATACACAGAGCAATAAAATGTTTTGGGTTATGATGCTTTGCCTGAAAAACAATTACAGCTCCTTAGAAAGAACAACACGTTTCAAGAGTATTAAATTTTCTAGCAATGCTATCATCCTCATGGACCACATAAGAGGTATGAGTCCATCACCAGGCAGGAAGACACAAATATCATTTTTGTCTTACTGTATTTACACTGGAATTAATTAAATTCACTGAGTGGCTGTATGGAATGGAAGGTCTCTTCAGGGCTGAGCTGATAGGAAGATGGGATGTGATTTGTCTAATCATCTCCCAGAAGAATTAATTTCACTGAGCAGTGAATTCATTATCAAGCATCAGAGGCAGAATATAGAAACTTTTATTATGAGAGACTTGATGCTCAAAACTCCAATCTTGAATCACCATACAACCCTCCAAGTACTATCTGTCTCTACCTGTGTCTTCAGCTAGTGAAAATGAAAACTCGTACCTGAGGGTTTGTACTTCAGGAAAGTCTTCTCCACATAGTACAATACTTGGGACACAGTCTTTTTTATTATTCATAATGTGTACAGCAAATAGCAATGTAAAATCCTAGACCACTCCCAGAGATTTGAAGTGTTTTAATAATAAAATAAAAACAGTGAAGCCTAACATGTCAGGCAATCTGTAAGCTAGGTTTTATAAGATGCAACTACCAATGAAGTTTAAATGTTTATACAACATAAAACCAGATAGATCAGATCAGACCAAATGTTCATCTAATGTGGATGCCTAGAGGATGGCAAGAATGCAGTGACATTTCCTCAAAAATCTCTCAAAAACTTCAGCAATTTTCAGCTCATGGACAGCTAGAGGTCACATCTTTGTGTTTAGTAGCCATTGCTGTATTATCATTATTATAATAATTTGACATATTATTATTGTGTTGTATTCTTGTAATGTTATTAATAATAAATGTTCATTCATCCTCACCCAGCAAAAAAGGTTCTGTAAAACTATACAAATGGCTATGTATTATGAAAAATAACATCCATATAATCATTTTCACCTTCTTTCTTTTCTTAGCAGGACTAGAATTAAGTCCATCATGAAATAGAGAATAGTGTTCAGAATGAGAGTTGTAGGCTTCCGACTGATCTTTTTAGCATTTTTCTGTGTCACTCAGCACAAAAATACCCAATTCAGATTTTATGATGCTATTGTGCTAATAAATCCTGGCCCACATTCCTTTCACTTCATCAGGGACTCTTGCAAAAACCAATCACAGGAGTAGATCAGAAAGACATCCTATTTTTTTTCTTCCTCCCTGTAATCACTTGACAAAAGAGAACATTTCAGACTGATTCAAAATTGTTCTTAGAAACTGTATTTTGTCCAAGGAAAACCTGATGCATTTTCACATAAAATTGATCCTCTCCCTTAGAAAAATGAAAATCCACTTGCTGTTCTTGCAAAAAGTGTTGACTATTTTCAGCACTGACACAAACGCCTTGGCATACCTGTGAAGGGAAAGGATTTTACTTTCTTTCTTGTTGTTGCAAAGGGTCTGGAGAACTCATACCTTCATGTCATTCCCCAGAACACACTGCAAGATTGGAAGGGATGAAATATCCTCAAACACAAAATATATTTATATAAGTACAGTGTGAACAATATTAGCAATGAGCACAGCAAAATAATTCCTTTGATTTTAACAGAACTACCCACTATCAGATAGGTTTGAGAGCCCAAGTAAATCTCTCCTGAAACCCACTAGCAATTTTAAACGTAGAAAATCCCACAACTGATTTATGTCCAATACCATCACGCAATTCCAGCTCATCCTATCTCATCTGCCTTTTCAGGCTCATTTAATTTCTTATTCATCAGTTTATTGCAAAGAAAGACTCTTTTTGAGTCTAATGTTTTACTCAAGTTCTAATCTCTGGATATTTTCTGTTTTTAAAATGTTTTGAAGACACTGTGGCCAAAGCTGATCCCAAAGGAATGTGTTCCTAATGCAGTTTGAACACTATTGTTTCCTCTGTTTAATTTTTGTCTTCGCCTCGGCTCAAGAAAAAATGTTTTGTTGTCATTTTCAGCAGTGAGCAGACAATCAAAAGTAAGAGGGGACTGGATGCAGAAAATATGAAGAGCAGAAAGGGAAGCAATTAAACAGGGCTTGGTGACAAGCACTAAGTACACATCAGCCAGGAGTCAAGGATGAAGAAGCACTCATTTTCACAGAATCACAGAATGTTAGGGATTGGAAGGGACCTTGAAAGATCATCTAGTCCAATACCCCTGCTGGAGCAGGAACACCTAGATCAGGTCACACAGGAATGTGTCCAGGTGGGTTTCGTCTCCAACCAAAAAGTCTCCAGAGAAGAAGACTCCACAACTCCCCTGGGCAGCCTGTTCCTGTGTTCTGTCATGCTCACCATGAAAAAGTTTTGTCTCATATTTAAGCAAAACCTCCTATGTTCCAGCTTACACCCATTGTCCCTTGTCCTATCATTGGGTGTCACCGAGAAGAGCCTGGCTCCATCTTCCTGACACATACTTGCATATTTATAGATGTTAATAAGGTCACCCCTCAGTCTCCTCCAAGCTAAAGAGACCCAGCTCCCTCAGCCTTTCCTCATAAGAGAGATGCTCCACTCCATTAATCATCCTTGTGGCTCTGCACTGGACTGTCTCAAATAGTTCCCTGTCTTTCTTGGACTGAGGGGCGCAGAACTGGATGCAATATTCCAGATGCGGTCTCCCTAGGACAGAGTAAAGGGGGAGGAGAATTTCTCTCAACCTACTAACCACAGCCCTTCTGATACACCCCAGGATACCATTGGCCTTCTTGGCTACAAAGACACAGTGCTGGCTCATGGTCATCCCGCTGTCCACCAGGTCCCCCAGGTCCTTCTCTCCTTCACTGCTTTCCAGCAGGGTTGTCCCCACCTTATACTAGTATCTGGAGTTGTTCTTGCAGATGCAGGACTCTGCACTTGCCCTCGTTATATTTCATTAAGTTTCTCCCCGCCCAATTCTCCAACTTGTCAAGGTACTGCTGGATGGCAGCGCAGCCTTCAGGCATGTCAGACACTCCTCCCAGTTTAATGTCATCAGCAAACTTGCTGACGGCGCACTCCATTCCCTCAACCAAGTCATTGATGAATATATTAAACAACACTGGTCCCTGTACTGACCCTTTAAAGACTCAACTAGATACAGGACTCCAACTTGACTCTGTCCCATTAACTGCAACCCTCTGGCTTCTTCTCTTCAGCCATTTCACAGTCCACCTCACTACCCAATCATCCAGATCACACTTTCTCAGTTTAGCTGTGAGGATGCTGTAGGAGATGGTGTCAAAGGCTTTATTGAAATCAATATACACCACACACATTGTCTTTCCATCATCTATCCACCCAGTTATATCCTTATATAAAGTTATCAGTTTGGTCAAGCATGACTTCCCTTTGGAGAAGCCATGTTGACTGCCCCTAATGAACCTTTAATCCTTGCTATGTCTAGAGACAACACAAAGGATAAGTTGTTCCATCACCTTACCAGGGATGGAGGTGAGGCTGACCAGTCTGTAGTTACCCAGATTCTCTTTTTTGCCCTTTTAGAAGACCAGAGTGACAATTGCTTTCCTTCAGTCATCAGGCGCCTCTTCCGATGCCCTTGACCTCCCAAAGATGATGGAGAGTGGTCTAGCAATGGCTTCCACCAGCTCCCTCAGCACCGTGAATGCATCCCATCAGGACCTATGAACTTGTGGATGCCCAGCTTTTGTAAACGGTCCTTAACCCAGCCCTCATCAACAAAGGCAATCTCCTCTTTAATTCCAACGTCATCTGTGACCTCGGGGGTATGCGGTTCCTCAGGAGAGCTTCTGGCATTATAGACAGAGACGAAGAAGGCATTCAGTAACTCTACCTTTTCTTTATCTTTTCACCAGGGCACCCCTCCCCTCTCATTCATTATGTGGGACACTGTCATTTTGGAAATCTGTTTTCCCTGCCAGCTTGGTGCTGGGCTCAGCTGGGGCCTGCCATGAGGCTGTTGGAGCTGGCTGGAACTGACTGGAACTAGCTGGAATCAGCTGGGTCTGGCACAGGGCAGCCCTGGTCTCTGCCCATGAAGGTCTGTGCAGGTCTGTGCTTGCCAGTACCTGGGCACAGGCACACCGTACAAATTGTCAAAATGTACAGTTTACAGGTCTTGTAATGAGTACAGCCACTGTGCTCTTTGACTGACATTTTACTAGTAGAGCACTGAGCTAGGAAAGGCCAAAAATTGAGTTTCTGTCCCTACATATGAATTATTTCTTGTATTCATTGGTATTGACGATATTAACTGTCAAGGCAAGCTGAAGTCAAAAGGCAAAATGTTAGCGAAATGCATTAACCACTCAGCTGCCAAGCTACCTATCTACTGAAAGCAAAACATTTTCCAATCTAGATTTGCTTTATGTAGATTTGTATTGCAAATTTTACTTTATGTTTCTAAAACTTGTTTCACTATATTGCTTCTGTTGGAATTAGCCACACTGACAGAGTTAAACAAACATAACTTTTGTGTGCAAACAGACTGTATGAAACTCCCATTCCTACCTCTGAGCCAGCAATTCAAACTGCCACATGCTGCCAGGAGAAAACTAGAAAATGTCAAGAAAATGGATGTGAAGAAACACCTGATAACCATGACATAAAGAATATGGAAATATTATGAGGGATAAACTCTGCCCTATAAGCCACTGTTGGCTGTAATATTAACTTTTGGCTAGATTTGTGCTGTCACAGGTTTATCTGGGTGTGGAGAGGGGCATTTCATGACCAACAGGGTTGTTTGCCAGCAGCAATTTCCAAAAAAATGTAAGCTTTACTGTGCTGTCAACATTGTGCTCTTACCAGAGGAGGGTACATTTACTCCACTGGTTCAAAGTACAGTTTGTTTGCATAGCTGCATCCATCCTCATATCTCTTTGCCAGTCCATCTTACTAACTCTGTAGAGTATTCTGTAGAGAATACGCTTAAATATTGACATTTTCTTAGTTATGGGCTTTTGAAGAAGGGAGAATTCGCTCTTAGTTGGAACTGCAATTCATGCTGACCTCATCTCCTCCCTCCTCAGGCAGTTCGTACACTCTCTACTACCTGCACTTCACAGGAGCACCCAGTTAATTATTCATGGAGAGCTGAGGCCTTTAAACTCCATTGATTTCTCATGTCTGGCTCTTGATTGCATCTGGTAAATTCATTCCTGTTTGATGGCATTAAGTATTTTGAATAATTAATATGGTAATTTATCCCAGGCTGAGGAGTAAATGTTACCTTCTGCTGGGAGGAGTGTCAGAAGGGGAATACTCTTTAGGGCACTTTTCCCAATTCCTTTAATGTCAACATGGCACTTAATGTAAGTGCCTGTCTGAAAGTTATTGCTTCTGTGAGACTCCAGTGCAAGCACAACTGGGAGAACGAGCACATGCACAGACATTTATTCTTACAATATGCTTTTAATTGACTGAAAAACAATCAAAATGTCTAAGTGACATCAAATATGGGGAAAAAAAATAGAATCAAAAACAAAACCAAATCCTCAAATCAATTAAAATTTTGATTGTAAGTTTTTCAGAAGTAGGACTGAATTGTAGGACACAAACTCTTATAGAGTCAGTATTTTACACTTCACTCTAAGAAACATAATCCATTCTGGGTTTAATAGAACCAGTGAAGACTTCTGTACTTTTTGGCCAACCCAGAGGAAAATAACCCCTTTCCAAATGGACATCAGCATTGGGACATGCTTGTCCTTTCTCATTATTTGCATTACAATGTATCTAAGGCTTGGAAGAATGAATTGCTTATATTTTTTCTTCCTTTCTATCCCATTGACCTATTTTCTAGATTGTTAGTTATGTTCTTCAGGTACTTATATCAAATCGAAAAGAACCCTGCTTTTGATTTGTCTCTCACCTGATGACTCTTTTCTGCTTTGTGAGGATGTGGCAATAAGCACAGCAATGAGATTTGTAAAGTCAAAGAGAGAGGTATTGCTAAATCACTTTCCATTAGAAAAGGTATGTTAATTCATCAGGATCCCTTTAAGCAATGGACCGAAATAATGATTAATGGTTATATGCAAGAAAATGTTTTACTCTGATTCAACTCTTCGAAATATTTTCCATTATTTCACATCTTCTGTTCCTAGGTTTAGCTTGTGCTAGATTTTTATTTATTTATTATTAATATTATTAGTATTATTTTGCCTAAACTGATCTCCTTTCCACTTTTTTTTTCTTTTTTTTTTTTTTTTTCTTTTTTTTTCTTTTTCTGGTACTTGAGTCTGTTTCTGATCTGTTTTCCTGTTTTCTTCGGGATGACATATAGTTTTTGAGGATAGAAATAAGAAGAGATTTATTCTTGCAAAACTATAAAAATTGAGGTGGCTTAACTATCACTGTTTACTAGATATATTCTTCCAGATAGGGTTCCAGCCATATTATTTTTCAGTTTAGGCAGCAATATTTCATGACCAGCTATAAAGCCTAGATGTCTGCCAGTATCTACCGAGTAGTTTCAGCCCTATAGCATGGCTTCAGTACAGCCAGTTCTAGAACATAAACTTCTGCTGAGTGGTCATCTTTTTGACCTGGAGCTAGGTACTGAGAGCTCCAAAAAGATGCAGTTGTGGATTCCAGATAACAGTAGTAATGTGTGTTTCTTCTGTCCCTGGTGGATTGTTAAAACCTTGTTATCTTCCAGCTCATTCAAACTGCCATTCTTTCATTACCCTTTTATCATCTCCAGGAGCAGAGGGGTTCAATCACTTACAAAAATACACAGCAGGTTTGGACAGAACTGAAAGCATCCATGTTTCCAGATATCTTACAGATTTGCTTCTTTGCTACAGGATGCCCATTTCTTTCCCGGGATGCCTGTTTTTAGCTTCAGAGATGCATTCCACTGTATAAACAGCTGAGCAGTGAGGACACGGTCATTTATTAGCTAAAATGTCCTGGGGCTCCTATTAGAAGATAAAGAATCTGAAAGACGTTTATTTGGCTGTTCGCCCACAATTCAAAGCATTTAATATCTAGTGCAATCTTAAATTATTCATTAGCACTCAATACGGCTAATACCTCTGTTGAGAGTGTCAATAAATGAGGTTAAATGGGATTCCTGCTGATTTCTTGTACTTTTGTTGGTTTAAACTCTGATAAATATATGTTTTACCAGACATGAAAATAGCATTAGGGAACAAATGCCTTTTAGACAGTGAAATGAGTGAAAGGCTTTTTCCTCTCTCTGTAACAGCAAAGATAGTCTTTCCTCCTTAACCTCATGTGTCTCTTTGAATTACAGCTGGTGAATTTGGATGAGAAACAGGTCCTTAAGGACTAAGCTGTGAGGATCAACTCAATGGCTTCAAAATACAGCTTAAAAGCCAGCTGTCAGGGTTATATGACTCTGCTTGCATGCTTGCCTGTGTGCTGTTTAGCAGCTAAATAAAATAAATGTCTGAAAGTATAAGAAAAAATATAAAATACATACATTTCAAATAAAAATAAATAAATACGTCTGTCTTCAATTCAACAACTTCTGTCCCCCTAGGTACTTAAGATACATTTAAATGAATATACAAACATTAACTGTATCTCTTGCAAATAATGCAGCCTGGAATTTGTAGCTGTCCATAAAGAGAATAAAGTCTGCAGATGTTTAGGACGTGAAATGTTTCCTGTCTCTTAACCTTTGCTCCTCCTCAGTGTCCATAGAGCTTTTTCCTGAGGATTCCTTCACAGAAAATCTGTTAGCCCAATGTCTTGTTTCTGATTTTCCACCTGTTAATAGTAAGAAAATCTGACCCCATATGGAAACACAAGACTTGAGACCTGGGCTTATGCTTAGATGTTATTTGCATGCTTCCCAGCAGCAGCTGGATAAGAGCCCTGATGCTGCCTAATGAGGAATCATCTCAAACAGAAGTGCAGGCACTCCCTGATCAGGAAACAGCCAAGCAAGAAACACCTAACACTTTCAGGAACATTGGATTCTAAAAGCTATAAGTAATAGTAGATTAGCTTTACTCACCAGAAGTATACAATTGCTGTCTTAACTGCTGAAGTTCTTAGCTGGTCTAGTTCATCATATTATGTCTTATGAGATACCTAGATGTAAAACACAAAGTGTAAGAGCAGCTCTCATGCTACAAGCAATTGAAAGGCAACCTGTAAGCTTAACTATAAAAATCAAGGTAGGTGTAGCCTTGGTGTATTCTTCCATTGCATATTTTGAGAGTAACTTAGTTACTGCCAAATACGGATAGGTACAACACCCAGAACCAGGTTAGGTTAAATTAATCTCATACAAAATTGCACTTAATATAATTGCCCATAATGTAATTGCCTACATGCGATCATATCATGCTGTCTGAGATGCATTAGGGTATCAGAAACATCAGCACAGAACTGACACCCAATAACACAGGAATTAAAATAGATCTGAACACTAAGTAGAAGTCAGAAAAAGGGTAAGACACCTAAAATTAGGTCTCTTATTAAGGCACTGAACACTGCCCTTTGAACAGTATTGCAGTATTCCTCCTTTTTACTTTCCTTATTGGCAAGTCCAATAGAGACACTATGAGCTACAGAAATATGACTGTTAGGAACATGTAATAGGTTGTTCTGGGAAATCAAAATTAAATTACATTGTAAAAGCACTGCTTTTACAGGAAAGATAACATAGCTCCACTATGTAGTTTCAACATACTGTAGTCCATAACTGAATTATAAACACATAGGTATGTGAATTTATGGCAGTTTATGAGATCTGTCTATATACAATTAAAGGACTGTAATATACACAAGAAAGTTCTGTATCATAAAAAATGGCATCCTCATAACACAATTCTGAATACTATATATATAAATAGTATCCAAGTTCCTTGTCTGTAACCCATGAGTTACATGAGAATGTTGTTAAGTTTCAATAATTCCAAATTAAAGATGAGTACGTTATGCTTCTGAGACATCTGAATTACAAGAATGTTGTAGTCAAATTTCTTATGGGGTTATTTGAAGTGAAACAATATTTTGAGAAAACAACAAAACAAAACAAAATGTTTGATGTTATCGTGTCACTGTGTGAATAAAATGTAGCAAATATAGATAAATGCTTCTTTTTTTTTTTTTTTTTTTCTTCTAATGTGACTATAAGCTAAATAGAGAAGTCAAAAAGTGGGACATGCTGTGACTACTCAATGTCTCACAACACTCTTGAAATAACTGCAATATCTCATAGCAGTTTTATAGTAAAACAGGGATGATAATTCAAATCTTTTGAGTCCTAAATTAATGTCCAAAAATGAGTACCCAGAGAAGACAAGTGTTGACTTACTGCTGTGTTTCAAAACTGAATAAAATAGAAATGCATTCTTAATTTTACCACTAAATTTGTGAAAAGAAACTTTTTTCTTGTGAAAATACTTTTTTTTTTTCCTTGATTTGGTTTAATTCCAGTGCCAATTAGAACATCTGCTTGAAATTTCTCTTCAGATTTGGTTTGGTTTTGTTACCTTTTGAAAAACATGAGGCAGGCATTGTGAAGGAATAATTACAGTTGATCCTAATAAGAACTAAAGGATCACTGAAGGAGTCCTGCAGAAGAATTTTCTGTTTTGGAAACCATGAAATCTTCTGATGGAAAACATTACTAGAAGTAAAAAATGCTTACAATGCCTAAAATTTACAATCCAGCCAAATAAGTGTTTTTGTTTGTTTGTTTAGTTTCTTTGTTTGTTTGTTTTCCCCACAAGAATAAGGGTTGAATAAAAGAAATAATACCACCCACATTCCACAGATAATAAAGCAACACTAAGAGAAACTATAAAATAATAAAAAAGAAATAAGTAATCTAAGATGGAACTGAACTACTGAACTTAGATTTCCTAAATTCCCATTCATTGCCTCAGTAGTTAAAACATATAAATAACAATAAATAAAGAAATAAACAAAAGCTTCTTTCAATAAGTCATTTTTTAAACTTGTTTAACATTGAGACCAACAAAATTATTTTATTTTTAAGTGCTAGTAAGACTATGATTTAAATCTTAGCAGTATTCTTTTTAATGTTTTAAATATAATTTTATAAGTATATTTTAAATCATATCATTTCCTTGACTAGTATCTAACCATACAGCATTTTGATGTCTCATAAAAAATAATTTTATTCAAAAACATGTGTTTGCCAGTAGCAGTTAAATTAGATGTAAACCAGTGTTTATGATCCTTTTCAAATAAAGTGAGATCTTCAGTTTTTCTGCTACTGTGCTTTTGCTAGAATAGACAGGCTAATTCATACCCCTTGAAAAAGCAATTTTTTTTAGCAAAATGCTGATCCTAATGCTATATTTGAAGAAGCTTCACTGTTTATCTACCTCGCCCACAGACACCATACGGGGCATATGTAGGACACATTGAGTGGCTGGAATTAGCAGAGCCATTTGTGAACTGCATATAAATGTATCATTTGCACATAATTCTCTGTGATAATAGCCAAATTATAGAAGGTGATAGCACCATTTTTTTTTCCAAGCTGGTGTTTATGGAAATGATTACTTTATGCGGCTCTTGTATTTCTCAGAGCAGAAACAAAATCAGAACCAGACCATCTTAAGGCATGTTAGAAATAAACTGCCAGAACTCTAAAGCTAAGTGTAGATTAAAGTTATGGGAAGTTTTGCTTTTCAGAACCAGAAGGAATATTTTGTTCATACCCACTCTAGTTTGAAACTGTGATTAAGCACTTCCTTAACCCTGGGGATGTCAGTGGATCTGTGTGCTAGCTGAACTGTTATCATGTAAGCTCTTGCTTTATTTCAAACATATTGATGGGACTTGCTACGTGGTAAAATGTGATCACATCCTTACTTTACAGCATTGGAGTCTACATGGGACTCCATGGAGACCCATGGCCCAAGGAGATCAAGCAGACTTGGTGCAGGCAAATGAGGAGGATAAAAACTAGACATGCCAGCTCAAAGAATATCTGTTACTGATTTTTAAAAAGAAATGAGCAATTCTAAAGGCAGTGAAGCCTTTTGTCTCTTGCCTAGTCCATAATTGATCAGCAAAGGTTTATTTTATTTATTTTTTTTAAGTGTCTTCACAGGAAACAGACAAATGGGTTCCAAATTTTTATGGTGCTCATGATCCACTTGTTGAAATTCAGCTGAACCTTTTTTTTAGAAACTGAAATGATGACACTCCTATGTTGATGTTTCTCAGCTCAAAATGGAAATATGTCATCTGCATTGCCTCACTCTCTTCATCCCTCCTCTGATATTGCAAAATGTTATTAAAGGTAATATATTTCAAACCTTGGGTCATGACAAAAATTTCAAAGGGAGTCTAAAGCATCAGATACAGCAGTCAACAGCTCATCAGTTTCTCCAGGGACCAGAAGCAAGAGAGGAGCAAAAGTAGGCTGTGATTTATATCTGCAAATTTTTATTCTTCTTTGACTTTCTGGCAGCAGCTCAGTTCCTTGTGGGAGTGAATGGGTGTCAACACTTATAAAAGACATTTATATTTCATTCCTTTCCTGAGTCTTGAATAAACTGAGTTGCTGCTGAGAATAACGCTGCACAGACACAGATGAACCAAAAGAAGTTTGTACTCCCAAAATTTTGAGATATGCTGGTGTAGTGTTAATCACGGTTATTTACTAGCAGAAACAGTCATCTGAGTGCAATCACTTCATGGCTGTTAAAGACATTTCCTTTTGCCTAGAGTGCTAAGGTTTGGATTTTATTTTATTTTTCTTCGGCAGAAATATCTGTTGCAGCTGCCACTGAGAACTACAACTGACAGCAGAAGCAGACAGATATTTGTGATATTTTGGTGCTTCTGTTTATGAACATAAGCCCAGAATGTCAATACAAAATGTGGATATGACAAAATACAGTTATATAAATATATGAATATTTCATACATATATATGTAGTCATATATATAAATATTTTTCCACTGCTTGGACATATAGCACCTGGAGAAGACTAGCTACTGCTCACAAAAGACCTGTCTCTGTGTTACCTGAAGAATGCGCCATTATAAATTCCCACTTCCCACCAGACTTGTGAGGCTACAAATGAGATAAGTATCCTCTGAAATGAGACTTCCTCTTTCTGCTCTATTTCACCCAGCCGTTACTGCTAAAGCAATTCTGCTCTGTAGGCAAGTAATGCCTTTATAGGTTGTTTTATCATGGATCTTCACCAGGCAACTATTAATCTTAAATCATGCTTTTATCAAGTGTTTATTCTTTTATTCCCCTCAGGCTTAGTGATATCAATATCATGCCTGTCAGGAAAAATGACAAATGACATCTCCATTGCTGTGGAAAATAAAGATGCCTGAGAGGCAGTGACTTAATAGAAATTCAAATAGGTTAACACTCGATCTAGGAATAAGGGTGACAATGTCCAGCAAAAAGCCATTATGTTGCTGTACCCATGGAGATATCTCTGTGGCAAAGAACAGAGCAAATACTTTATGAACATGGTCAAACAGCTGCATGAGGCTGAACTGTTTGTCAAATTACCAATTCATGGCCAGACAATGCCCATCAGCTCACCCCATGATATGCCCATGATAACTCACCAAGTGTACACTTCAGTGCATGCCAAAGTGGAATCAAATATTTGCATGCCTACTCATTCCTGTGGTCTTTTTTGGACCCCCTATACTCAGTGTTGATAGTGACTAGAGTACTGTGTATAGTAAATGGGCCCACCTGTACAGGAGAGACATGGACATACTGGAAAAAGTCCAAAGTAGGGCCACCTACGTTGAAGTCACCTATGAAGGGACTGAAGCACAGCTCATATGGTGAGAGCTGGGCTTGCAGAAGAGGAGGCTTAGGGAGAATCTTACCAATTTTATCATTCAGTGGTGTCCCGTGTCAAAACAAGAGGCAATGGTCATGAATTGGAACACAAGAGGTTCTGTCTAGACATCAAGAAACACTTCTTCACAGTGCAGGTGACTGAGCACTGGCACAGGCTGCACAGAGAGGCTGTGGAGTCTCCTCCTTGGAGATCTTCAGAAAGTTCTGGACCTGAACCTGGGCACCATGCTGTAGGTGTCCCTACTTGAGCAGGGGGTTGGACCAGGTGACCTCCAGACCCTTCCAACCTCAACCATTCTGTGACTGTGACATTAAAGAACTAAAACATATATGACATTATTGTATCTCTGAGGCACTTGATTCTCATCTGGAAGAATTCATCATTACCAACTGGAGTGCCAATAAATTACAAATGAGGGGTTGATTGTTTCCAGCCATGACCAGTATTTTCATCTCCATTGTAAGGAATCAACTTTCTACAGAGACAGTGAGCACAAGAACATGAAGCTTTAGCTATCTCCCAGTGAGTCTTCCCAAATGACCTACAGAATTAGTCACTGTTTCCATCACTTTATCTGAGATGTAAAGCTCATAACTGGGGTTTCATTCCTCTTATGAGACTTCTGTCATACTAATCAAGCAAGAATGTGACACTGGGAGTTTATTTTCTTTACCAGAGGTTTATCCTTGTGCATAACTCGAATATCATGTCAGTTATGGAGAAAGAAAATACATTAATCTGTTGCTCCATCAGTTAAAGAAAAAAGAAAATAATAAAAATAAATAAATAAATAATTGCATAGACGTATCTCTCAGATTAAAAAAGAAGTTAAATGGACCATAGCATAGAATCAGAGAATGAATGTAACTGAATATCAATATACCAATGATGGTGGATATTAGTCTCTATGGGAACTTTTGATCACATAACAATTACAGAAGCAGGACGTGAAGCTGCACAGGTGATAACGAGACACGTAAAAAGAACGGTGGTATCACTGGAATAAAGCAATAAAGGAGTTATGAACAGACTATTAGTAAGACCATTATCTTTACTTCTTTTTTATTTTTTATTTTTTTATCCTCTCACATCTTTTGGAATAAAGATTTGGAAGATCACAAATATCTGTCTGCATGTCTCTCCCAATAACTTTCAATTTATTAGTCAATTCCAAAAAAAAAAAATATTAATAATAATAATAATAATAATAATAATAATAATGGGACATTATCAGAATATGAGAATATGAGAATGCATAATGGGACACACTCAGAGTCCAGCTCTGGAGTTGGACTCGATGATCCTTGTGGGTCCCTTCCAACTCAGGATATTCTATGATTCTATGAATAATTAAAATTCTGTAATTAAGTAGTCATAAAAATAAGTAGCTAGGAGAAGAAAGAACTTAAAGGTACCCTACAGAAGGAAAAATCATAAGGTGAGTACACGCTTTCTAAGACATAACAAATATAAGGATTTCTATATGTGGTTATATTATTATTTTAAATATAAATACATCTTATTTATAAAATAGAGAAAAATATAAAGATGGATTTATGCACACACAATCCCCATGTTTGCCAAAAGCTTGTCTTAGAACTCAGTTTTTCTCAGAGACCAAAAGGAGTCAGTCTTGACACATGAACCCATAAGAAAGCAGCCTTCATTAGCTCCAGTGTTTACAGAATAATTTGTGTCCCTAATTTGTTCTTATCAGCAAGACTTTAGAGACACATCTCTTCCTGCCTCTTTCTTTCAGAGATCACCTCACCCTTCCTGGACCTCTCTCCTCCTCTGAGCTTTCTTGATTAATCAAAGACAACTTCTCTACGTAACATTTTCAATGTGCTCTTATTTTTTCTCAGGGATGAGTCCTAATTCCTGGTTTGAAAGGCTTTTCTTGTGAACCTTTTGCACCATTTAAGGAAATTATTTCTGTGAAACGAATAAGCAAAATAACCAACTAACTAAATAAAACATAGAAGCCCCTGCTTTAAATTCAGCATGCAACAAAAAGAAGATGGATGGCATTCCAGATCACATCCATTATATTTGCATTATGATGACAACATATGAAGTTCTGACAGACCTGGACTGAAGATTGTGCATTAATCAAATGCTGTCTTTATTATTTCTCTAGCACTTTTTCATTTAAATGGTTGCAGACTAGCTCTGGTCCTGGGATTTATTCCTAAACTGTCTCCTTTTCAAGTACAAATGCTATCTAGCCCTTAAATATCTGTGTTTTTCCAGTAATCTCCAGATTTCAAAGCACAGTACAGGCCAGATAAAAGTTACTATATCTACATTTTAAGAGAAAGTCTGTGACAGATGATGACATCTAAAATGTCTGGCATTGATCATGTGTTGCTTACCAAAATTTCTTTTGTATGCATAAACACTCGCTTACCATTATCTTGAATAATTTCTTAATTTCATCCTCGCAGAATAATAGGTTTTACAGAACTACTGCTAAACCCTTTTACTAGAGGGGAACCAAGGCACAAGAGATTCAGCTTGCACAAGAGAACGAGAAATATATCTGAGTCTGAATTTAACTCCTCTGATGTATTAAAATTCCTTCAATGATTTGGGCAAAGTAATTAGGCATTAGACTTTGTTGAAAAGTCCTAGATCAAATAATAGTAACATGTTCTCTTAGATCACTGAGTTTTGAAACCAACACTTATCAATTCAGTTTTCCTCTATCTAGTGACATCTGCACTGATTCAGGTCAGTGTTACCTCTCTTTGAGTAATCTGTCTTCGTTTGGAAATATGTGGACAAATAGGGCAGAATAAGAACAAGTCAAACATATCAGAGAAAAGTAGGGTAATTTACTCTGCAAGGAACCTCCATAAATGTCTGGCCCAAAACTCTACAGAAAACAGGTTTGATGTCGAACCTAGATCAAATTTTCATGTGTTTCCATCCAAGAATGAAGGATGCACAGCACCTTAGGGAAACTTCTTGTAGTGCTTCACACCATCTTTTCATCTTTATACACAATATGAATATTTCTTGCTGCATAGTATGTGTGTTGTCTTTTGTCCTTTCACTGTGGACATCTGGAAAGTGGCTCTGTCTATCTCATTACCCCAAATGGGTGGTTGAAGAGACTTAAATCTCCCTTGAGTCTTCTCTACTCCATGCTAAAGAAACACACCTTCCTTTTCTGCTCTTCATACCTCAGATCCTTCAGACCTTTACCCATTTTAATGACAACCATTGAATTTACTTCACCTTCTCCATGTCTTTCTTCCTCTAGGGAGGACCAAAACTGGACAGATTATTCCATATATGACTAATTAGAATGGAGTACTTACTCTTTCAATCTGCTTCCTGCAGGTCTTTTTCTGCAGAACTAATAGCTAACCCATCAGCCTCCAGCCTGTGCTGTTGGTTATGCAACAAACATAACCACAGGGTTATGCAATAAGTCTTTTTTGAGCTTCACAAGATTTCTGGCAGCCTATCAATACAGTCTGTCAAAGTCACTTGTTTTAGCCTTCATAATTCCATCTCTGTATTCTTAGATGATGAGAATAGAATAGAATAGAATAGAATAGAATAGAATAGAATAGAATAGAATAGAATAGAATAGAATAGTTCAGTTGGAAGGGACATCCAAAGATCATTTAGTCCAACTGTCTGACCATTCCAGGGCTAACCAAAAGTTAAAATGTAGTCCAAAAGCTTCTTAAACACTGACGTAGGGCATAGGGCATCAGCAACATAGGGCATCAACTACTTATGAAGCCTACTCAAGTGTTTGACTATCCTCACAGTAATTATATTTGTCCCAATGTCCAGTGCAGCTTTGTGCCATTCCCACAGTTATGAAGGAGCCCAGGGACCAACTCCTCTCCCTCCACTTTCCCTCCTAAGGAAGTTGTAGAGAGCAATGAGGTCACTCATCTTTGAGCCTCCTTTTTCTCCAGATTAGACACAACAAGTGTCCTCAGACTTTTCTCATAGGACATGCCTTCCAGCCCTGCTACAAGCTTTGTTTCTCTCCTCTAGATGCTTTCAAATACCTTAACATCATTTTTGTATTGTGGAGCCCAGAACTGTATGCTATATTTCTAGACCATCCTCACCTAGTTCTTCCATGTAGAGCCAAGATGGTCTTTGATCATTTCTATTCATTTTATTGCTCTATGGGATGTTCTTGTACTTTAATGAGATTGTCCTTTAAGAGTTACCGTGCTTCCTGGGTCCCTTTGTTCTTCAAAGGCATCATACCTACAAGCTATCATACTTTCAACCTTCCAGAAATTTACTTGATTGATTGCTTCCCACTGTGTTCCTCTTCTAGCAGATACTGATCTGCATGCCATGAACAGGATTTGTGTTTCAGAGACCTCCAGATAAAGAAGTACCCCAATACTGTCCACCTTCAAAATATTTTCTTGTCAGAATTTCTTGAGCATGGCCTGGTTTGTCTATGCATGGCAATATGTAGCCATTAATCTTTTATTAAAGCACATGATGACAGAGTGGCTAAGAATCCTCTTAGATCCTATAGACCATTCTCAGTAAAAAATGCTGGTCAGGATGTCCCCTTAAGGCTTATTGAAAATAAGCAGTAACTCATCACAGACTTCTCAGATGCCTCTCTTAAAACTTCCTATTGAAAGGTGTTATGATCTGTCACTGTCTACAGAGCATCTCAACTGCAGTAGACTGGAGATTCATTTTTTATTTTTACTTGCTGTAATTACTTTAATCAGTTATTTTCCAAATATCCCTGTCTTTGTTTATTTCTACAGTCAATTCTACCATTTTTTGTTCATAAAATATTTATTAACATTGCTTGAATTTGTATTGATTTTCAAGGTACATTAGAAGAATGGCTTATGTCTAATCTACATATATTCTAATCAAATACTTTCCTTTTTTTTTTTTTTTTTCCATTATCATTTTTCCTTGTTTTCTAGCTTCTGAGTTATATTAATTTCTATAACTCTTTGTTTCTTCCATTTGTTTATAGATATATCTTTATCTATCTACAAATTTTTTTTTTTTTTTTTTTTTTTTAATTTTTATAGTCTATTTTGCTTTTCCTGACAACACAGACTGATTAGTAATGTGTGGCCTTTATGGAACTGTCACTGAGCATCTAGTAAGATGCATTTATATATATATGTATATTTATTTTTTAAATAATCTGTATATTGCTCTTTACAGTTCTAAAGCAGATTGAAGCAAAGTAGGCAGTGATTACCTCCCTCTGTCCAATAGGTCATATGATGTGTCTAAAATAAATGTAGACACATTGACCTTCAATAGCACGTTTTTTCCTTCTCCTATATATTGAAATAATTTTGTGAAAATGAGCTGTTTCTCTTTGCCTTTTGTTAAAATATTTCTGAAATGCTGCAGCTCAGAACTCCACATGAAGGTGTTAGTAAGACAAAATAAAACTGAACTCTGCTCTGCCTTCCAAGTGAGTAAGCAGTGAACTCAATATTTCAGTGACTTTGTAGTTAGACTTCTGTTTATAGCTCCCAATATTAGCTACTGCAGGTGTTCAGTGGAACAAGTCATATTTTCAGTTCAGTTTTATCAACAGTATTACTTCTTCCTGTAATGCAAGAGCTCATAAATGGAGGAGAGAAAAGAAGCTTCCTCTTTCTTTCAGGTTTTGAATTCTCTGCCTTAATGTGGCAGTATCAGCTAACAATATGAAAAAGAGTAAAAAAGTCAGCTTGTTTATTTTATTTTTTTGTTTCAAGAGGACACACCCCCACCCAACCAAAGTGAGCTCCCTTTGCTTTTAATGCAAGGAAACTATTAAACAAATTTAGTTAGGTTTGCCATTTAACTCAGAAAGAGCAGTCAGGCATTGGAATGAGTTGCCCAGGGAGGTGGTGGCGTCACCATCCCTGGGATGGTGATCCCTTTTCAAGGAAAAGTTCGACATGATACTTAGGAAAATGGTTTAGTGGGTGACATTGGTGGTAGGGTGATGGGTTAATGTCTGGATTTGATGATCTTAGAGGTCTTTTCCAACATGAAATGATTCTATGATTCTTTGATTTGGGGAATAAAACTCAAACGTATCCATGGGTTGTTTATTTGTTTTTGTTTGTTTGTTTGTTTTGTCACTGTTGTTGAAATAAATCCTTTTTAGCTACTAAAAAAAAAAAAAAAAGAAGCAGATTTTTAAAAAATATAGTAATGGAATAATTCTGTATGCAGATAATAGTCCTCCAAATCACCAGAAGTAAAAGCACTGTCTTCCACAATTTAAATCAACAGGACCGTGGTATTTTTAATATTTCTGTCTTTGTCTTCCATGGTGCTGCAAACACAAACTGTTACACATGCTTTAGTTCTTAATTCACTGGGATATAGTTGTTGGCCTGTGCTGTGAATGAGATCAGGCTCACTGGCTGCAATAACGTTGCTTGCTCTTAAAATCACAGAATCATAGAAAAGTTTGAGTTGCAAGGGACCTTAAAGCACCCTAATTCCACCCCCCTGCCCTGGGCAGGGACACCTTCCACCAGACCAGGTTGCTCATAGCCCCATCAAGTTTGCCCTTGAACATTTTCAGGGAGACTGAGCCAAGTGTATCTGCAGGGAAGTATTTTTCCACCTTCTTTCTAAAGAAAGTATGTATATATAGCTGTGTTGTCAGCCAGTCCATGCTAACATTTTACTCTGCTTACCAATTTCAACTAAATTCAAAAGATACAGCTCATAAAGATAAGAAATATCAATGAGAATGGATTTTGGAAGTTGATGCAAGACCCACATTATGGCCCTCAGTATGCTGTGAGCTCAATCATCTGAATGGGCACTGGAGAATCCACATGGGGAAAAAAAATATAAATAGAATCAGATATTATAATTCCTCTATTCACATAACTATTTTAACATCTCATTAGAAGATGGAAGACCATTTAGGATTTTATTTTATTTTATTTTATTTTATTTTATTTTATTTTATTTTATTTTATTTTATTTTATTTTATTTTTCCAGGCCACTATTTCATTTAGGATTTATTAAAGTGCTTTATTCCATGATCTGTTGAATGGTTCTTTGCTGAGCAGACAAACATAACAATAACAGTTTTCATTCTGATATTGATTGGGAAGCTTTTTGAACTGATAACACTTTTCATTTTCTCAGTCACCACTATGTTTCCAGGATCTTGTTCTCTGACCAAAATGAACTGCACCTAATATTCCAGTTTGGGATGGTAGGTACTGAAGCAGCTAATGAAATTTATCGCCTGCTTTCCTCAATACTTCTGCACTGGAAGTATCATTAATTCTATGACAATCTTGGCTGTCTTTACAACATCTTTATAAAAGATTTAACTGCATGGAAGTATATTTATCTTGATTACCTCTTTGTTTCCATCTGTGTGTAAGCAGTATGTGGAATTAATTGCTGCTCTCTCAGGTGGGTGGTGGTCAAATGATGGTCAAGAATCCAAACCTGGCTTTCAGGATTGATAGATCTGACCATCAGGGATGTGGTCTGGTCAGAAAGCTAGGCACATTGTACATCGTGCTCTCAGTTGGAGGAGCATGAGGCTGTATGAATCTATGGAGCCTCATTTATTGGGTCAGATGCAGCACTAGGCAACAATGGTGTACTGAGCTTTGCCAAGATTTGGCCATGAAATACCTTTAAAAGCACATCTCTAATAACATAAAGAAATGGTCATTTCTGGTGAAGATTATTTGAGCCACATACATAGACCACGCTCTTAGCAGGACAAACACAGCTACACTCTACAAAGTGGGGTTGCTGGAAAAAGTTATAGAAAAGAGAAATTCAGAACCAGGAGCTCTTCAACATTTTTTTTTTTTTTTGAAGAAAAGGAGGAGGAGGAGGGGAATCATCATATGTGTGAAATTTACAGTGCAGCAGTATAATCCTGTAAAGAGAAAGAAGAGATTTCATTTTATTTCCCTAATAATAAAATCAGTGATTTAAAGGCTGTTGTATCTTCTTGTAAACATTAAATTCTTCATTTCAGTTTCTCCGGAGACCATTGAGAAGTATATTTATGAGAGAAAACAGATATATTGAAGAAGTAACAGTATCCCATGAACAACCAATAAAGCAAAAAGTAATTATTGATCAAAATATTTTTCTTCACAGAATTAATTTGAGAGGATCTGTGAGTTTGATTTTGGCATATACTTTATATAGGAAAAAAAATAATGTTGTTCAGAAACACTGCAAACAATGCATTGAAGCAGAACACCCTATTCTCTCTCTCAAACCAGCTTGCAGCTCATACCTAGAGGGCTAAAAAAAACAAAACCAAACCAACATTACAATATTGATTGCACTTTGTTATTCTGCTTTAATGATTAAATACATCAGCCACACTATCAAAGCATTAAGGACTGATTAATCATTCTCAGAACCCTGAGAGTAATATACAGAGCATTTATTTCAAGTGTAGTTAGAAAGATCACTTCTGAATTTATCCTTAGGTCAACTGGAAGTAGTCCTTTTGCTTTCCTTGGGCTTCAGTTTCTTTTTCTGCAATTTCTCCCAATTTCTTACACTTCTTATATTCAACAGAAGGCAAAGTAGCCCAGGGCCAACATCTGTAATTTTGGAATTTGGAATGTATTAAAGGCTGAGGTGCTGTGCTGGTGTGGTAGGTTCACCTTGGCCAGCTGCCCCCAAGCTGCTCACTTACTCTACTTTTACAATAGGTCAGGGGATGAAAAAGACCATGGATAAAGATGGGGAAACTGCTTAACAATTATCATAATGGGCAAGATGGAATTGTGAAAAATAATTTAATTTATTGCCTGTTCAAATAGATTTGGACAGTGAGAAAAAAAGACAAATTTAAACAATGCCTTTGAACCCGTTTTTATATCCTAGGCTTAAATTCACTCCTTCATTTGTGGCTTTTCTGTTCCCTGAGCAGTGCATGGGGACACAGATGAGTGCTATGGTCAGCTTAACATGCTCCAGTGTGCAGCTTATGTGCTCTAGTGTGAGCTTTCCATGTCCACAGCTCCTTCAGGAAATATCACCCCATTCTGGCTTGGGGCTGCAGGAAAATATCAGCTCCAGACATGGAGAACCTGTTCCTCACTTCCTTCCCTCTGCTGTTTCTTCCTCTTCTTGTGGCTCCTTCTCCTCCTGTGAACATTTTGCCCTCTCTAAACTCTGCCTTCCCGTGTGCAACCAATGTGGCTGCTGGGCTCACCACTTATGACACATCTGATGGGGAAAGAGGTGAGAAGGTGGGTGAGAGGGGCTGGGGTTTGGGGGCTGTGTTCTTGAGATACACAGCATCACTCGATCATCCGTCTTTACACCCTCTCTTCCCATGGCAGCACTCCATACCTTCCTTAGTTTTTCTCTCAGGACATGGCAGCCTGAGATAAATGGTTTTCTAGCCCAAGCTGGGGCATCAGTGAGGGTTCAGCACACTGAGTTTTCTGGGCAATTGGGGAATCTGATGAGATGGAGAAAATATGTGGAAAATAATGGGCTGGAGCAAGTGTCTTCATGTCTGGATTTAATTTACAATTACACCCCTGCTCTGGAAGGGTTTTAAATGTTTTTGAAGAGTTTATCTCTTCAAAAATGATCTCCTTTACAGCACCTTCTTCCCCTGACTTTTAACCTGTCAGTCCTAGATTTCTCCCAAATCATGTGGATTTTCATCAAAAGTGGCAATCTCCCACCTCCACAGGGAAATATATTATGATTCAGAGCTGGGCAATACTAAAAATGTACTGTTAATATTATTATTCTTGCAGCTTTTGCTTTAAAATCTTGACATATTTTGGACTGAAAACCAAAGAGCAGAAAGGAACATTCAGTTATCATCTAAAATGACAATATTGAAAAGACAATACAAGATAAGTTCACAGACATTTAAAAAAAATAAAATAAAATAAAATGTCCAAGCTGGCTTTTTCAATGCTCCAGGCCACTAAGATATAACCAAGCTCCAACTGGAAAGCTGTTAAACAAGATTCTCATGGAGTAATACTCAAACAGATAAACCCAGACTCCCAATAAGCTTTATAACCTCCAGCCCATTGTCTCACTAATGCAGACGCAGCTTAGTACCCAGCCTGAAGTTCAATCAGCTATGATGATAGGAAGCTTGAGGTTTACGTTCTTCTAAAAGAAATCTTGTAAAGATCCTGTAACACAGAGGGAGAAAATCATGCTGATTTATGTAGAAGTTATATAGGGAAAAAAAAAAAAAAAAAAAAAAAGTAAATATGTTGCATTAGGAACTTTTTTGTTGCCCTCAAAGGCTTTAAACCTTACTTTTTAATCCGTCCTTGCCACAGAACTCAGGAATAAAATAGAAATCAGGAAAGTGACTCCTTTTCACTGTAGGATTAAACTGAAACAAGGAGGAAGGAATGTTTATCTCTATCTAGGACAGTTATAGAAGAACAAACTGCCACAGTTTACATTGCTGCCTCTGAGCAAAGTCTTTGCCTGGGGGGATAGTCTTTGTTTGGGATGAAGTGAGCACAATCCAAGCTGTAAAAGACAAAGTAAGCCAGGAGGAAAATTCAAGCACATGCTACAGATGAGTGAGATTGTAACAAATCCCGAGTCACTGAGGACTTCTCCATTCTCATTATTCCACACAGTCTAGCATTTTCACAATGATGTATGCAATTCTCTGCCTGGGAGAGTTCATATTTTATTATTTCTTACTGTTTATATATCTGTATGTATATATTAAAAGAAATAAATAACTCATGAGTGACTCTAAGCTTGCTATTTGAAAGGTGTTAATTGTATGTGACTGTTTGGAAGTCTTTGTTCAAGACTTCCAAGACCTTTTCACTTATTTCTGTGTGTGTGTATGTGTGTATGTGTGTGTGTGTGCGTGTAACACAATGAAATCCTCCATATCACAAAAAAATTGTGCCTTTCCAGTTTATTCTGAAGAAAGTAGGAGTGTACGTGCAGACAAATAGATACATATCTTTGTAGGAAGATGGATATTTTAAACAGTTCTTGCTCTTATCTGCACTCAGTTAGCTATACATCTTGCATCATGCAAGAATATGTTCCAGTAAAAAGTGAATAAAAAACATCAGAAGTTGAAATAAGATCCTGGACATTGTGTCTGCCTCTGTATAGTACAAGATTGTTTCTTGTGTCCTATGCTCCCTGCTGTTAATACTCACTTTGAATTTGTATTGTTTCAATGCTGAGACAAATCTCACGCTGCACAGACAGGCCAAGTAGATCCCATGGTTAGAAATGCTTTTTAGAAATGTCTGCATAGCTCTGCTATTTACCTGGTAGAAGAAAATGATGTGTCGTATTCTACTAGATACGAACAAGGGGTAAAGGAGACTGAGATATTCAGTTCCTACAGTTGTGACATATTGTTGAAGGTGTAGCTTAGGTAGCTCCCAGTTTTACTTGATGCCTTCTTCTGATATGATTTTAGAAGTCTAAACACACTTCTGCAGCACGGGGAGCCTCAGCAGTTAGTATGAGTCTCTGAACAACTCTAGGCAGGATGGTGTGTAAAGATTTTTGTTGCAACTCCAAATTGCAGCTGTACCTGTATTGATAGAGATATAGTTTGTATATTAGGAGAAACTGAAATAATTTATTTCTTATTCCTTTAGCCTTTAAATCAGTCATATCCAAAATCTGCAAGAAGTAGAGATTACCAGACCTTAAACAGTTTTCATGTAAATTAAGAGAAATAAATCATTTTTAGCATCTGATAACAAATAATTTGATAATTCTCTATTTAAAAGGAATCATAATAGAAATTTAAATAACATCCCTGTGAATAGCAGATGGTTTACCATGATGGATGGATTACACTAAATGACTATCTCTGCAAACAAATAGACATTAATTAAGTCTTTATTACAATGTGACTCCTTAGAAAAACATATAACACATGCCTGATATGTTAAAAAGTGTTTTCCCTCTCAATTAGTACTGTATTAAATACTAATCTTATTTTTTTTTAGGGTATAACTAACTCAGAAAAATAATCTCCTGAATGTAGATCATTTCTTCATTAGCCTCTGGAGAAAATTATTTTCTCCTTGGGGATGGGTAATCTATATTCCTCCTGTTCTTCTATAACTAGATTGTGTTTGCAAATACAATTGCATTAATAAGACTCCCACTTTCTCAGAGTCTTAGATAAGTTTAAATATAGCATTTTGGCATTGCTTTTATGATGAATGTATCTATTGCTGCAGGCACTCCAAGACCAATTTTTCAGTACTATCTTCATGCAGTTATTCAGGAAAAATGTGTTCACTATGGCCTATGAGAGTTTAGTGTATAATGACTGCCATTCCCTTTACAATTTAGGGAAAATAACTGTGCAAAGCAAGTTAGAACTGCAACAAGTCATTTCTGTGAGCAATGTTTTCCTTTGCTTACACCACAATAATTGCATATGTAAATTAGATCTGTCATTACATGTATATGTTGTCTGTGGAACTGACGGAGTCCTCAATATATAGAATAAAACCCTATTTCTCTGGAGTGTTTTGATTCATCAGGGTAAGCATGGCTACTTCTTCCCGTTTTAGTTTGTTGTCTAAGATCATAAGCAAAGACATGTAACCTCTTTGCATTTTATGGCAAAACACTGCATCCTAAATATTGAGATACTCTTGAATGACCTAGATTCTTCCTTAAACTTGAATAAAAAGGACATTTTTAGAGATTCAACATATGAACCTACAACATTCATTCAGTTATTGGCCACCTGAATCAGACTTTTAATCTCAGTAAACAGCACTATAAAGAATCTTCAGCACAAAACTCTCATCTTCCCCTTCTCCTCATTCTTTTTAACAAAATATGTCTAACTGACTAGGTAGGGAGCCAGGAACACACCCCTTTATCCCTAGAATACTACTGAAGTTTAAAAATGGGGAATATGCATTTTCTTCATAGCAACTACAACATGTCTGTGCAGCTGGCTATAATGATCTTGAGGAATTTAGTTGAAGAACTAAGTAGGAACTGTTGCTGGCTTTTATATACATGTATTTAGTAATTTTATGAGGAATGCAGACAATGGTATAGGAGGAACACTTCAGGAAGTACAAAAGAAGAGGTAATTAAAACATTTAGAAGGACAGGATTAAAATTCAGAATGAATTTCACTCAGAGAAGCTGCAAATGCTGAAAGTGTTCAAGGACAGGTTGGATAGAGTTTTGAGCAACCTGGTTTAGTGGAAGGTGTCCCTGCCATTTCAGGGGGATTGGAATTGGATGATCTTCAAGGTCCCTTCCAACCCAAACCGTTCTGTGATTGCATGATTCTATGATCCTGAGAAATTAAAACAAGTGAAGCTAAGATTGATAGAGTGAATCTCTTAATACAAAATGCAAAACTATTCTTCTGAAAAACAAACAAACAAAAAATATATCCAACATATCAACATATAGCTTTAGTATTGGGGAAAACTGTAAAATAAACAACAGCAGGGACAGAGCCACTCTATAATGCAGATTGAAGTATTACTGTCACTTAGATTTGTGATAAAATACAGAAAAGGCTGGTTGCATTAGTCAAACATCACACATGGCCCACCACAGTGAAATAACTGGCAGTGTGAAGCTGCACGGAAGAAGAGGTCTCCTTACCAAAACGCTATTATGAGCTTCAGTGAGGAGCCCAGCAAAACCTGTCCAGGACACAAAACTTTTCAAGAGATGCCCATGTTCATCCCACTGACCTCACTGTACAGCCCTAGTCTCAGTTACAAAACCTCAGCTTTCTCTGCCTTGTCATAATCTCCCAATTTTATATTCATTAATTACCTCGGGTCAAAGTCAGGGTTTGTTGTTGTTGTTGGTTGTTTGTTTGTTTGTTTTATTTGTTTTGTTTTGTTTGTTTTGTTTTTCACTTTAAGATTTTACCTCTAGAAGGAAGGTAAAACACTTTTCCCACTTATTCCCACCAATACCAGAAGGATGGAGGAGTTCATGGCTTTTAAGACATCAGATTGTCTTTTTTACATTCTTTAAATCTTCTCCCCTGTCCATGCAAACTTCCTTCCCAGGTACTTTTTCTATTTTTGCATTTTTCCCCACAATCCGAAGAAAAGCTAAAAGAATACATCTAAAAAAAATGTGCATATTCTGCTACATGATTCATTCTTCACCTCCAGCATGGCCCCAACTACTCTGATCACACCTCTGACTGATTTATTGTACTCTCTCTAATCTACAGCATTCAAGAGCTTTCCTCCAGAATGTAAGCAGTATAATCAAAATCTGTCCTGCATATTTTCTTCTTTCTGGCACTCTGTAGCCAGAGTGAGATCCGGGAGCAGGGTAACCCATATGCTTTTGTGATTTTTTTTTCCTCCAGAGTGCCTGTTTCTATGTATTTCTGTTAGAGAAGACAGGTTGTTTGTGTAAGTGTCACATATGGAGTAGATTTGCCATAACCCTTTATATATCAAGCTATCTGTCTCACAACTAAGTTCCTGTCCTGCTGTTGTCATCACATTGCATTGCAGTTTCTCTCCTAATATCCATAGCAACAGTATTGTCTTGTTGGTTCAATAGTTTTGCAAGTTTTGAGGCCTGAAAGGACTGCTAAAACATCTTCTTTGGCTTCCTGAAGAACACAAGCTTAGCACGCTTGTCCTGTTTCTCTTGTGACAAATTCAAAATGTGTGTTTGTGAAACACATCTTCCAGAAAACAAATCTTTATGTGACTTGCAAAGCTTAGGACAATAGAGCATTCACCATGACCATCAGTAGTTTCAATCTCTGTTAATTCTTTTCATATATTAGTGTAGAGAATTCCTATATAGTCATCTCTATCCTGTTTCTAATTGAATTTATGTAGTGTTTGTTCTTGTTTTTGCTTTTTGCTTTGTTGTTTTTTTTTTATTTTATTTTATTTTTTTTTATTTGCTTCTGGGCTCTGTTTATTATGTCTTTTTCCACTAAATTAAAGATCACTTTAGGTATTTCTCCCTGTGGAGATGTTTAGGCCACAATAGATTCACCTCCTGATTGTCCTCCTTTTAGAAAAACAGCTTGAATTCTTTACATATGATTAAATAGGTCTTTCAGCACACACACCAACAAATGAAAAGCAAAAGCAGTCTTCCTCTGTCTTCTTTAAATATCCATAAAAGTCATGTGGGTACTTAAAAGGGACTACTTATTAGAAAATATAATAATCTATACAGTGATAAATAGTTACATTATAAATACTGAAGACATCCCAATATGGAAGGGGTGTTTCTTTAAAAGACAGCTGAGAGGACAGACGCGAAATAAAGATGAAAATTTCAGATACAGATTTCTGATAGTTACAGAGAGGTTGAGCAATTTCTGTTCAGAAGAAAAGGATTGCTTGAAGAATTGGTATAGAAAAGCCCAGCACTGCTTATAGTCAAGTACTCACCAAAAACAGAACAAAGCATGCTGTGCAGAAGTAGAGAGACTTCACCAATAAAGGCTTAAATGCAACATTAAAAGAAATATCAGAACTAAACAATCATTCTGGGATTAGAAGTAATTGTCAAGTAAGGTTATGGAATAGTCATCAAAGGAGTTGTTCCAGCCTTATTATGAGCTTTCAACATAATATAGCATGTTAGAAAACTACAGGGAATGATTGAAAAACATATAAGGTCCCTTTAGAAGTCAGAAATCCATACTTGGCTATTTTAGGCCACATTAAACAAGTTTCCTTCATTTGTATATAAATAGAGTGATGATGATGTAGCAAGTAATGAGTGTCAGGAAGCCACATTAAAAGTTAGTGTTCCCAATGATCTGAAAGAACTTTTTTTTTTTTTTTTTTTTTTTTTTTTTTTTTTTTTTTTAATTAAAACCCAGCAAATCAGCATCAAACCTGGACAATTAGTTTTCAGGGAAACTGTGATCCCCACTTCCCCTTATGAACTGGACATATTGGGTTGAATCTGAAATTATATCTGAGAGAGTCACAGTAGTGCAATATCAACAGCTCCCCTACCATTGGGTATTGCACTGTTGTCAGTAGAAAATTGGTGAAAACCAATCAACTAGTGGAGATCAGCAAGGGAATTCTAGATCTGCAGTGCTATAAAACCAGGGGTTGGCTGTGACTGATAAAAAAAGAGATATTGCTGGTTGGAAATCCTGCTTTTTTGTGAAAACAGGAAATGCACTTCTTGCTCTGAGGATGAGATTCCCAAGACTTCCACCTGCTTTGCAGGCCTTCTCATCTAAGTCATTAACTGACTTACAGCTTCGTTTCTTAGTGCCCCACATGACCCTACACAGGTAGCTGGCCAATCTGATTTGTGATCCAGCAGGTGGTTCCATGTCTAGAAGAGATCTGCTAAGATCACATTCCCTAGCTAGAATACCTCAATACCACAAATTTCCCTCATAGGAATTCATACATTAAACAGCATAAGCCAATTTGTGGTGCTTTATTCCCTGGAGAATTAGAAATTTGGAAGATCTTGTGGAAATCAGAGCAGATTTCTTTTCACCCAACACATTTTTTGTGTGTCACCAGTACAACAGGAGAAGAGAGGGAAAGTTTAGACAGAGATGTAATCAGCCATCTGAAAAGCATTGATATTTGAAATTAAGTTGATCAGGATGTGAAATTCCAGACTTTCAGAGGCTCTGAACATCTGTGTGCAGAGTTCTAGGTGAAAATCTTTATTTACCTATACATTTCAAACTGTTTGTCTCTTCAGTGTCCCATTTTTCCTAAGTTCCCTAAACCCGGGTAGTTTAATTTGGTTTAGTGGGAAGAATGGCAGAAACCACCTGATGGAAGCTGTGTTTCCTTTCATGTCATCAGCAGGAAAGAAAGAATGCATAGACCTCAGCCTGTCCTCAAGCATTTTAATGTTGTAGAAGAGAAACTGTGAAATTAATCTTTTGTTTTGATACTTTTGCAGCACCTAAGGGTGGTGGGGGCTGATAAATAAGGAGGAGCTGTTTTTTCCACACACTTGTTTCTCCAGTGTTTAACATCTCTTTCTTCTTTTATCCTTTAGGATTATGTAAAAGGATTAAATGGTAATTATCTTTCCTTTGAATCAGAGCTTTATTCAGTCTCTTAGAGTCTCTGATTACAATACTGGTAACATCTGAGCCAATCACAATCAATAAAAAGAAACAATAAGAATACAAAACCAGACCATTTATCTGGTTACTTAGAATGGGACTCAGCTTCCTGAATGCCTGATTAAGTTTGTACAAAACTGAAGCCACCTGTGGTTAATGCTCAGCTAGGATATGCAGTGATCAACAGGCACAGGTAAGTGCCAGCAGAAAAGAAATTATGGGATGCTGGATGTTCTTACAGCATGCCCAAGGTTGCATCTTCCACCATCATGCTGCTTTAATCCATCTGAGATTTTAATGAAGCTGAGACTGTTTTCAGAAATGTGTCCATCCATGGACACATGACACCTATCCCTTTCAGCAATGAATCACAATTTAATGGTCTCACACACAGCAGGCTTCAGCACTAAGTTAGATAACAGACGTAATAGTTAACCTATCACATCCTTGGATCAAGACAAGGCATTGAAGTTCTGGGGACTGTTTTACTTGATAGTGGAGAAATTTGTGTTTGGACAACTTTTGGCCAAATATTTATTTGGCTATGAATGTCTTAGTTACAAACAACAGAACAATTTATGTTGTGTCATAGCCAGGAGATCCTGTGACTAAAAATGGGATATTTTCTTTAATACATATGAGTTATCGTGGAGGTTCAACTCTGTTAATTCTGTTATACCTAAGTACTTTGTTACTGTGGTTTTAATTGCAGAGTGCAAAGTAGTAGCCTTATTTTTATCCTTATATTTTGATGGGCTATGAGAACCCACTGTAAAGCCGCTCCAAATAAGAATTACCTGAAGAAAAAAGTGTTTTGATACTGTTCACCCGTAAGGAGTCCTGAGTATGATTTTTTATTCCCCTGAGAAACAAGTGGAAGACAGATGAGGTAGTAATCACTACTGAATGCCATTCACTTTGACAGGAAAATTAAAATACTGGTGAAGGGAGATCTGATGCAAGATGCTGTAGGGTGAATCAAAGAAGCTGTGGTGGAGGCTGTGCTTGATCCTATGGACTTTGGCACAGAAGCAGTAAACCCCAAGCTGAGTGAGTCACAAATTGCAAAGGTGCCTTGGGTCTTCAGATGTGTTAAGTGGATGTGAATGAGGTCTCTGATTTTGTCCAAGTGTGTGCATCACTGTATGCACGCAGTGTGTCCCAGGAACTGGCATAGCTGTGGCCTTCACTCCCTGGAACCCACCTGGGGGGGTAACACTGCGAATGAGGCATAGTATCTAACTCACCCATGGGGTTTTAATAGAGACAAATGGGCTTTTGGTCTTTTGTTTTTCTCCTCTTTTAACAGAAATGTCTGTCGTTTGCTGCTAGGCAAATAGTCTCTTTTAGTACTATGATGCAGTCATCTCAGCCTATTCAAAGAGAAATGCATAGGCCATCCAAGAAAGGACTTGTTCTCAGAAGGGAAATGTTTGGTGAAAATGAGTCTTTGGGGCATTATTGGACTCCTTCACAGATTAAATATGGAAAGGAACAAATGAAAAGAAAGAAAAAGAAGAAAAACAAAACAACAACACACACACAAAAGGAAAACAAACACCATCAATAAACTGAGAAGTGTGTGGAGAGGAATAAAGTATAGCACTTGTTTAAAATATCTTATTGCATTACTAGAGAGTAGGTCTTGTCCAACACCATGTGTCGTTTTCAAATAACTGAGGGCAGGATGAACAGATAAAGACCTCTGTAGCTATGTTTTTTCTGTGTAATGACTGAATTCACTGTTATTTCACCATCTCTGTCTACCTCTAATCAACTCTCTTCAGCCACACTTTACGCTGAAGGAGATAGTCTCAGCAGGCTTGGCTGGATGTTGTTTCAAAGATTACCTGAGCTTTTCTGCTTCCTTTATCTCTTGTGACTGAAATACTTTAATTAGTTGTTCACCTCCTGCTGCTTCCTCTTCAGATAGTGCATCTAAATCAAATTCATTACAGAAGAGGAAAAGGAAAATATTATTAATAACAATCTTTTTTACTTTTCTTTTTTTGAAATCTTATTATTTAGGAAACATACTCAGAAGAACCAGGAAGAGTCTAATCTGAAGTCAGAAACACTTTAATCTCACCAATGTTTTTATTTGAGGTGAAGTAATTTGCCTTAAAACAGACAGGATAAACCAGTGTAAAATCCCAGGAAAGGGAAGGATTCCAGTTCTCCATACAAACAGTAAACTCTACTTCTCTAACTTGTACACTTCAGCAATTAAACCCAAAATAAGTGACCTTGTGCATAGCCTCTCATGTTTTCATACTTGACCGGACTCCTTCCATGTTATACGTTCCTGAAAGTATTCATGTTTGGGGGAAAAAAAGTTTTCTTACTTAGGAAAAATTATTGTGGGTTCATATATATTGGGGTTTTGATGTAAGGGGAAACTGACAGTATGTAATCTCCCTGAAACAAATTAGAGCATTTTTGTTGTTATTTTTTAGTTAATTAATGGGTCTCTGTTGTCTGCAGTGGTAGTTAAAGCAATTAGTTCAGCTTAGCACAAGTCTCTAATTTCATGCATCAATAAATGTTAGATCAGGGCACGATCACTATCAAGCGTAGTCATTGTTTACAGCATATTCATCTTCATAAGCACTTGACTATAAACAGAATATCTCTCCATTGAGGTTTGCTTAAAAATATCCATCAGTATGCCTTAGAAATGCTGGGAAATACTGGGGGGAGAAAAAACAATAGATCTTCTAGAAAATTTGAAAAACAAAATGTCAGTGTAAGCCATTCATCTTCCTCTAGTACTTAAATACCCAGATGAAATAGAAACAGTACTATGCTAGGTCTTGAATAAGCCAAGCAAGAAATGTTCCAAAGAAGCTTCTGTTTGGAGAGATGAGTATAAAAATTGGGGGTGAAAGTGGTAGATATGTGAAGACTGGACAAGGACTGGAAGAAGCAAGAATAACACACACTTAGTGGTGGTGACAGGAATTAAAATCAGGTATTCAGGCCATTAAGGAAAATTATGTTTTAGTCTCCAGTGTTACAAGAGAGCTGGGAGAGAGGAAGAAATCTGAGTGAACTATCACTTTGACTTCTGTAGTGGGTTTACGTGGCAAGGTTTTGGTAGCAGGGAGCCATAGGGGTGGTTTCTGTGAGAAAGATCTAGAAGCTGCCCCATGTTTGGGAAGGGCCCCATTGTTTTCCAGATCCGAGCCAATAAGCGATGTTGTTTTGCGCCTCTGTGAGAGCATATTTAAGACAGGGAAAAAACGCTGCGCCACACAGCAGCCGGGAGAGTCAAGGGAGTGAGAGAACAGCCTTGCACCAAGGTCAGTGTAGAAGGAGGGGGAGAGGTGCTCCAGGCGCCAGAGCAGAAGTCCCCTGCGGCCTGTGGTGAGGACCATGGTGAAGCAGGATGTCCCCCTGCAGCCCATGGAGTACCACGGTGGAGCAGGGTTCCACGCTGCAGCCTGTGGAGGAGACCACGGTGGAGCAGGTGGCCCTGCACCGACGGAGGCTGCCGCCTGTGGAAGACCCCTGCCGGAGCAGATTCCAGGCCGGACCTGTAGCCCGTGGAGAGGAGCCCACGCAGGAGCAGGTGATCTGGCAGGAGCTGCTGCCCGTAGGGGAGCCAGGTTGGAGCAGTTTTCTCCTGAGGGATGGACCCCGTGGTACGGACCCATATCTGGAGCAGTTCTGGAAGAGCTGCTGCCTGTGGGAAGCCCACGCCGGATCAGTTCATCAAGGACTGCATCCCGTGGGTGGGACCCCACAGCACAGGGGACGAGAGTGACCGAGAAGGAGCGGCAGAGAAGAAGTGCTGTAGACTGACCATAACCCCCATTCCCCGTTCCCCTGCGCCGCTCGGGGGGAGGAGGTGGAAGAGGGTGGATGGGGGGGGAAGGTGCTTTTGTTTTTTTTTCCTTTGTTTTCTCACTTCTCTCGCTTGTTAGTTGTAGGCAATAAATCTTACTATCTCCTTATGCCGAGTCTGTTTTGCCCGTTACAATAATTATTGCGTGATTTTCTCGTCCTTATCTCAATCCTTGAGCCCTTTTCACATATTTTCTCCCCATTCCTCTTTGAGGAGGGGGAGTGAGAGAGCGGCTGTGGTGGAGCTCGGCTGCCCACTCGAGTGGAACCACGAGAACTTCTTAAGCAAAGATGTTGTGCTGTCTGCAACATATACTGTGATGAAAGACTGATTCTACCAGTCTTCCCTATGAAGGAGTAGATAAGCTATTTCAGACTGGGAGAGACTCATCGTGAAGGTACCAAGACACCATACAAATACTGTAATGAGGTTTGCTCTTGGTTCCTTGTTAGAGTAAATTTCTTCTAATGGAGAGAATAGCAGTCCTGTGAAACAAGAAAATGGTTCTGACTCCCACAGCTTTTCTGTTTCTTATTGAAGATAGCAGTTTTTGGTTTACATCTTTTAAACTCATTTATAAAGTGCATTTTAAAAGTGTAACAAATATATCTGATGCACATTAGAAGATAATCCAACATCTACCTCCCCTTGAGTTCATTAGAATTAGGCAAACAAACATATCGGATGTTAAGATATGTTCCTACTTGTACTGGTTTTGGCTGGGATAGAATTAATTTTCTTCATAGTGGCTGGTATGGTGCTGTGTTTTGGATTTGGGAGAAAAACAAAATCGACCCAAACTGGCCAAAGGCATATCCCATACCATATGACATTGTACTGAAGAATAAAACTTGGGGAGCTGGCTGGGAGGGCTGTTGATGCTTGGAAACAGTCTGGGCATCAGTCGGTGGGTGGTAAGCAATTGTTTTATTCGTCACTTGCTTTGTTTATTCTTTATTATTATTTTCCTCTTCCTTTTCTATCCTATTAAATGGTCTTTATCTCAACCCACAAGTTTTACATTTTTCCGATTCTCTCCCTCATCCCACACACTGAATGTCTGCGTGGTGCTTAGCTGCCTGCTGGGTTAAACCACAACACTACTTCATTTAGCTACATCCGAATGTTACCTATTACCAGAAGAGATACTAGAGAAGAGGAAACAGAAAACACTCATGCACTTGTGCTTTCCTCTTTCTTCTCCCCAAATAGGGAAAAAAACTGTTTAGCTGACATCTGTGATAATGCATTATGGCAGGTGAATTATACAAAGAGTTTATTAAAATCTGAAAGTTAATTAATGAGATCTACTGCACATTAGAGATCATTACTCCATCTGAAAAGAGTAATTAGAGAGCAGCTTCTGGTATGTTTTATTCTCCTGGGTGTTTTGCTGACACGCCACATAAGTCATTCAATGTTAAGCAAATAATCCATTGGTCTTGTATTTACTGTGGTTATTATATAATTGCAGCAAGTTTAGCTGTATCAAGGAGATTCTTTTTAACAGATTTCCTCCCAGCCAATGAATAGGTATTTATCTGCCACTTTATCTGGTTCTGTATGTCCCTTAATTAAATACATTTTGATAATAATAATGGACAAAAACATTTTAAATTGTTGCTTTCATCTAACAAAGTAGTTTTTCCCAATAACCTCTGATAATACAGCATGTAGCTACATAAATCTGCCTTCCTATTGCACCACTGGCAGTGCAGTGTTATTTGGCCATGGGAAAAATTGGCTCCCATCAGTTCCAAAGGTACTGTCAATTGAAACTATAATCTTCAAAAAGACCAGTCTGATCATAGGGATGTCCACTGGGATGTGTATATGGGGATAACTCTGAGCACATGGCTAGCAGACAATGAGCAATGCCTCTCACCGTTATTGCTGACAAATGCATGGTGGGTTGACATTTTTCTCTTTGGTTGCATTAACACACCCCAGAGTTCTTCAGGTAAGCCTTTGAGAAAGTAGATTGTGTTTGCCTTCCCACAATGGCATACTAAATTTGAGAATGGAGACCTGCAACTTTCAGATTCATTAGTTGTTGTGTGATTGTTATTCATACTGCCTTTAGTCACAAAAACTCTAAAACAACATTATTTTCTTCAGTTCAAGCTTGACATTTCATGTCTTGCCATCACTGAGCATACACTGTTCCTCCTTCCCTTTATGGAACCCCTTTGTGAGCCTGCATTTTACAAACACAATTTTCCTATATTTCTGTCCTCTGCTTCCCTACCCCATCCAGTTTGTACACCTTCCTCTTTATCAACCTTGTTCCCTCCTTCACCTCCTCCAGCCTTTTCATGCTGTTACCTTCCTAATTCTGTCCTGCACTTCCAAATTTGCCAGATGTTTTCCATCCAGCAGCACTCCAGGTCAGGAGCTGTTTTCTGCAGGACTGTGAAGTTGCTCATTTCACATTTATCTTTAATAGCTGATCTCAGGGCTTCTGCTACAAGTAAGGTAGGAGTTTCCTGCAAGACTATTTTATTAATCTGAGGAACTCTTGAGAAATAAAAATAAGAATCAGCAAAGACCAGATCTGTAATATATCTTACTGGAGCTCAAAGTAAAGAAAAGTTAGAGAAAAAAAAATAAGGAGCTTATTTTGTTCCTCTTTGCTCCTGGTACAAACTCAAGAATGATCTCTTATCCTTTTAGGAGATCAAGAAATGTTTTGTTGTTGTTGTTGTTGTTTATTTTTTCATTTGTTTTGTTTGTTTGTTTTTAATTGTCTCTCATGCAGGAACTTGTCTCTCGAAATAAATATATTTTCTGCAGACCATTGTTTTTCTATTTTATATTTAAATTTGCAGACCCCCTAAAAGCTTTCAACTGGCAATACAGTCCTCTGAAGAGTAAACATAAGAGTAAATGTAAGTTGGTGTGCTTCTTTTGTCACTTTTCAAGAATTTTTTAGACATAGTCCACAAGTATATCCACTTCCATCTTTAATGCTTGCTACTCTGGAATCCACAGTCCATAATTTAAAGTCCTTTTCTGTGAGCTGCACATCTACTAATGAAGACCCTTTTTCTAGGTATGCTAAGGAGTGTAATAATTAATGCCAAAATTATTCATGTTATGCCAAAAATTTATATTATTTGCCTTGCAATTACAGACTTTTGTTATACCATTTTTCTTGCAAGGTATCCCACTTTCTCCATTCTCATTGTCAGATTTCAGCTGCAATCACTGACACTAAAAGAAATATAGACCAGGTTTATGCTGCCCTCCAAGGTCCTGCTTTGAGTCTTATCGCCTATTCTGGCAAACTGGCCTGTTTCTCAGAATTGAATTTCCATTTTTCCAAAGGGAGTTCTGACTCTACCTAATATTTTGTTCTGCTTAAGAATGTCGAGAGCAGGATTTATTGCAGGAAAGAAGATCTAATAAAATATACCAGAAGGGCAGGTGCAGTAATATTTTCTGACTAGGTAAACTTGTGCGGGTCTTACAGTAGTTGATGGTTTCACTTCTTTCATCCCTCACTCACTGTGTCCTTCCTCTCTGGATATACCTGATGATATTCCTATACTAAAATCTCTGGCCATGTTGGAAATTAGTGGGAAAAAAAAAAAAAAAAAAGGAACTCTGGAGTTAATGCGAGTTAATGCAACACTGTATACTAGAAATTCTTAATAATCTATAAACTATATCCAGATAGCAGGACAACTACTCTTCACAAATGCATTAGGTAGAAGCACCATGGCATGGATGAATGGTTCAAGGCTACATTTTGTCCCAAGATAGTTAAGATGTAGCCAGGACCTGAATTAATTTCCAAAATAAGAGTTTTTCCAGTTTCCATGGTGAAAATACAGACTCCTTAAACTCAAAAAAACTTTGTTGTGCAAATTATTTAGTGCTTCTTGTTGTCCAAAAGATTTTGTACTTCACGAAGGTTTATTTACATACAACTAGGACTAAAGAAGGGAAAAGTTAGTTCCAAATACAATTATACAAGCTTTTCCAGTGAATGTGGATTATGATCTTTCAGTCTGAACTATCAGATGGATCCCAAAACTCTGAAGCAGCAGATAAACTACTTTTTCTATCAGTTCTATCAGATACTTAGGTGGGGAAAAAAAAAAAAAAAAAAAAGGATGACAGTTTGAGACAATTTTAACATCACCATTTCAACAGATATGCTTTTATAATACAGCAAGATGCCATTAAAGATCACTTAAAATCACAATGTTTCACATGGTGGAAAGGTGCTGAAGGGTATTAGAGTCAGTGGTGCCATCTCTAGATTAGAAAGGTCCTTCATGACAAGTCAACACAGGCTGAAATACTATTCTAGATGTGTATTACCACATTCTGGTTCTGTCATTGTACCTTTTCCTAGGAAAACACTCTTGGCCACCCTAAGACATAGGAAATGGTCTAAGTAGACCTTTGTTCTGACCCAGTGCAGTTGTTTTTATGCTATATTCTTTTTTACTAGTTGCCTGTCTGCAGCTTTCTCTGCAGCAGTCTTCTTTCCCTGTGGAAGCTGGGATGCCACAGGGTGATAGAAGGTGCTCAGAAGCTGGAGAGGCAGGTCCCTTCTGTGTAAGTAAGGCAAGCACTGAGCTTTCAGTACTTGCACTTCCACTCACGAGTTTTGATCTAATTATTGAGCTAAGAAGACTGACATGTAGTCTTTGAACTACCAAATTTTCTGGTGACAGAGCAATGCTACATCATGCTGCATGAGCTACTTGGCTACCCATGGTAGGACAACAAAAAGGGATCACCAGCAGGGACATCATGGCCTGGAGTTTTCCTTCTTTTAGCTCTTCAGGCTACAGAGGCAGGTTCTTGGGCACATGAAGATTTATGGCATGCAGTTTGCAGAACCATCTTTGCGGAAAGCAACATCACTTCCTCTACATTCAAGATGGAATAAATTTACCAGAGACTATTATGCTTTTGCTTGAGGGCAGAGAATCCAACAAGTATTGCTGGATAATGTCCCAGAACAGCTCTTGATGCTACTGTGCCATACTAGTCTCTAAGTCCTGCACTCAGTCCTGCCTCAATCTATAAGCTCTAGCCATGCACTTGTATCTCTGTAAATTGTCTAGTAGTACTTTCAAGCTAAGGAAGGCTTATAAAAACAATTGTTCCACAAATCTAAAAGTCCTCACCACAGAAATACTAACATAATTTATTACTAGTGTAAACAGGAGCCATAGGTGAAGTAACCCAGCTTCTGAATAGTTGGCTGTTGTCATCCAGCTAACATTAGAGAAGGGACAGTTAATTAGCTCTCGGGATGTGCCAGACAAGTAGGATATAAAGAAAAAAATAGCAACATTCCCTGCTCCCTCATATCTTCATATATCTCACTTTAAGTATCCCTATATCTTTTGTGGTAAGCTCAAGTGGTAGCAATTGCACGCTCAGGCAAATCTATGTGAGGAACCATTCAGCCATGCTGAATGGAGAAACTCCCTTTGTTTAGAATTTCATTTCAGGCAAACTTTTATTCCATCTTGCATCCCTCCCAGATCTCTTTTCTTTTCATTTTGTGAGCCTGAAGAAGGTGCACAAAGACCTAAGCAGAGCCCTGCTCAGTCTGAAGGAAGCTCTGCGTAGCTCAAAGGTAGCCAGCAACAATTGGTTCAGGAAAATTTGTGGAAGCACAGAACAATACTGTCCCCACAGGGTCCCCCTCCCAGGGTCCAGCCACCTGGGACTTAAGGACTGTTTGTTCTGTTCTACAAGATATCTAAATCAAGTAAAATTATTTTTTGTTAAAAATAACACGTTTTCTGGGACACAGATCCAATTTTCATTCACCTCATGTGGCCAAGCTCTGAATTGGTATATAAATTTTTATTAGCAATTAAAGCACCGAAAACATTTTTTAAAATTATATTTTTTAACCTTTCCACCCACCAGTATGGCAGTTTTTGATTGATCCAAACCAGCTTGTAAACCATCAGCTATTCCCAACCCCTCTTTTCTAAAAATTCCCACTGCTTTATTTGCAATGTAATTTATAAACCTTCCAAATGCACCTACTTTCTTCTTCTTTCTTCTATTCTTTTGTCTTTTTTCCTTCTTCTTCTTTTATTTATTTATTTACTTTATTTAACTCATAGATGGCTTAAAGCATGAATTAGTCATAATCTTCTCATCTCTCACATCTTTACTTATCAAATAGACACACAGCTCTTCCCAAGTGCAATGGTTTGTAAACAGTGCCAATTAGACTTCTGTTCTGCTCCAAGCCTGGGACAGAGCAGAAAGAGAGAGAGATGTGCTGCATTACAAGTGGGACTTACTAAATTATGCACGCCAAGACTCTATAAAAGCCTTATCAAACAAAGTCAGTGAAGGGAAAGAATAAGAGCTAATTATCAGGCAGCACCAGTAAATCAAAAGAAGCAGTCAAATGTATTTTAAAGTCAGATAATTAAGCCATGGTATAGTAATGGGGGGACTCCTGCCTTCGTGTTCAAGAATTTTTTAACCTGAGTTTAAAAGGAAAAGACAGTGTCATATGTACTTTAACTTGATTGTTTTGTCTTCTGGTGAAGTGAAATAAAAATCAGTAGAAATATTTGAGTTCTTTATGAGAAAAAGGCAAACAGACACAAAAGGCAACCTGTCATCTGAAAAGTTTTAAACGAGTGGTTATGGAAAACATGTTGGGAGAATTAGACAAAATATTGTCTTCAGCGAGATTCTCTGATCTGAGATGGTAAATCACTGCTCCTAAATCACTTAAGCACTTGAAGATATTCCCAAGCAAGCACCAAAGGCTGTAAAAACTTGCAGATAAATGTCGATATTTTCACTTAATTCATGTACAAGTCTTGTGCCTCCACCCTTTCACTCTGGACCATAAATCCTGCTCATTGGAAACTGGAAAGTCAGAAGACTTAGGCCAGGAAAGAGGGTGAAAGGTATGTATGTTGGCAGCACTGCTCTCTTTCCTCATGTATTTCTGTTGTATTTCTGTTCTTTTATATGTAGATAGAAACCGATATCTTCACCATTTTCTTTTAAATGCCTTTTTTTTTTTTTTTTTTTTTTTTCCTCCTGTGTTTCTGCATTTTCTCAGACACCAAGTTCTGCTGCTCTATAACTACCCATCTGATATCTGTGTGTCAACTGTGGATACTGATGAAACTCCTGAAAGCTATGCATTGCAACACAAGCCCGTTGAAAAACACATTTTTAAAAGAAGCACTCAGAGCTTGAGTATGTGTTGCTAACAGGTTTTTTTTTCAAAATCATCAAAGAATGTTTAGCAAATGACTTTCCAGTGTACAAAAAAATATTGTCAGGAGGCATACAAATGACTGGATATTGGCTAGAAAATCTCTAGAGTTGTGTTAAGTTAGCAGTTTAGTATCAAATTATGTTTATTTTTTCCCTTCTATAAGATATATTCACGCATAGCTGAGAATCTTTAGAAATGTGTACGCATTATGGCATTTGGAATAAAACAAGCCAGGACTCCATTATACTTGTAACACTGAGATTCATATTCATGAATTCTGAAAGGGTACAGAAGGTGGAGGATAACCTGTGATATGAATAAAAATACAAGTACTATTTTGTTTTCACAGTAACCACGACGGATCTCTAGACATTCTGAAAATGAGAAGCAGTCATAAAGGTGATTTTAACATCTGCTTTGTATGAAATGGAGTTTTAATGATATCCCTTGTAACCTCAAGGAAACATTGTAAAAATGAGGGTGGCTGGGGATTTGCTATAACTGGAGGGTGGTAAGGGGAGATTTCTTATGGTAGGAGAAGTCTTCATCTTTCATTACACATGGATAGCTGGATATAATAAAAATAATTTTAGATTTCTATCACTGATAATTAAATTTCATCTTCATCTGTACTAGCTTCAGGATACCTCTATACAAATGAATCAAAAAGATTATTTTTTAAATAATAATAATAATAATAATAATAACCTTTTACTCTAGCTATGAAGACTCATTAGGGAGTCCAATTCTCAGGAAAAAAAATAAAAATAATAAAAGCTTTCAACAGCTAGAGATCTCTTGTGCTTTAAGGAGTAAAGCGAAGAATGAAACACCGAATTCTAATTTTTTATGCAATTTCCGTCACTGACTTATTGCCAGGTCTGTGGCAAAGCATAACTGCACAAAAGGTGAGGGGTATATGCTGGCATATGTCAATGCAAAACCTCTGTACCATTTCAAGCAGACCTTGGACAAGAACCTGCAGAACTGACTCCTTACATGACAGTTCAGTCCAGACTGCAGAGTGATGTCTTCCACGTGTGGCATTAGAAATTTTTGTTGCTTTAAGATAATAAAAGTGAATCTTGCCAGCAATGCAAAATGCACTTATGGAAGAATGTAGTACCTGAAGATAATTCCCGAGTCATCTTCAGATGCCTTTATTGCTGACAATTCCTTCCCCATACTGATACTTGCAGAGCTTCTGTCATGTTATAACTTTGCTTTCTTTCTGTAATATTCAGTACTCACTTTGTTCCAGAGAAATGACTGAACTCTCTGCATAGGTTTTAATAACAGTGTAAGAGTAAGCCTAAACTGTGCAAGCTGTAGATGGACATTTTCTGATGTAAACTGCTCTTTATGGCAAAATATGCCCAGTAACTGCATGATATTAACATATGAGTGCAAATACCAGAGTCCAAAACTTGATCAGCTTCCTGATCTTTCAATTTATATGCCCTAATCTTTGTGACCATGATACCCAAAGTACATACCCTATCCCTTGGAGAGTAGAGGAACAGGGAAGGAGATCTCAATGGGTCCTTTGGGGTTCTGTGACATCCTTAGAAAATGAGTCTGGGTTGTGTACATGCAAGGATCCCAGAGAGGTCCAATGTCTCAGTCTCAGCAGATATTGTAAATTCATTTCTTCTTACCACTGGTGGTTTGTAGTACTAAGACATCACTATGGCCATGCAGTCTGTCTTGGCTCAAAAATCGCATGGGAATATATTACAGAACCAGGTTCTCTGATGTAGTGCAAGACAAAGTTCCTCATCTCTTCACATAGGAACAGTGCCAGATGTATTAAGTTTTGTTGTCATTGATAAGCTATTAATGGAAATCAGATGACATTTCAAGTAAATTCCAGTACTATGGAGATCTCACCTGGCCTCCAGTTTCCCAGACATTTGACATTGGGATAATGTTTGGAAACCTCATTTTACATTGATATGTCTTCTCTTAATATGCACACAAAAAAATCAAGGACAGTCCCAACTTCCAGACTATCTGTAGCAAAAACAGTTAAAGGGTTTGAAGTTTTCACTGTATTCAAAATTTCATGGTAAATGAGCATTCAAATTGAACAGCTTATTTCAATTAGAAAAATGGAGATTAATGAAATCTGAAGGTCACAAACTTTTACATTATATTGCATCTTTCTTTATGCTCTTTTTTAGTGTTTCCAGGGTGTTGATAGACCCACAAAATTACTGAGATTGGCAGGTAGCTCTGGAGATTATCTGGTCCAACCACTTGCTCAGAGTAGGGTCATCCAGAGTGGGTTGCTCAGGTCCATGTTGGCTTGTGTTTGAATATCTGCCAAATACAGACCTCAATACTAGTGTTTAACCACCCTCACAATAAAAATGTTTTTACATGTGTTTAAATAAAATTTCGCATATTTCAGTTTGTGCCCATTGACTCTTGTCTTGTCACATCAAATAAAATGTAAAGATTTTCCAGATTTCCCCCTCCAAAAGCCTGTGTTTGCATGTAAAATGTGAGCAATATACTAGAATGAAGATTCTGACAGTCTAGACTACCATTTTGATGAATATCCTTTTATTAGATTTTTCCTCTACTTTCTGAGGATTTTTTCTTTTTCATCTGCAGTTTGTAAAGGAAAAGACAAGCTTGACTTTGATCCCTGTCTTCCTTTCCTCAAAGCAAAAGCCCAGTTATCTCCTGATATTAGATGAACCAAATAGTTTTAAAAAAAATAAAATAAAAAAATTACTCTTTCCCAGACAATTTTGACTAAATGTAAAAGTTCTTTAACTAACAAGACAAATGTTGTAGACTAAGGTAGGGAGAGTTCAACATAAAGAGAAGGAGGTTACAGTAACTGAAGGCACCGGCTGAAGTTCTTTGGGAAAAAACTTATTCTTTGCCTTCCAATTCCACAAGCAAGACCGTGGTTGTGTCTACACTTTTATGAGATTTGTACTCCACTCCTAAGCAAAAAGATAAGTTTTATATACAGATCTTGCATATTGAAACTATTTTAATGCACAATAATTTATTAATAATCTTGCTCTTCCTCCTCTATTCTTCTTCTCTCTCCTCACTACTACCTTTGGATCGAGCTGCTGAGGAGTCCACATGACAGATTTTTAAACGTAGTGCTGATTGACTATAAACCAATAAAACACACAATCTTTTAAAATAAAGAGAAAACTACCTCAGTTTTGCTGCTGAACATGGGTTTAACTGCTGTGAGATTACTATTTTAAGCATGCTTAGTCTTTATCTGTACTCTAAGGATAGTTGTTGTGAGGAAACTAGGAAAGAAAAAGAGCCATTTCCACAATTAGCTCAAGAACAAGAGGTAGAAGAGAGGAGATTAACTCATTGTCTGGGAAATTTAACATTGCCCATTGACCCAATGGCTTCCCTATATTTCCCTGGAAGAAGCTATACAGCAGAATTTTTAGTTTACAGCATTGCTCCAGAGCACATACAAGCAGTTACATTCACAGTTCATTAGGAAAAAGAAAAAATAAAATAACAATAATAATACAAAAATATTAGAAACACTTCCAGCACAGCAAAGGTTCCTTGCCTGGTTGTTTTCCACATAAGTGCAGCCAGAAAAGGAGAAACTCTTGCTTAAATCTTAAATCTTTGTTCTTTTAGCATTACCTCAAGTGGTACATCGCCGGTCTTCCTTGCTGCCCCCACTTTCCTAGAGGGTGAAATCTCATATAATGGGTTCAATTTTTGTTTTTAAACTTGGAGACCCAAGTGTAAAGCATTTTTTAGAGTTCAAGAAAGGGTTGAAGTATCCATGTAGTCATAATCCCAGGGAAAATCCTTATGCTGGAAATGATCACTATCACTGTTCAAGCTAAAGAGCAAAGGTGAAGGGTACTCCACTGAGGGTGAAGTAAGTGCTGTAATCAGCTTTGATGGGAACTCAGCTTCTGCTCTTTGTGTGTATGCACAACATCTTCCTAGACGGTTTTACAGTTTGAAAGAAAATCAACACTGAGATGGACTATTGCATGGTAACACAGTATCTATGAGATGGAGCCACCAGCTAGATGAAGGCATCCAAACCTCTATTTCAAAGTGTAAATAACAATTTGGAGCTACAGCAAACAAAAGAGCTACATGTGGGAAAACAATATTCACAGTGCTAGCATGCCAATAATGAACCCAGTGAAAATGAAATTAGAGCTAAAGAAAAACTAAAGGGAAATACAGCAGGGAAAATGTAGACTATAAAAGGGATAGGAGATCACAGTTAAAATAAAATAGACAGCAATTTTAAAATAGTTTAAAGCTCCTAGAAAGTTGTAGGAGAAAAACATAATGACGGTAGGAAAAAAAAAAAAAAGACATGTAATAACACAAAGTAGGAGCTGTGGACATAAAATTAATGTATTAAAAGTAACTACATATTTGCACTCTGCATTGAAAGAAGTACCATTTCTATAGTAATATCACATGGAGATTTCTCCCCATAGTATCTCTGCTGAGGACATGGATCAGAAACTGAATTCTGCATGTAATTTTAAGTAGGGTAATGAAGTCTCTTGGCATGGTTTAAAACTTCTCCATCTTCTACAAGGGTATTCTAGGTCCTGAACTACGCTGAAGTAGATCACATTGCCTACCCTCCTGCATGGTGCTGAGCAAAATTTGCGGTTTTTCAGCAAAGACAACAGGACTTGGTAGCTTTAGCAGGTAAGAGCAAGTCTGTGTAACCTAGTGGCTGTGGCACTCATCTGGGATAAGGGATTCCTAGCAGCAAGGACAAAGTCAGAAATGAGCAATTGCACTTTTTAAAAGTAAATGGTCACTGTGGTAATTATTTGTGCACTCTCACTCCAGATTTGTATTTGTTATTTCCTTCTCTACACAAATTTTAAAGTCAGAACAACCCATACCCCTGTTCAGATGGAGAAGTTGCCATTGCTATAGAAGGTCTCCTGGTCATGCTAAGTAACACATATGAACAGCAGAGAGGTGCAGGATTGAAAACACACATCTGTTTTTTGCTTTTCTGCTTTGCTCTCTTTCTTGTTGCAGATGTTCACTTTTGTTTGAAAGTATCTACACACGTGCCTTTCAGGAGATCTTAGATAATCCCAACTAGATTTGTTCTTTTCAAAGCTAAGAAATATTCCTTTTTACTGGATAGAAACTAATTTTTCAAGATTCTTCTCAGGAGACAAATCTGGAAAATTTTCCTGTCCACAAGGACTAAGTATTTAGTATTTAGACCTCAATCTTTATAAGTGGAGGACTACTGATTTAAACAATGGTCTGATATCTTTGTAAGGCAGAAACTCAAGTGCTGAATTCAAATTTCAAGAGAGCCAGAGATCCTTCCGTGTAATTTCATACCCCTTTCATAGTTGAGGAGCAGACAAGACTGATATGTGGTAACTACCACAGCAGACACCCTTAAGATTTATTGCACTTTTGGAAAGATCTGTTCAATGTAAGGCAATAAAATGACATAAACTGATTTTGCAAGACATTTGACATGATATGATAGGGTTGTTGTTGCAAAGAGTATGAAAGAAATCTAGGAAGAAGGTTATGTCAGTTGAGCAATTTTCCACTAAGAATGCTGCCGGGTCAAAGGAATTCAAGGGCTGAAGAACATATAATTTATGTCATGGATTAGTGATGTCCTTCCCTATCATAAGCAATAAACTAACTAAACTTCATTGTCATAGTCTGCCAAGATATAATTTTATTAGACACCACTGAGAGGCAACAACCCAAACTGAAATAACTGAGAATTGTTCAGAGAAGAGAACCACATGGGAAATCCAGTCTGTAAAAAACTACAGGTCACACTGATTAAAAAGAATCAGAAACAGTTAAACATACCAAAGCCAAACTCAACATATTCAAACTAATCTGCCCCAGTGATCCCTCCATTATAGTTCCTATGACCACGTTTCACTGACTCAGGAGTCCTCTTGCTTTAAATGCTGTCTGTGTCTTCCTTGCATTTGTCACTTTGACAATGATTTAAATTAGATTAAGCATGAATTAATATACAAGAAGTCCAGGAAATCATTAGGTACAAAGTGTTTCTGGTGAACAGGACTAATTTAAAGAACAGCAGTGTACGTGCCAATATAATTAACAAAGTGATGCCATAATGCCAGTTAGTGCTTTCCTCAAGTGAGAATTTTATGCTGTTGCATTTCAGCATGGAAAAACTAATTTACTGTGTGTCTGCAACAAGCAACAATAAAGCTCATATTTGTTTACAAATAAATCTTCTGAGGAAATGAAATGCTTGGGAAATTGCAGGTAATGCTCTTCCATTGTTGAGTGCACATTGAGGACTGTGATTTAGAGATTACCATGGCCCTGCAAGAATAGCACTCAGAGTGGAACAAGAGTTAATCAGCTACAACATTAATTGAGGCACGATCTTTGCAGCAGGGCCCAGGGAAGCAGGAGATTGTTAGAAAATACTGAACTGGCATTGCTCCATATTGGTCATAGGGTGGTTCATGACAGGGTTCAGGAGGTAATGCTGGAAATGCAGAGCAAAACATGATTGCATAAATTTCTAGGATTCCATGTGTTTCTTGCTTAGGCAAATACCCACTTGCAAAACTCCTCCCTAAATAAGAGGGTTGCAAAGACTTGTAAATAAAGCACAGCCTAAACCTGCCACGGCCAAGAGAGACTTTCCGCAGAGCTTAAAGACCTCCTCTGCTCACTATAGGAGCTAAAATTCTCCTTGTGGTACATGAGAACTCTGTTCACCATAAAGACCAAGTTCTCTAAAGCCTTTCCTGCAGGGACATGGCAAGAGACAGTCAGAAATAAGAGCTCTGGATACTGTAACTGACTCAGGAGTGAGGGGTGGCATTTGTGTGTCTTTGGGATCAAGAATTTCAATCCTCTGCAGAAGGCAAGATCCCTATTATTTTTTTGAAAAATTGAGCTCCTTTCCAGGGCCAGCAGGCTGTGATGATAGTTGTCATTTCTTTGCAAGGGACACTTTCCCTATATGACATTCATCAGTGACTGGAAAAAACAATAGAAGAGTCCTTGAAGCAGGTACTGGGACTCAGCTTTCCACTTTAGAATTGATGTGGCCATTTATGGAGGAAAGTCACACTTCCATTTGGGGATTTTCCTCCCTGTCTCTCTCATGCAAACAAATCTTGATTTCTTTGCTGCACAGTGAGGAAATCCCTTCATTTCATGTGGGGATTAGCAAACTATCTTGGGTCAAACTCATATCTCTCCCTGACAGCTCCAACTTAGACCACCTTATAAGAAGCAGGTTTTCCTCCCCGTCCAGCTTAAATGGGCCAGAGCCACAAATGCACTTTTCTAAATGTCATACCTTGTTGCCTGCTAGACCTGTTTTGAGGAATGTCAATCACAATTTTAAAACTGAAATGGTAGGAAACTTACTTCATGGCATTAATTTTGTTTAAACACCCCGGTGTTTAGATTAGGGTATGTACAATTGAGAAAATCCTATCAAATCAACCGAAAATCCTTCTTTGATGTTACTACAAGCAACATCCTATAAAAAAAAAGCACCCAAAAGCTTCACAACTTCACACTCAGGTAACATTGTTTTATCATAATGGATACTTCAGTCTAAAAAATAAAATAAAAGATTAGTCATTTTGTCCTTTTATCTTTCCTCTGTGATTGGGTTCACATGCCTTCATCCTCAAGATTTTGCATAGCTATTCTATGCTCTTGTTTTTCACATTTTGGGCAGCCAGCTCCTTCCTATGGATTTTGTTGCTGAGATATGGTATTGCTCTTTTATCTTACGGGCCTTTCTTTACCCGATGGTTATGTCAATGCCTTAATACTCCAGTGGATTTATGGAACAGGCTGCAGATAGCAAGGTTTCTTTGGCAATTAGTGGGATGTGCTCTTTCTGATGCCCTCAATTCCTATAAGGTTGTCCTATAATAATCCCCAGGATGTCTTGAGCTGCCATAAGCTTAGCCAGCCATGCAGGTATTTTAGGACATTTGAACACTATTAGTCCAAGTGTTTTCTCATGTAGATTTTCAAAGGCTACTTCAGACTTTGAAAAACAATGCTTAAAATAAAGAATTTTTATTATTATTTTTATTTTTTAGTAAAGAGATCCTGAAGGGAACTGTCTACTTCTGGTTGGTGCAGCTCCGCTGATCTGTAATTAAAATGAATAATTCTTTTTTTACTAGCACTCTGGTTAGATTGACCAAGAGGTATCTCAGGGTCCTATCAAGACACCATCTGAGCATTTTTTATTTATTTTATTCTCATAGCAACCTCCTGAGGTAGACCAACATTTTATCCCTATTTGACAATTAAGATGACATTTTCATACATATACAGGCAATATAGAAACCATAATGAGGAGACCAGCATAACATGAGATGGACGCGCTTGCAGCCATCAGGTTGTTGAAGATTCAGAGTGAAATCAGACCCTTATGCTAACAGTATATAGGAATATAGGAAAAATACAGAAAAAATAGAGGAAAAGATAAGTGTCATGACATGGTGTCTCAAAGATGACCTTCTGAGGGTAGAGTTGCCACTGGGCAACACTGAAAGCACAGAGACGTACACTTTAATTCTGCTCTTCTCTGGACCACTTTTATCCAAAATGTACAAACCACAGGCCAAATCCCTCTCATAAAAGATATTCTTACCCTTTCTAGAAATAAATAAATTATAGAAAACCTTAATTTCTTCAGAAATTTGCCAAGAGGAACTTCTGGGTTCAGGAACTTTGCATTTGAGTGGAATAAAGGTCTCTAAGATAATCTGAGTCACCCAAACCCATATTTGGCTCTTGCCTCAAGGTTCAGTGCAACCAGCAGTAAAGGCAGGTTGACAAATTTTCCCCTGATTGACTTGCCCAAGAACACAAAAGTTTGTGGAGGGGAAAAGTCCAAATCTCTGAAGTGTGTATCACTTTTAACCACTGAGCTAGCCTTCCCACAACCTTTAGTAGGAAATTGAATTTGCACATGCAATAGTTCCCTAAAATAACTGCTGTTTTGCAAGGCGACTCTGAATTCCCTCTTGAAAGGAGTCAGCATCCACTGAATGTCACCTCTCTACTGCTCTCCTGTGGTTCAAATGATTGCGCTATTCCTGGAAGAGGTGTTCTACTATAAAAGCACAGGTCCATATCCTACAGAGTGTTGAAGACCCTTGTGGAACAACTCTGTTAATTACTATTTATATTTTGTTCAGAGCATTTAACACAAAGCTATAGATATTTATAGCATATGCATGATAACAGATGGTACATACTGATTCTTCAGTCTATTGTGGCTCCATGAAGCTGCTTTGCCTGTATATTACAATTAATACAGAAATCACTATATTCTAGTAGCTTCATGGTTACAGTGCCAAAACATGTGGTGCTTTTTCAAGGAACTATAAAATACAATTCATCTCATGCCATTATTAAAGCATATAATCCTATTTAATATGCCCAGAGACAGCAGAGCTCTGTTTGGGGTTAAATGTAAGGCTGTAAATACACTTGCTGTTTTGTCCACTCCCTTTTCCAGAAACCATTGCCAAATACAGGGAGGAAAAGTCCCTTAATGTCTATATCTATCACCAAGGAGAAAAAAAGAGTAAAAACATGTTTATTCAGAAAATATATCTAATTTAATACACCTGGAATTTCTCAGCAATGTTTCAAATCAGACAAATTAGGAAGCATAATGCAAATTAACAAGGCACTCCTGTCATCTTCAGGAAGACTGCAGGTCACTTGGAACTTGCTGTAATGCATCTACAAATCTACATTCCTTGTGTGCAGTGACTCCATCTCCATTTCATGCAACTGCATGACTTTTCTTAGACTTCTTAGCTGCATGACATTGCCTCTACAGGCACAACAATACTGCAAGCAGCATTGCTTCTCAGTGAACACTGAAGTGCCAGATTTTCTTCTAGCCTCCCCTAAAGGTTGACTTGAGCAAGCATCTGAATCCACAGTGTGGAAGCAAAACATGCAGAGGTTTGCATTCTGATTTAGGTACGCTTTAAACGCAACAGAGACAAAAGGAAACTACACCACCCATTCACAAGGACCATGTTGAGTCTGTCCTAAGGCTGGGTCAGATCAGTGTAGACCACACAGAACTGTGATACCCAGTATGTGCCTTCTTTACAAGAGGTGGCACTCAGCTACACTTCCAGTTAAAAAGCCCTGGGTCCACTTTTCACTGTAGCACACCACAAGTCATATGTTGGAGCTTCTTGTCTACTGCTAAGTATGAAAATTTTTGCTACAGCAGTAACAGAAATGCAGTCTGTGACATATAGGTAAAGAAAAAAAGCTATCTAGAGTACATACACGTATGCAAAAAAACTAGCAAACTAGAAGAGAAAAAGCAGAAGAAAGGTGGAAGATGTTTGTGTCTCTAATGAAAAATGATTTAGGATGAGATGAACTGCTTCTTGGCAAAACAGGTCTCTGATTTTAAATAGAAACCAGAAGAAAAATGTCAAACACTGCTACAGAAAATGCTACTGTTACTTAGCATTCCCATACCTCCATACATTCAGGTCTGACCATGAGCCAGCAGTGTGCCCAGGTGGTCAAGAAGGCCAGTGGCGTTCTGGCCTGCATCATCAGTAATGTGGGCATCAAGGAAGTGATTGCTGCCGTATATGAGGCACTTGTGAGACCTCACCTTGAACTGAACACTGTGTTTGGTTTTGCCCCCTGACTACAAGAAGGATCTTGAGTTGCTTGAGTGTGTACAGAGAAGAGCAACAAAGCTGGTGAGGGGACTAGAAAACAAGACTTAGGAGGAATAGCTGATGGAATTGGGGTTGTTTACTCTGGGGAAATGGATTGTGAGGGGAGACATCATCACTCTGTACAATTACCTGAAAGAAGGTAGTAAATACATGCTTCTCTTCAAGGTCATCCTAGACAATGGTCATTCCCTTTCTTGATTGTATTGACATTAGCTTTTGACATCATAAGGCGCTGTCCTGCACCAAGGATGAGAACAGTATTTTAATATGGAAAACTCTACTCCTTTTCATAATTCTGGTCTTACACAGGCATAACTAGCTTGGGTAACAGAGTTTCTCAAGTGACTAGTACGTGTTATTATCACAAAAATGAGTGTAAGGGAGTTCTCATAGTTGGATAAATTATTTACAGTTCTTAATGACTTTTACTACATTATTATTTCTTGCTCTAGCACCACAGATATACACAGCATATGCAGAAATCAGATTTTAAGCCATTTCTACGATGCTGATAATGTAAGCACTATGTTGTCTTCTGAGACGCTGGTCAATTTTATTCTTTATTTCCTTACTATACTGCTGCAAAAACCAGTACTGCATCTCTCCTTAGAAAAGTTACCATGAAGCAAGAGAATTAAGGGTTCCTTAGGAATTACAAATAGATTTTAGTATGCACATGGAACCAATAATTCTCTGAAAATTCATCCAAGGAAATAATTTCATGCTCTGTGTTTATTACTGTTGCAGGAATTGTGCACTGAGTGTTGCTTGAGCCCACCTAAAACATTCAGAGGCTAAAATTCATGAGTCTCTAGTCATACTGAGTCTGTATGGGGAGTGTTGCTCTGTGAAATCAGACTTCAGATGGGGCAAGTCTCAAATGGAGGGGCTTACAGCACTGTTTCTGCCTATGATAGATAAATTCTGCCTCCAATATAAGTGTTCTCACAGAAGATTTCTGGGAGCATGATGGAATTCCTGCAAAGGGAGCTCATGAAACATCTCTGCTCCCACCTGCTGCTCTGCAATTTATCCCATGGCATGAACCCCTTGGAGGCACCTTACTGCTTGAGAACTCTACTTCTTAATTTATCTACAATACTTCCTAAATCAAAACTAATGAGCTTAAGAAGTTGTCAGGGAAAAACAAAAACAAAAACAAGCAGACTCTGTGCATTTATATATCAATGCCAGGACAAAAATTGTGAGAAGCAGGTTAAAAAGAAAGAAAGAAAAAAAAAAAAAAAAAAAAAAAAAAAAAAAAGTCTAGATAGATTTATAGAGGGAATTAAATACACAATTTAAGAGAAATTATTCTTCGGGAAAAGCAAAAAAAAAAAAAAAAAAAAAAGGCACAGAAAATGAGTGCTCATTATTTCTACTTTATTAAAAAGTAATTGTTATATTTTACTCTTCTTAAGCTGAAGATCTTAAAGCACTTTACAAGCATTAGCAAATTAAGTTTCCTATCATTCCAGGCAGAAAGTTAAGTCTTACTACTATCTCCATTGTGTTCATGGGAAAGAGTGTAGACTCTTTCATGAAATTCTTATACAGATGTACAATCCTACATAAATCTATCTAACTCATTATATAAGGCTGGATTGAACACTCAGCCAAAATATAGTGATCCTTGTTCCTAACCAAGATGCCATAAAGCCTTTTAAAGCCTTTTTTTTTTTTTTTTTCCGATCTCACATCATGACTGTCAATAGTTTTACAGTAAAGTGGACTCAAGCAGATAAGGCTTTTTAAACCTTTGTTTCAGTTTGCATGCAGATTCAGCTATCTATTTCAAGATCTTTTGCTAAGTCATGAAAACTACAAATACCATTTAATTCTTATTTTACGTCCCTAGATGTAAATCTGATATAACAACTTATGCCAGAAATTGCAGAACAATTAAGGAATCTTTTTTCTTTGAAAACTTTCAGTGAATTCTTTTCCATCAATACTAGGAAAAGTTTAAAAAATAACTTGACATAAGCAGTGAAAATATTTATTTTATTGAAATTTCATTTTTCTATGAAAGTTCAGGCATAAAAAACCTAACTAGTTCTGCCAAATATGTAGGTCAGTCTTAGCACAGGTATAAGTTGTACATGACTTCAGTGAGTCACAATGACACCTTGTGTACTAGTTACAGAGCAGAGACCATCACAAATTTGTCACATTTGTGATGTTCACCTTTCAAATGCAGAATCAGACTTTCACATGCTTAAGCAAAGAAAATCTAAAACAAAATGAATTTTTACTTCTATATCCAGCTCAGAACAGTAGGGGAGAATTTTGCTCATCTTCAACATCCTTTTAGATATTAAAAGTAAATAAGAAATAAATAAGATGCTCTAAGAGGCTAACCTGAACAAAGTTTTGTTTTGTTTTGTTTTGTTTTGTTTTGTTTTGTTTTGAATACTTATTTCTAAGCAAACAAGTTTGTTGTTGGGGAAGATCCTGTCTATGCATAATGAAAGGTCTCCTTTTGTATTCAGTTTCTAGATGCCTCATGATTAAATGTTGCTTGTTCATAAAATAATAATAATAACAACAAAAATGCTGACACTGTAAATCAACCAGAACCAATCTTCTGCTTTCCCAGGCATTACTGTAAGAAAATTAATTCTCTGCACCCGGGAATAAGTCCTCTATCTCAAAGTAAATTGATAAACTGTGTTTCAGCTCTTGTGTAATTAGGAATAATGGCTCCTATTCTTTTGACTGAGTTGCAGAAGTAGGACAGATGAGTTACCATTGTCTGCTGGGAAGGTTTGTGCTTTGTATTATCACCAGCTTGTACTTCTTTAACATGTGAACTCTAATAAAGTAGAGCAGCATCTTTTTGTCTGTCTTTTTAAAGAGAGCTTGACCCTCACCAACCTTTGCAATTCCCTTGGCTATGACAAAAGGGAGAGTGCCAATCTGTTCATATCAAAGGAGAGGCCTTTTGTCCTGGACATCAAGATATGGTAAGAAGGCATGACCCCAGAAGCAGCATGGTGTCACTAACTCCTTCCTACTGTAAGAAACATAAACCCTATGCAAAAATGCATTGGATAGGGAATTTAAAGCATCTACAGACCTGTAACTTCACCTTGTAGAGGGCAGGTTCATGGGACAGGAGAAGGAAGATGGCACTGTACTGCCAATGTGCAACATCTGGCTTATGTGGGATGAAAAAGTGAGTGCTGTGTTCAGTGATCTCAGAAATATATGCTGATTTCTGACACTTGTATGCATGAATATTGGGGGAGACACTGAAGCTTACCAGTATTTCCTCTTCAAACATCCACGGCAACATTTGCAGACTATATGGTGTAGGACACTGTCCAAAGCATCCTGACTGATTCTTCAGGTGAAGTTTCATAAGCATTTTGTATTGTCAAAATAAAAATATATCTTGCCCAGGTCATCCCTTTCATCAGAAAATTTATTTATTTATGTAATCAGGAAAAGTAATAAAATTTTACCCAACAAAATAAATTCTTGACAAGCCCAGGCAGCTTTCCCCCTCTATGGCTGTTCCTCAGAAGTCTATTTGAGCAATCAAAACCAGAGAACTTTCTTAATTCTAAAAATGAAAGCTTAACATCTTAGAAACACACAGTAACAAAATATACAAGAAACCCATGAATTATAAATTAGATTGAGGTTGTAAATCTTCACTAAACCACTCACTTAGGTAGTAATTTCCTGCATGAGCAGAGGGGGTTCACACTGTATTTTTATGTTTGAGTTTCTTTGTAATATGGTAAAGTATATTTATGGAATTTCTTAAACCCACAAGTGCCTTGTACGTATTAATATAATTTCTGTAAAATTTCAAAGTATATTTCTTACTACCTTTTGCTACTTGTTTTCAAACTATATTGTTCTGAGGATTCCTGAATGCTTTTCACTAGTGCTTGTATTCCTTTAAGGATGTCTTAAATAAGGAAAACCACTGCCTAAGTGATTCTTCTCTTTATAGAATTCTTCTGTCTTTACAGATGACCTAAAAAAAATAATATATATATATATATATTTAAATGGACAATCATACATGTATTATTACAAATCTACTAGAGACTAATTATTCTTAAAGTAGCATCCAAACTACTTAAAAAAAATAACCTTTCAAACCAGTTTTTATTTGGACCAAGACAGTACAAGATCTCTGTAGTTTAGAAGACTCACCAAGCTACAAAATAGCTCTTAATCCTAGGTGGCCATAAACGTTTATCCAGTGGTACCGAAATTCTACCATAATCTTTGAAGCCTTTGGCCTTTTACAGCTTGAGTTAACAAGTGGAGCTCTTCTGCAAATAAGGCAATCAATAAGACAGTACAATGGCTTCTTACCAAAATCTTCTGATCACTCACGGAAATACTGTAGCATCACAGCTGTAATTCTACCCAATGCTGGAGTCAAACTCAGCAAATCAGCAGCAGATCAGAGCTGAGAGATAGTTAAGAACAGCTTTTTAAATGCTTCTGTGTTGTGATTTGTCTTGCTTTGCATTTGAAGCTGAATTGGCCCTGTCTCTGACCTTAGCATCTCCATCTTGGGATTCAGATCATAGACCAGATGACATGGTTGCATAGAGCTAGAGCTTTAACAGCTTGAACAGACAAAGTGTCTGGAATCAGATGTAGATTTTATATACATCATGCCTCAAAAAACAGTAGCTGAATCCAGTAATCTCAGACTGTCAGGCCTCTGGGACCCAAACTCTTCCAAAAAGGAAGATTTGGGGTGTGTCTGTACTCGTAGTTCAAGTAGAAAACACATTTAGATGTGGGCTGAAACAAAATTCCTGAGATTTACTGTTTAGAGTAGGAGGTTGCTGTGGGGATTTCTTTGGCTGTGATAAATAAAAGCCCATTAGGTTTCTCCTGGTGTCTAGAAGAGATTGACTGAAGTTGTACAGCATAATGGAAAGCTGGCTAATCAATACTGTGTTATTCTTCAATTTAACTATACTAATCGTGCACACTGTTTTCATTTGTGTCTGAAAGAGAAATAAAAAGGTGTGAACATCGATTCCTGCTAAATAATAACATTATGAAAGAACATTATTTAGGCAACTCTTGATTCCTTGCTATTGTTCTAGAAAGTCAGCCTTGTGTAGAGGCCTCTTCTGCTCATTACCCATGAAAATGAAGACTTGCTAGCCATGATGTACATCCTGCTTTGATAGGAAGGTAATATTTCCATGTACCCAGGGTGAATGCTTGAGTGACTGGGGCAGGTAGCAGACTGGAAAATTAAAATATGCCTCAGTGAGTAGTCATAAGATCTTGGCCAAAGACACAAACTAAAACCTCACTCCTTCCAACCCATGGAAAATGATCCCAGCAATTTAAAAATGATTGTATGCTTGCCTCCAGAAAGCAGCATGATATAGCTGTTAGAGAATCAATTGCTGATAGAATCCTTCCAGCCCTTTCTTAGTGCTTAAGTGTATAACAAGTCAATACTTGCAAATATATTTATATATAACTATATATTATATACAAGTCAAAAAAAAAAAAAAAAAAAAAAAAAAAGAAAAGGGTGCCACATACCACAATTCATATTCATGCCTCAAGAAGTTTTATGGTCAAAGAAAACACCTGAAAATAAGTTTTCATTGAAATGAGTTTTCATTGGACCAGACAAACATCATGCTTTCAGTGAGGGATTTGTGCACCTGAGCCTCACATCAGCCACCAGTACAACATGAGATTGTATATCACCACAGACATAACAGTCAGACATGACTGTTGCTCCATCACAGGACAGCTCCATCTCACTGCTCTCTCTCTGTGCACCAGATGGGTCCCAGCCACCATTTCCAGCATTGTTCTGCCTCACTATCAGCCAGGGATGTGCAAGAAATTAATTACAGTAAGACTTTTATCATGTGAACAAATGCAATGCTTCAAAAATGCAGTCTAAGGTTTTTCATATTTCCATTTTGCTGCATTTGGAAATAATGTGAGCCTCCAAAGCCATTTAAGCATGGAGGATTCATAACACGTAAGTAAATAAGCCTGATAATAAACAATAGGAATAATAGTAAATTGTGAAATAATAGTCTCTAATAAGCTAGGTGCTTATGTGATGTCCATTGCCACTGTTCTGCTGACTTCAATGGAGGTACACCATTTTGAACTGCTAAGAATTTGGCCCACAGATTTTGTAAAAGGCAGTAGAAGTTCAAGGTTACATTATAATCAGACCTTAGGGAAGGTAAAGATTCAACACAGGGAGCAGCTTTTCACAGAAAGGACCCTATTGTCTTTAAAAGCAGTGACAAGAATCCCTGGCCTAGGGATACCTAAAAGCTTCCTCATTTAAAGCATTAAATGCATTAAAGCATTTATCCATCTGTTTCCTTGCACTACTACTACTACTAATAATAATAATAATAGTAATAAAAGATGTCTGTCATGGTCTCAAAATGCAAATGGTCTGAACAGAGAAGGACAATGAAAAAAGGAATAAAACGACAGGACATGAGGAGGCTGAGGCACAGAGCGAACAAATTGCCCAGTTTCTAACGGGCAAATCATGATGTTGAACAGGAGTTCTCTATTTCATTTACAAAATTGTCCATTTACAGTCATCTGCCCAAGCCTTGACTTTAGCTACGTAACAGTAGCAGGGGACAGATCAAGCCACAGACTGCACCAGAAGCATGAAAGGACCTAACCAACCCTCAAGGAGTAGATATTCTGATAAGCATTTCAGGAAGAGTTTTCAGGCTCCCTCCAGGCACTGAGCAACTTTTACATGAAGGCAAAATCTTAAAATTTTGCATTTATTAGCATAAATCACATATATTCTTCCAGCCTTCCCTTCTCTGACATTAACACAAAGAGGCACATCATATGCAGCTCTCTAACTTTGATAAAGTTATAATTTATACAACACCTTGCTGTAGGACCAAACATTGCTGAAGGACCCCAGGATGTTTTGGGTGGGTTGGGGAAATTCATTATACTCTTTGCCCTGCCAGGGATTCTAGGTCCTATTATTTAAAGTCTTGTGATTGACAGTATTCAGATTGACAGAAGAGCTAATTAGTCTGAGGTAGCTTGGGAGCCGTTCTGCTGAATTCAGAAGGCCAGGAAGAAAAGACAGTTGCCCTATGCTGCTGTGACGGACTGTTTCAGTACTGTGTCTGAGTCATAGCATTCAACTTCCTCTCCCGTTCAATGACATGCAGGTTTATTTGACAGTCATTTCTGACTATTCTTCTGCATCAAGGGCTTTTCTGAGGAGACAGGTGTCCAAAATACATAGTTTAAACCCGAATTCTGTAAAATCCTGAAATATTAATAGTCAGCTCCCACCTAAAAAAATATATATATCTATATTTAAAATAAAAAAAAAAATCAGTTCTAATTTCCTGGTTACTCTCAAACTATATAGCTCCAGCACTCCTACTCCTTCTCAGATGACAGTTTCAAGCCACATTAATTAATTAATTTCCTGGGCATCCCAGGAGAGACACAGGTCATGGATTATTATTATGCCTAAATTAAAAATGTGTAAACTGAGGCACAGAGGCAAGAAATGAACTGCTCGGCAAGGTCAAGATTAAACAGCTATCTGCTAGGCCACTGTCCCTTCAAAGGAAAGAGGTCAGATTAATGGCTGCCTGCAAATCTGACCAAATAATTGAACATTTCAGATCCTATGCTGGATGAGACGGGGCCCACATCACCTATATCATGGTCAGCATTTGTGTGAAGAGAAGGTCACAATGTGGAAAAGCATTTTGATTTTTTGTTCTGGAAAAGAAGAGGTCACAGTAATACGAGAAGAAAATGAAAAGCAAGAAGCAGATCCCAAGAATCTTTGATCTTCCCCAGAGCACCAAGGACTGTCTGGAGCACACAGCCTCCCATTTTAAAGATAAGATAATAGTTAGCCATATCAATAATTATGTTGCTATTTCTGCACTAGTGTCATCTTCAAGAGCAGCACTACCTTGGGAGTGCCAGAGCCAAGGATAAAAGTAAGTGTCTGATGTTATGACCTGTGATTTTATATTATGACATGACCAGGGAGCTTTTTCTCCTGATCACCTACATCAAGTAGTAGGTCATGTACACAGGTTTCTAGCCCACCAAAACTAAAGCTTAGGAAACTTGGAATTAGTGTGGCTGCTTCTGATGCATGCAGAGTTGGATTAGAGCCAGAACACATTTCTAGGCACAGGAGCTTGGAAGTACTACTAACCTAGCTCTGATGTTTAGCAGGGATCTGTGCATTGCCTTTGACCAGTTATATATAAAGGCTGAGGTGCTCTAAGATACCCAGACAGCTCCTTACTAGTCAGCCTTTTCTTCCTCCTTTCCTTTTTTTCTTTTTCTTTAAGACGCTGAAGGCAGGTGAGAGGAATTATTTTTAAAGGACAACCATCAATGAGTAAAAAACCAATAGAGCATGAGCATGTAGAAAGCAAGCCATCAAAATACAGTAGGATCAAAGAATAAAAAAGTGTCAGGCATGTAACCTTTATCGTGAGTGTTAATCCAGCAAACCCTCCCTTTCCAGCACTGCTATTGTCTGCTTGAGATGAGTAGGCTTAGGGTGAGTTACATTTCTCTATTTTCTGGTCTTGTCAAAAAGTCCATTTTAACGGTTGACTGAGAAAAAGGAAAGAGATATTCCCAGTTTTGGTCTCCAGACATATTCAGTGTGTCCATTGTGAACTGCTTCATAGAGTTGCCTCACAGAGTTGTTGGTGTATCCTCTTAATTTGGTGCTATGGTCACCATTGCTGAGGTGTCTGATTGCTCTTAATCAAAGATGGGTTTATGTTTACAAGTCCTATGACATAATATAATTTGCATTTTATAGAAAATGAGCAACTGGCCAGAGATAAATCATGGATAAATCATTGAGATACAAATGGAAAACAAACTCATTATTGCACACTTTGCAAAGGCAACCTCTTTTTCCCCTAAAAGAGATTTTAAACACCCAAAGTTACTCCAAGTTACTCCAAGGGTATATTGCTGACTACCTAAGTAATTACATCACCTCCACTACCGCAATGCGTAAAGTATGTATCCTAAGCTGGTGAAAACTGCTGACACTGAGGAAAAATATGTGCTTGAGCAACTATCTGTCTTTTCTGGATACAGATAAAGACAATAATTCACAGTTATATGCAATTACGGTTTGTTTACCTAAGTATAACACTTAGATGCTTTTAGTGATGGACAAGGTTAACACAAGTTACAAACAACAGAAAATGTGTTTGTCCCCAGAGGCTTCCCATATTCAAAATGAGGCAATATGCAAGGCATGGGCATGTAACACAGGATGTATTCAGAATCTGGACTGCAAGAAAAAGGAAGATGAGAAAACAGATGCAGAACTCCATTAGATGTGCTAAGATAACATGTCCTTTTGCAGCTCTTTTATTCAAGTCTCTTCAGAAAAGTTCACCTCTGGGTGGTTGTTAAAATTCAGTGGAATTGATAGAAAAAAATCAGAGTAGAAACAGTGCTGTGTATGACAGTGATGGGTTTAGCCATCAAATGCCTAACTCTTATTTAGACTTTTTTTTTTTTTTTTTTCCCTAAGATCATGGCAAATGAGTATGCGTGGTAATTTTGGAAGGGAAGAGTGAGCTATGATTTTGTCTATTGAATCCTTCCAAGTGCCAAAGACAGCATAGAGAAAAAGTACAGATAGTCTGGTTTCAAGTCAGGCATTAAAGGTAGGAAGTGTCATTCCCATCATAACTTAGAAATAGCAGCAGGGATGTGAAGAAAAGGTTTATAGAACAACAGCTGACTATAATTACACTGTAATTAAGCAAAATATTAGCAAATGCTTAGGTGTGGTCCACTTCAAAATATCTGTTTTATGATGAAACTATTGTCTCTCCACTACCTCTGGTCAATCTTTAGGTCAAACCCAACGATGACTTGAGAAAATTGTCTATTTCATGATGATTAACGGAAGGCCAAGCCTGTAGGCAAAGGATAATGAGGAGTCTCAGGAAGCTCGATTGATATGCATTGATATGGATGAACTTCCACAGAGTAAATCCAATTGCTACCTCCTGATCATTCACATGAAGATTAGCTCTTCTGAAGATAGAAATGTGCTCCAGGAAAAGGCATCGTCTAGATTACATGCTGTGTAATGAAAAGATATAAACATCTGCACCATACTACTTCTCTTGGACATCAGCTTTACAATCAATGAATCACCCTTTCCCATTTGATGTGTAGGCTATGGTTTTTAGTTTCATAATCTTGATTTTCAGATGACTAACACTGACTAATTCAATACATTACAGATATAATTGGGCCAGGGTTCGGTTCTAGCCATCACATACTCTAGTTCACATACTATAGCATTTCCCAATAAACCTGTTTACTCCTTCAGGCCATATTCTTTAAAGTATTTTGCCTTGTCTATTTAGCTCCTAAGATGTCCGAAGCAATGTTGATATATATATTTTTAGTCCATTTAAAAATATCTTGATGATGTCAGTGTGGTTCGCCTTGGAAATCCTGTGTCATACAATGGATATTAGGCAGGTGTATTGACCTCCAGAGATCAGTAAATGCACTCCAAACACTGTAACCAGATGGAAAACATCTTCCTCTCCCAGCTCTCATTTCCAGGCATTGCTTTAAAAACATTCTTTGCATCTTTTCCTTTTGCCATTTCCAGGGACATGGAAAAATCTGGAGAAGAAAAAAATCAGAATTTGTAGGGAAAAATACTTTAGCACAGGAAGTGTTTCTTTAGTTTTCATACTGTTCATTCCATCAATGTAAAGATTTATGTTTTAAATTAAAATAAATAAACAAATAAATAAATAATAAAAAGAGGAAGAAAAAACCCTGAAGTTGCACTTTTATAGATTTGCATACTGTTTTTTTTTGGAGAAGATTCACACCAGGCAACAAAGACTGAATAAATCATTAGGTACAGACAGAAAAATGCTTTAAAAGAAATGATTTGCAACAGATATACTGTAAAACATTACCCATGGCAAATGTTGGATCAGCATTATATACAGAGCTGCCACTTATGAATTTTATGGGCTTCTTGGGAGGTTGCTTACAAATAGCAGTATGGTCTCTCCAGCACAGGACTACGAATCAGGAGATCTGGATTCTATTTTCAGGTAAGCCAATGCCCTTACAATGTCAACTAAATAAATTACTCAATTTGTCTGTTTGCCCTTGTGGAAATAAAGGTGAGCTGTTCATACACATGAATTTTGAATCTTATTTAGGAATATACTTTGAGATCTCCAGGTGGAAGTTGCTACAGAAATGCAAAATACAGTTTGTACTAAGAACTGTAAATTATTTCTAAGTCAAGGGAATTTGGAAACGTTTTAGGATCATGTGTATCATATGACAAGATTCAGTCCATTTTTACTAGGAACAAAATGACAATTATTTGTGGTGAAAAAGTCTAACAGAGCATATAAAAGTCCATGTATTGGTTTGCAAGCTGATTATATGGATAAGGTATATTGCTTGAGTTAATCTTTTCTCTTGAGCTCTAAGGAAACCAGAAGCACAAAACTTACTCCAGACCAAAATTTTGCTTCTATTTTCCACTTGTTTTTATTTTGAATGGGAGCTTTTAAAAAGTCTGAGGACATTTCACCCCTCAGTTTACCCTAATTGCCAATCCACACATATTGGAGTGACAGAGGATCCTATAACTTGCATATATAGTGAAGGACTGAGAGAATTCCCTAAGGACATCTAAGTAAATTGATTTTACTAGGCATTGTTTTTACTAGGTTGGTTTTGGCTTGGTAGAAGAAGCCAGTATCAGTACTAAAAAGAGCTTGAAAATGCTCTTCACCTTGGGAGAAGTTATTATTTGAAACCTTTCACCACTCATGAGATCTGATATTTCCCTTAGCTTGTAGTTTGAAATTAGCCCAGAAATCTGCTTTCATCTCCATCCAGGAACCATTACTAGATGATTTTCTTAATGAGAGGATTTTGAAACAGGTAATGTTATTTAAAAATGCTCCTTAGTTAACCTTTAACATTATTGTCCATAGTACCTAATCAAAGAATATAGAACAAAAAAGTGTCTTAACCAATGTTTGACTGCTTTGTACGTTCCATAACTTACACATTTTACATGTTATTTTTTCCTAATTCTAGTGAATCATAGGTGTAAGATATAAGCCTAAACATCTTCTGCTGTTGCAGATACCAGCAACACTTTCTCCTAGGCAGGTTTATCAGCTCTATCTCACTATCCTGTAAATGGTGACATAGAGAGAGAGATTGTTTACATTTATCAGTGTTGAGAGCAGGCAGAGCAAACCTGTTTGGGTTGCAAGATACAGTGGAGACTCACCTTTCAGTGCTGAAAGTTGTCACATCTAACTGTCTTGAAGGACTGATCATACACTTCAGAGGCAATTGCTGACTCCTCTGTCAGCTGCCTGAATATGTGTGGTCATAGTGACAAAGAAATTAGTAAAAATGGATAGTCTAAATGTACCATCTCACAGTCTGAGGATACGAAAATCAACTCTCACAGCAACTGTAAGCAATGTGCAGATTTGGGTGAATGGTCATTAGCATGTTGGTGGACCAGCTAATCCCTCCATCGCTGTCAAACAATTTGGAGATCAAAGACAAACTCTCTGAATTCTCCTCATACAAAATGCTGCAGTGTTTCTTTAAAATAAAATATTTAGGTACAAACTGCATCTAGTTTGTACCTAGATGTATACAACCACATCTTGAGATGGCTCCAACAGAACACCAGTAAGTCAGAAGAGGCTTCTTTCGGAGGGGAAGTTTGAGCATCAACAATCTCAGTCATTTATCTCAGTGCTGTCAACACAATGAGCAACTCCTGTAACTATATGTCCACGTGCTAAAACATGGCCTTGTCCTTATGTTCTTATGTAGGTCAGATCTTTGCCTTGCCATCACTGACAACATCTCTAAATCAAAGATGAATGGTCTCTTTGTGATTGTGTTATTACAATGAATTTCAGGAGAACTTCTAATAATGGAGCACTTAAAAGTAAAGAGCTAGCACTTCAGCTAGCTAGCTATTAATTATAAATGCCAATCTCTATCAGGAATTCTTTTTTATGTAAAACTGATCTGTTCTGAGTACTATTTTAGTGTTAATTAGAGAGAAGGGAAAATGAAGTGTTATCCAATGATGAGCATTCATTACAAGGTCTGCTGACCTCTTGTGCTTATTCCTGGAGGTGCACTAGCAAAACCCCCAGTATCTGCAAAATCAGTTAAGGTATGGAAGCTTTAGGTTTGTCCCAAGTAATTATAAAGATGACACTTGCAGAAGCTTGTAGATCCAATGGGAGTGTCTACAAGTGTTTAGCTCTAGTATAGAAAAAATATACTGAAATTGTATTGTCTGTATTGTAGGAAAATATAGAGAAAAAAAAAAAAAAAAGTATTTATAGAAAAAAATATAGAGAAAAAAAATATATAGAAAAAAAAAAAAAGTATTTATAGAAAACCCTGAGGAGAGAAACAAAGGTCTAAAGACATGGAAAAGATTTTAATATGTTTTAATAGTGTATTCATGAACCAGGAGGCGGGCAGATTTTTTGAACATATTCAGATGAACCCTTCTTGAACAATCTCTGTGGTCAGAGAAGCTGATAGTAATGTCTAAGGTTATGGAAACCAGCAGCTGTCTTACACTGGGTCTCCAGTCTCAGGAGTCCCTGACTGCTCTTTCTCTATTTCCTTACCAGGAGAGCCCAACCAGTGCTACACAGACTATGCATCAAATACAGCAGAAATCCACAGTTGAACCATGGCCAGTTTCCCATAGTCCAAATGAAGGTGTGAAAAACAAAACAAAACAAAACCCTAAATTTTGCCAAAGTATGATGCCATACCTACACTAAAACATTTTAAAGTTCCTGTGACTTGTAAATTCAATAATTTCCAGAAGTTTACTTCTTTTCTTATAAGTGTAGCCAGCTAGTCTTACAGGAAATTCCTTACAGGAATTAACTACAGGAAAGTGATCATTTATGTTAAAAATGTCTACATCCAGAGTCTTGAAGATTAGGGTACAATTTTTCCTACTTTCTGATTTTTCCCGTATCCCTTTAATTTTTGCTTGCATGAAAATGAGTCTCATTTTTTGCTGACTGCTGCCCTTAACGCCTCCTGTTCTGCCATTAGTGAACTAAATGTTTGGAGAATGTAATTGTAAAAATCATTCTGTAATGTAAAAGGCTCTAGAGACAAATGTCAGATTTTATTTCCGCTACAACAGATAATGGTACTTGATAGAACCATTTATAATTTCTTAAGAGGGAGAAATAATTCTCTTTAACTGATTTCTTCATATAAAGCCATTTACTCTTTCCCTGTATGCAGTGGATCAAACTGAGTTATGTTTCCTAATTGGCTATTGATATGTGGGGGGCCATTCTAATGATGCCCACCAACATCCTCTTTTATAACAAGTGATCATCAGAATGGGCCTGAGACCTTGGATAAAACAGCTGGAGACCTACTGATATCCACTCTCATCCTCCAACCTCTTAAAATAAAGTCATTCTGGACAAAAGAGCTATAAAATATACAGGGGAGTTGAAGGCAGTACTCCCTCCTATCCTACTGAGATACGTTCTGCTTTGGAGGATTGAGGGTTTTCAAAACCTACTGGGTGCTGACCTCTTGATTGCTGGTTCACCCTTGCTAATGAAACCACTGCCTCGAGTGTCCCAACTGAGAAGACCTTTGCTAGGCAAAATAACCCAATGGCTGTATGTCTGAAGGGAGTGAAGCAGTACACTTTGACATCTCTGCTTTATAAATAAGTACGAAGCTTGGCAGGGAGGCATTAAAAATAGTTTTCCTCTAAGGCAAGGAAAGGAGGATGCTGAAGATGAAATCTTGACCCTATTGAAGTCAATGGAAATTTTCCCATTGATTTCACTGGGGTCAAGGCTTCATCCCAAGCACTGATCCATTTTGGTGGGCTTACAATAGCTGCACAAAGATGGAAAGAGCCTTTGATATTTCATTCAATGCTCCAAGAGGACTGGGAAGTCACTAGGTCTTGAAATTGGGGAAAATGCCACAACAGTGTCATTTATTTCCCAGTAGTAGCAGGATTGTTAGGGGAATGTATATTTGCATATGTCCTTATCTTTTTATCCTTCCATTGTTTTCTGTGTACACTCAGAGTTTTTCTGTTGTTTTACTAAGCTGTAAGTTTATAAAACCAAATGAGATTTTTCTTCATCCCATGGCATCACTCACAAAATTTCTAAGTATTGTGGGTTTCTTGAAAGAGTGTTCTCCATGGCAGGACAGTATCATTGACTCCTGAAAATGATGATCAAAGAAGAAAACTGCTTATTTTGTCAGGTATTCCAGGTGACAGTTATTAGCTTAAATTTAGTGGGTATATGCTGATTTATACTAGCTGTCTTGCTTGCTTTACTGTTTCACTTTGAGTATATAACTTCCATGGGTGTAACCCACAATTCTTATCATCTAAGATACTATTTCCTTTCATTTCTGTGTTTCATAAATACTTATTTCTTCAGATGTCTTCTCTTCCTGTGTTTTATATGAAAATATTGCCCTTCTCTGGCTGTCCGTATAGCCTGCTGATTCTTTCTCCTTAAACTAAGTGATCCTCAGACAGGGTTCACAGCAGTACAATATTTAATTTTAATGCAAACTTGGCAACAAATTCCCAGAATGATATTTGAAAATTTATCCTTTGCCATTATAATTGACTTCTATTGTTCATTCTCCCTCCTCTGTTCTTTTATGTTCTTCCTGGAGCCCACTCTAGACAATGTCTGTGCATGTTACTAGCAAATGCACACAGCTTCTAACTTGTGCTCTGTTTTGCCAGATACCATTATTTGCTTTCCTCCAAAATTCATAAATCTAGAAGGTTAAAATAATTTCTTGATTGGCCATCATTATTTTTGATGCTTTGAAATAAAATGGAATATTTTTGAAAAGGCGGGAATCGAGTGAGGGGAAGGGAAAAAGGAAATTGAATTGGCAGGGAGAATTCAATTAAAAATTGGTTTTATTAACATAGCAATATCCCTATGTGAGCAAATCTATATTCCTATACTTATCTTCACTGCCAAACCCTCTTGATTTAATAACCTTCTGTTCACACTACAACTCACATGTGCTCTGCGTACATTCCTGAGGAAGGGATTGTGCATCTTATTAATGATGCTGTGTCAGACAAGGCCAGATACTTGCACATTTTACATGCCTAGCTTCCATTTGCAAGGTTACAATTATTTTTAGCAACTAATTACATACTCTGTACCCATGGTGGTGGAAGATTACAGCTGTAATGTCCACAATATCACTGAATCTTTTGTAAGCAAATTTTAGCCTGGTCATTGGCATACTTCTGAGTAAGTCTGTGGGCTGTGGTTTGCATGGAAAAGTTCTTCCACCTCAAATTCAGGTGGAAAGATGAAAGTATGATGAGCACCACAAACTGTATCATCTCTTCTCTTGTATCCTAACAACAGAGATGTGAACCTGTAGAAACAGTACAAGTAGTAGTTGTGGAAATGGCATAGCAGAGGTGTTCTCAGGAAAATTTGAAATCATGTTCATCTCTGGTCACATGCTTTCTGTGTGATTTCGTCTATTTTTTGCTTTGCCTCTGTTTTATAGATAAGGACATCACATTTCCCTGGTGTAGAGGATTATTAGGGTATTAGATTTTCTTAACATGAATAAGAACTCAAATGCTACAGCCATGAGCATGAAATATTTGCCAGTGAAATTGCATCTTAACACGCAAGTGGAAGCATGTTTTGGTACTTCAGGTTTTATTTTTATGTTGCGGATCTGTGCATGTTGATCTGTAGGTATGTTGTCAGGGTTAAACGGAGCTTATACTTGAAAAGATGGGATTGGGAATCATATTGCCTTTCCATTCTCCAGTAGAGAATACCACTAGAATAAGCCTAGCTTTCCAGGGTTGCAGTTAAGAATGGTTTGCAAGTATCTGCAGACCACACCCATGGTGGAGAGAGTTATATAAGTTTATCTTGGAAGAACCAAAGCACTACATACATGAGATTTGCACAACCCCACAAAAACTACCCGTTAAGTGTTCCTTTCATCTAAAGTGAGAGAAAAAGTAGCATTTTAAAGACCATTTAATGTTAACAACTAGAATGTGGGTACAATCCAAACTGAGCTCAGTGGGCATGAAGGAATCCCTCTCTATTTGTTTATAAAATAAATAAATAAAATTTAAAAAGAAAGGATAAATAATAGGCCTACAGACATTGAAATACTTGAGATATTTTTGATAATTTCCCCAGATTAAAAACAAACAAACAAACAAAACAAAACAAAACACCTATTACATGAGGGATTAGACAGTCCAAAAAAAAAAAAGGGAATTGTTTTGAATGCAATTTCCAGAGAAGGGGAAAATTATAAAGTAATACTGAAGACTTTTGTGAACAGTTTGTCTTTTGAACCTTGCCTTGAACAGCAACCTTTTCTAAAGTAACTCAAGAAAAAAACTTTTTTTTGAGTTCCTGGTAAGAACAGAAACATCAGCAAAGAAATAAGCACACAATTCTGAAATTCATGAACAGGTTGTATCTTGTGGTTGTGAAAATACAAGGTCAGGTCAAGTTTGGAGAAGGGCATCATTTTAATTCTGAATGTAAACAGAGCTGAAAAGAAATTCCACCATGCCTTTTGTTTAAAGAAAGAAAAAATATGCATATATATCTTTGCAAATTACATTTGAAAGCAAGCAATGGAAAAAGAAATTATAGTAGCTAGAAAACAAAATTTTTCAAATCTGTTGAACTTCATGAAATTCATGACTGAGTACTTAGGCAGTGAGATGAAGTAACTGCAGGTTTCTTAGTGGCTATTTTTGAGAACTTATGAAATGCAGATGAATTTCTAGATAACTGGTAGTAGAAAATCTGAATATTTGTCTTTAAAAATGAGTGAGAAAAGAAATTCCAAGAAACTGCAGACTAGTCAGCTAAACTTAAGTTCCTGGAAAAAATGCAGGAACAAATAATCAAACTATCTGTAAGTGCTTAGAAAGTAACAAAAGGATGAATTGCAGCTGAAATAGATTTGTCAAGATAAAATCATGCCAAGCAGATCTAAAAACTTACTGTGACAGTGTAAAAGCCTTGCTGATATGGAAAAGCAATAGATGACATCTATATTGGATTTAGGTGGGCATTTGACACTGCTTCACATGGTATCTTTTTTTGGGGAGAAAAAGATCTAAACAGAACTAGTATGATGTAAACACATAGCTGATTTATATACTATGTTCATAATATAATTATCAGTAGACTACTGGCAAAGGAATCCCCCACTGAACTGTCAGGGGCTTAACATTTTTCAGTAGGAAAAAAAATAAGTATCTATATATATATATATATATGAATATATATATATATATATACATATACATACATACATATATATATATATATAAAATCAGCTAGAATATAGAATAGAAGATATGCTTGCCTGATTTGCAGATGACACTATATTGGGCAGGGCTACTAACAGGACATTGTGAAAGACATGATTTTAGTATGAACCCGACAAAATGATCTTGACAAATTGGAGAAAATGTCTCAATAAATTACATTGCAATTCAGTAAGAACAAATGTAAATATTTGTCCACAAGTAAGAATAACTATATATATATATACATTTATATACTTTAGGTACAGATGAGAAATGGCAGACTAGACAGTCCTTCTGTAGCAGATGACCTAGACTATTGTTGCTTCACAAGCTGAATTTGTTTACAGTATGACACTCTTTAAAAAATAAAAACTAACAAACAAACCAACAAACCAACAAAACCCACCACTATCTGGAAATATTCTATGAAGAAAATACACTTTGTTCAGTTTATGAAATGATCCTTTGTTTTTGGCCACAACTGACAGAAATAAGTAGGTTTTCTTACTTGGTTCAAACTTAAGTTTTTTGACCCAAGCTTCTTTGTGTAGATGTCTTTTTGTGCACTTGGTGTCTGTTTCTATGCTATCCAAATGTGAACTTCACAGAGTTGAAGGAGCATGGAAAGCATGTCATCTCAACCTGAAGTAGGCTTTTACTCTCTGATCACTTTAAGGACTGTCTGGATTTCCTTCACCATCTGGGCAAGATGTCCAATGCCTCTAAACGAAAAGTTGTATCTAGACTCTGCAGTTTGGGGCCTCAAATCATCTCAAACTGAATCTCAAAGTGGGTAAAGGTCTTAAAAAAAAAAAAAAAAAAAAAAAAAAAAAAAAAAAAAAAAAGAGTGAAATAACTTGGATAATTAAAAAAAAAAAAAAGATAAAAAAATAAAAAAGACTACTAAAGCCATTGGTGTTGCTCATCTGGAGTAGTTACTCCAGTCTTTAGAAAGGCCAAGGCTTGCATCCATGTCAGCTGTGAACAGAACAACCAACACAAGCGAGATTTACATTAGATATTAGAGTTACGGTTCAGCATAATTTGTAAGGCATTTGGAACCTTTCATGCCACTTCAGATTTCCTGGGGCCTTTTTCCTGGCCTCCAGACACCTTTACAGAAAGATGTGAGTCTCCACTGGCTTCTGTGTCATATACATCAGCCCATGTGGATATCTTGGACACCTCAGGACATCTGAAAGGGTGTTAAATGCCTGTACTTTGGTGACTGAATTGACATCCTATGGCAGCTAAGTTTTAGCAATCCCTACAGAATAAAATCTCATGAGGAGGGTGAAGGTGCATGGAAAATGATTGCACAGAGATGATTTTATGACTGGAAGTGATTGGACAGGGATTTGGTCATAAAATGACTCATCAGAGTTTGTGGAAGGAAAGGCTAATAGACAGTTACAGTTTCTTCCAGCCTTGCTCTCTGTGCTGTTGTGTGTAGTACTGAAGGTGTATGTTGCTTCCTCTGTTGTTTTGGAAATAGCCTACAGAACATCTGATTGCTCACTTACTAGCTCAAATATAGTGTAAGCTGACTGACTGCGAAATCTGTGCACTGTCATTCGTACATGTTCTTTTTATTTTCTCTTCAGTCTCATTGTGCTAGTCTCTATTTGGGTTGTCTGAGTATGTGTGAACTCTTTTTAAAGTAAGGCACTGAATTGTTAAGAGAAAGTAACTACGCTTTGTCTGTCATCTGCATGCTTCCTTACATATCTGTCTATTACATGCCAGCTCTGTCTCCTATTTTGTCTGTCTACATGTCTGTATATAGCTCTATCATCCTCTGAGTCCACCTAACTTAAACTCTTTATCATTTCCTACAGCAATCATCCCTTGTTCTTCCTGTCTATCCAAATTGTTTACAAGATCTCCGCTATTGTCACATCCCCACCGTTCATTAAAAATAAAATCTCCATGCTCAAGGCTAATATGCACATACCTGCTCCATTTCCTTGTTATGGATACCCTTACCAACCCTCTGCTACTTTATATACTACTTTGACATACTTAAATAGGAGAGATGCTATGACAACCCAAACTGCCTTCTATATTTGTTTATAGTTTCATCTTTCACAATGCCTGACATGATCTATAATTGACTCCAGTCACACGGAGACATGACAGTTACTCCTACAAACGAGGAGAAATCTGTGGTTTGTACAATAGTTGCAACTCACAGATGCCTAATGAGGCAGGTTCTTTGTTGTGATTGAAGAGTTCTGGAGATTTCTGGGTTCAAAGAAATGTTATAACAACTTTTTGCTACAGCTCTAATTATAAAGCAGGTTGAACACATGCCAGAAATACAATCTTTTAAAACTCTCTTTCTCATTTAAATTCTTATCTGACATTTCTAAGACACTGATGCTGTATTTAAAAAAATAAAAAATAAAAAAATCCAACCAAACTAAAAATATGAGATAATCACTCTGCAGAAAATGTAATAGTGCTTCTCTTAGATCAGTGAAATGTCTATTGAGCCATCAAACCTTTTTCTGACAACTATATCAGAGAAATTATTTTTTATTTTATTTTATTTTATTCTATTTCATTTTATTATTTCATATCATTTCATTTCACATTATTTTATTTCATTTTTATATAGATTTGGTAGCCCTGAAACATTTTAAAAATACATGGAGTTTCTGCCATTTCTTTTTTAAATAAAATTTGAAAAATGCTGAAAAATGTGAAGTAATTAATTTTCTGAATCAAACCTTGTATCAGAGTGAAGTGGCTTAGTTGGAAAAAGCTTTTTCATATACCAGAGCAAAGAAATCCATACTTTTTATTCACTGACATTTTCTAAAAAGTTAATTTCAAACTAGAAATTGTTCACCTTCTAATTTTGAAATTTATTAGAAAATCAAAACAAAACTAAAACTGTTATATACAGTTAAAAATTGTGTGGCAGTAATTGTCTCATAACCACTGCATGTAGAAACCAAATACAGATATAAAATCTTCCTGCTTTTGCTGAAAGAACAAAGCAAAGCATGACTTTACCCTTTAATATTTCTTGTGATCACAATAATTTCTCATTTTTTTTCATACCTATGAAATATTTTTTTCATACCATTTAGTACTGAAGAACTAAAACCATAATCTTTCTTTATTAAGACCTTTTGTCAATAATAATGATTATCACAACCTGTGTTCATGGATAATATTGTTTTGTCATGCAGTTCAATATACACCATGGAGCAATAATAATAACAATAATAATAAAATAATCACTCCTAATGCTGCCTTTAAAGCCACTGTGTTCACTATTATTTTTCTCCTACATGAATTTTTATCTTTTTTTTTTTTTTTTTCCTTGAGTATTTGAAGTGGTGATATCCATTTTATTTTATTGTCATCTCACTACAGTAATGTGACATCTGGGCACTAGATCCACCATTGCTTAAGTCCATCTTCAGTTCAGTGACACACCGTTGGTGCTAATTTGCACCAGCCATACAGGAATTAAAGTTGCTTGATATCTGCTTGTCCAGTAGTCATTTTTACTGTCTTTCTTCCTAATGTTGTACTCCTGGACATACGCAGCTGGACTTAGCAATTATTCAAAAATTTATTCAGCAATAAAATGAAAGGGGAAGATGCATAATACAACTGTAGAAGCAGAAGTGGACATAGGTTAATATATTAGATCTTTCCTGAGAGATGCAACAGGCTCCTTCATGATCAGTCTCAGATGCAAGTATCTTCACTGAATGTCCTGAATGTTTGCCCATATGTTAAAATTCCTTCTGATATGACCACTGAGCTCTGCAGGTCCATCTGCAAATACCAGGGCTATTCTCAAGAAGATGCGTGTAGGTCAGTGAAGGTTTTGATATCAGTATCTTTTTGGTGGTTTAGTGCCCAAGCAACACTCATCCCATTTCTGAGTTAACTCAATATTTAATTATATTTGTATACATAAAATACAAATTTGACCAAAATTTACCTGAGTGGGTGATGGGATCAAACCTGCTCCTTCACAAATCTAGTAGATTTGGTACTAATTGCCTCTGGCACCTTAATGTGATGGTCCAGATTGTTTGGAGACAGATCTAGTCCCCTTAAAACTGTAAGCCTGATATGTGTCCAAATGAACTGGCAAAAAGCCAAATTCTGCATTTCCTGTGCTTTTCTCAGCATTTGGCCCAAGGACTTTAACTGCTGGAATCATAAAATTAATTATTACTTAGGAACTTCACTGTAATACTCCAATTTTCATGTTTGAACAAAAAGCCTTTAATGTGTTGAACACATATTTAAAACAGCATAGCATAAATTTTTAAAATAATATACACAGTGAATGACAAATGTGCCTTGTTGCTGTAAAAACTTCAGATCTCTAAATTAAGTATTGAGGTTTGAAGTAATAATAATATTTCACAGAGAGAGAGACCTTTCATCTACAAGGAAATAAAGTCCTTTTTCATGGCACAAGCATATACACAAAGGTGTAATCACAACTACAGCAAACTATCCTTTTCATTAGGGCTTTGATTCAGCAGTCATTCAAGTAAATTGAGGTTATCCATGCTTCTGCAATACTGACAATTTAGTGTCCCCAGCCAGCAACAAGGATTCAGCTGTGCTAGGAGCTGCATGAATGAATGAATACGAACCTTCTTGCAATAACCTGTGAGGAAGCTAGAGAAGGAAAAGGGTAGAAGAAGAAGAGTATGTTTTGCATACAGATAGTAGAAGCATTGAGGAATTTGATGACTATCTGGAGTCACAGAAGTAAATAAGGAAACTTTCCTGGCATTTCATCTCTATTTACTGATAGGAATTGGAGAAATTGGTATGGATTTTCAAGACAGAAAACATATGAGATATACCCTAAACTATTTTTGCTTGTTTTCAGGCTGAAATGTCTAGCAGAATAAATACTAAGTCCTACCTGATGCCCTGTTTCCTGTGAAGTCATTGTCAGACTAAGCTGTGCCTTGGGACTTGATCTATTTGTGCCATCTTAGAAATTTTACAATGGGTGACCTGCAACTAGAGTAAAGGAATTGGCTTTCACTCAACAACATAGTCCTTTGCCATATAATTTAGCAAGCGATTTTTCTAAGTCTATTGGCTCCCCATTCCAAACTAAATATTCAGCTTTTGAATAAAAACAAACATGCACAACAAGCAAACAAACAAAAAAGTAACACACACACAAAACAAACAAACAAACAAACAAACAAAAACAAAACAAAACAAAACAAAACAAACAACAACAACAAAAAAAAAAAACACCAAAACCAAAACAAAACCACATTTCTGTATCTATCCTTGGAATAACTTTAAGAAAACATTGACGTTGAATGTCAAGCAGACTCTGTTGGGATGTTGGGAATTTCTCTTTAACATCACTAATACTGATCTTTAGTCATTCATAAACTCACCTTGATTGTTTTTCTGCAGTACCACTGTTGAAGAGAGATTGATTCTCATCTGGAAAAGGTATAATGGGCTGTGTCAAGTAGGTTGGATAAGCATGATCCAAGATCTCCAACATAATGAATATGGATCTCCAATGTATTGAAGTTATATATAGGTGTTATTTCTATTCCATCCGTTTACCAATGTGAGACTTAGACATTTTAAAAAGGAACATTAGCTTAATGGATTTTCACTAGGGGCAGTTTCCCATACTAGTCCATGGTGAAGAGCTAAGCAGTGATAAAGTCTTAATTCAACTCAGCTGCATGTCCAACAAGACATTAGCACTGAAAGTCTTGTTGCAATGGGCCAGAGATAAAGTTATTTGAATGTATAGCACACAAATACCGAAGCAGCTCATACACTCTAATCAAGTGTGGGAAAAGGAAGCCTTGTTTCTCTCATACACTCTAAACTGTAAGAAAAGATCACTACAAGAAGGATATTGAGGTGCTTGAGCAAGTCCAGAGAAGGGCAATGAAGGTGGGGTCTGGAGACAAGGCTTATCAGGGGTGGCTGAGGGAGCTGGGATTGTTCAGCCTGGAGAAAAGAAGGCTCAGGGGTGACCTTATCTCTCTATATAGGCACATTAAAGGAGGCTGTAGTGAGGTGGGGGTTGGTCTATTATCCCATGTGGCTGGTCACAGGACAAGAGGGAATGGGCTAAAGTTGCACCAGAGGAAGTTTAGGTTTCATATTAGGAAGAACTTCTTTACTGATAGGGTTGTTAGGCATTGGAATGGGCTGCCCAGGGAAGTAGTTGAGTCACCATCGCTGGAGTCTTAAAAGATGTTTAGATGTAGAGCTTAGTGATATAGTTTAGTGGTTTAGTGGAGGACTTGTTAGTGTTAGGTCAGAGGGTGGACTAGGTGATCTTGAAGGTCTCTTCCAACCTAGATGATTCTGTGATTCTGTGAAAAGGAGGCATTGCTCAAGAAATCATGCTAAAGATGCTTCAAAAGCACAACTGACTGAATGTAACCTCATAACCAAATTTTGCTATCTCAGCTCCATATAGGCTAAAGTGGAGTTTGAGGTGAAGAAAGGCTCAGAAGTCTTCAAACAGAGGTAGCATGCCCTGGGTGGGCTGAATACAAAAGAAGCGAAAGCTGAAATATCTCAGGCCACATGTTGGACAGCACTTTTATCCACAATAAAAGGTAGTTATTTTTCTCTGTAGTGACATACACATTCCAAATTTGAGTCACATATGTTCACAGCAGTAATGTCAGGTTTGTACCCTGACACCAGATTTAAAACAGAAATGAATTCACCACATCTAACTCTAGATATCTACAGTGGTTTGTCTGCATCAAAGCTTCTTTTCCAGGCTCTTACTATAGTAAATGAAGAGCTGGTCAACAGAATTTTTATTGAACCAAATGTAGGCATCTATTTGAGGAGACGAATCACATCCTGAAGTCATTGACTACATAAATGAGCTCTCTATTACTTATGACAGGAACCCAGGGTGATTTTCTCACATGTACAATGTAGATACTAACTCCTGAAAATGCTAATTTAGCATTTTTTATATTCATGCTGATTTCTCATTAAAGCTCTTTCTTCCAATCTAAGCAGTTACAAGATCTATCCAGGTTTCAAATACTAGCTCACAGCTACTCCATACACAAGACATTAATGGGTAATTTTCTTTTAGAAGACATAGTAAAGTTTGGTCTGTAAAATGTATGTCAGAGAAGTCAATGTAGTCTCATGCAGTTATGCTGGCACCAAGCAAAATATTTCAGTGTCCAATATTATTATTCAACGTATGCATCTCCTAGCGAGTACAGACATCAGTCCCACAAGATTGCCTTGTAAAAATACCTATTTCTGATCATTTATTTAAACCAGGACTAACTCCTCTTTGGTCAATAGAGTCACAATAGTGTAAAATTGATAGAAGGATAAAGTTGCAAGGATAAAAAAGGATAAACTTTTAATCATCTTTGGTAAGTTAAAGGTCTCTTTTTTTCTTGCAAAAAGAGGAGTATAAATAGCCCAATGAGAGTGAATAAAAGGGAACAGATTTTATGTTCTTCTGCAGTTTATCAAATCCAGTTAAGACTGAATGCAATTGTAATTGCATAAAGTATTTCTAGTGTATTGAATAGCTGGAACACAAGAGGCAAAACAAATTCACACACATGTACTGCACAGTACAAATTTATACCAGTTACAACAGAGGTTTTGCCCATTTTTTTAAACCGGGGTGATTTAAGGATTATTTATAAACACCAAATCTATTATTGTCATCTTTCCCTTCAGCTTCAGTTAACCTAGATATTAATTTGTTGGTTGAATGTCTACAATCAATAACATATAGCTCGTATGTATGATATTATAATACATTTCTGAAGAATGTAATGTGTTACAAAGGAGTACTAAAAGCTACTTGTTCTCTTTTAGTCTATGAAGCGTTCTCCAAAATTTGTCCTTCCCCTCTTATTCCCCTCTTTTTCTTTTTCTTTTTTTTTTTTTTTTTTTTTTTTAAGAAAGGAAAGATTAACATGCTTTTATGTTCACTTGGCCCATTTTATCCAGTTGTCTTCCGATGAATAGATTGAGTCTTCTTGTTGGCTTGCTTTTAAACTAAAGATGTATACTTTTTTTTTTTTTTTTCAGTGTGTGACTTTACTCACTCTAGTAAAATGGATGTGGGTATTTCATGGGTATATAAGCTGTATTATGCAATGAGGTATTAGTGAGTACAATACCTTCATTACACAGCAGGTGCAATATTAAGGCCCAAAAAAAAAAAGGGCTGAAATTGAAGGAAAAAAAAATAATAATGATAATAATGAAAGTACTTTCAGTGGCATCTAAGCTAGAAATGGTATTTGGCTCAGAGCCCAGAATCCCAATGAATGTCTTTCCATGAGTTTTCAAGCTTTGGTTATTAAGAACCATGAAAACCAGGTAAGTTGCAGTGGATAGTTGCTGCAGGTGGGAAACAAATTGAAATTCCAGTGAAAACATGCAATATGAAAGTTTTAAGTCCCAACATTATTCAGTGACTAAGTAAACAATGTATGTGTATCAGAAGAATGTAACACAAGTGCGTGAGAAAAGTCAGAGTATATCAGACCAAGGATACACCCAGCTCCATGTCCTGTATTCAACAGTACCAGCTTCCTAGAGAGAAAAAAAAAAAAAAAAAAAAAAAGGTAGAACAAGATTTTTGCCAAATGAACATTCTGTGTACCATTTCACAGGAGTGCCCTGAGAAATTTACATTCCACAGGGTAGAATACAGTTCAAGATGTAGATGTTGAAGTGTAAATACTTATGTGTGAGCCAGGTCTCCATAATATAGAGAGAGGATAAAATCTCTACGTCAAGCAAAGACTCAAAAGAACTTATCTGAACAGCCAGTCACTACCAGTTTTAGAATGAGCTGTTTCTCTTTCTAGGCTTCAGTCAGTACATGGACCAGCTACCTGCTGAGTATCATAGGAGCTTTGACATCTCATGCACGTACAGACACCCACAAAGGTCTAAATTTTGTATCTTCAACTACCTTTCACTCCCACCATTAGTCGTTAGTGCTTGTAAAACCAATCTAGATATACAGTCATTAATGAGAAATAGGGTTCGTGTTCCAATAAGAGATTTTAATTTTGATGATGCATGTGTCTCTGAATCAAAACTGCTGCCTTGCATATGTGTTCTTAGGAATGATAACTGTAATCTGAAAATAACCTGTTGTATGCATTTTTGGTTAGTTGATAGTAAGCAGAAGGCAGGTGCTTATTACTTTTAGATAAAGATCCAGTGCTGTGAGGAACACTCCATAAGGCTGGGCATCTGCTTAGGAGTGTTGGTCCATCCTTTGTTAACAGGAGGCACTCCCTTTGCATGTTTCTCCCAGCAAACTTTCAGAACACTAACTTCAAGGTTACTGCTTGAAAGCAACACAGCTTTCAGTCTCTGATGCACAAGTCATGCCACCAAATCTGGGCCATGTGAACATTTGCTGTCTAGTCTAAATTAATTGTTGAGTTTCCTCAGTGTACAACGGAAAGAGAGAAGTGTCTGTAGTGTCAGATTAATCTCTGTATTAGAGACCTATTTTTGGATAGGGTATAGGAAACAAGAGCTCACATGTAGTTTCCTTTGAAGAACTCAGGCTGCTTGTTTATCCTAGGACTATCATTATGGTATCTGCTTTATTACATTAACTCAGCAAAAGCATACACATGTGCCAAGTGCTTCAGTGAATAGACTTAAGCACATGATTAACTTTAAGAGTGTGCTTAAGTACTTCTCTAAATCAGGGCTTCTATGTTTTCCCCTCTCAGTACATCTGGTCCATTTGCATATATTTTCCATATAAAGAAGTTCATATTCAGAGAAAAATGAAACTACTTCCATGGTTGCACATTCAGTGGCACTGCTGCTAAAGCTAACTTAAGCAATTCACTTTCATTCCCTCTCCCCTGGCCCACAAGTTTTCAGCTGGTTGTTCCAACTGCAAACATTGAGCTGCAATGGCTCTTTGGGCAGCCATTTGGTGAATTGGGTTAAGGAAATATTTAAGCTGAAAAATAAGCATGATTTCAGTGATTTGTTTTCTTCTGGACTGGTTTTATGGCTTGGTATGTGACCTGGCTGCAAAACTACTGATAAAGCAGATACAGAAACACGTAATCAGACTGGGAAGGTACTTAAACTACCATCAGCCAAAGAAATGCACATGAAAGTTGTTACTTTAAATGGTTTCAGGCCATGATAAATTCAAAAGACATTGGCACTATGTTTCCCCTGAAGGACAGGATGTATATATATACATATATATATATACACATATAAAAGGCTCTGCATTATTTGAAATTACATATCATGAGAATGGAGCATGAGGAAACTCCTGTTTAAAGCTGAAGTAACTCTAATTCTAAAAATAAAGGTATTTGTGTTTTTCTTGGGTTATATAAACTACTTTTCCCATAATGACAATTTTGCTTTGTCATCTAAGCCAGAAGAGCAAAAAATGAGCATTTATAGAGGGTAATTTCCATCTCAGGTAATGTGCAACAGATCTGAGAAAATGAATCACTGCAGAAAAAAAAAAAAAAAAAAAAAAAAAAAGAGCAGTACAGATGTCTTCCTGCAGTAACCTAGGTTTGCTGGGACAACAAAATTTTACTGGATGGACACAGTTCATGAGACCCTAGAGCAAGTCTTATGAGGAGCAGCTGAGGGAACTGGGGTTGTTTAGCTTGGAGAAAAGAAAGCTAAAGGGAGACATTATTGTACTTCTCAATTACCTTAAAGGATGTTGTAGCAAGGATCTCCTGTTCTCCCAAGCAAGAAGAGTTCCTGGTTGCACACTGGAACAGGCTCCCCAGGGAAGTGGTCACTGCACCGAGCCTGTCTGAATTTAAGAAGAGATTGGACTGTGAACTTAGGCACATGGTCTGAACTTTTGGGTAGACCTGTGCGGTGTCAAGAGTTGGACTTGATGATCCTTAAGGGTCCCTTCCAACTCAGGATATTCTATGATTCTATGATTCTAAGAAGTGATAAGATGAAGGGAAATAGCCTCAAGTTGTGTCAGAGAAAGTTTAAGCTGGACATTAGGAGAAATGTCTTTATTCAAAGAGTTGTGTGACATTGGAGTAGGTTGCCTAGGAAAGTGGTTGATTCACCATCCCTAGAGGTCTGCAAGAAATGTAGAGATGTAGAATGGTTTAGTGACGGACTTTAGTACTAAGTTAAAGGTTGATGACCTTAGAAGTCTTTTCCAACCCAAATGATTCCATGATTCTATGATCTGGCACTTTTCGCTGTCTCTGTAGAGGAAAAAGGACAATATGTAGCTCTGACTAGTCCCATTTTCTTGAATCAGAGTAGATTGCAGAGTAAATAAAAGAGAATCTAGCAAGGACATGCTCATCTCTTTTTATAAAATTTTTTATCCTTGTGGAATTTCTTTGCTGTCAAAAAGAGAAACAATAAGATTAGATGAGATAAGATTAGATAGGAAGTTGATGAGAAAAAAAAAATATTATTTAATTCTAGTAATTACAGTCTAATAGCTTTTTATTCTTTAATACTTTAATTTTCTACCAATTAAAACCCAATAACTCCCTCACCAGCAAGACATGAACATACCCTACATTGTCATATAGATGAGACATAGAATTCAAAATACTTGTATAGCAGCACTATACTGTTAATATTTTAATTATGGAAAATAATATTTAGAAGTTCATTAGACCTAATTCCCCCAGGAGTCTGTGTTATTTACTAGAAACTGTGTTTCTTCATTTACCAGCCTACATATCTAGATGACTTCCTGATTTGTTTTCTGATTTTTGGAAAGATGTTTAGGATTAAATATATCAAAGAAAAAAATAATAATAAAAAGATGTTTAGGTGTTGAACTTAGCGATATGGTTTAGTGGAGGACTTGTTAGTGTTTGGTCAGAGGTCAGACTCAATGATCTTGAGGTCTCTTCCAACCTAGACAATTCTGTGATTCTGTGATTCTGTGAAACCTGAGGATATTTTGGGGAATATGATTTTTAATTTTGACCATTTTTGAGGGAAGCACTGTTTCCCTCAGAAGTTATGAGCTCCTTTGTCTCCCCAGAAAGATGGCATGACTTTCAGTAATTTATTAGGGTAATAGTTCTTTACATTTCATCAACTGATTATCGGAAGTAAAAGCTTTGAATATTCCCATCTTGAACTGATAACTGCAGTCAGTTGAATGGGATCTAGGTACTTTGAGCTGTTGTTTTTAATCAATGTTCTTATCAATCACTTACATGAATTATAATACAGTCCAAAGAATCTGGCTTGCACTGTCAGTCCTTTTGTACCAAATACCTTACACAAAACATATTAACACAAAATTCCTGTTCTTGTAGCTCAGTCTGAGAAATTATGCCTGAAGAAAGGAGGCAGACGGACAAAATAAATAAATAAATAAATAGATAAATAAATAAAATAGTGTTTCCATGTGGTTTCCATGCAAGATAATAAGCATATGACAGACATGGTATTTTAAGCCTTATTTACTGTCCACAAAGACATTTTAGACTGCTCCCAAAAATAAGAAAATCCTGAAACATTTTTCTTCTCATTTTTTTAGACAACATTTTTATGTCATGATGCAGAAATGGTATTGATTTGAACAGAAATATTTTGGTGTCTTTATTTTGTAATGTGGTCCAGTGAGTTAACTGTTGTCACAATAATAACTCTTTTTGAATCACAGACTCACAGCCTATCATAGCCTATCATAGACTATCAACCACTCCTCCGAGCTTTGTATCATCAGCAAACTTGCTGAGGGTGTACTCTGTTCCATCATAAAGGTTGTTGATGAGTAAACTGAAAAACACTGGACCCAGTACTGACCCCTGGGGGACACCGCTAGCTACAGGCCTCTAACTAGATTCTGCACCATTAAGAACAACTCTCTGAGCTCTGTCATCCAGCCAATTGCCAATCCACCTCACTTTCCACTCATCTAGGCTGCACTTCCTGAGCTTGTCTATGAGGACATTACCTACATTACCTTTACCATTACCTACAGTAAGTCATAGAATCATAGAATATCCGAGTTGGAATGCCACAAGGCATTCCACAAGGATCATTGAGCCCAATCTCTAGGTCCCCAAAAGGACCAGCCATAAAAAACAAGTTCTTCATCCAAATCATTTATGAAAACATTGAAGAGAGCTGGTCCTAAAAGTCAAGGTAACCTATCTGTTCTCTACAATTTAAGTATAAGCAACTGCCTTAGTTCATCAGTTAACAAATTGTTGTAATTATAGGTAAACATTGCATACACTTGCAAACTCTGGGAAATAAATTATAAACAAAGCTGGATAGTATCCCTATTATTTTATCTCATGATAAGATTAAGCTCATAGAGCTATTGACTAAATCTACCTGGATTTTTCTGGTTTTAGTTTGCATATCACACAGAATTTCCCCCTTCACTGATTCAATTACTTCTTGTTGTATTTACACTGATGTTATTATGAGATGATAGAAGAATGAAGTAGTGTCAATTATTTTCAAAGACAATGCAGTTAATCTACGTGCATAATGGAAAAGGTGATTGAAAGTATTGTTCAAAAAAAATAATTAGCACCAGCACCTTAACCTCTAGATGGGTTATCTTTAAAAAATCCTTGAGCCATAGCAAACAAACTGAATTAACAAGTCATTATTTAGTTCAACACAGCTAGTGTCCAAAGTAATTGTTAAGAATATTCTTTACATGAATCAACATACAAGGCAAACTGATAAAAATCTCCCAGCACTGCATCTCACCATGTGCAGTGAAAGAATCAGAAGGACACTCATAGTTTGCGGAAAGGGAAATCAAATGCACAAACTGAATTAGTGAAGCTGGATCTACATGTAAGTTAATTTGTTGAGTAATTACTGATGTTTCTACTCCTTTTATACTCGTTTCTCTGAGTTTCTCTGAAGCTTACAGGTGGTAGTAAACTCATGTAGAACAGTATGAGCTACAGTGTTCAGCTATGGTGCTTGCCTGTGCTGCTACCACCTGACTGGTCTTACTTTCGAGATTCCTCTCTGAAACTAAAATTCCTTTTAGTCTTGTTGTTCTTCCCAAGCCATCTAGAGTTAATGAATGCTTGTTCTTTCAGTTGGAGAAAACAAGGTGCTCCAAGATGACCCTGAACCTTTGGAAGTTACAGTGGCAGTACCTTTTGGGGTATGTCAACTGCAGTAAATAAGTAATATCTTAGATCTTTTCAAAGATTATCTCTGATCTGGTTTTGCTGGCCCAGACTCAAATTTCTCCCTTTTAAAAACTGGATAAATTCTTTACCTTAGGAAGGATACCAAACATCAGACACTTAAAATCACAGTGAAGTTAGGAAAAGGTTAACCACAGTCTCACAGAAGAACTCATCAGGAAAATTAATTAATTAAATAAATAAAATTATTAATAATAAAAAAAGATACATCCCTGTGCTGTCATTATCAACAGAAAAATAAAAAAGAACAAGCCACCAAAATAAAACTTTGATATAAATGTAGTTGAACTTGTTAAAAACTTAAATTGCTTTTATAGATGTATATATATCATTATTTATTTTATTTTATTTTATTTTATTTTATTTTATTTATTTTATTTTATTTTATTTTATTTTATTTTATTTTATTTTATTTTATTTTATTTTATTTTATTTTATTTTATTTTATTTTATTTTATTTTATTTTATTTTATTTTTACCAGGTTAACACTTAGTGGAGCCAAAAATGTCAAATGCCAGCCAAGCTTCCAGTTTCTTCTTGGCTTTATTTATTTCATGTTCAATTTTTGAAGGCTTTAGTGACTCCAAACTAGTGTCTAAACTAGGGGGATGCATCACTTCCTAGTCCATTTCTCTCCATTGCCTCTGCAGTCTAGAGCGAGGACAGATCTACCTCTCAACTCAATTAGGTTACACAAATACTAGCTGATCTCAGCATTTTTACTTAAACAGGTGTATTACATTCGGATTTTATTTCTCATTAAATGTTTGGGCTGTGGGGAACCACGTCTGCCAGGATTTAAAAGTGAAAGTAAAGGGATAGAACTAGCAAACTATCCATAGTCTTAGAGATTACTTCATGCACTGTAGTTATCTTCTATCACTTGTATGTAGAAAATGTAGCCCAATGAGAACTCATGGGCATCAGGTCCAGACTCAGAAAAATGAACGTTGAGACAATAGCCATTTGTAACACATATCTCCTCAGCTGTGCTGTCACAGGATGTCAATCCAGCAGAGTGACCACCTCCATAATATTAATCCTTCTTCACAGCAATCAAGTGTAAGAGACCTTGGAGAGAAGTTTGATAAAAGTCCCTGATGCATGGCCAAAAGTATACTGAAAAGCTGCCTCTTCACCTAAGTAACTCTGAAATTAAAATAGACAATTCACCATGCTCTGGCAAATGGAAAGATTAAACTACTTCTTTGCTCCCAGAATTATCCACCCCCTTCAAAATCATAGTTAGGAAATTACTTGAGAAAATACACTGATATAGGCACATTTTTGGAGTGAGTCATAAACTATGATGGACCTTTTAACTTGTGACTTTTTTCAGTACTCATCCTGAAACATTTGAAATATATTACAAGAACACAGCTGCCCTAACACACTAACATTAACAACCACTACGTTAAAGAATGCAGGGAAATGAATACTGCATGTGAAATCAGAAATTATTTCTGATAAAAGAGTTTAAAAAAAAAAAAATCAACAACAAAACTTTGCCTTTTGGAGTATATTAGGAAAAAAAGTTCAATTTTGAATTCAAGATTGATTAGAAATGCAATTGTGATTTAACTTCTGAGAGAAGAATTTCATGGATTAGGAATTTTTAAAGTCTATATTTAGTAATGTAAGCAAGTTATGCACTCCCACCCACTAAATCATTCAACATTCTACAACCCACAGTGTAGCTCAGTGCAGCTTGGATTTATGGTGAGAAAATATATTTTTTATAGCAGAAAACTGTCAAACAGTGCTTTAATGAGCTTTGAAAAACACATGAGAGAAAAGAGAAGAGATGAAATATGCCATGATATAGTGCACCTTGTCCAGATGTAAAGCAGGCAGATCAGAAGTCAGGGAAGGTATAAAGGGAAGCATGGTGACATTCATTCCTTGTTCAAAAAAAAAAAAAAAAATTTTAAATCAAGCTGAATGCTGAATGTTGTGCAGATGTTTCATATTTGTTGAAGAAAGAACATTTATCAATACTACCTTCACCTTCCTGTCCTGTGGCTTTTCCTATTATTTTCTAGTCTCAGTGGCCTGGCAGGATAGTCTTTGGGAATATCTTCTTTGTCACGTAAATTGTGTAGTACATATGCTAGTAGTCTCAGACAAAATAATAGTACTAGGAGTATTTCATTTCACTGTATTTACATAAGTCAGTATTCCCTCCCTAAACATGATACCTGGCTTTTAACTCAGTGCCAAGAACCAGGTTGTCCACCTTCCTCTTGTTTTTCTGTGAAAATATTGTTAGCCTGACAAAATCTTATTTCAGAAAACATTAGACTGTTAAGCATATTTAAGCCTTCTAGTCAAGTTACACATCATTGCTACAGGTTGCTGTTTAATTATAACTATTATTTTAATTTGTACAAATGACTCTAGAGAAATGTGGGTGACCCTCAGGGTCATGCATCAGCCACAAGAAGCTTATATTGGCAGGTTGTATTTCTCATGAATAGTATACAGCAGGTTCATAACACCCGTGGATGAGAGCTCAAAAGTGTCAGGAGACGTGAATCACCATTTTCTGCTCATAAAATTCAAAGTTTCTTTCATCTTTAGAGACTTGGAATGCTCAGTGTCTGGTGGCAGACCTACAACATGAAGAGCATACCACACCTCAGACTATGGTACACAGGAGATCTTTGCAGTGAGACCATCTCTTGAAACCAACATTCGGTATTTCCTCCATAGAGGAAAAGTCATATTTCATCAACATACATGACAACTGTTTCCCAACCATTCTATGAAAGAAAAAACACAAATTAATTAAAAAAGCATTATAAAGTATTCATCACCACATATTTGGAAACTCACAAATACATGTGGTTAGTACAAGAAACATCCTTTAGCACAAGCATTGCATCGATGGACATTCTTTCACAGAAACTCGTCTAAAAGATCAGACTCCAAAGAATATGCATATATATGGTAGATAAAAAGTGACACCAATATTTAAGCCCTGTAGAATATTTTAAGGGTAGTGAATCTGCTGCACAAGTCTCATAAGGAAGTTTACAATTACCATTTGCACATCATTGTGTTTGCATTGGCAGTTAACTGAACACCTGATCCACAGAAGCTAAAGCTAAGAGGAGTTACTTTGATGATCATGCCTAACCTCCAAGATAGCACATAGTTTCACACAACTATAATAGCCAAAAGCCAAAAATAGAAGAAATAACTATTACTCCAAGTGCAAGACCTTGTTGCCAAATTAGAAGTGGAAATACCGACAGAACATCAGAGGAAGAGAGGTAAACATCACTATAGTCTAGTAGAAACTCATTCTTTATCCCTTCTGCATTTTAACTACAAAATGAAGCTAGGACTTAGTTACATTAAAAAAGAATTCTATATATTTTATGCCAAGCATTAAGGATATTTTACAATGGAGATTTTAAACAGCATATTAAAAAGTACTGAAATCACTCATATCAATTGGCTATGGTGTAATTGAGCTCTATAAAGATTATTGAAATACTTCTGCAACTATAAGAAGTAGTATAAATAATAAGGTGAAATAAATCTTCTTTCCACTTCCCACTCCAGATGAAGCAAACTTTGTAGCACTTGCTTCTGCATTTCTGCCATCTGAAAAAGATCAGTCCAAAGAGACAAATTTGATCTATCCACAGATATAAGTGGTGTTTGTAAAAGGAAAATGAAAACATCTTCTTCACTTGTAAGCCTTCAGAATTCCCCACTTTCTACTCATTCCTCGCTACAAATTTTTCCTGTGCATTTTCTCTTCAGAAGGATTTCTATGTATGAGCGGTAGTGCACTCCAACAACTACATAAAACAGTCTTTCTCCCCACCCTCCAGTGGCTAATCTCTATTTCAGCTTCTGTGTTGGATGTCTCTTCCTACAAAACAAAATTATGCAAGACGTCAGTTGTTATCTTCATGCTAATGAAGAATTATTCTCTTCTGTTCTGTCCAAAGCCATTTAGGATTTCTACAAACTAAGATTTATTATTACTATTATTATTATTATTATTATTAGCTTCAATATTAACTAAGAAGGATATGATCCAGGTTTGGGCATGACAGGAGGCTGGTATATCAGTCTATGCACCAACAGATGTCTTTGTGAGGCTGACAAGTTTGTGCTAGTTGTGACCATGGGCTTGGAAGGAGACTGCTCACTCTATGAGATGCAGACTCATCCTTTCACTTCAGTCATGGCAAGGGCACTCAGTGACCTGACATATTGCAGTGCTAATATATTTCCATAAATGACCCAGGCATCACCCCTGTAAAGCAATTATACCAGACACACACAAAAATAACGGAGATTCTTTACACTCAAAAATAAATGTCACAGTGGCCCTGAGAATTCAATACAAGGCCTGATATGCTCTCACAATCCAATATATTTCATTTACAAGCCAATATATTTCCCAATTTATAACCAATCTGTCATACACGTGAATCAACACAAATCATGAAAACACATATACATAACACACTTCACATAATTGAATTTTGTGCTCCCTAGCCTCTCATTACCTGGTCACAAACTGCTTGAAATAAACACCTCTTACTACTTTCAAGGTGCAAACACTACTAGTGACACTGGCCTAGTGCAACACAACTTTCAAGCAAATGTATATTTAGAAACATAGTTTCAAGAAGATGATGAAACTTGGAAAACCTGACTGCAATTTGAAAACTGTTACATTCTTCCAGTTATCCTGGCATATCATTCATTATCCATGGAGAAAATGAAAGAACGCAGATCATTTAAACTGCAAGAGTCTCCAGACCTTACGGTGTAGAATGTAGGAACATGCATGATTACAATTGATGTAATCTTGAGCCACATCTGACTGTATCACATCCATGTGGATATGGTCAGTATCTTTTAGCACACATTATATGTGGAACAACAATACTACTTCCATCAGGTTATCCATGCAGATTTTGGCTGGGAAGAAAATAGATGTTCTTAAAACAAACTCTCTCGGTCATTTGTCTCTAGAAAAAGTCGTAAAATCATTAGGGCAGGAAAAGACCTCCAAGATCATCTGGTCCAACCATTCCCCTACCACCAATGTCACCCACTAAACCATGTCCCTAAGAACCATGTCCAACCTTTCCTTGAACAACCCCATGGACAGTAACTTTACCACCTCTATGGGTAACCCGTCCCAATGCCTGACTGCTCCTGCTGAGAAGAAATGTCTCCTCACTTCCAATCTGAACCTCCCCTAGCACAACTTGAGGCCATTCCCTCTAGTCCTATCACCTGTGAGAAGAGGCCAAAAGAGTTTCAAGCAACTCCCCAGCAAAAACTTTGATGTTTTTAAATGAGGTTGTATGTCAGGTATTTTAGCCATGCATACAGATTTATTGAGAGTAGAAAATATTCAGTTCTCATTATCTGTAATCCCCATTTGAATTAATTTGTTTAATTATGATTGGCCTTTGATTGGAACAGTGACAAAAAAAAAAAAAGAAAAAAAAGAAAAAAAAAAGCAATCGTTGTAGCAAAGCTCTTTTGCTGCAAGTTAAAGATGAGGATAGATTTTACTGTTCACTTTTTTTTTTTTTTTTTTTTTTTTTTTTTTTTTTTTTCCCACCTGCTGGATTAATTAAAAGAAACTCCTTTCCTCTACCCAAAGATCATGCTCATCTCAGAAATGGAACATATGTACCAGTAATTGAGAATTAAGTTGCTGTTATCTTCTGTTGTGTTTCTGTACCTGGATGCTGTATAAATGTACTGTATAAATGATAGATATTTTGAGGGATCTTGTATGTTTTTTCTTGTTATCAAGGCTTATTGAAGTTTTTCTCTTAATTGCATTTTTTTTTTTATGTAGTATTTATCTATTGCATTAAGAAAAAAAAAAAAAAAAGTTAAAAATCGGAGATATCAAAAAACCTTGTGACAGGTTTACATGTAGCATTTTTCCAAAAACTATTACATCACATTTATGTCTGTGCTGTTAGATGCAGGTGACAATAAGTGATTGACAAGTGTGGAAATTGAATATCTCTATCTAAAAACAGATACAGAGTAAGCAGCAACACTTTAAGCTTCTTTCACAATGCTGAGCCTGTGTTACTCATATGATGGCGACTGGGGCTTGAATCTGACGTTTTTGAGTTCCACACACATTTTGTTACCAATCCTCACACCTCTTCAGGGTCATCTTTGGGTACATGCCATCTATTCTGATTTGCAGCTTCTCCTACTCCATAGTAGAAGACATCAAAAGGTAGACCAGATTTATTCACCTTAATTTAATTTACTCCTTTCACTTTTTCCTTGCAAGTACTCGGTTGGTGGGCTTGAGGAATGAAATCTTGCTTCATTCTTGTGAATGTCATTTTGACTATCACTTGTCAAGCCTGTTCTGGCATCCCTATTCTTTATATTCCCTGAGAGTAAGAGGCAGTAGTTTCTTTCTCTGCCTCTTTCTAAGGCTCCTAGAGTAAATTCCCAACCTGTTTGCAATCCTAGGATGCAATCTCAGCCACTCTTTATGGACTGAATTATTTCATTGCCTTGTCCCATATCTTTGGAAGGGATCTATGAAAGCTTTCTCAAAGGAGCTTGATTACCTACCCTCAAATCTTATTTTTATTTAAGCTGTACTTCACCATGATGACCATTCAGGAAGGAAACAAAATTCAGAAAACATATTGCTGGTATGCCACAGATTGATATCATCTCATCATTTTCTGGTGTCATTAACACATTCCTTATTTTCTGTCTATAATGAGTGGTTCTCACTGCTGTTGTAACTTAAATAAAAATAGGGCCCATCTCTAATTGTCTGTCCTTATCCCTGATTATTTTTCCCTAACAGTTCGGTAAAATTTTAACAATAACACAATCAAGTGAGTGTCGTGGTTCCGCTCGAGTGGGCAGCCGAGCTCCACCACAGCCACTCTCTCACTCCCCCTCCTAAAAGAGGAATGGGGAGAAAATATGTGAAAAGGGCTCAAGGATTGAGATAAGGACGAGAAAATCACGCAATAATTATTGTAACGGGCAAAACAGACTCGGCATAAGGAGATAGTAAGATTTATTACCTACAACTAACAAGCGAGAGAAGTGAGAAAACAAAGGAAAAAAAAAAAAACAAAAGCACCTTCCCCCCCCATCCACCCTCTTCCACCTCCTCCCCCCGAGCGGCGCAGGGGAACGGGGAATGGGGGTTATGGTCAGTCTACAGCACTTCTTCTCTGCCGCTCCTTCTCGGTCACTCTCGTCCCCTGTGCTGTGGGGTCCCACCTACGGGATGCAGTCCTTGATGAACTGATCCGGCGTGGGCTTCCCACAGGCAGCAGCTCTTCCAGAACTGCTCCAGATATGGGTCCGTACCACGGGGTCCATCCCTCAGGAGAAAACTGCTCCAACCTGGCTCCCCTACGGGCAGCAGCTCCTGCCAGATCACCTGCTCCTGCGTGGGCTCCTCTCCACGGGCTACAGGTCCGGCCCGGAATCTGCTCTGGCAGGGGTCTTCCACAGGCGGCAGCCTCCGTCGGTGCAGGGCCACCTGCTCCACCGTGGTCTCCTCCACGGGCTGCAGCGTGGAACCCTGCTCCACCGTGGTACTCCATGGGCTGCAGGGGGACATCCTGCTTCACCATGGTCCTCACCACAGGCCGCAGGGGACTTCTGCTCCGGCGCCTGGAGCACCTCTCCCCCTCCTTCTACACTGACCTTGGTGCAAGGCTGTTCTCTCACTCCCTTGACTCTCCCGGCTGCTGTGTGGCGCAGCGTTTTTTCCCTGTCTTAAATATGCTCTCACAGAGGCGCAAAACAACATCGCTTATTGGCTCGGATCTGGAAAACAATGGGGCCCTTCCCAAACATGGGGCAGCTTCTAGATCTTTCTCACAGAAACCACCCCTATGGCTCCCTGCTACCAAAACCTTGCCACGTAAACCCACTACAGTGAGAAGAATAACTTTATTTGTTTATTTGTTTTAATCAAAGCTTTAGGATCTGTTCCTGGTACTGGTAGTGTTCTAAGATATTCTGGCAGATTTACCAGCATTTAAAGTAAAGCTTACAAGTTGTTTACTGCAGCCACCTAAACTGAGTGTGTATAAAAGGGACTTCAGATCAGCAGGCACACTACTGGAATAAAATAGAAAAAATTAACATCTTCTCCCCAGTACAAGAGAGACATGGAGCTCCTGGAATAAGTTCAGCAAAATAATTATAATTAATTAATTAATCATAAAATAATTCCATCCCTTCTACATGTATGAGGTCCCTTCTAACTGCATTCTGTGATTCTGAGAAATAAGAGACAATGAGAATCAAAGAAAATCTTTATGTACCCACGTTTGCTAACAGCAACCTGTTGATGGAACCCACTGCAGAGTCTCATTGCCATGTGATGTATGCAATGCTAAGATTCTGCTTGTGATCAAGAGAGAAAAGGAAAGGTTCCTCTATGGTCCATACATGACCCATGTGTTTAAGCTCTTATTACGGTCAACAGAGAGCTAGAGTCCTATTTAATGACCCTAGGATAAATTTCTACTACGCCTGCAGTAGACATTTACAAGCCAGTCACCTGAGAGTTTTTCCAAGTCCCAGATGTTCCATTCCACTCTGTTTTCCAAGCATTTACTTTCACATCAGTAAAACTTCTCTTTACTATTATATTTGCTGCATAATGCACAGGGAGGAAAATTTCTTTTTTAGCAATACTAGGTTCCTTCTTACTCTGGAGAAGCAAGAGAAAGCTTTGTCCTTAAAAAAAGATAGAAAACATGCCTAGAAATGTGCCAAAGAGTGTTTTGGTGACAAAATTACAGACTGTTTCTGACTTTTTTTTTTTTCCAGTAATGGTCCATGTTGAAATGTTTTTATTTTTATTTTTTTTACTATCTACACATGGAGTTAAGGTGTTTAAGAGTAGTCATAGCCAAAGTACAAAACCTAATCTCTGTCCGAGTTTGCAGCTTAAAAACTGACAATAAAGGTTCTGCAGCCCTTCCAAAATTGATTGTATATCTGGGAGAGAAAGTAGCACCTCATTTGTCCTTGTTCATTTCAATAAACTCAGAATTAGTCACACAATTTAGCCTAAGATTTCAGCTTGTTCACTCATCATGGTTATGGCAGTAGTGGTTTTAGGGTATATTGAAACATATCTGATTAAATTACTTTGAAGTTTCCATTATAACCCTGTGAAACAACTACATATTCTTTTTGCTTAGCTTCTTAACCCCTTTGATCACTGCAGCAAGCAGCAAAGAGCAGAGGGAGTTTTAAAGTAGTAACATTAGCTGCAATGAATCAGAGCAGGATAAAGTGTTTCTTGGAATTCAGAAGGTTTGTTTCATGCAATTGTGACTTGGCAGACCTTGAGACAGGGCTGTGTTTGGATGAGAAACTTCTTAGGGAGATCCAGAGGTAGGTAGTTTTACAGATCAGGAAGTCAATGAAGTCAAGTGTCTGACTGTGAATAATGCAGAATTGCAGCACCAAGACTGTTCTGGTCTGGAGACATAAATGAGACATTAATTTTTTCAAAAAATTTTTTTTTTTCTCTCTGTGAAGGAAGATTCCCTGAAGTCTTTTCAAATATAGAATTGCTGAATTTGGTACCCTGGACAAATACAAGTATTTACAGTTTACTCTGCTTGGATTCTCTTTGAAATGTCAAATGGATATTATATTCTTCAGTATTTGGCTATTGAGAAATATCATCGTACACAAACAAAGAGCCAGGAGGATACACATGCTAAGGTCACAGGTGAAAGCTTTCATATCTGGGCTGTAGATCTGGAGCTGCAATCTCTGAGCTGCCTGCCTTTAATATAGTAGACTTTTGATTAGCTCAGTTATCTGGACAGTTGGAAGAATTCCCTCCACAGCCCAAGGAAATTCTCTGAGTCACAGAAAAACAAAACAAAGCAACAACAACAAAAGCACAAACAACAAAACAAACAAACAAACAAAAAACAGTAAAAATAACTACTTCATTTATAATACAGTAGGTAGTTGTGTCTTGGAAACCAAAGAGGAGAATTAGATGTTCTGATCTGAGTACTAAAGACTCTATTTTTGTAAAAAAAATGTTGCTTAACTTAAAGGAAATGAGTAATTATTAAAATGACCCCATTCATTTATGCCTTGAATATTTTTGTATGTTTTATGTAAGCTTTTCTTTCTTTTTTTTCTTTACATAATCTGTTTCTTTAGTGAACTTTTATTACTTGACAGTGCGTGATGGCATACCGTATTTAATTAAGGTGTCTAGAAGATCCACCATACTGGGGCCATTATTTTTCTTATGGTATATATTGGGAAGCATTCTCATATTTTTCCAAACCATTGCCTTGATTTTGCCAATGCATGTCATGAAAATGAGAATGTCAAGCAGTCCTGAAGAATGTATGGAGAATGTAAAATAGTTCATGCTTTTGATGCCAAAAATAGTCAGGTTAATAAGCAAAAAGCAGCCTCAAATGGAAGTGAAAATCCAAATGCAAACTTCTCAAAAAACATTTTATATATCTCAGCTTTTAAAAACAAAAACAAAAGCAAACAAACAAACAAAAACACACCATCACCTCCAAAAAAACACTGTGGATGAGGTCAAAACATGACATCCTGCATTTTCTTTATTTTACCTTTGTTGCAGAAAGCAAAGCAATAAATTTCTATTGTCTTTTGACCGAAGGTTCATCTTAGTTCCTGGTGATCAAAGTTATTCATACTGCCATGTGAACAAACAGAAAACAGCTTTGTATTCAGTGTAGTAATTTGGGAATTAGATATGCTAACCTCTTTTTGTCACAGAGACTCTGGTCAAACAGTTAACTTCTCTAACTTTCACCCTTTGCATCCCCAAAACAAAACTAATTTTACTTGCAAGTTTTCTAAGAAGTGTAATGACCTACCATGACAATGTTTCAATGTATTTTAATTTTCAGCACCCTAAGATTTATCATCAGCCTCTCAGAGAAGCAAGAAGCATGATATCTCCTACATTATTACTGAAGACATCGTGTGACTAAACATTCCTCTCTCAGTCATGTTTCTATTGGAAAATGGCAAAGCCACTGGCTCACCACTGGTCTTTGGTGTCTGCTTTCTCATTTCTTGTAATAAAATGCCCTTAATCAGAGATTCTAAACCAATAAATTAGAAATAATTTCTAAAGGTGAACTTCCCATGCTCTAAACATAGTCTCTGCCTGCAATGTCCGACAATGATACACCACTGTTTTTAATCTGTTGGGACAACAGTGAAAATGCATCCCAAGTGTTGCACCTTTGTGAGTCCTCTGAGCTCTGAATAAAGAAGACCAGTGCAATGCTTATTAGAACAAAGAATTTGACTCAGCAAGTTAGGGCATAAAATCTAATATTCTCAAAATTAGTGTTATCAATTGAAACAACTCTGGTTTAATTAGGAAAGAAAGAAAGTAATATTTTGGGTATAGTTCTTTTGTGGATCTCAAGATGACTATGCTTCAACTAGTATTTTCTTGAGTGGAGAGAGGAATATCTCCAGATTATAAACCCAATACTAGAGAGAACAGAGTCACCCTTCTGTTGTGCCTTCCTCTTACTAAAATTACAAAGGGAGAATGGGATGATTAGGCTCCCATTCGAGGTTTGTCCATTATGTGTTTAAAGATGGATTTATCTTCAGAAACAAACAAACTTATTTTTACTGAAGTAATACAACAGAAGACATCTGTTCTTTGAAGAACAAGTCATTTCAAAAATAGCATTGCTTCCTGGTAAATGTAGACTTAAAAAACAGTTATTAATATCTAGATTTTTTTATCCCGAACCATTTGAAATGTCATCAAATGTTTCTCTCCAGCAATGTCAAAATGTGGAATTCAGCCTGATCAAATACATGTAACAATGTATTTCTCTCATAAACCATTTCTAGTCTTCTCCATCATGTGCCCTTCATGGGACTCAACATTAATTAGGAGCATAAGGCTGGAGAGAAATTGCCACTGCCACTAAATACAAACCCAGTCATTGCAGACAACCACCTCATATGACCCTGTTGACAACTTTTCACATTCTGTCTCAAGGCAGCCAGACTTTTTTTTTTTTCTACTAAGCCTCTGATCAGAGGGTATCTAAGCATTTTACTGCTCCGGGACTAGGAATCTTTTTTGAGAATTTTTGCCTTACATTTATTCTTATCTTGATGCCCCTACATCTGTACTGTCCTTTAACAGGAGAACAGCTTTCCCTTCAGTGTGAATTAGATGGGGTAGTCAGCTGGGGACCAGAAATATTTGGAATTGAGTTAACATGGCCTGTGTTACTGTAAGTCATCTGAGATGAGCACAGCAAGGTCCTTCCTGACATGCAATTCTGAAACAAATTTTTGATTCTGAATTTATCATTCCCCTAACTTCCCTTTGCAGAAGCAGATCCCTAATCCTTTGAAGATCTTGGGGAATATGTGACCAGAAGTTTTTAATTTCCTTTCAACAGTAAATTTCAAGTACTCCACGAACGATGGCAAAGACCTGTTTCAGTTTGTCAGGCTGCAGGATATGTTGAACTGTCCATTGGGAAACTTTAAAGAAAACATGAACCTGACTTTCATAAAGACAAATATTTTTGGTCATTATTCCATATAGTGATAGAGAAGCAGTTAAAATGTAAGCACCCTCTTTCAAGTCAAGCTGTGTCCCCTCCAGGAGTATCTGCTACCCTCTTACATATTCCTGTGTAACTGCACATAGTCACAGAGCAGAGGGGTAGGGATACTGTAAGGAAAGAATCTAAGTGAATAGGAGGACAAAATATGAAGAAAAATATGTTTCTACTTCTCACAGCGTGGAGCTTATTTTTGTCTCCGTTCTTTCCTAAGGCATTTAAATGGTTAAAATGTACCCCATTCCCTAATAAAGAGGGCTTCCTCCATTCAGGTAATAGGAACATGAGTTTTACATGGTGACAGTCCTGTATTTAATACCCTAGTGCTGACCATTGTACGTAGTGATTTATGGCAGCAAGGAGATTCTGGAAATAGGAGATGGATCTGAATACCATGAGCTGTAGAAAACATAAATAAAACAAAATGTCATATTGAAGTGTCTGAGTTTTGAATTTTGCTGATTGCTTTTAGATAGGGAAAACAGATACATTTCCAGTCTTGCTTGGCTTAACGCCCATGCAGTGGTTGAGAATGTAATTGCAAAGAAACACGTTTTTCAAGTCGAGAAAAAATTGCACTAGAATAGCAGTGTTTAGTAATAGGCATGTTGATGGATTTGGATCAGTTCTACCTGTTATTTTTGTTTGCTTGTTTGTTTTTTGTAGGAGGAGTCAATTTAAATAATATTTTACAGTTGCAGTATCAAGCACACAAGGCAACATTTCTCGAGCATCGTGATACCACATTTTACTGTGTGAAACAAAATTCCCAGCCTTCTCTAGGGATATAGCAGAATCATATGGTGGAGGCTCTGTATCTAGTATTCACTACAGCTTTTGAGAAGTACAGTTTATAAGGAAAAGAACCATTGGAAATTAATCACTGGTTTCTCCTCCAAGAAACATCCTGCTTGGATGTTTCTTTCTGGATGGTTACTGGTGCTTCTTTGTTCACTTGTGGTTGTAGCAAGTTGCTTCTTAAATGACATCTACTCCTTAAAAGTTCCTCATTTTCTCCGTGCTGAATTTTGAGACCCTGAGTTGTGAATGAAACTCAGGGCATAATGATGCACTCCCATTGAGTGGTGCCATAATTCTGACCCATGCTTCTCTTCTAAAGGTTCTGTGATCCTCACACAAATTTATAAATTTTCTCATAGGTGTGAAATTGCATGTGCAACAAATCCAGAACTCTTCACCAAATTTCTAACTAAATGGAACCTGGTAGGTCATGCCACCAGGATGAAATCCTTGTTTGTCTGCTTCAGATTACAGTTTTTACTCTCTATTGCACCAGAAACTGTATGCAATAAGTAGTTACTTATTTAATTCATTCTGACAATAATCTTCATCTGGAAAAAGGGAACGAATGACATCAGTGTAAAAACTTTCAGCTTGGAGAAACTGTACTTGAAAAAAATGAATAGTCAGATGATTCTGGAGCAGCTCTGCATGTGACATTTTTGTAAATAGATTACAAAAGAACTACAGAGGATTTGACATTATTAGCACTAAAAATATTATGAGAATCTAATCCTGCAAGATGCTGAGTCTATGGGAACACACAGCATTTGGCAGCTCTCAGGAAGCTCTCAATAACTCTTAGATTCGGGCTTAAAAAGCTGTGATCCTGAGTTGCCCGTTAAAGAAGCACTAAATGTTTCCACTAAGGGAAGTCCCAATTATGTGGTTTTATATAGAAAAAGGGAAAGTTAATGAATGGAAATGTAACAGCTCTGACGCTGCTGAAGCACTGAGCTGTCATCCTCATAACTTTCCCAGGGAGATAAATATGCTCTTTCCAGCATCTCAGAAGTTATTATTGCATCTGATTTACAGGCAGCATAAAGGTAGAGAGAGGGAAAATCAGTGGTAGCTTTCTGAAGTTTTCATAATGAAAATCTTAAAAGCATTTTTTAAAATGAACAATAGGGAAATGCTGTATTTCTATTAAAGAAGAAAACATGGACTGTAAACCAGTTTGTATCTGATAAATGTGCCAGCAAGCCATGTTAGAAGACTCCAGAATTTAAAAGCAGTCAATTCCCACTCCATTTCTGAGGTTCACAACTCTCTTTCAGAATACTGCAAAACTGTACAGTTCTCAGCCCTTCCATTTGAACAGAGACCAAGATGCACTGGAGAGTGATTAGATTACAGGCTGAATGCTTGCTTTGTTAGGATCACTATGCTATAACAATAACTATATTGCTGCTTCAATCTTACCAGTGAAGTGAATCACATCCTTGATACCCTGTTGTGGTATGGGTTGCAGATGCTTGTTGTAGAGGGCAACTTCATCCCTAAGGACTGTCCTGTGCAAATAGAGCTAGGAAGGATGGATAACAAAGTGAATGGATGACAAGTAGATGAACATGGCATAATCCTTAGCCCATCTGTACTGAGAATAAAACTGAAGTTCCTTGTCAGACCCTGCATACAACTGAATCACCTTCACATCTCCATGCATTTACTGGTTTTAGTGTCATTTTGAGGGAACGTCAACAGTGATAAAGATGAATACAAAGGCATAGTAGAGATGGGAGCAATTCATCAGGTCCAGGGTAGATTAAATCTGCACCCATCAAAGTAAATAAATCCTTATGATTGGGTATAATTGCAGTTGTCTACAGTGTAGGTGAGTCTTACTCCAGGTGTGTATGCCAGACTGGTTCCCCAGCACACATTGAGAGGGAGTCCATGTAGACACTGCTCTTTTGGATGAAATTCATGTCACCTTATAAGAAGATGCTTATGTTTGTTGGGATGAGTCATGAACTTATTTCCATTGACAACTGACTATACAGTCCATTGGCTGTTAACTATAATAAGAATCTAGATGCTCAGCTTAGACGGTGAAGGCTGAACTGCATACCTCCAAAGCAGAGCATAAGAACACATTTTTAGTTTCTTTATGTGGGACCAAACTGTAGTCTGTTGACGACTTAAGCATTTTCATACATATAAATGTCAGTGCTTTCATTGCATGTGTTCAGCTGTTTTATCCGATTCTGTTGAGAAGCTCACTGCTTTCAGCCTTCTTTATTTAGAAATTTTCCTCCCACCCCAGGTTCTTAGGTCACTAAATAGTTTACAATTTTATGCCCTTCTACTTTCTCTGTGGGAGTGGCAGGTGGGGAGAAGAAGGAGAGAAGATAAGTAAGAAAAGGAGGATTTGCCCTATAATTTTCAGACCCCAAATCAGATTTATTTATTTATTTATCTTTAACCATCTATATCTGCTTAAATATTGCAACTGACTTATGCAGAATTACTTGTTCACAATATTTTATTTCTGTATGCCCAGCAGCAGAGATGGAACAAAATGTTGGGAAAGTAAGCTATGCACAGCTACTACTGCCTTCATATTTCCAATAGTTGCATCACATATTAGACATCCAGTCTTGGCATATAAAAGGAGAAACCATCACCATACCTTAAGTCAAATGTTCAGTATCCTTGTGTTCAGTGAGTAGCAATGCTAGCCTGCTTGGCAGGAAAACATATTTATGGATCAGAATGTGCTCTTGAAACACATAATGTATTTCTCACACCATCATTGTCTGAAGCTTCTGTCCTTGACAGAGGGATCAGAAAGAGATCATAAAAGAAATAAGTTAAACCAATGTTTTTCATTAGGAAAGAAATAACATGTCTGCTTGTTGCTGTATGTGGTACAGCCCTTACATGTAAAACAGCATTTTTTATATATACAATGATTACCAAGCTACACCACAAAGCTATCTGGTTCAGAATTCATCTGTTTTTGTCCTTAATTTATTAATTCATGTCTTCTATGAAAGGTATCTGGTGATGGTATTAATAGGCAGCATGCCTTGAAATTTACCAGGCAGAGTAGGTTAAGTGAATATGCTGTCATATTTGTGCTTTCCCTTCTGAGCTTAAAACTTTCTACCTGTTCTGAAATGCCTGACCTTGCAGCCACCTCTGAAAAGTGTCAGCAATTATGCAAAACACAGACACTATCCAAGCAAATATAGTTATGTTAAGAGACTTATTGTTTACACCAATATATTTTATTTTTTTTTTTACAACGAGCATTAGTGCAAACAGAAACTGGCTATTCACTGGAGAAATTGTTAGTTTTTCTAACAGATGGGATAATGTGTTGATCTTGGATTTAGGGGTGAAATGAGCATATAATTGTTTGCTTTTGTTGCAGAGAGACTACATGATTCCTATAAATGGAATAACAAGAACAGGTAACCTTCACAATCATGTGTTCCTTTGATTACTTTTTTATAAGACCATGAAGGAGTTTTCATATCAAGTATCCTCTAATATGGGAAATCAAGGTATGTTCTCAGGTACTTTCAAACTATCTTTAACTGCATGATGTCTATAAAAACAAAGTATTACTGTTTAATGTTAAATGACATACTCAGTGAATGGGGATAGCCTACAAAAAAAAAAAAAAAAAAAAAAAAAAAAAAAAAGTATTATATCTAGTAAATAAAACTATAGATAAAAAATAGACTTTAAATAGAAATAAAATAGAAATAAGAAAATAGATAAAATAGAGAGAAAAGTGTTCTGTGGAACAAATCCTGATATCGGTCTTTGGTCTTGTTTCTGCTATGCCTGAGAGAGTTTAACAGCTAGTTTTGTTTTCCTTAAGGAAGTTAAATAATTCTTATTAATTACATTACCTACTATTTCTCTTTTTTTTTGTTGTATAGACATAAAATAGCTTCTAAAACAGATTTTAGTATTCCATGTGACTTTAAAAAGATAAAATAATTTTTAAAATAATAACTTACCTGGCTTACCTTTATCTCTACCAAATATTTAATGCTCCAAAATAATTGCTTGCTTCCTATTTTTTGGCTACTTTATGACCTTACAACCATCAATGCATTCATCCTCTACAGCATGTAGTGATATAAAGTAATGGTCTTAGTCTTAAAGAAAGGGAAAATAAGGTAAAGGAAATTTAAGTGTCTTTGATGCCATTAAGGAATTGTTTCAGCTCTCTGTGGTTCTCACTCTCAGTTTAAACTGCAAATTTGACCTTCTGATTGGAGCTGGGCTTGACTGTTTAGTTGAACCACCTCATCTACAGTTAATGTACATTTAATGAGCACAAATCTAATGCCTATACTTAAGAAACCATGGAATACATTATTACCACATCCAGCACATCTAAAATCCAGTAAATATCTTTGGAAAATTGGGTATTTCAGTTTTTATAATATAAATATTTATTTAAATTTTATGGGGAGGTATCCTAACACATACTTCATGCAACCTAAGAATATTAGTGAATATGCAATAAATAAAGGACAATGTTTTATTTTGCTTCCAAGTGAAATAAATTTATATATATATATGTATTAATATATTTTTCTTTTTATATTTTTTTTTTCTCTTTGAATAAGAAGATACATCCATAGGGATATAGTGTCATTTTCACATTATTATAACATTAGCCTGAAGGCGAAATTCTCAAATGAGGAAGATTTTGCCTCACATGAGTTGTTTTACAGCATAAACACAGTTCTGAAAAGGTCCGGCCAACCATGTGGTTGGAGACTTAATTACTGAAACAACTAGGCAGTCCTATCTTCTCAATTAAGGAGCTATTTTCCCTGGCCCAAAGAGAGTTTTTGTCTAAATCCAAAAGACTCTGCATAGGCATTTCTTGAACAGCAGTGGATACATATACCTTTCAGGAAAGTGAAGGCACCATGGGAATACAGCATAATAAGTAATAGCTCTTTGCAGGGTAGAACTAAGACATAAGTGTTAACTCCAATGGTGTGTTACACCACAGAGACCCAGATGCTAAATCATATGGGAAGACATATGTTTTCTCTGATGAATTATCTCTGCTTTCTAAAAGAAATAAACCCTGTTTCCCTACATTATATTAAAGATGTTAATGCATCTTGCACTGCTTTGGGAAGAATCTCATTGCATGGTTTCTTGTTCCCTGATGTTGTTTTTTGGTTCTATATTATTTTAGTGATTTATTATTTGTTACTAAAGCCCTTTTCTTTAAACACCTCCAGCCTCCTTTACTGTGGGTAAGTGCTTTCAAATTGATTGATTTGGGGATTTTCTCCAATCAAAGTAAAAATAGAGAATACAGCAAAACCAAAATTAACATTTCCATACTCGAGTATGTTATGTTTGATGTGTGAAGATGTAATTCTTCAGATGGGTCTCCGAGAACGCAACTGTATTGAAATTGGTCCGTATAGACAGAACATGTTATTGAATAAAATATTTCCAGGCAGCATCTCCCAGAAAAAGTGGAGCTTGCTGCCAAGGGAAATGACTAGGATTAGACAATTTCTTTTCACAAGACCATTTTGGGATTCACCCATTATTAGTTCTGACAAACCCTTTTTCTCCCCAGCTCCAGGGAAATTCAAATTAAAGGCTGCTGCTTTGTTTCGTTCATTCAGGGAATTGTACCCTTCAAATCCACATTAAGTGCTCATACATAATGTCGAGCCAAAAAATGAGAAAGTAAATGAACTGGTCCTTGAGGGAGTGCTACAGATACTATTTTTTCCTTTCATTGACGATAGCCAAAGATAACCACACAGTCTGTGTTGGTGGATGCCTGGGAGGGCTGTACTAACTCTCAAGTACTTTCAGGTACTGTTAAAAGCTGTATAAATGTAGCTTCCTTTCACCCACTGACAATTTTTTTTTTTTTATTACTACTATTTATTTTCCCTTTGATTATATGGGAAGAGAACTGGGAATTCAGTCTGATCCTAAGGGCCATCTTTCAAAATTTCCAGTGCTAACTGGACTGACTGTCTGAGGGTATGCTCAAAAAGTGAGGCTGTTTGTGGGCTTACAATTGCCACATTTCACATCTATGTCAGAAAGCAGTAGCTTCCTCTTTGCTCTGATCTTTGCACAAAGAAAACCAAATAAATGGGGAAGACAGAGAATATGGCAAAATACTTTCCAATCAGCAAAATCATAGTACATGTCAAAATCATGGTATATGTCTTAGACATGTCTTAGATATAGTACAGGTCTTAGAGCCTAGCAATAACATTTGCTGCTACAATATTTGGTTAGCAGTGGGAAAAGGAATGTAAGAAATGTGGAACCAAGTGCTAGCTTTGCCAGAGCTTGCTGTGTGAGCTTGGAGACATCACTGAATTTTGTCACCCACAGGAAATAAGGATGGACTCAGCTCTCACCTTCCTCTGTCCTTGTTCAGCATATCCTTCAGGCTGGTAATTTTGTTTTACTTTGTCTTTGCAATGGGTATGGAAGATATGGGGGCACACAGTACCTGGCACAGCACTGCAGACAGTTCGGCTGTTGCATATATCCCCTTCACAAGTTTGCTGAGCTTGCTGTGAGACACTAGATGCTTTTAACAAGATATATCTCATCTACTTCCAGTGACACAAATTGGAGCAATTTGTCAAAGTTTCCTGTCTATGCCACAGAAAGAGAGAGAGATAAATAAAGAAGTTTCTGTAGCAGGGGAGGAAACAAAGTAGGTTAATAGAATTTCATTAATAATGGTAGGGGTATTTGGGGAAAGAAGGAGAATAGTTGTGGTGATAGGATCTTGTTCCCTCTTCTTCCTTGAGCTGTGCAAAGATTCCTTGTCCCATGCTTACATACAACAGTCAGTTATCCATGCGCGTTTACACATTCAGTAAGAAGTTTAAGTAGTTTCTTCTTAGAATGGGATGGGAAAGATGTGGTAGATAAACGGTCCCTTTAAGATTTAATCTTTTATCCTGACTATAATCTGATGATGTGAATAATTTAGGGATGGGAATTATCTTGTATAATTTAGTAAGAATTGGGACCTGTTGCTTTCCTTTTCCCCTTCAGTTTCCCTTGAGGTGCAACTATAGTAACATACTCCCAAAAGATTTCAGTAAACTGGAGATGGGGAGAAAATGTAAGAATGTGCTGTGTCATGGGTGTGTTTCAAACCTTTCCACCAAAAAAAATAATCAGTTTTTGGTTAAAATGAATGGTTTGGTGTTAAAATGAATGGTTTGAGTGCTTACTTGGCCTTGGGTACAGGAATTTTCAGTGAACTCCCCCTACTGACAACACAGATTTCAAACTCAAGTTGAATCAAAGTGATATCATGTTGTAGAAAAAAAAGACTCTTCCCACCCATGTCTTTTGGATGATGCTGTTTGTGTGCTGAATTCTCCCTCAGGCTCCCAGGGAGATAACATTGCTCAGGGCTATTTCTGAAATTGGGAAGTTCCTCTCACACGATGTTAGAGCATTGAAAGTATCACTGTAAATCCCGACACTTATGTGTTTTCATTGCACACAGTTTTCAGTAGTGTTTTCTATTTCTCCATCTCATGGTTAAAATCTTTCTGACAAATCTGTCAATCTTGGTCTTGTCAGAGGGATCAGTTATGGAGCTCTCTTTAGTGCAACAGCAATATGGAGGGGAAGAAAACACCTTACTCTCTTGCTATAGGATATTGAAAACCCTGAGGAAATGTGGTAGATTTTGCTAGGTGTCAGATGACTGCAGAGCCATAGAACAAACCTCTGTAGGATCATTTGGTCAGTCCCTTACAGGCTCAAGGAGACACGTGCCTTTCTGACAGATGTTCCCTGCCTGTGGCTGAGGGTTGGAATTAAATGATCTTTAAGGTCCCTTCCAACCCAAACCATTCTGTGATTCTATACTTGTCAAAGCTGGCGGTTCTTGAAATCACCCAAGGATAGGGGCTGTCTTTACACTCCTGAGTGTAGACCATGTCTTCCACAGCCTTGTTATCTTTTATACCAGAAAGTTTCTCAGACATGAAATCTAGGATAAAAGTTCCTTCCTGGAAAGTACGTGCATTGCTTTCTACCTATAATGAAAAGGAACATTTTATTCTCTTTCTCCCCATGGTATCTTTTGCAAATTTGAAGACTGTTTAATTATCTTTGACTAATTATACAGCCTACATTATTACTGCATTTTTATTTCTAAAAAGAGCTTTGATTTGTACCCTGCTAAGCATGCACAGAACTAGTCTATGATACTGCGTAATCCTATTGTGAATACGTTCACCCTTCCTGACATTGCCTCTTCTACTTTCTTACAATCATTTGTCACACCTTTATTTGCCATGGCAGAACACAGTGGGGAGGTCTGTGAATGATTTTCAAATTACGTGATAATGCTTGGCTTGTCTGTCTCATGATTTGCTTTAAGATTTGAGCTTCAAACACTTCCCTGCCCACCAGTGCTTCTGCACTCAGCAGAAATCACTGATTCTTTAGCATGCTGCTTATTTTAACCCAGATGTGAACTCTGAATTCCCCTGGCTGAGACAGGAGCTTGAGGATAGTGTCTGGATCTGCCCAATGAGAGACATGGAAGGCAAGTCAAGACTTCAGCTTGACCTGTCACATAGGTTAAAGATACAGGGAACATCTCCATCTTGGTTAAATATGTATGATCAAAAAGATATTTGCAACCCTTCTGCTCTGAGGCTTGCTGAAGTCAATGCCTCCTCCTCTGATGCAAGCAGAGAGAATGGGACAAGACATTAGATACATCCTTGTCTTTAGTTCTGGGAATAGAGGAAAATATCAAACTGTCCGTAGGGCTAATTTGTTGTTCATATTTTTTATATAAAATCTTTGATGGAGATATCTTTCCACTTCGGCCTTTTGAACCTCATTTCTTTTTATCCTTGTTATTGTTTAATCTTTCAGACTACCCAAGTTTGAATTGCAATATTTTTTAAGAAAAAAAAAAATATTAAGAAAATATTATTTATTTATCTATTTATTTTAATTAGAGGTCAAAAGAGAATCTTTGCAGTAAAGAATAAATAATATCTCTTATTTTTATCTCTTTAGAGATTAAAACTCTGGAACCTAGAAATACCTGTGCACTTAGTGATTCATTTTTATACTATAATGCATTTTCAGATCTTAGCAAATCCTAGAAATTCCTAGAAATAGGGTTTGAGAGACTGATTTTACCTCATGAAAACCTTTTTTTTTTTTTTTTTTTTTTCCTGAACCTCAAAACTGACAGCTTATATGTTTACCACTGAAAAATTTCATCTTTTTCATCATAGTAGGTCATTGTATTCCCAGTTTTATTCCCTTATTTTCCAATGAGAAAACTCCATGTCCATGATTTTCTTGGTATAAAGAAACCTGATTGAATCACCTAATGGAAGATTTTAAAATCCTTTGAAGATTTGATATATATATATTTATATATATATGTATATTTGCAATAGATTGAATTGCATTTCAGAATCAAACTGAACTGGAGTTTAAGAAAAGGACACTAAAGTGTCCTTTATGATTAATAAAGTTACAAAAGGTAATAAATAAAATATGGCAACACTAACCACTGGAGACAGCTGGGGCTTTTATCTGCTCTGTAATAAAATACTTAACCAGTGAACATATGTAATACTTCAGTGACCTTTGGTAAGCAACGAAACTTTTTTTCTCTCTTCTCCAAAAAATAAAATAAAATAAAATAAAATAAAATAAAATAAAATAAAATAAAATAAAATAAAATAAAATAAATAAATAAAGGGAAAATGTGTTGTATAGAATCCCGCAATATTTGCGGCTTTTCAAAAAGTTCTTTGATTGTTTCTTCTTATAATCTAATGGAATAGTGATAAAATACCTAAGAGTGATAGCCCTTGAGACTGGTGGTTCTGTTTACCTACACAGCTGAGAAAACACATCCATTGCTTCAGGATGTTTTAGCTCTGTTCTGCAGAACCCTTCTTTACAGAGGAGACAACAGCTCAGTCTGCGTAGTCTGTTTGTAGTTTCCTGTCTCCCTGAAGAAAGCACAAACCCACCAAGCAAGCCAGGGCATTATATTGATGAATAACCACTCATATTTGAATTGAACCCTCCAAATGTTTTTACTTCATATGGTCAGAAGATAAGTAATGAATTTTGGCTACTACTAAACCAAAGTAAACAAGAATAGATGACTTAGACCTGGAAGATTACATAACACATCAATAATCCCTTGGGACCATCTTGTGCCACCACCTACCAGTCACACTAACCATAGCAGAAGATGAACGTCATTGTATGTTGAAGAATGGATGCAATTAAAGTGTCAGTAGCCTACTAGAAAAGAGTAAAGCTTTCTGGAAATACCTTCAAGCCGCCAGCAGTTTCTTTGAATTACAGCTTATCAGTAGTTCAGACACTGTTTCATATATTGCTAGTGAGTGCTAGATCCAGAATGTCAGTGAAGTGATCCACATAGAGATTAATATTTTAGAGTTTATTAATAAAGACATGATATGATGGTTCAGGATGAGTTTTGAAGATCAGTGATCATCTCTTGGGCCAAAAAACACATGTTCAAAATACAACTGAATGTTGTGACCATGCTGTGCTCTGTCATTTTGGAGTTTCCTCTGTTGTCCTTGCACCTGTTGTCATGTTCTGCAACAATCTTGGTGATGGGTTTCCCCTTAGCTGGTACTCTTTGTGCCAGCCACTCAAGGCATAGATGACAGACATGACAAGTCTAGAGTCACATGTCCAACCTATGATACCTGATTCAAACAATAACCCATCCCCTGAGAAGTCTTCAGGTCTTAAAATCAAACTTAGTCTTCCTTTTATTTTTATTTTTTTTTTTTTATTTTTTACTAAAGGGTAGCTATTATTCCTCATAAACCTATGGCTCTCTTAAAAGAATCATGATACCAACCTCAGGCAACAATGATTATTCTTTACCTAAATATATATGCCTGTAACCAGCAATAGAAATATGACAAATGAGTATGAGTTGAAACCATAACCCCCAGCCTCCCCTGGGATATACCAACTTTCCTAATGAGGGAAATAATAACCATTCTAGTCCTGAGAGGTTTGAAGATAAATGACTTTCTTCTGTTGATATTTTGATCTATAGGACAAATATGGTGTGTCTACTGAGAGTGTTTATATAAATCCAGCTGAACCCCATAGGCTGTGTTCTTTGCAGGTAAATCCACTTGATTTCACTAGTAGAGTGAAGTGAAAAATATGTTTTTAAATCACTACTTTCCCCAAGGCTCAAAAAGGATTTTTTTTTATTTTCCTATTTTCTTTAAATAAAGGACCACCTAATTGGTGGAACAAAACCTGGAAAATCATATTAAAAAATTCACAGTTTTCTCTAAAACTGTACTTTTGGCAGCCCCATAATAAGGTTCTGCAGGCTAAATACGTTCTAAAATATTCTTTAAGGTCAACAAAATATTTTAGTGGAGAGAAAAATATGTAAAGAGACAAATCCTAATGGATCTCAGAGACAGAATTACAGTAATATTTTCCAGTATTTCCAGTAATATTGCCTTTTTTTCTTTAAGCTGAGATGAGCTTTCAGACTGTACTGTCACACTCTGTGATGTAATATCATTATATCGTATAAAGACTGTACATCATACTTTCATTAACCCAGACAACTCATTTCTTTCTGATGGAAAGTTTCATGGTGGAGAGGATACTGCCAAAACAGAGGGTCCTTGTCTTGAACAGAGCATCATGACATTACTAACACACTCTGAAGTCTATCTTATTTGTAATTTTGGTCTCTCTAAAAACATGTTTTACCTTGCATCAATTCAGAACATGTAGACCCTAACTGGTGCCACTTAAATTAATACAATGACAGATAACCAGTAAAATCATTAGGATGCCTTTCACAAGCAGGCACTCATTGGATAAAATTCATGAAAGAAAAGCCCATCCAACTGTACACAAACATGAACCCTCCAGACCAAGAAGATACTGGGGGGTTAATCTGGAGAGTTATCACCTCAGTGTGCTCTCTTCTTATGATCCTCCACAGACATGGTGGGCACTGGTGGAGGCACAATGTTTGGTGGAGATTGGTGTCTCAGTGTTGTTGTTCTTAAATTCTTGCTTTTATATTCATATGGGACTTCCTCTGTCTTTTGTCATTCCCAACCCGTGGACAAGGAGGCTTGCTTTTGAGTACCAGACATGACAGATAGTTTAAGCAAAACTTTAAAATAATTCATCCCAGATGCATCATGTCATTGACAGAAAGAGAATATATCTTCTACAGTGGGGAAGTATTCTTCTTATAACTCCTCTTGGGAGCTGCTGCTATCGCTTCATTGACCAACAGAAGGTCCCCATGACAATTAAACCTCTAACCACGTACCTCATGTGGTGACTCTGAGCCTAAAGGCTGCCCTCAGTTGGAACCTAAAGGTGCAGTTATTAGACTACAGAAATGCTATAGAAACTCTAGCTTAGCATGTGGGAAAACAAACAAACAAACAAACAAACAAACAAAAACCAACCAACCAAAAAAAAAAAACACAATTACAACAACAAATAAATAACAGTTTCTGTGACAAAAAAAAAAAAAAAAAAAAAAAAAAAGGAAAAGCATCTATTTTGTCTCCCTTGGCAATGTCACATTCCAATGTAAATATTGTTCCTGAAATGAAAATAATTAAAAAAAAAATTAAAAAAAAAATAATGAAATGAAATGAAATGAAATGAAATGAGATGAGATGAAATAAAACAAAACAAAACAAAACAAAACAAAATAAAATAAAATAAAATAAAATAAAATAAAATAAAATAAAATAAAATAAATATATGGAAATTGGGAAAAGTCTAATCACTGCAGTGCATTGTAGTGTCTAGATTACAACACAAGTCTTCAAACACCTTCTTACTGTTCCATATCCCTTTGTGATTTCTGGGTATCATTCACCCCCTTGTTATATCTTTTTGATCTAGGAAAAAGATGAAAGGGTTGCAGGGCAGGAGAGCGACACGAAGAGGAATGCAAAGGACACTTTACCCATCTTATGGAAGAGTTGATAGCTTGTCTGAAGCTTTTGGGAAACAGCAGCATGACAACAAAATGACCACCAGACCATGTACTGTGCTGACAAGTTAAAGCAGGCCAACTTTTGGTAGAAATATGCATGTTGGGGGTGAGTTAAGTAAAAAATAAATAAATAAATAAAAGTCTCTGACATAATTTACCAGGTGAAATTAACCACCTTCAAAGAATTTAAAATCCAGATTAGCATCAGTGAATATGAACCATCACACTGGCTGCTGAGAAGAGGCAAATCCCTGGGAAAGCCTACAGTGTAAAGAAAACAGTGCAATTTCTGTGTTACAGTGCCCATATTCTCAAAAACTGGAAGGCACAACAACCCCACTACAGTGCAGGAGGTGTGACATTTTGGGAGGTTGCAATTGGCATTTCACTGAGTGCATTGTATACTCCAGCAAACAGACATAAAGGGGTAAAGCAAAGGAGAAGAGACATAATATTTTTGCAGTGGCACGCTTTACATTATTCTTGTGATATTTTTAGCGCCCTCCTACCCCATTTCACTTCTCACACCATCTCCCTCCTCACAAAATTTCTTATCCCTGCTTCTGTGGGGTCAATTTGTCCTGCAGAGTTTTTCTCTAACATCAGATTTTCCCTCTATGAAGCTCAGCTGTCAATGTTTTTTAAGCAGCAAAATGAACAGGAACTTAAACAGTTGTGCTCAGTTTCCTATTCGGTCTAATCTCAGGGATTCTAAAAATGTCCATTAAAATCATAAGTTAAAAAATACTATGAGAAATGTTATTATCAAAGCTTCATTTTTAAGATTACTATAGCACGGAAGTGGTTACATATGATGAAAAAAAAAAAAGAATAAAAAAAAAAAGTTGTTAGACCAATATTGGAGTATATAGGGCAAATGATGTGTTCATTATATGCAAGCAATAGCTTTGTGGTCAAGGAAGAAGCACTAAAGGACTCTCACCAATACTACTGAGACTTTTGTAGTTTACTAACATATCTTTTTCCTGATCTCATGAACCACTCCAGGGGCTTATCTCACCTGCAATCATCTTTTCAGATCTGCTGACATGGCCCAGCCAGTTCCCCTAGTTTATACACTTCTATACTGTACTTACTGGCTGCGATAGAAACCAATAAGAGACCATTATACCCCTTCCAACCTATTGCCTTCATGTAACTTGTAATTGGGTTGTGCCTGGGGAACATTAACTCTCCAAAGGTGTATGGAAATGTTTTCTCTGACTGGTGATTTTAGTGTTCTGATTACCACCTTGCTTTTCTATTCTTAGCTCCAGTTCTTGATTTTAATGCCTGCCATATCTCAAGAGGTTTTACAGAGAAAGAACTAATTTTCTGGAGAAGAATGTGCGGGTTTTCTTGTGGTACAAAGTATAAACAGGGAGAATGGTCAAGTGAATAACAAATCAGGGTATGAATCAAAGACTGCTAAAACCAAGAACATTATTATTAACTGCAGGGGCTTTGGGTTTTGGAATACAGACTATATCTTATAATGTCACTGCTTAGTGAAGGGGTAAAAAAAATGTAAAAAATATCACACTTCTTTGTGGGAAATTGTTCTTAATAACACGTGGGAGAGACTGCTAAGAGCAGGAGAATAGAGTATTTCTCACTTATTCTCTAACACATTTTGTTCTTTTAATTATAAAGGGGTTTATTTGGAGGTTGATCACAATTCCCCAGTCCCTCAGTATCAATGCAGTCTGAGTCCAAACCATACAATGCATAATTCAGTGGCAAGTCTTTACTCTTGACCAAGTCAAGAAGTAATAAGATCAGAAGTCTGTGCCAAGATTGCTTCTCTTGTGTGTTTTAGGATAAAGCTCTGTTCCCCAAATGGGCATCTGTGTTCAAGCACATATTTATTTGTTTAAACACAAATCCAGGCTGGGCAGAGAATGGATTGAGAGCAGCCCTGAGGAGAAGGAGCTGGGGGTGTTGCTTGACAAGAAGCTCAACATGAGCAGAAGAAGGACATGGAAGTGTTAGAACAAGTCCAGAGGAGGCCCACAAGGATGATCAGAGGGCTGGAGCACCTCTCCTATGAAGGAAGACAGGCTGAGAGAGCTGGGGTTGTTCAGCCTGGCGAAGAGAAGGCTTCAGGAAGACCTTACAGTGGCCTTCCAGTACCTAAAGGGGGTTACAGGAAAGCTGGGGAGGGACTCTTTGTCAGGGGGTGTAGTGATAGGAGAAGGGTGAATGACTTTAAACTAAAAGAAAGTAGATTAAGATTAGATATAAGGAAGAAATTCTTCACTCGGAGGGTGGTGAGGCACTGGAACAGGCTGCCCAGAGAAACTGTGGATGCCCCATCCCTGGGGGTGTTCAAGGCCAGGCTGGATGGGGCTTTGGGCAACCTGGTCTGGTGGGAGGTGTCCCTGACCATGGCAGGGCTTGGAATTAGATGACCTTGAAGATCCCTTCCAACCCAAACCATTCTATGATTCTATGATGTGTTTTTGGCTGGACAGATCAAATCACTAATTATACTGTCACAAGCTTGGAAGAAATCCATGGTGAATCTGTGAAAAAGTTTCAGTGTTGAGGAGTGAGCAGTGGAAGGGAGGAAAAGCGACTGTTGAATAATGCCTTTTTCTAGATGGATAATTTTTCAAATGTTTCCAAACCTTCTCCCTACCCCAAACCTCACCAGACTATCTTCCAAATTCTTATCTCCTCTCTCTCACCCCTCTCTGCTAGTGTTGCTAATATTCACTTCTACTTGTATTTTTGGCATCATAGAATCACAGAATCACAGAATTTTCTAGGTTGGAAGAGACCTCAAGGTCATCGAGTCCAACCTCCAACCTAACGCTAACAGCCCTCCACTAAACCATATCCCTAAGCTCTACATCTAAACGTCTTTTGAAGACTTCCAAGGATGGTGACTCCACCACTTCCCTGGGCAGCCTGTTCCAGTGCCTCACAACCCTTTCAGTGAAGAAGTTCTTCCTAACATCTAGCCTAAAACTCCCCTGGCTCAACTTAAACCCATTCCTCATTCCCCATTCCCATTCCCCTTAAACCCATCATCTCCAGATCCTTTTCTTGCTGTCTCACCAGCTCATATATGGTGCCTTAAAGAGCTGAAATTAAGAATAAATAATCCCAGCAGGTATCAATCAGGTACTCCACCTTTTAGAACAAGCCCACAAGTTTTTTATTTTATTTTATTTTATTTTATTTTATTTTATTTTATTTTATTTTATTTTATTTTATTTTATTTTATTTTATTTTATTTTATTTTATTTTTTTATTTTATTTTATTTTATTTTATTTTATTTTATTTTATTTTATTTTATTTTATTTATTTTATTTTATTTTATTTTATATTTTGCTACAGAAACAAACACTGTTCAACAGTGAAGGAGGTAAAATGAAGTTCACAGCCAATGTTTCACCAGTGGTCGAGACTAATACCGTACTGCAATGTGTTGTGGTGCAGTCTGTCTTTTTGGTGCTTGGCTGCTGTTCTTCCTTCAGTCTTTGAAAGTTGTTCTCTCCTCACCTATTAGAAGAGAACCCACTAGCATCTCCATGCCTTGATGAATCACGTAGTTAGGAGTAGCAGAAATATTTACCTCCAGTAGGAAGCCAACAAATGTGTTTGAGCCTTCCTTTCACCACAGTTGTTCTGAAGATTCTTATATGAGATGCCTTGAAGACTTTTAGCCTGCTGATGCTGCATAGATGATGTTCATCTTGAAAGAATGGTTATAGACTGGCAGGAGAGTAGGACACACCTCATGCTTTAAATCACTGATTAGTTGGTAATATTTGCGGTCATTTTTCACTATGCTCAATGATCAGGAAACAACTTCTGTTCATACGGGGCCAAACTTGTTCACAGTTGAGACCCAACTGTCTTGGAAGACACAAATGTATTAAGTAAAAAATTAACAGCAGTTTCTACCCCAAACATTCATCCCTCTGGCTCCAAATATTGAAAAATAAATAAAATAAAATAAAATAAAATAAAATAAAATAAAATAAAATAAAATAAAATAAAATAAAATAAAATAAAATAAAATAAAATTGAATAAAATTGTTTGACTTTACTACACATATATATTCTCTGAATCCTCTTCAGCCATTATTCATCTTTCTCCGCATAGATATGTTATCTCTAAAAAAAAAAGTGTCCTGATAATCAGAAATGTATACAGTCACTTAGTAAGCTTCTAATCTTCTTAAAGAATGTAGAATGACTCTTCTTCAATCCTTGCACTGTGCTTGTATTTTCTCCTTTGGGGACTGTAGGTATTGCAAAACCTGGAAGAATTTACAAAGGTTGCCTTCTTCTGCCTTGCTCATCTGCCTCTGTGGAGCATTTTATATGTTCTTATGTCAAATGAAGATGCAGTTTCAGAAGGTCAGTAGCACTTCGAAGCATAGGAAGGATCAATATGAGATTTGGAAAAGTGGGAAGAAATAGCCCTGATATTTCTAGTGGGCTTTATAGCCCACCAGAGAGAGATTTGGAATTGGAGCATTGTGAAAGGAAACTCAATCTAGACTCACCCCACCTAACTAAGGCTCTAAATTTTGAACATAGTCACTCTTGGGAAACATAAGCATTGCCAGAGGGTACTACAGCCTATCCCAAGATCTCTTCCTACTGACTGTAAAGGGAGATGAAAGTGGCTGTGCTCCTCATTTAGACCCTTAAAGTAAGATGAGGCAAATCTGGGCTCTGCAGTGAATCCAACTTACCTGTGAAGCGAATGAGCTCTTAAACCATCCTGTAAGTTGAAGAATTGCTGAGTCTGTGCTCTGTATGTGAAGAACTAGAGGATCCTGGCACATGCTTTCCAGCACTTAGCATTGCTGTTGATCGTGTCAGAAACACCCCAGTGGAGACATAAAGCATGGAAAGAAAAGGCGAAGGATGGTGTAATCACAGATGTCTGATGTTTTCCTACCTGCTGCTGTCAAAAGTGTTGGTCTTCACTTCATGCTTTTGCATTCTTCTAACTGCCCGTTTGCCATGCATTACAAAAGCTGTCCCAGTATGTCAACATACTCCATAGGGTTCTGTTTTTTTGTTATTTCTTTTATCTAGCATGACAGCAAGATGGCTAGTAGGGAGTTAGTACCACAGCTAGACAGATGATTGCAGTAATCATGCCTGCTTTTTCCTGGGTTCCTTTTCTCAGCAAACACCCTGCGCCATCTCACAACCAAACATTATCTCCAGCGTCCATCAGCTGCACCAGGCAGAGTCCCCCAAGCTCTCCAGCTTGTCTCTGCGTGTTCCTCCTTTCTCCTTCAGGTTTAATGTCCTGCGGTGATATTACTACAAACAGCATGAAAGCAGCCTGTGCAGCTACACAATCACATTTGCACTCTGCATGGTCTGTAAGGCACTCTCTCAAGCACACCTCCCATTTATTTCCTCGTACAGTGCCAAATCAGTTGCTCTGGAGATAACTTTTGAGGGTTTTATGCATGCACTATCCAAAAAGGTTTCCCTCAGGTCCTCTCTTGGGCAAGACTTTTGACCCTTGCCTGTCAGGAAGTTTGTGACTTTTTTCTCTGGAAAAAAAAAAAAAAAAAAAAAAAGACCCAGCACAGAGATCATTCAGTGTAGCCTACTGTACTGGTGTTATTCCTGAGGGGGGGGAGATCACTTTAGGTTGTCAAAGGGAGCAAAGCAGCCAGGCAGAAGCTGTAATAAGAATATTGAAAATTCAAGCAAAACATTTTCAAAAGTGATTTCAATTGGGGCGTGGAGTAATTTCCTCAGGGAATTGGTAGAGACTCACTGGAGGTGCTTGGACAGAAAATTGTTTTTAACACTTAGACAAGCAAGGTGAGAGGAACTCCAACACTTGAATGGCATTAAGGTGCTGGTAGCAATCTCTCATACACCTGAGCTCCATTAAACTATTTTAATCCTATAAAAACCTTCAGTGGAAAAAGTTGTTTTCCCTTCCAGGGTCTACAAGGCCTTCAAATGTAGATTTTAATAATCCTGTTGAGTTAGCCAAAAAGCTGGAAATGCATGTTCTTCAGCACTTACACCTTGCCTTTCAGAATAGCCAATTAACCAGATTCAGCTGATTTCAAGCAGCAACACAGCTGAAAGGAAACCAGCAGAAGGCTGGTGTAGAGGGTTACAGTGAGGTGAGGACCTTTCAGAGTCCAGACAGGGCAGGAACCTGGAACTTAATATCATCAGATCAGCCCTTTACTCCAACAGGCCTTTGATTCAGTTTGGATTTATTTTTTTTTCGACTCCATAAAAAGAGCATAAGGATGGCTAGCATATCAGGAACGTCTGCCTTTTCATCTTCTGTTTTTGTTCTGTATTGTCTTCTGTTTCCCTACATGTTCATTGGCAAAGAAAGAAAGAAGAATCTGTATTAAAATTAGTAAATCTTTTAAATATTCAATTTCCTACACACTTCCTACAAGGTCACGCCATATATCAACAAAAATCCTAAGAAGATCACCTTGATGATAGGCCTTTATTCACTTTTATGCATGTGCCTATAGCTATGATAAGCAGGGATTCGGACATTAACCATAACTGTAGTTGACTGGAAGAAAGGTTACAAAAACAACAATGACTTAGCTTCTTTCCTAAATGGCATCTGATACTCTTAAAACACATCTCAGTTGTCAACAGCATCCAAGGATCAGGAATCCCTGATTTTTATTGTGAAATTTATTAGTTTCTGACATTTCTGTGTGCAGTCATCAAGCATATTACCATTCAGCATATATTTTATTCATCTTCTTTCCACGGCAAGGTAAAGTGTAGTTGGTCCACTGTCCACAGCAAATGATAAATTCTAGAATCAGTAATACAAAGAAGAAGCCAATTAAACTACCTTATTACTTCTTACTAAGCTGCTCCAGACCAATTATAACCATATTTCTTTGTGGTCTAATTAGGTTCAACTCAGCTCCACAGCGTGGAAGCCTGTAATGAATGAAAGCATGAGAAACATGGTTCAGACCCAATGTGAAGGATCATTAATATGCTCTGGGCTGCTGCTTTGGAAGAGGCTGCACCTAATTATGTGGGTTAATACACTTATACTAAATGGATGAAACGAAGCTATTTTCAGTGTCTCAGGGCCCCTTAAACCAAAAGAACTGTAGATTAATAAGTTGTTAGGGAGTGATCTGTTGACCTGCCCTATCGTTCTTCATTTCCAGTCTATATGTTCTTAGAGGCATGAAATGCTCAAGTAGAGAAATATGCCAATCATTGCCATTTCCATTCCTCTCTCCCTGGCACTCACCTAAGAAATTATCAGAACTAAAGCAAAATAGAGAGCATCTGATACTTCCAATAACTTCAATTGACTTTGGATCAAAACACACCATGTACAGGAGATAATAGATGCTTTACTAGCATAAAATAGCTCAGATAATAGACTGAACTCCTTTCAGCTAGATGTAGCTGTCTAAAAATCAGGCATATAATTTAAAGCTACTGTGGAGGATCCCTCTACAGCTGACTGAAAGAGTAAGTCATACAGACAAAGCAAGTTACCCAAGTAAAAGAGGAAAGGCCAAGTCAGCTGAGACTATTCACATCAGAAAAGAGATATATAAGGGAGTGTGTAACAGAGGTCTGCAAAATCATGATGGGATGGAAAGAGTGTATTAAGACAGATTGTTAACCACCTATTTTGATGGAAGGAAAAAAGGGACAGTAAATGACAGCAGCAGGAGCCAAGTTCAAACTGAAAAACAAACAAACAAACAAACAAACAGTAGTTTTGTTTGTGTGTTTGTTTTCACAGTAAGTAATAAATCTGTGAAATTCCTTCCTCCTTTATAAGCTACATTAACATCAGGAAATCCACATAATGGAAAAACTAAGAAGAGAGACTGGCAGACTATTAGGAATTAAGGTTCATAGGTCATTTTTCTATCCCTTAGATACTTATTTATGGCCAGTGTTGGAGACTAAATACCAGGTGATACAGACCCTTGATGTGAATTAGTAGAATGTTTTTTATGTCCTACCTCATGGGGATTAAGACATATAATGTTCCTCAGGACTTACTCCTAGTTAGCTTAAGCAGCCATTTTCCCAGCACAGTAGGTTTATGTATTTCTTAAAAGCTTTAATAGGTACTGTGAAAGTGACCAGAAGGTCAAAAAATTGTTGAGCAATAGATGGTAGGTATAACTGTTTCAGCCCTTTTACAAAGACCTCAGATCTGAGAAATTTTATTGCCTTCTGAATTGTTTGATTAGGTGACAGTAACTGACATGACAGATAAGTTTGTTTTATCATGTTCACACTTGCCCTTAAGGTAGTAGGGACAAAAACTACTTCCTATTCCTCTCCTGAGTAAGAGGACCTGACAACTTAATTGAATTGTGTGCTCAGCTCACTACGGTTCCGATATACCTGTTTTTAATTTATTTTGTCAAGATCTTTTTAATTGTTATTGCTCTGTTGCCAGCATGCACTAGCTTATCAGTAATGTCCACAAAAAAATGTTAATTGGAATTGTCCGCTGTCACACCCCATTTTCAGATTGACCATGGTGGCTCGGGGAATCTGCTCAAATTGAAGTTCGTGCTGCCGGGGGGGTTCTTAGTTTAGTGTGTCTGTGTGTGTGTGTGCTATTGTAAGGAAGAATAAAATTATGCCAGTGTGTATACTCAGTGTTCTCATCTAAAGGGACAAAAGCATCAGTAGCATAAAAAGCTGTTTAATGGCCTGTTGTATATATTTGCTATGAGGACAGAGAAAGCAAATGTGCCCAAGAAGTGGATGTGGAATAGAAAACATATCTTCTGCAGGAACATATTGTTTTATAGCAACCTAATGGAATATATTTCTTTAAAAATAGCATTTGTCATTATCAGAAGGTCCATAATACACAATGGAGAAGGAATGTCTGTGTTGTCTCACAGAGACTTCATGCTTGCTCTAAGGCAGGCAGTGTCTACAGTTTCAGCAGATAAATACTTCACCTGGGTCATTGGTGCCAAATCCATCAGCTGTGTAAGCTGGCTCATTGTAAGCTCCATCAGTCTGTCTCTGCACTGCATCATACTAATGAGGTAATCACTGAGTTTCTAATGAATGGGATTAGCGAATAGGCAGGGATTGTTCATTTCGAATCCCTTGTTCAAATGCAACTCGAGGCTCTCAAAATATTTGCTTGCAATCAGCTATGAGCTGGGTTCGTTTCAGCTCTTACTGACTAGATGAAAATCATTTTCATCACTAGAGAATTTGCCAATTTTGCTGATAGAGGCAGCCTGCAATTTGTACTGGAAATAAACAGGGAGCTCTATTTCAGAAGTAAAATATCTGTAGAAAGGTAAGGAAGGAGGCATCATCTTTTGTAATTTCACACCAATTCTCATCTTTTTTTTTGGGGAAAAAAAAATAGTATCATCCTATTAATTAGCTTTTCTTAATAGCTGCTGTTGAATGTTACATGTAATGATCCAGATACGTAGACTTTGCCAGTTAAATCTAGATAAAAGAAACAAACAAACAAAAAATACACAATGAAAAACAAAACAAACAAACAAACAAAAAAACCCTCTGGCTTGTGTTTTCCTTCCAAGCCTAACTGCACTGATTTAAAAGTTTTACACTTTTGACCCTGAATGAGCTTAAGCAACTGCAAGATTTCTCTGAGCATTTTCTGTGCTCAACCTTTACTGACAAAAGACTACATCAGCTTTTTGGAAAGGAAGCATGTAATCGAAATCAGTGCAGGTAAGAATCTAGTTTAATATTTATTACTCTTTTCTAAACCTTCACAGTAACCAACACCACATATCATATCGAGGTACCTGATTTCATATATTTATTTATTTTCTGGTGAGACACTGTGTTGTTAAAAGATGTAACTTTTCATGAAGAATAAAAAAACACATCATTTTGTGAAATTCTCTTCAATACTTCCTACGACATTTTAATTAAAACCATTTCTGAAATGCTTTATTTGCTGGAGGAAAACTGCATTTACAGTACATGACACATTTAAAGATGAATTTAAATTGCATATTCAATCATGTTTCAGCAGAAATTATTGTGCGCAAAAATAGAACAAAATCCCAAATGCTGGATCCATTGAAACCTATGAAATTAAATCAAATACAAAATTTGACATTTTTCATGAGATGCCTTGCTTTTTTTTTTTTTTAACAGATTGTAGATCTTTTTTTTTTCTTTTGTTTAAAAAAAGGATAACAATATGTCTTAATGTTTACCTGTCCTGCTCTTGCACTAGTGTTTCTCATGACAAATGTGTTGTTCTATGCATACAATGGTATCAAGTAAGTATCTCATTAATTTGTTTGTAAATGTAAATGACACATGTAATTGTGAAAATATTTAGCTCAGATCTGCAGAGCAAATTATAAAGCAGCAGTGTATAGAATGAGAATCTGAGCTGGATTATATTTAAAATGTACAAAAACAACCACACACACACACACAAAAGAATCAAACAAAAGACATTGACTTTCATGGTTTTAAATGAGCAGAACTGTTAAAAACACAAACAATACAGATGAATTCACAGCTACGTATCTCACAACACACAGGATACCAGATCTGGAGGCAAAGAAATAACATTCCCCAGATACACAGGGGACACAATTAAAATTCATAACACTAGGTAAAACATATCTTCAAAGAAGGGAAAAAAAGTTATCTGCAATTATATTAACACATGGTATAAAACTTAGCTTTTCTTTCATACAATTACAGTATTTGTTGGTTATAGCAGTTTGAATACACTGTGATCAGTAAAGCAGACATTGATATAGGGCCTGAATGTGAAATGCCTTGAGAATCCATTCCACTTCATGGGGTGCTCACCGGCTCTGCAAAAGCAAGAATAATGGTTAAGCATTCATGGGATTCCCAGAGATTTGCTGATATAATGTTATTTCTGATGGAAAGATGGCTACTCAAGATGGTGCCAAAATACAGGCAACAATGAAGTAGACATAACTCAGAAAAGTGTATTTTCACTGATTCCAGTATAAAATAATTGTGGATGTGGAAGGGGTGGAGATAATGAGAGTAGAGACAGATCAAATTTATACAGAAAACATGTAGTATAATCTAATGTGGCAAAGAAATGAGTGGATTTTGCGTTCTCTTCAATGCCAGCAGTTCCCATACCTAGAGGTTAGTAAAAGAGATTAGATTTTAAAAATACTTTTTTCCTGAAAAGTGCACTAAGAAGCTGGAGTGTAACATTGGTATACTTTGCAGAGGAGAATATATCTTAGAAATATTCATCTCTTTTCCATTTCTCCACCCAATGAAGCCAATAGACACTTTCACTTGATAGGAAGGACTCTCACCATATCATATGTAGATCTCTACAAGATAAATGTTTATACTGCCTAATATAAATAGTTAATGAAAATAAAGATGTAATCAAAATTATGATTTTTAAATATATATATATATATATTTATAAAAGTTCACATTTCTGTCTGATAGCTATAAGAGAAGCCTCTTAGGATGACTTCAAAGATAAGACATCTGCACTATAAAGAAAGGTTAGAGGTTAAACAAAGTGTATTTTTGCACTTACTGTGAAACAGCTCAGGCTGTTTGTTGTAAACATCACCATGAAAAATACAAACAGACTTTTGTAGTGGTTGCATTTTTTCTACCTGTATTTCTTTCTTTGTGTATATGCTATGCTATAAAATCTAGTCCTACTTGGTATCAAGGAAAAGGAAAGAAATGTAATTTTTTTCTGTTGCTATCAGTAAAACCATAACAAAGAACAACTCTGTTGTTGTTGACTACTGCTGAAAACCTTAGAATTGCTCTTTAATTACACTTTACTCTAAATCAAGAACAATGTCAAAATGAAAAGATAAGCACATATTGTTATTTACGCCAATTAGTAGAATTGTTCATAATAAGATATTATTTAGATAATATTGTGAAATCAAACACCATTGTGCTATGGTGCACTCAATAAAAAGCATAGAAGATAGTGTCTTGCATTCACATAAACACTGCAAAGAACTAAAAGAAATGCTCCTTAATGAGATAGGGTATTCTTCTGCACATGACATTCATCTCAGTTCATCTCAGCTAATTTAAGTTGTGTGTCTCCACCTGAATCTAATGTCTCCTGTGCTCCTAGGCTCCAGGCTCCTATTACAATAATTACAGATCTAATCAATACAGATAGTGGATTTTTAGGGTGTCATTTCATTTGAATAAAGACACCACCTTCACAATGATCTAGATTTCACTCGTTGTTATTGATTTGCACTAACTACAAAGGGATCTTCAGAATGACTCTCTTAGATGCAGAAGCATACACTGTGGACACATAAAGTTGTATAAGTTCAGTAGTAGAACTTCTTCTAATATCAGAAATGTATTTGCTAGAGTTACTCAGATGAGCTGAAACGCTCTGGAAAGGAGATTGGCAGTAATAATCACATAGTTTTCCATTTGCTTTGGAACCATTTAGGCTATCATGTTCACTCTTAATATTTCCTCATCTTTCTACAAAGAGGAAAGGCTGAAGGTAAACTGAAGAAAAAAGAAAGCTACCTGAAAAAAAAGAAACATTTCTACAGTTGCCAATAAACAATATGGTCACTGTCTATGGAAGTCACAAAATGGATGAGATGGCAAGAGACCTCTAGAGATCATTTAGTCTAACCACCAGCTCAGTGCAGGGTGAGCTAGAGCAAGGTCATCAGAGCTGCTGTGTCCAGTTGCATTCTGAATAGCTCCAAGGATGGACACCTCTGTGGGAAACCTATTTCAATTTACCAATTTGTTCTCTTATCTTTAAACTAATTTTCTGTATTTCAGTTTGTATCCATTGCCTCTTGCCCCATCTGTGAAAACCACTCAGAAGAGTTTAGTTCCATCTCTTTTGTTCTGGGGAGCCAAGCACTCCTGATGTGGCTTGTCAATGCTGAATAGAGGCAAAGGAGCACCTCCCTTGACCTGCTGGCCATGATCTGTCTGAAACACGTGTGTTAACAACACAGAACCACCAAATAGTTGTCAAGATTTCTTAGCACTGTACTTAGTGGGGAGTCATTCAAGACGAGCAGTCAACAACTGTAAATGACAAATTCAAGTCAATCACTAACAGATGCTGTCTTTAAAGGCTCCTTATGAGGAATGTGTATATGTACGTGTACATGTTTATAAATGTATGGGCTTGGGGCTTGAGGGAGTTTATGTCTGAGCAAAAACATTCCTGTGTATGGAAGAGAAAGAATGAAGTCTAACCAAATCCTCTAGACTTTGGACAGGTTTTGTCTCTGAGGACTGGGATGAAGTGCACCATATTTTTGACATGAAAGCAAATTTCACTATCCGCACAAGCCATTACTTTTAGCAGGTTCTGAAGCTACTGGGAATAATGAATCTTGATTTCCAGACAGAGAAAAAATTCTACAGTACTAAACACAAAATAATTAGAAATAGACAATCTATAGACTTTGCTCTTGAATATAACAAGAGGTTTTCCAGAAATAAACTATCTACAAGATATGTTGAGCCATGAACCAACAACCTGAATATATGTTTTCGGTATAGTTGAAGACAAAAATTAGATATTTTCACTTGTTAAAAGAGAGTTTGAGTTCTGTCCTACTTTCAGATTTTGAATAAGGAGGTCTTTTTTTGTTTGTTTGTTTGTTTGTGTTTTTTTTTTTTACTAGTTGCTATGGTAGTAATAAGCATTATAATGCTGAGTCTAGCAGTTCTAGTCATAGACTACACAGTCTTGTGTTAACAACAGAAATAAATTACAATCCCTAGAAAATAAAATTAAAATAAAATAAAACTACAAACATAAAAATAATATTGGGGCAGATCTTTGGGAACTTTACAAGTAGAAACCTGGATGATGAGATTTTGCCTGTCCACATTTCAGCAAATCATTCCTATCACACTCACAGTCAATGACAGGAAACAGGTACATTTAACCCGATTCCTTTCACTCATAAAGAGAAAGGGCATGAAAGGAAAGACAAATGGAAAAATATTCTACTGCCATCAGATTGCTAAGACTACTCTCCCATGCAGGCTTACAGACCTTTTTACTGTGAACCACAAAATCAGACAGATGAACCTCTCCAGTCATGTGGTGGCTCTAATTTGCAGTAGGAATCTGAGGTATGGATCCATCCCATGGCCCTCTTTGGCTTCAGAGAAGAACCTCTGCAGTTTACTGTGTAGACTCTACTCATCTATTTAGTCTAGCCTGTTCTGCCTGTGAATTAAACAGCCAGTCTCATGAGAAGATACATTTTCCAGGATGAAAAACAAACTTAATCCTGTCTGATGTTGTTTTGAATCAAGTCAGATCTGTCTTTGCTCTAAGAAAATGTGATGATACCTATCACACTGTGTAAATAAGTTTTGGCAATATAACTTATTACTTTTGCAAAGTTATACAGGCATTAGGGTTTTTTCTGTAGTCATTAACCTCAATGAACTTTTCTGTTGGGAGGACTCACCCAGATAAATTGCGCTCCCTTATCAACAGCAGTTGACCATTCACAACATTATTATTTTTTCTTTTTTTGTGATAAAGAACCTAAACTCATATGCAAGGCTGATAATGGACATACCATCTTGTGACATGAGGTTCTAAGTTTTCTGTTTCTGACATCCCTCAAAAGAATGCTGAAAATAGAAAACCTAGGGTTGTTTCTCTGCCTCTGTAGTATCAGAGAATAGAGATATGCATACAGAGCATAGTAGTTCTGAGAGGTAGAGAAAACTCTCAGATTTTCCAAACATGACTGATATATTTTTCTTATGTGTTCAGAATTCACCAGATCACCAGCTTTGGACATCAGTATCAAATTTAGCCCCATACCAGACATTCCTCTGCAGGTCATGCTGTAACTTGATTGACCTTCCACCTGTGATGGCGTGGAATGGTTTCTGAGGACTCATGTCTTCCCTTTCTGATCACCTTCCTACGAAGGTTTCAACCTGGGCCTGATATAATTATATTATTATATACATTAATGTCGCTAAATAACGCATTTTCAGGGTAGGGAGGAAAAAAAAAAAAAAAAAGAAAAAAAGACAAAACTCACAAAACAAATGCCAAGAAAAAAAAAAGAGAGAGAGAGAGAAAGAAAAAACAACATCATATCCTGCATCTTTCAAGCTGAAGGTAATCAGACACCAGATTAATCCAAGAACTTCATTACACTGACTTGTGACAAGAACTTCATCACTGACATTGTGAATCTCCCAGCCTTAAGCTTGTTTCTCGGCCTATGTTCAAAAGTACTGTAAAATGATGAGATTTTGCCTTCAGTAAAGCTTTTCCATCGGTTAAAATTATTCCTTTTTAAACAGTCCTTCCCACAAATTTTCCAAGGAAGTAAATGATACCCACTTTTCACTGCAGAAATCTTCTAGAGACATTTCTCTAGTGCACAATGCCCACAGCAGAAAAGCCACTGTTCTATTCAGCCACACTGGCCATTTCTGCTTATACTTTAATTTTAACAACAGGTTCTTAAAATAGGACAGACCTAATAACCCAAGAGCCTTCTGTCAGAAAAAATAAAAATAAAAATGAGGAAGCAGGGTGATGATATATTTCATAGAATATTGCTTCATATTCACTTAGTCATTTATTTTTTCCATGCGTTCTCTTAACTGCATCAGTGGGGCCCAGAAACCCTTTTTCATCCAACTACAATGAAATAATTTCTCTTTATTTTAGAAATATGCTTCAAAATAGAAATCTTTTGGATCTTCAGAAGACTTCTGGCCCTGGCTTAAACTGTTTTTTAATTTAGCAAATGGAGATCATTGGTAATATAGAAGCTTAACAGGTAAATATTAATGCAGGTGCATGGGCATCTTTTGGGGATGTGCCTATGTTTTGATGAGTCCAAAAAAGATGTCTCTATGAGCCAGCTCCCTAGCACTCACTACAGTGAAAGACATCCAAACAGTTTTCCAGTTCCATGCTAGAAAATTGTGGCTAGTAAGAACTGACTCCCATGCATTGCCGCTTTTGAGCTGTAAAGTTTTGTTTTAGCAAAGCAAATTCCTTACCAGAGTTGCAGTATATGTCAAAGTTTTTAAGAAACATGGAACTGAATAAGGCCATGCAAATCTATTAAAAATTCTGTAACCATGTCCGACTCTGCACCTAGAAGTCAAAGCTGTGGAACAGCGCTGCTGAATTTTGAGGACTGTGAGAAGATCCATTTCACAGAAGGGTGAAGTGCCCAGGGTTTGGGACATGACACATAATAGATGAGATGGGAAGGAGAAGCAGTAATTTTCCCCCAATTCTTAAAAATACATATTGCTATGGAAGTAGCAAGATGATGTGGCAATAACATGCAACCAATCTTTAAACGTCAAGGATTTTTGTATTGTTTGGTGTTGACGATGTGCAACATCAGATAATGACATCTCAAACTCTGACTAAATAGCAAGTAAGTAGCAAGTCTCAGAAGCATTGTTTTATCAGATTAAAACATGGTGAAAATCCCCTATATCTGGATAAACAGATATTGTTTCTTTTCCCCTCATGGCACACTGTGCATAGCAGAGTTGTGTATGATTGATAAGTCATTACATAGTTCTTTAACATGACAATGTTTACTCCAAGATACAGTTGCATTTCAACCTCTGGTAAATTCTTATTATTTGAGCCACAGATTTGACATAAGCCCTGAATGAATTATTTTGAAGTTGTGTGAGGTGTAAAAATTTCATTCTGACAAGCACTTCCAGTAAATTCTGATAGAAGTCCCCAGGAGCTACCTGGAGCACAAATGTATGAACTAATGTAATTCACCAAAGATTCACTGACATTTTACTAGCTTTTTCTCTGGCCAGTGTTTTGGGCCATAGAGGCTCACTTCCTCCATTATTTATTTCTTTTTTCTTTCTGTACTTCCTGCATTAGACCACTGATCATTAACACTGGCCTCACTGCAGATGCTTCACCATCTTATATATAGATTATTCTGTGTTTTGCTCCAGCTCAGGGTCCAACAAGACAGGTTTTTTTCAGATAACTTGAAGATAAAAGGTAGGAAATAGGCAGAGGCATCCAAAGCTGACATCCAGGTATAAATAAGCAGGTGGTCCTGCTCTCCAGTCAAGGTGAGTTTAAAGGAAGAACTCCTTCAAGCCTACTCCAAAACAATCTGTCAAGAGAAGGAATCAAAAACAGTTAAAAATGAGGTCTTGCTTCTTCTCAAGATCGCAACTCAAAGAAGATGCTTCCTCCAAAACATGTTTGTTTGTTTTTTCTCCATATTATCCTTGTAGAAGCACTGTCATCCTCCTTAAAGAAGGTCTCTCATTTGGGATGTCCTTCATGACTGTACAATAACAAACCAAACAACCTTATCTGGAACCACTTTCTTCTGGAACAAGTTCCCTTGGGAAATGGTCATGGCACTCAGCCTGACAGAATTCAAGAAGCATTTGGACAATACTCTCAGGCATATGGTTTGATTTTGAGGAGGTCCTGTGTGAAGCCAGGAGCTGGACTCAATGATCCTTTTGGGTCCCTTCCAACTCAGGATATTCTGTGTTTCTATGAGTCTAAGACTGAAATGCAGAGGAGTGAGGCTTCAAGTGGTTTAATCAGTGGCAGAAGGGTTATCACTTCATTTTGTTGACATGAAAAACAAGGTTAAAATTGCCAGCAATGTGTGATCTAAATCTAAGTGACATTAAACAGATGGGACTGAATGTCCAAGAAAATAGCATGTATCTCTCTCTGTCTATGAGCTCTCTTTGTACTTTAAGCTGCACTAAATTTGACGAACTACAAGATAGAGCCTTTCCCTTTCATTTATCTCTTTATTTTTGAAAGACAATTTGGGGCAGCTTGGCAGCTTTGGGAGTGGACGTGTTGTTAGATTAACAGTAAGAAATTCTGGTTCTTAAGAGGAGTAAGAAATGAACAACATTCCTCCTATTGCCACTTGGAAGAGAAACATGGATTATTTTGTTCATTCTTTGGCAAGTGGTATAGTTGTAAGGCAAAAAACTTCTAGCAAAGATGAGCAGGGACAGTGCTCCCAGTGCATCTCTTTAACCAAACTTCTATGGTAATGGAGGCAATTTGAAGACACTATTTAAAAAAAAATAGAGGCCACCACTTACATGACCTAATTTCCTCCCTCTTACCTCACCTTTAGAGTACTCCAAGACAATCTATTTCTTTTTTTTTTTTTTTTTTTTTTTTTTAGTATGCTTTAACCCCTTTGTCCTAGCCCCTTTGTGTTAGTTGTGCAAGCTAACATTTGAGACCGGCAGTATGCAACTCCCTTCCCCAAACCGCATGGACAAGTGATTAGAGTCTCACTTGCCTTGGAACAGCCCACATCTCTTTTGTGCAGTCATTGCCAATCTTTCCCTAGAAAGACAGAGCTCCCATACTCTCATTTGGCAACTCCTATTGTGTGGAGGAGGAAGAGAGAAAATGAACTTTATGAATAAACTGCATTATTCTTGGAAGCACTCAGGATAATGCAGAAATACGAGACATAAAACACTGGCCAGATAAGACATTGTGTGCTGGAGACTAATAGAGACTAGATAGCAGACCTGATGAGTCATCAGCTTGTACCAATTGGCAAATCTTATGTTCCTCTGGGAGCATGTAGAATTGCTGGCACTGGACTGGCATTGGACTTTCAGTTTGGATTATCAGAAAGAAAAATGCTGACTGAGATTAAAATATGTCTGGTTGCAGGAAAAGACAATTTCAAAGAGAGAGATGCTTAAACAGTAGAGTATGTAGCCAAGGCTGCCTAGCATACAAATCATTCAGTACACTTTCACTGTATCATTACTATTTCACCATCCCCGAGAATCTGGCAAGAGTCATGGGAAATACCAGACTTTCTCCTTACAGCAGCATTTAACTATAAAACAAGTAAATCAGAGCTGTAAAATGTGACAGAAGCCCTTAAATTACTATTTACACGTTAGTGGAGATAGAGCTGATAATCCCTGAAAGAGCCCACAGAAGATACACAGCATAGCTATCATTGAACTCCAACTGTTTCAGCTCAGGGAATTAGAACTGTATGCTCTGGGTGTTCCTTAAAGGGAATTGGTGGAAGTATTACATGTTTTTGGTAGAGACAGAGAAAATGAGAGTAAAGCTGACCTGTCAGGAAAGAAAAACATAATAGGACTGTACATTGTGTGGCATCTTATACACTGATAGATATTTCAGTACAACAACTAATTCAGTCCATTGATGTTAATAAAATGTTTTTCTGCAACTACCTGAACACTAGCTGTTAATAACTCTTGGATGATGCTGTTTTTATGTACATATGTTGGCATTATTCATGCATATGATGCTAGGGCTGAAGCAGTAAATGGGAGTACACTTCACATGGTTGCTTCATTTATGCAGTAGCAATAAGTACCACATTAACATAAAAAAGCCCATATGAAAGCAGATGTTTTAGGAGACACCAGGGATACTAAAGCAATTGGTTATGGCAGGAAAACATATATATGTCAGGGAGTTCATTCTGATATTTATAGATAACCCTGATATGCCTTTTGAATATCTCCTCATAGTGCTGGAATTTGCTCCTCAGTGGCTTGTTCATAAATGAGAGCAAGAAAAACTGAGATGACATTCACTTTGACCTCTCCCATCATGGTTCTGCTCTATGCTGGTGAAATATTTTTTCTTCAGTTCACCTTTAGCTAAATCTATTCAACAGAATGTGTTAGCCCGAAAGTAAGCTTTAATGGGGCAGTTCCATTTTACTTGGCTAAAGTAAAGTGAATTTAATCCTATAGTTTGTTATATTTTACTCCTAAATTACATATTTTTGTATTATCTCCTTCTATTTGCAAGTTTTACTGATTTGCCTTGTATATTTTCTTTATAAATAAAACATCAGTGACCAGTTATACTAGTGCTGAATCCACTGCTATAGGGAAGAAAGCCTACCTTCATAAAAATGTGCCCTGGAAACATGTTCTGTTCCATTTTTTTGTTTGTTTTGTTTTTAATATATACATATTTTTCTTTTTCAGGAGTTCTTTGTTTGTTAACAAGTTTGAGGTTTGGATTCTTTTGTTTGTTTGTTTTTGTTTGTTTTTGTTTGTTTTGTGACCACACAAAGTGTTCCCATTCTCAATATGGAGAGCATAATTATTACCTTTCATACTAAATTATACTGAAGCCGTCTAAAAGCAATCTCATATAGTCTCTATTTACTATATACATATATAGCTTCCATTTTGTTTTCCCTGTATTGTTCTTCATACTCACGAAAACATCTCCCGCTGGTTATATGCACGTTCTCCTTAAATCCCCATCAGAAGTTAAAAAATAATTTAAAAATCCATGGATTCAAGGGAAAAAAGGGGGGAAATAAAAGAAAGATTTCCTCTGAGTTACTGAATAAACAATGGTGTCAGAAGTCCCTAAGCAGAAAATAATTGGAGACTTGGAGTATATGTGAGGGAATATGCTGTATATATCATCTGTTATTACCCTTCCCTAGGTGTCTGCTTATGTGTGCTGCTGAAGGAAGGAAATGGGTGGAACAGCCCTTTTGTACCAGCAAGAGTGGGAGTCCTTGTCCTAAAAAGCAGCCAGGTTAGATTTAGCAGGGTGCTTCATCTGTTTGACTCTTTTCTGTTTTATTATCACTATCATGAACAACATCACTAAAGGGATCACGTAGGCTTCCAGAAGTGTCTTCATTTTCTTTTGAAAAGATATAGAAGTTTGTTGGGGAGGGAAAATAATCATGAATAGTCACTGAAGAGCTGCTTGTATATCACATATTCTGCATTGTGCCGTTGGTTCCATTTATATGAATGGAAATGATTAAGGTTTTACTTTATAGCATCTAGTACTAAGGAACCAACAAACAAAAGAGGGGATATGAAGTATTTAAGGGCTCTGGGAGGCAGAGAGAGAACTTTAGGGTATCAAATAAGCCTTTTTACAGCTAAACTCTGATAAACAAAAGGCAGAGGAAGAAAAAAGGGGGATACATTCAAGGTTTTAAGCAGATCTTGGATATCACAGTGGTGGAAGTCTTTGACATGTTTAACACAAAAGCGAAAAGCGAATCTAGACAAAACACAAATGATTAAACTGTAGGGAATTACTATGAATCCATGGAATGGAAAAGGGCTTTTGACTTATCTTTAACTCTATGTTTGTAGAATTATTTGAAAAACAGAATAATTGTGGTAGTTATTGTGCAGCCTCCTCCATCTGGAACAACTGAGATCCCCTTAGACACTAATAATTAGCAATGAATTTTGGCACTGCCCTCTGTGTGTTTTAGAGATGTCACTGGGTATTCAGTATGGCTGAGCAGAAGCCTACACATCCTCACACGCACCAAGCATGAGGAGTTCCCCTCTCTTCAGATATCAAAATTCATCCTTTAACAAGAATGACAGTGGCTTTGAAATAAACAAGGAAACAAGCACAGAAATAACAAACAAACAAACAAACAAACAAAAAGGAAATAACAAATAGTTCTCTGCACTATCCTTTACTGGGAGTTGGCAGCAGATGGTGGGATTAGAATGATCTCAAATTGCACTTGGCCAAGTCTCTATTTAGAAGTCCTTTATGGCCAAAGGTTAAGAATGATACATCCTTGGTGACTTGTGCTTGTACAACAGTCATATGTGACTGGCACTGGGGCTGTGGTTGGCTGCCTATTGCAAATATCTCCTTTGGGCTCACGAATGTCGCAGTCACCTGATGTTATTTCATCCTCCCATTTATTTTGTAGTGATATGAGATCACCCCAGGATAAAGTTAAGCCTCACTTTCTTGCAAAGATTCACAAGTTTTGGGATACAATCCATGGAAACACATGGACTCTTCAGCCACTGTGAAGTTAATCCTTCTCTGAGAAAGAACACGCACAACTTTTCATTCCCCATAAATCTTACACTAGTAGAGCACTAATTAGGGGAAATCTAATAAACAGCAATGATGCTAGAGTATTTTGCAACATGGCTATTGCTTAAATTCATACTAAATTTCCAGCTTCATCAATGGTGTAAGCAAACAGTTTTAATTTTTCATTTCAATTGATTATCAAGCATACGCAGTTAGTTACTTTATCTCAACTGAGTTATTCTATGAAATGGATTAATGTGACAGCAAACCCCTGCCCAGCTAGATCTCATAGATCTCATTGTTTTTTTCTTCTGCCTTCCCTGTACTGCATTTCTGTTTGTTTGCAGGTACGAGATTTCTGCCACATGGCACACAAGTCTGTCATTTTAAGACATCTAAAAGCATACAATTCCTCTAGATCTCCCTCCCTCACTAATGCTATATTGCAGCTGCATCTTGAAATAAACAACTCCTTCCTCCTCTGTAACAGATGGTGCTGTGTAACCCAGACTACAAGCATGTCTGTAGCAGCAGTAATGAAGCAGGAAAGCTGGGCAGATCAGGGTGGGAGGGATGGTGAAGGCTCAGGAGACCACTTTCCCTGTTAGTCCCAACAGTGAAGATGAAGGAGACGTGGAACATTACGAGAAGGATGGGAACATCCTTCTACATACATGTCAGGCTGTATTGGAGACCGGTTTCATCGTCTTTTTTCTTTACTGAGAAATTGTAAGTGTTTAAGGGAAAACTGATGCCACTTAAAAAGCAGTTACCTAATTAAACCTCAAATGTAGAAATCTCTGTTCACTCAGAGATGCACTCTGTGATGCTCACCACCTAAGGCAATACCTCAGCCATATGGCACTTCAATAGACACTAGCGTAGGGAGCCCTTTTTATTTTTTAGCAGATGGGTGCATACTACAGAGTGCAGCAGGGAAAAGGGGTGAAAATGAAAGAAAATGTAAGGAAAGAGAATCAGGAAAGAAAGACAAAGTTCAAAAGATGAATTCTTATTGAACTCTTCCATTTCTGCTCCGAACTGCTGGAGGCCTTGTTTCTTCGCTAGAAAGAACTTCTGTTGTTTTCCAAACCCTTGTATTCAGACTGACGGATCACAAACCTCTTCACAGGAGAGTTGCTATGTGAGGGGTTGTCCTTCATGGGGCTTTGAGCAGAAATGCCACTGATGATTTCAGTGTGTTCTGGCCCAAGTAATAGTTGCAGAAGTTTAGGAGCAGGATGAAAGTTCTTAAAGTATTTCTTCTGCTTCATATTACCCCTCCAGGGCCATGCTCATAGTGTGTATTTCAATCTCAACAAGCTTAGGCTGTATCAAAAAGTGGCTAGAAGACCTTAGAGGAGAAAATCAGTGCTGAAGCATGTTGCAAAGGGAACCTGGAAAATATTGTCAGAAAAGAGAGGTTTATTTGAAAATAAGCCATTGGTATATCTAGTTTTCAGACAGGTCTTGATATGGCAAGAGTGCACATTTAATGGCAGACATTGCATTGCCAAAATAAGACTAGCAGCTATATAGATTTTGAACCACAGGTTCAAAGCGATAGGGTTCCATTTACATTACAGTTGAAACACATTGTAATGGTTTCCAAATTTTGTTTGGTTGCCTGCCATTTTCTCCTCTGGAGCAAATGTCAGGGATATAAGATGTTCATGGTTTGGTGTCTGAGAAAAAATGGTGCACGAAGCCAGTCACCCCTTCCCATCTCTGTACTGAATGAAGGAGATTTGGAATCACCCGCAGTGTTATCCAACATGGCACTCCATACAATTTGCTCTGCTAACATTACTGGGACTGTATTACCCAGGGTTCCATATCTACTGCAGCTCATATATCCTTGCTGTGGGACTGCATTACACAACATGTAGGGTAGGCTGAATGTGCTTCTGATAAAATACAGTGTGTATTATCTTCTTCTATAAAATCTGTAAATCCACAAGATGTATTTAATATTTATCTAATCAGTGGTTTTTACTAGTTGTTCCAACTTCTGATGTTCATCACTATACCATAAAAAAGAACATCTTGTAAATGTATTATCAGAGCAATAACTCCTTTAATGAGCAACTCTCTTGTTATTTTAATATTTAATCTGAATTCTTTAGGAAGCAAATTATAATTAACAAAGATTTTTTTCATTATTATTTATCGTTCTCTGCAATTGTTCACTGTTTTAAAATGCTTCTAACAAAGCACAACTTTCACATTGTTTCCTACTGAATTTTAACTCTTGGAAGCAATAAATGCAAATGTATTAAGATGTTACTGTTTCTTTTTCATTTTATTTTTCATTTTATTTTCCAAACTGTTTGCAAATTAGGACAACTCATGGCTGTCTGTTCACAAATCTTTTAATGTGACCTGTAGGTCACACTAGACACATTATCAAATGATATCCTTAGATCATCATCAATTCATACATTAAAAATAGACTTTGCCCAACATTCATAAGTTTTCTGGTTTTGTTGTTGCTTTTATTGGAGCTATCTTATTTTGTTAGATTTTTATTTTGTTTATTTGTTGTGCTGACTCATCTAGTGTTTCTCTCTCAAACATTAATGACTCTCCATCAGACTTGCACCACCGCTTTCTGAAAGGAGTACTACTTATGTAAGAACACATGCAACTACTAAATTCTGCCTTCCTCCACTTTGCCCTTGATTTCAGCGCAACAGGGTATTTTTAAAAGCCTAACAGCTGATTTCATTCATCCCTCTTTGTAGTCAATGAATAGAAGTAGGCATGATTTTAGAGCATGATTCAACTGACCCATTTCAGAAGCCTATTTTGGGAAGAGAAATACTATACCCTAAAGTGCCTATCCCCCTCCAGTGGCTACAGAGAGAATCTAAGCGAATTGTTCAGAAGTAATACCAGGTAAGAGGAAACCCAGCACCTCCTCTGCTAAAAAGCTGATCAAGGTCTTATGAACCACCAGTGGAGCTGGTCACAGTTTTGCATCTTCAGAAAGGAAAAGTTTTGTTTTATATTTCATTACTTTGACTGAGATTAGACTTTGATCATAGCAGGAAAAATCATTGCATTCTCAAGGTAAAAGGAAATGGTGACATATAATATACCATTCACTGTTTCTAGAATTTCCCAAATAAACAATGATATAAAGGCAGAGACTACATTGTGAATTTGCCCAATGACTTTAGGTATCTTCTTCTTTCTGCCAACTCTACATGTATGATTTAATTTCCATGAACCTACAAGGAGTGCAACAGCAGAGACGTATGGCCCTGAATGGCCTCCTGGGCCATTCCTGTTTTGTATAGACTAGGTTGCACTCAATAAATGAGAAGAAATTGTCATGGATCAACAATAAACAGGCGTACGATATCCCTGAGTCAAGTGCAGGGCTGATATAGATAATACTATAATTTCAGCAAAGTATTTGCTTATTTATTTATTTATTTCTCCCCAAGATTATTTTCACAGGTCTTTTTTAGTCTGTACAATATTATTACAATTATTTCATCCTAAAAGGAAGAAATACTGTTTTTTTCCAGCCTGACAGACAGAAAGCAGCGGTGATGAACCCTCTGCTAGAAATGGGAAAGCAAGCATTATTGCGGGAAGTGTTGTACCATCTTTGTGAGGTTGATTGTAATACTGCTGTAAATACAGAGGCTCTGGTTCTTACAATAGAAACATTTTATGCTTAATGTAATTCAGTTTATGGCCCCAGTGCAGTGCCAGAGTGGTGTAAAATGGCATTAAAGTTAATGAGAATCAGGCCTAGGGACTCTAATATTTGCTTTCTGCTGTGCTTGAAATTACTTGTGTTGTTTTATAGCAATGTTTAAAAGTCAGTACAGAGAGATTATAAATAAATAAAAAGTCCCGGGTCCCATCCATCCATCCGTCCGTCCATGAGAAATCTAATGTGGTAGTCGTTACAGAACCTAAATCTTGAGTGAATTACAACTAGGTTTAATTTGTTTTTTTAAACTTAGATGTTAATACAGTACTTCCTTTAAATCTTTCTTGCAGCTACTTGGAATCAACAACACAATATTCAAAGGCAAAAGTTTTTGTGAGCCTCATTTTACTTTTCTCCTGTGAGTAAAAGTGAATCCAGGGTAAAAATGATTAAACCTAAATAATATATTGTGTATATGTTTCAAAATGCTGACAGAAGATATTTGGCCTTGCATAGTAGAAATGCTTGGGCAAAACAGAAACAGAGATTTCCTTTACCTTCAACTGCAATAATCTTCTTAATGACTTGTAAACTGTCTGATCGTTTGTGGTGAAACTCTGTGTTTCTGCTTATGTAAGGATTTTATTTATTACAATGATAATATTTGGCTTTCTGTCTCCAAAATTGGTTGGAGCCAAAGGAAGGTATTAAAAAGTCCCACATTTCTGATATATTATCAGTTCTACAATTATTATAACAAATACCCAGAACTCACAGGTATACTTGAAGCTGTATTATGCAGAGGTGCTATATTTCTATAAGGCTAGAGAGCAGTATGACAGAAATCCCGTAATACAAATGCACGCAGACTGTCCTACGATTCTCGCACTGAAAATGAACTTTTTAACAATGACTAAAACAAACAAAAGAAATAAGAAGAAAAGGAAGTAAAAGCAAAAGAAGCAGATGTAAAAGAAGAAGAAGAAAAAGCAAAATAAAAAATGAAAAAGAATAAAAAAAATAAAAACAAAAAAAAATTAAAAGCAAAAGAAAACAAAAAGAGACATATTTAAGTATATTTAGTATACGGATATTTAAGGCAATAAAAACCCTTTGAAGCAGAATTTTGTAACATAGAATGATTTTTGGGATTACCCTAAATGTTAGAATTCATACCACATGGGAATGTCTGAAGAGTCTAGTGACACAATTACATACTTCAGGCCTGAGTCATTTCAATATAGTGGAAAAAGGGCACAGTAATCCCAATAAAGAAAAGATCATACTGAAAACATAGGCTGACCTCCAAAGTACAATCCAGATAATCATATAAAGGCTGTAAGCCCTTACATAAAATTGGAATAGATCTTTTGGAAACCCAAGCAGTTCTGATTCACTATTCATGTAGTTTGAACCATTCAATATACATACAAATGTGATTATTTAGTATGGGATAATTTTTGATAGGCATTACAAAGGATGTTTTAGGAAGAGACGTGAAGAAGAGAGGAAAAATAAACTTTGAGATAAAGACAAATAAAACTTTTTCCTGATGCTAATGAGTACTGCATGCCTTTACAGAATCACAGAATCACAGAAACACAAAGTTTAAAGTTTTAAAATTTCTGTTTAGAAGTAGGTGAACTTTCCTCCAACATACGCTCTGGAAATGCAAATATAAAAAAAATAAAATTCTGAAAAAGCAAAACATGTTTGTGAAGCTTGGTGGCTACTCATTTTTCCAACTTCACAATCAGGAGTGTGGGAACTCCTAGTAATGCCATACTTTTGCCTAATACATCTCTCTTTTTAAAAAACTGCTGACAATGGAAGAACAGTGTTTTCTTTGTAGATCCTGGTTCAAAACCAGTGTGATTTCCAAACCCTGTAAAACCACATTTCTCATCATAAAAACAACAACAACAAAAGGCAGGTTGCTGAAACAAATTATCCCTTGAAGAATTCATAATTACACAGGCTATTCTCACCAAAGTCACCAGAGCATCACGCTTCAATATATTCATGAAATGTTATGCAAAAGAAAAACTAAATATTCCTTCACTGGCACATCCAGCTCCTTCTGCCATATGTCATTTCCCTCCTCATATTTGCATTTGAAAGCCTTCTTTTGTATTGCCTTCATATCATATTTGAGTAAGAGACCTCAGAAGAGACCGCTTGAAAGAGAAACATCTGTTATGGGCCACGGTGTAACATGCTAGATGTAGCTTTGTGGTGTTGACAGTTCACTTGGAGTTGAGAGGCATTTTTTTGCTACTTTCATTCACTTTTTTGCACTTCTCATGCTGGGCCATGAAGCCTCGATCCCTTGCGTATTTTTAGCCCATGAAAATTAAATATGTGCTACACTCTCCTCTTTATGTGGACTATGCCTGAATGTAAATGAAAACCCAATGGTCTCATTGGATGGAGGGAAGTCTGACTATTAGCTTATCTCTGAGGAATATAACCGTTACTCTTGTTTTAGGGATGATACGGGCTACCAAATGCACTACGTAGATCACAGACAGTAGAACAACAAACTTGAAATTGGAGGGTCCAGGTATGACTTATCTGCTGTACAATTTGAAACACCTACAATAACTGAAAAGCTCTTGCTGTTCCCAAAAGTGATTTGGGGGAAACAGTGCATCCCATTAAAGAAATTTCCAGGCAATAATTTTAGCTAACCATGCAAAAATACTGAGCTGAAGATAGTGATTTCAAACCAACATAGGAGCAGAAATTTCCAGATGAAAAATGAGAATAGAAAGCTGGAGTAATTATTTCTTAAAGATTTTTAAAGAGATGCTCAAGCCCACTTTCCACAAAGTCTTTATCCAAGGATGTAAGTGCCTGAAAATCTCATCCTACTGGAAAATCTCCAGTACTGCTGGAAGAGGACATAGTGTGACTCCCAGGGTCTCCCAGAGGATACTTATTTTTTTAAAGTAACTGTAAATTGTGGGATACTTTTGTCTTCATTTCATAAAATATTTGCAAGGAAGAGAGAATAAAGTGTTTAATTTATTTTTTATTTTATCCGTGTCTTATTATATATAAACTCATTAAGAATGATTAAGTGATAACATTGAATATTTTAATATTATTAGAAATCTGGGAAAATACTGGAAATATTAAATCTACGTAATTTGTGTCCTGATTCACCCAGTCCTGCTGCTGTTATTGCTTTCTGTATTTTCATATCAGGAGACTGCTTGTTCTGTGTGACCTCTACCTTGGCACAGAGTCACCAAGACTTCCTTTGAATTCCTCTCTATTTGTGAACAAAAATGAAAACTCATTGGATTTTAATATTAAATACTACTGAAAACAGGCTAGATTTGGATTTGGTTTGTTTTTGGTTCCAAGAAGGTTGCCATGTGTTTTAAAATGCCAAATAAAAGTAATAAAAAGGATAATAAATCTTTAAATACAACTCAAAACTAAATTGTTAGAAATCACTTGTTCAAATTCCCTTTTGACTACTGAGTCATTGGATTTTTACAAATGTGGAAAATTTCATGTTACAAGACCAATCTCACTCTTTTTTTTTTTTTTTCTTTTTTTTTTTTTTTTCCCTATTCTTGTAGCTGCATTGTTCAGCTTTAATAGAATAAAGGACAGGTATTTCTGGCTTGGTTTAGATCTTTTAGAAGAATCACATAAGTTTGGCTTTTGATTGCAGCACTGAAAAAAAAAAAAAAAAAAGAATTTGGGTTCATTATGTCTGCAGCATTTTTCAACACAAACTAGCTGCAAAGTTCATTAAAAAAACAATACCCTATCCTGACTGGTTACATCAACTCCTATGCTCAAACTAGCCAGCAATGGGACTACATATATATATTTTTTTCCCAGCAAAACCCCAAAGAGACAGGAATTTAGTCAGATGAATATTTCATCACCTGGTTTACTCCTCCACTCTGAACACAAAATGTTTCTTAAGCAGCATTAGAAGGCAGGCAGCCACCTACAGAAATTTCCCAGGCAGAAATCATATGTATTTTTTGAAGTTGAACAGAAATAGGACAGTGACATTTTTCCATTTTGTTCCCTTAATTGCCAGACAAAGTGCAATTTTCTGTACTGTTCTATCAACCAGATGCCCTTGTCATCCACCATCTTACTACAGTAATGGAACTTGACATCCTCCTTGTTGTTTCTTACTGCATTTGTGTGACTCACTGTGCAAAATAAAAACGTACTAAGAATAGCAGAGGTTGTGTTAATGGCAAAGCTATGAAATTCCCTTCATCTAATTGCTTTCAGAGTTTTTCAGTGCTAAGGCTCTTGAAGCTGTCTTGATATGCTATGAGCATTCAGCCATGAAGCTATGTACCAGCCAACGCATCAATTTCAGTAGAAACCCTGCTAGGGCAAAGTTTTCAAAGGTACTTCAGTACCTAAGGAAGTAAATATGGACCTATGAAAACTTTCTAAGATATGAAGGCTGCAAAATTGCTTCTGAATACTTTACTTTACACAGTTGAAAAGCTGTCCAGAAATGACGAATGGCCACAAATGTCTGCGGAGCATTACAAATCAGCTGAAGTTGTGGTCCTAACCACTTGAGGCATTGGAGCATAACAAAAGGTTAAGACGAAAGGAAGTGACAGTGCGGTTGGTTACTGGTGTTGAAGTAAACTGCACAGATGTAGGAGAAATGCCTTTGTTTTGTTTATACTTAAGAAAGAAAAACAGCCATTTCATGACCACTTTACAACTGTACATAAGTAAAAACCTCAAAACAACATTTATGTGTGAGGAAGGTCCAAAACAAAGAGAGCAATTTTACTTTATGACATATGACATACAAGACGATATGTCTTGTGTTTAAAGTTCAGATCACTTTTCCTCTTGACACCAAAATTAGGTGTCCAAATGTTGAAACAAAGATAACAAATACCTAAACAAGAATTAAGGATCATTGATTCATGTGGGAGGAAAAAAAAAAAAAAAAAAAAAAGGAAAAAAAAGGAAAAGCATTATCTTTAATTTGTCCAAGTGATTTTGGAAAGTGGTAAGAGTTTAAAACACCTGGAAAATGTAAAATTAGAGGTGGCAGGTCAATCATCTAGAGTACATTACAGAATGAGATCAAGAGACAGGTGGTGATTGAGTGACTAGTGAGAGAAAAATACTCTCCTAAACAAGAGAAAAAGACTGGGAGTTATATTATGCAAATTCAATGGCATGGTTATGTAGCTGAAAACATGTAAAATAATCACATTTTACAGAAGTTAATTTATAACTCAGAGTTAATTCAGAATTGTATAAAAGTATAGAGTAAGAACAAACTTGATTAAGCAGAAGAGCTGTATTCAAAATGATTGACAAATCCCACACTATATTCATATATCTGGACTGTGAAAACCGCTGTCTCTTAAGACCATCCTGGTCTTAAAAGCGAAATTGGCTACAGGTGTAGCTAATAAGGTTATCCACCTTAATGCAAAAGCATTCACAAAAATTTTCAAAGGATATCACACCTTCAGTGTTTTAAAATGCAATTTTGGGAATTAGAGATTAGTATGAAATCATAATTTAGTTGGGGCGAGGAATTATGCTTTATCTATTTAGAGTAGCCTGTATTCTTTTCTAAATACCTGCATCACAGCTCAGAGATACTCTTCTAATGTGTTTCCAGTGTGACTTCAGCCAAAGAGGCTCTAAACTGAAGACTAAGAATAAAAGTTGACATGTAAATCTACAATGCTCTAGGAGAGGGGAGAAGTGAAAATCCTGCAGGGAGATATGTTTAGAGCAACACTAGACAATTCACTTCACAACAGCACCTTGTTCAAACAGGAGCCTCACCCTGCAATGTCACATGGAATGACTGTACTGTGGAATCAGGATGGCCTTATAGATCATTTCTCACCTTCATTTCTTGTGAATTGATGGAAATTTGCATGTTTTGACTTAAAAGGATAGTTTTTTGTTTGTTTGTTTGTTTGTTTGTTTGTTTCTACTATCTATCCTTAAATGTTGCTCATATAAGATTTTATGCAGGCATGAACAGCAGGCATGACATAATCTTTTCCACTCTGAAATGGTGTTCAACCCAAACTGGCAGTCACAATGTAAAGAAAAGCTGCAAATTCATTTATTTGCACCTTCAAAAGAGTGTGCGAACTCAAAGGAGTATTCAAATAAGAGGCAAATTTCTGAAACCCAGAAACCATTGTTTCTGTTTCAAAAGGGGCCAAAAGATCTGCTCCACACTCCTCCTCCTGCAGCTAATTCCAGGTACAATCAGATTTTAATAAAAATTTTGCTTGAGGTAGGGAATGACATACCAAGCTTTCTTCCCAGAGGAATTTTGCTGTGCTCTGTTTCAGGTGGTTAATGTAAGAGACAGCTTAAGAGTCCTTATATGCTTTTTGAAGACAGTAAATTAAGCCATAAGAAGTTCAAATGGCTCATGAAGAGCTGCACAACAAGCAGATGATAGAATTAGGTTTATACCCCAGAAGTGGATAATACAAATCTCAAAATTCTGTTAAAATGGCTGTTGATGATTGTGACCAATGTATTTTAGTGCCATTTGTTTTGCATGCATTTATGCTATATTTAGACAGTACAGGATTTCCCCCACCCTTTTGCTGAAGCTGCCTACATTTATTTTAAGTTTAATCTTCTGTGCTCCAAGTATTTATCTCCATTGTCACACAGTTTTATCGTAGATATTTGATCACTTATTATCTCTTAACAGAAGGAGGAGCGAATTGGCTTTGTCAAAGTCTTGGCATTTTTTGTTCCTCTCTGTTTTGCTGACAATCTTTTTTTTTTCTTTTTCTTTTTTTTTTTTTTTTTCCTTCTTCTCCTGAGTTTGTAATGTGTTAGCGTATCCCTTGTTCTAAATAACCTTAGTTTTAATAGCCTCATTGATGATGCCATAAGGGAGCACATAACCATTTGAATGAGCTTACCCAGAACTACTAGCTGCCAGAAATGCTTGAAACATCATGTGTATCTTTATCTCCCTTTCAATGACGGTCATTCTTTGCTTGTTGATTACTGTAGATCACTTTATTGAAATGCAAACTCAGTTAACTGATGAAACTTTTTTTTTTTTTTCCTTCCCAGTATTAAAACATTCTTTAAATGATTTGCTGAGAAACTCTAATGTAACCATTTTTCAAATAGGGAATTGATACTGGCATGGCATCAAGACTATGGTGTTTGTCATTCAAGTGAAAAATGCATTTGGCCAAGATGCAAGGCAATCTTTGCCTATACGAGCTATAAGCATGATAACGTAGATTTCTAAATTCTTCAAAAATTTGAAATTCTTTAGAAACAACACCTGCCTAAAGCATGATTCATTCAGTTACAAAGAATGACCCATAAGCTCACAGGAAATGTAGGAAACAGGAATGCCTCCTCCATGCTCTCCTTGCCTACCACTCACAAGGCAAGCAAGTATCCAAACCTTTGGGTTTCTCCAAAGCTTCTGGGCATGCACATCTGCTAGTAAAATCTGTACTGAACACACAGACTATAATCCAGCTCAGTCTCTGAAAAAAATAGACCATAAGCATGCATAATTTGGCATCCAAACACCAGCAGTCACTTTTGACCATAACATCTCTGCACTTGAGGTTCTTATTCATAAAATCCAATTGTGATGGAATCTCACAATGAATTGATGAACTTCACATTTAGAGCAGGATTTAATGTGCAGTAGCTACTTGCTGGAGAAGATAAGGATAATGATTGCACTAACCACTCACCATCCTCTGCACTATGTCCTGTATATCAGATCACTGAAGACAACATCACACATATTCAAGGAAGCTGAAATAAGTTGTATAAGCAATATTAATTTTGGTGTTTGCTAACTCTGAACAGTTTGGTGCAGTTCTTTTAAAGTTCAGTGTCTTTGAATACATTGATTATTCCTACGTCTTATAAAATACACACCTGGGTTGTTACTGAATCACATGATTACTCTCACAGAACATTATTACAGATAAAATTTAGGCTATATACCTGCAACTTTTAGATGTCAGGTGTTTGGTTTTAAGGTACAACCAGTCTACATTTAAAGTCAAAGGGTAAATGCAAAATGCTTCATTCTGTCATGACAACACTTTTTTGATTTTTTTAGGTGCTTTGCACCATGCCACACATTTTGGGAGCAGTCTATTTAAAGCTAATGCTGAGAAGCTCCTCTTAGGTTAGATTTCAACTTGGGAAGAGGATTAGACCTAACTACACAGTTGGCTGCTCTTCCTTTACGAGGCTCATCTTGTTTTGCAGCCTACTGCTGAAGGCTCATTGCTTTTCCCAGTGTGTTAGATATAACACGATAGGATGCGCCTTTAGGGGGATCTTATGCTTCATGTTGGTGGAAATAGTTGCCATTGGAGGTTAGAAATTACAGTGTATTAGATTTGTCAAGGCTGCTTTAAAAATAAACCGATCCCCGTATTTCTGTGGAGAAGTTGAGATACCTTTCACATGAGAGGCAACTTCTGTCTTACACAGAAGGTTCACTATGATTCCAATATCACCATTCATATTTCATTTAATCTAATTACTTAATGTAACACACATTGGCCTGATGTTTCTCTGGCATAGATCTGACCTCTGCCTCCCTGGTGCTGCTGAGCAGGAACAACAGGAGCTTTGTAAGGAGTAGCTGCTCATGGTGTCACTGACCAAGATCCAGAGGGGATTTTTCATCTATCCTAGTACTGACAAAGCTGGTCTTAACAGTTAACATTGTATGTTGCAGAGTATCTACAGACAGAACAAGTCCCTAGGTACAGACAGAGAAGCTGTGGCAAAGATGGTCTCTGCCACATAATAAAATAAAATAAAATAAAATAAAATAAAATAAAATAAAATAAAATAAAATAAAATTAAATTAAATTAAATTAAATTAAATTAAATTATACACAGTGCATCATTTGCATTAAAAAAAAAAAAAAAAAAGGAGAACATCCATCACAGAAATTAGGGCAAAAGGAAGCTTGAAAGTGTGTCACGATTCTCACATTTTTATTTATTTTTTCAGTATGCATTCAGACACTTTGGAACAGAACACCAATACAGGTGGCCATGCCCATATTCCTCCTTCGCTCTCTAGAAGTATCTTCAAGGGAGGTCCACTTAAGTGGCAAGCCAGCAGGGGCAGGACCACATGTGCTCTTTTCTCAGACTACTTCATCCATTACAGCTCTAGCAAAAAGAGCAACCCATGCCAGGAAGAACTGCATGAGAAAATACAAGTGAAAGCTAATCATTATAGCAGAGTTTGGGAGCACAGAAGATAAGAACCTGCCACGGGTGGGAAGGACCACTGGCTAACAATAGCTTTCAAAAGTGCCTCCATACAAAGAGAGAGTTCTTTTATCTGCCTCCTGCCAAGTAGGCAAGGAAGTGGAAATTCAGCAGAACTTCTTCTAAAGATGCTCAACAGAAGCCTCACTGCAGAGGCTTAGATGAAAGCAATACCACCCCTGCAACAGTGGAAAGTCCAATTTGGTGGAAGTCACTCTGCAGCAAGTAGGTGGCCTCATCATAGTTCCTGGGAGGCAGACGCCTTAAAAGTTAAAGCCAATGTTACTGGTCAGGCTGCTAAAATTGTTTGGAGAGAAGAAAAGTGCTAAATCCAAGTCTTAGTACCTGATTTTGAGGGGCAGCATAGAGTCTTGCATGACTTTTGGTGAGACGTTTAATCACCTCATGAGTTACTTAAGCTTTGCTAATTCTTTCTTTCTCACAGAGGAAATATGTGCACTTATATATATATATATAGTTATATATTTATATATATATATATATGTACACAGGCATTTTTATCTGTCTTTTAGTTTAGCAGTTTAAGTGAAATGAAGAGTATGTAGATGAGCATGCAAAGCAAGTCCTGTTGAAAGACAAACTTTTCATACCTTGAACAGGGATCTGGAGCAAAGTTTTTCTCTCATCCTTGCAAAATGTACTTCCTCCTCATTCTTCACTTTTGCCTTCTCTCCATGTAGCACTTCTCCTAACCCATTGCCTCATTCTAAACTGTGTCAGTGGTCAGGACAGTGGGGTGACATTAGATGCACCCAGACTGTCCCACAAGGACATTTTTAGGGTACCCTTTGGCAGTGTATGGAGAACATCAGTCATTGGGGCTGCACAATTGTGGTTGCAGCATAGCTGATCCCTTGGGTTGTGGTGATGCAGAGAAAGGCATCATGAGGCTCTTCCCTAATGGGAAGATATGGTGGACATAGGTTCTTATCACAACTCCTGATTAAAGTCAGTACTGCATGTACAAACCGAAGCACAGGGCTTGTTGTGGGCAAAAACTTAAAGCTGTCTGTGTCAAATTAAAAAAATATATTAAAAAAAAAATCCAAAACAAAACAGAAATGCCCTTTTGATTCTTCTTGTTTAATTAATCTTCCCTGCTGGAAAGCCTGGGGAAGTTCGTATATGTCTTTTACAAAGCAACATAAAAGTTAAATTCATTTAGCAGGAGAACTTAGCCTTACATTAACCTCTCAATTATGCCTCTGATTACAGCTGCACTTCTCATGTCCCAGCTTAGATTCCTTTATACTTTGTCTTCCTCTGGGACAGTGAAGAAGAGGAAATAGATGAATACATGAATACATGTATTCTGGTAAATACATGTATTTTTAAATAAGCAGACACAAGATGAGAGGGAAAATGAGAAAATTTCACTTAGTAAATAGTGTCTGCAGACAGGAGTGTGAAGAAAAACACATCATAGGATGCATCAAAGTCATTTAGCTGGTGGACTTCAGTACTTATCATCTACATAGCCCTGGCTCTGCCTTTTCTAGACAGCAATGCTTCTTCTCTGCAGTTCTTCCTTGAAGCTCTCATGTGAATCTGCTTGGGTTCTTGATGTATGTTTTAGTCATTAAACATGAGATTTCATTCTATTAAATTATATGATTTATGTAGTTTAAACCTTTCTCATCCTTTCCCCTGTGTTACATGGCTGGAGAAGTATAAAATATTATAAGAGAAAAACATATTTAAGTCTTAGTGTTTGAAGGACTTAAATAAACACAAAGGGACACCTAGAGGTTATTGCTGGGTTTGAGAGCTACTTTTCCTGTGAAATTGTGGATGAAAAAAAAGAATCAAGATCTTTTGACAACAGTAAGAAAAAAATTCTGGGGGTTTATCAAAAGAAAACAAATTAACAGAAGCAGTAAAATAAATGTCTATGCTTTGACATTTTCAAAGGCAAACAGATGGATTTGGAAAATTAACCAACTTTATTTCATTTAAAATTTCATCTAAAATTAAGATATGAAAGAAACTAAAACTAAACCAAAGAATTTATCTTGGCTTAAATTCTTATATATACTTTGTTGTAGAATTTTTTTAAACTTTGTTTTGGTTGTATATATTTTTTTCTCTTTGTTTGTTTATGTCTATTTGCATACATGTTGTGATAACAATTGATGAAAAAAATGGACTATTAATCAATGGGATAAGTAGGACCCCATATCAGGAAAAAAAGGTTTTCCAGCAAAATTGAATAAACTAATAAATTAAGTTATTAAAAAATAATAATAAGAAGAAGAATTCTTAGCTTTTATCACCACAGAGTGTCTGTGGGAATGATCCCTACAGGTGCTAAGAGAAATTCAAAGATTCAGACATTTAAAGCCAGACCATATTAGCCTTTATATACAGAAGTTAAAAAGTGGGATACAATTTTGGTGATAGTAGTGGGTATTTTTCTTGTGATCAGTCCCCAGAATCGACCTGTAAACAATTCCCAGTTTAAAAATTCACTGCACCACAAAAAATTTTATCTATAGTCCTGACTGCTTGCTTCTGTACTCACTGGAATTGTTTCATATAGATGTATTTTTCCTGTGCATAATTTGGTAGTTTGATGTGTCAGCTCCAGTGTTATCAGGAATCATATAAATAAGTATTTGCTGCAGAACTCCTCTTGACACCTCCCAAGCTACTCCAGATGTCCTACAAACTATCTTCACTGCATAATTAAAAATCTGACACCTTTTCTCTATAACATCCTGCTTTAGGCATTACTGTACTATTTTCATAACTCAGTCTTCCCCTCCCACTGAAATCCCCATGAGTTTTGTCATTTATTTCCACGGTCACAGTACCAGGACTGTAGAACTGACCATGGAGACCTCATTCTGCGTGACACCCAATTTATGCTCCAACACCATGATACCCTAATGATAAATAAATGATACCCTAAAATAAAGGAATTCCTGAGAAAACCTGATTAATAAATTTTGCCACGTATCCCTCCTCTATCTCGCAGAACCCAAAACATGGCATCTATCATAGCTGACTCCACTAAATATGCAACAGCAGTGACTCCAGGTCAAATTCAAGGACTGGAGAGCATTGTCATTTCGCAGTGCCTTAAAGTCTCACTGTGACCTGGACATTTCATGGTAGGCTATACATAGCATGCTGGCATGCTGTCCTCTCTGTGGTAAATCCAAAACATTAGATAATTTGTTCTAATATCCAGATACCCCTTCCCTTCCCTTCCCTTCCCTTCCCTTCCCTTCCCTTCCCTTCCCTTCCCTTCCCTTCCCTTCCCTTCCCTTCCCTTCCCTTCCCTTCCCTTCCCTTCCCTTCCCTTCCCTTCCCTTCCCTTCCCTTCCCTTCCCTTCCCTTCCCTTCCCTTCCCTTCCCTTCCCTTCCCTTCCCTTCCCTTCCCTTCCCTTCCCTTCCCTTCCCTTTCCTATGGTATAAAACTAGAATTGACAACAGCAATTGAACCATCTGTCAACTGCTTCATGGGCAGATCTCAGCTTAGACAAGGAGAACATTGGATAGAGGTGAGATCTTGTCTCTATAGATACTCCTAGCACTAATTGCTCCCAAGAAGCAAGCAAAATGATGATGGCAGCTATGATGAAGGCATTAGGTGTTCAGAGAAAGATTTTCAGAGGCACAAAAGCAGAGAATCCTTTTTGGAAGGCAACGTGATATAGCATTTTACTCCTGTTTGAGATCTTTGAAGGACTCTCCTTTTTCCATTAAAATAATTATCTTGCTGTTGACTCACTCTGTGTAAATCTCTTACCCAAATAAGCTCATAATAAATCCACATGGGTAGGCAAGTTAATGTTCATGCAGCTATCAAAATAATGAGGACGCAAAGTGATGTCTTGAGACCACCAGAATATATTACACAGCATCTAGGCAAGTGCAACAACTCCAGACTGAGAAGAAAAAAGATTGTGTGACCCCTGCTTTGAAATGCAAAGCCTTTCCGGCTGCAATACCATTCCAGACTCCCATTTCTCTTGTTCCCAGGCCGAGGTATTTCTGAATTTAAGCTAGCTTTGCAGGTAGCACAGCAGTAATAACCAATGATGAAGAGCTACAAAATTATGTGAAAGGAGCACTTGTACAAAACAGAATCCTGGAGAAATTAGTTCCCTGGTATGATCCTGCTTAGCAAACTTCAAGAATTTATGTGCTTGGTTGTGTTTTTTTCTGCCAAATGCATAAAGAAGATGCACAGTGTGCTTTCCTGTGTTGGGCATTCATTGGTTTTTCCTCTTCTCCCAATTCCTAAAGAGTGTGCTTAAAGCGAGAAAGATATTGCATGAGTGGAGTGCTGGCATTTTTCCCAGGAAGGAGCTGAGTACTGGCAGTTTTCCTGAACTAAGAGGGACATTTCTATTTTGTCCCTTTCTGCTTCAGTTGACGAAGGATAAAAATGTGCAGTAATAAAAGGAATCAAGAAACCAATTAATCCTGCAGTTAATTCTACTTTGGACTCCTGCTGTTTCACTCAAACACATGCTAACGTATTCAACCCACTCTCATTTCCCTGGCAGTCTCTGCACAGCACATGTATATGTTGCAGGCCAGGTGGTCAGCATGGAAAGCAGCTGTACCCAGGACTGAATCTGAGTCAGTAACTTTATCATCAAAAGGTTTTGCATGGGAATCATTCCATATCTGTGATCAGCATCATTGCCTTTCTTTATACTTTGTTTGATGTTGCTATAACTTTCAGAGGCAGAGCGATTAGACTGGCATGTGGTATTCTGTGTGACTGCAGATTGTGAATTTACATGCTGGCACAACAGTGTTTTCTGGTTTGTTCTCAAGTTGCTTTTTAATAATTCCTAACATTATATCTGCCCTTTTGGCTGCCACTGAGCACTGAGTTGGCGTTTTCAGGTGATGACTCTACAATCCCTTTCATAAGCAGCAACAGCTAATTCAAATTCTAACAACTGATACACATGGTTAGCACTGTTTTTTCCTATGCACATGGATTTAATTCTGTCAACAGGTTTTTTTGTTGTTGTTGTTGTTTTTGTCATCACCTTCAGATCCTTTGCAGACTCTTTAATTCTAAATAATCTGAATAATTCTGTGTCACCTCAAATTTTACCAGATCATTACCTCTACCCCCATATGAGTATTATGAACAGCAGATGAGTTAATCCGAGTCCAAGTCAATTGTGAGAATTAATCACATTATTTCTGATTTGTTGTGTTTCTGATCTCTTTCTCATTATGAGTGATCAACCTTATCTCTTACAATGTAGCTTCCTCAATGTGGGTGTGAAAGCATTTCTTTTGTGCAGGGAACTGTGGGAATCAAAGCACACTGTACTGACCACTTGTCCTTGCCTACTTTTGTTTGGCCTTTCAAAAAGCCTCGATAGATTAGTGCTGTGTGACATCTCTCTACAAAGACTCTCCCTGACATATTAATCTGTTTATCTAAAAACTATATGAAGTTTTCAAAACAGATACTCTAGTCTGCAAGCTCCTAGAAATTTCCCATGGGTTTATGCCCTTATGGTACTATTTCTCACTTGTCCTAGGCTCCCCTTCTACTTCAAATCTACCCCAAAATACCGTAAGAGCTCCCTGTTCTCTCAGGTGTATTTTGGGCTCTGATTCTTTGGATCTGACCCTCTGCTCAGTCTTTCAAAACTCCCTTTTCCTCTGTGCTTCACTTATCCAGCACTGCTGAGGACTCCTTTGAGACATTATCCTGCTGGATTGTCATTTAAAGTTTGCAACACTGATATTACGCCAGCCAGGCTGAGAAAGACTCACAAAAGGAGAACAGAGAGAGACAGAATAAGAGCAATGCAGAGGATGACAAAAACCCCAGATAACGAATAGCATATGGAATTGCAGACTTGTGTTGAAATAAAAACAGATAAATAGGCAAGGATGCATTTTCAGTAAAGCTTCAAGAATGTGATCTCCAGTTCTGTAAGCCATTCTGCTTACACTTGCATCTGGTCACAGCCATCTAAAAAGATACACAGATTGCCTCATCTGAATCTTGCCTTAGAACATCTGACATATTTTATAACATCAAGCTGAGTATATTTGTTTGCTGGGCAGGAGCCTCTACTGAAGTCTAACAAATTGAGTTATTGGGACTGACTGGGTCAGTGAGATATTCCCATTGCCTCGGTGCTATAAATGATAACATAACAAGAATTTCATTAGGGCGTCATGATAATCAATGTGGGACTCATGCTTTAAAGGGAAAGTCACTGAGAATTAAGATCTGCGTTCCTTCTTCCTAACAACATATGCTTTCCTTTCCCAAATGTTTTAATTTGAACTTTCATGAGTACAGGGCTACTATCTACTGCTGAAGGTAAGTACTGTAAATAAAAGGTACAAAAATGTGCATTATTATCTTCCTAACTACTCAAAATTCTGCATGTCTGTTTTGTGTGCATGGCTAAACAGACTTTAGTGTGTCTTGATGTTTTCTATTATTTGAAATTTTGTCTAATAATAAAGGTAATGCACATTTTCAGAGATAACCAGCGTCTTCAGAGGAATCACACTTTCTGAAGAGGTTTTCTTCTTGCCCTATCAGCTGGCGAGTTTATTTGTGAAAGGCATGTATGAGAATGATTATGAACTCACAAAGCAAATTTATTTGATTAAGGCATGTGTAAGAATGACTACAAACTTGAAAAGGACTTCTGAACTTGAACACATTATAATTACCTGCACCATCAACTCTTTGCTATTTTAATATTTCTACTAGCTCTATGGGACTGTTGCTGAAATGGAAAAATAAACGATTGATCTTCCAAATCTGTTGGGTTTGCAGTGGCATTCAGTTATTATTTGAAAATATGAAAATAAACTCATTGTTACTTTGGGATCAACAATACACAAACAAAGCTGGTATGAAAGTACATGGATAGAAAAATTATTTGGAAGTCTGAAGTTAAGTAATTATGATACCTGAAAGCTCATATGTTTTGGTACAAATTTAAGTTAAGAAGTAGAATTAATCTTCCATGTGTGAATACTGTACTAACAAAAGAAAACCTGTATTTGATAAATGTCTGTAAATGTCACATAACTAAAGTATAGTTATAAATGCAGTCTGTCATTCTAGTCTTCTGCCAGACAACTGCAGCATCCATCCTGATCATTAAACAATTGCCATTAATTCACTTCTACCGTTTCACACACCGTGTATAACCCTTCCCCAACTTTCGGGCTGGCTTATAATGAAACTCTCCTTCCAAACATCTCCAGCCCCCGCTCACCATTAACTGAGATGTGAAATTAAGAACACTTTTTTTTTTTTTTTTTTTTTTTTTCCCATGGGATGTTAAATTTGTGGTAATTAGAGCTGAAGAAATGTTTCTGCTGCAATTTAGTGTTTGCAGAAACCTTTTCATGCCATTTTCCTGATTTGAAGTCAGGAAGTAGTAAGTTTTACAAAAAGGAAGAAATGGAAGTCTTGCTGAAAGGGTGGTTTGGGTGTTTCTTTAATTCCTTGGTGAACCAACCTAGCTAAATTTCATTACATCATCATACACTGTTCTGTCATCTTACCCCACCAAACTGGAATCAATACTACTTAGGACAACATTTCATTAGAATTTTATGCTCCTAATTATAATGTATACTGCAGCTATTGGACTGTCTGTTCTTTGCTTGTCGATTCAAGTGCCCTTGCCAAGGTAACCTGTAAACTGCATTATATAGGATTTATTACATCATTTCCTTTGTGAATATAAGGTGATTATCACCTTCATTACTAGTCATAGATGTATGCACTATTGTATTTTAAACGTATTAGTGCCTTCCACGTGGTACAGAGTAATTTACAATTACAATCACTTCCCCTTAATCGTTATACTACAGTCCATTAGCAAATTGCATTTCCTAAGGCCTAGAAACTTTTTTTTTTTTTTAAATCATCCTTGAAACACAAGGCCTCTGCTTCTTAAAAGTTGCTTGCTGCTTCACTTTTACATCAACCCCCAAATGGTTTTCTCCAGACTATCACCCTTGAAAACGCTCAAGGTTCTAACCCGACAATGCCCACATACTTATGCTTAATAACACTAAAATACCAGAATAACTTAACTGGACCTAGGATGACATTGGAAAATACCAAATTTACATTGATTTGTCCCTCATACTACTCTTTCAAATTGAAATATTTGATTCAGTGAAGACAGCATTTCCACTCCAACACCTCTGCAAAGAACCTTTGAAACTAGAAAGAAAAGGGAAAAAAGCTGATATTTCAAGTTCTCAGTTGTGTTTTTTTTTTTTTTTTTTTTTTTTTTTTTTTTTCAGTGATTTAAAAGCTAATGCTTTCAGTTGATCCTCACTGTCACCCAAGTGACATGATCTGTAGACAATGTCACAACGCTAAAATACAGCCCCCTTCTTGGTGGAACAGAGAACACATTTAGAGAAATAAAGGAGAATATTTTACTTCTGTGTGATATTTGTTCTACTTTAACTTCATCTTCAACCTTCTCAGGGCATATGCACTACCTACTATTCAATTTATCAGGACAGATTTGAATCATCAGTAGTTTTTATGTTACTCAGGGGCTTGGATCATATCAGGAAAGTTAAAAGAATAATAATTTAAAAAAATCTGAATGAAAATCAATGTAGATAAGTAGAATCTAACCATATGTCCTTAAATTTGGTTGGATAATCCCAGGAAAATCTAGTGGGATATTTTAATGACTAACAGTTTGACAACTCAATATGCAACAGATATGTTTTCTGAGAACATTCAGCTAATATTTTTTTAGAAGTAAAAGGACAGTATTTCGAATCAAAAACATTACTCCTTCATCCTTTCTCCCTACGGCTTTCTATCCAACAAGAGCAAGAAACAAAAAACAAAGTCTCCTAATCTGAGAAAGCACTCTGCAACTCCACATTGTAAACCCAACTGCATGCTAAGAAACGGTCCTCTGAAGCCTTCTATACGACAGTGAATGGATCTTCACTCATGAGGATGGCTTGGAAGTGATGGAAGAACTGAACAAGCTGTGAATTTTGTATTCAGACCCATGTTTCTCCATCAGAATGGTTCTGAATGAGTGAAGTTGAACAAATGAGCCCTGAACAGATATTCTCCTTCACTTATCTCCCAGCTGCAGTCTCCACTTAGCTCAATAGCAGAGTTTCTAATCTCTGTTTCACCAGCATTAACGTCGAGGAATAAAGGGATGCTCAGTCAAGATTGCAAGGCAGACTCTTCCTTTCTCTCCCTTTGACATTTATGGATTTAATCCTTTGCAATCTGTGTGTTTTACTGCCCACTGCCGGCTGATTTAACCCCTTGCTAGTCTTGTTCAGCTCCTTTATGGAAACAGGACTGGAAAGCAGCTAAAGAAAATAACAGAGTTAGAGCCTGTTTGAACACAGAACCTAATTCATGGCTGTCTAATGGTCTGTAACAAGCATATGAAAGGGAAAGGAGGAGAAGTAATTCATATAGGAGAACCCACATTTGGGCCAGTGCATTAATTTATTCACTGTTATAGGAAGTGAATCTGCAAACACTTATCAGCTGGAAAATCCCTTGGAAAGAAATCCATCCAAAGGATGGATTTACAGAGGGTAGTTGTATATCCACTTTCAGACTCCAGTTTGCAAAATAAAACAACACGAGGGCTTTGTGGGTTAGGTCAATTTTTTCCATGCTGAAGAGCATGGAAGCACTGAGAGAAAGGGTATAGTCATCCATGTAAACCCTTTACAGAATGATCTACATTATCTCTAAATCGGATCAAGTACCACAGCCCAAGATTGTAATATATCACTGTACATGATCAGGCCAAGCTGAGCTCCCACTACATGGTGGAAGAACCCCATTTGTAAGACGTCCCCATTGCCTTAACTCCTTATTCTACCTCTTAGCCCACTCTATCCCTGTTTCACCTTCCCAGCTTAAACTAATTTGTCTTAACCACAAGTATCTGCTGTATTCCAGAGGGAAATCATATAATTCCCTAAGAAACTGCATTATTATTTATCTCAACTGGAAATGGATTAGTTGATAAACTGTTCATGAGTACCCCTCATCAGTGCCTCACAGCTTCCCTATGATCAACAGTCATGTGAAAATGGAAGAAGGAGTGGTATCATTTCTCTGAGTGCCTTTGCATTTCACTGGTAAAAATAAACCTCATTCCTCTTAAGTATCACTGTAAGGAAAATAAGTTAGATTCTACTCTGCCTCCTATAGAATGTACTATATATTTCATCTGAGTACCTATGACAGAAAGTACTATTAGTAATGATATGTGAATCAGAAAAAAATAGCTGCATTGTCATATACCAGGCATGATCTGGTCTGTATTGAACAACAAAACTTTCAAGTGACAGGCAGAAATGTCAGTTCATTTTGTAGGAGTGATTTTCCTTTCTCTCTCCAATGAAGATTTTCTTTCTTTAGATTTCACTGCAGCATGATCTCAAACTCATTGTAATCCAGCCTACAGAAGAAGTAACTGTTCTTCATGTAGCAATAGAAAGTAAAAATGTTAAAGGACCATTAACCTTTATGCTCTGGTCAAATTTTAATTAAGAAGATTTTTATTTTCTCTATTTTAAATCATTGCCTTTACTATCTAAATAGCAAGGGGGGAAGGAGGGAGGGAGGGAATGTGGGTGGGAGCACAACCCTGTTGTTTCTCTGTCCAGGTTGTCCAGGTAGTCCTCTGACTTTATATGAAAAAAAGAGAGATATAACTTAAATTTGTAATGGTAGGGGAGATAAAAGCCACTATAGAATGTATGATAATCAAAGTGGCAACTTGTTTAGAATACACAGGTGACTACCACACAATGAATGATTGTTTGAGGTCCCAAAGGTGTGAGAGGGAAGATACTAGCAATGTACAAATCCATTCTTTTGCATTCCAAAAACTAGCATTGAGATCTCACTAAATCTGAAGTAAGTCAGAGATTGGCATCATTTTTTTTTCACAAAAGTATTAGAAAAGTACTGCTGAGTTTTCCTGACCAAATATATATATAAAAGAAAAAAGGGTGACAGCTGCCAGCATCTGTTAAAAGTAGAAATCCCGGCAATCAAATGTAATCAAAATTGATCTTTTTGCTTAACATTCCAAGACCTAAATCTTCCATGGGAGAAGGCAGGTTTGTGTTGACAATTGTGTTTGACAAACCAGCAAGAATCAAAAGAAAAGACCAGATAATGTATGTGGACAAATGCTGAATACTTAGCAACACGGGACCAAGGAATTATTTCTTCACAGAAACAGTGCAACCCTCTTTGCTTTGCTGCTGTAAAACTGGACTAAACACAGTAAAAACAACCTTATACTTAGGAGGAAAATGGAACAGATCTTTTTTTTTTTCTTTCTTCTTCACCACTGATGCTTTTTTCAAAACAAAGTTTTGTAAATATAGCTTGCAAGTAATGTAACATCTAATACAGTACACATATCTTCTATGGAAATGCATTTTTAAGAAATAGAACACAACAGAGTAAGATTATAAAAGTATTTCAGTTTACATGGTTATCTCTATTTTTTAGTAAAAAAAAAAAAAAAAAAAAAAAAGGACATTTGGGAAAAAACACAGAAGACTTTGTCCTCATCCCTTACCAAATCAAAAAAAAATATCCCTTTAGAGTTTTATTTTCCACCCCTACATTCCTATTACTTTGATAACCCTGTTTAAGAGATTCATTCTTTACAGTACTAAAAATTAATGACTGCATTTAAAAGCATTCCTGGCTTCAACAGATATACAACTAAGGAGAGCATTCTCCCAGTATTCGTGCTGGTGTGACTCTAACTAACTCTGAAATTACTGATGAAATCCTCTCTCTTTGAAGCTACACAAAATATCCCAATTCCAAATGTTCATGAAAAAAACAAAATATGAGATACTTAGAAGTTGTGGAAGTTGTAGTGTTATCTGAAGGAGACGACTGACTTCTGAGGAGTTACTGGAGAGGAAAAGGCGATTACAGCAAATCTTAGCTCTTTGAGCCAACACATGTTGCTGGGCAAGAGGAAAGAAGTAGAATCATTTTTGTGCATTCATGAATCTATTTAGATTATGCAGGCTGAAGGGCATTGAAAATGCTGTCCAGGTTTCCTGTTGGCAGGCAGAATCATCCCAACACAATTAACTCCCAAATCCATTTAATAAAGCCACAAATCATGCTTAAAAACAGCAATAGGTTTCCCAGACACCTGTGGAGCCAAGTTCAAAGCACAAAAGCCAAGACAGCTAAGGGAATTTGGTAAAGGAATTTCATGTCACTTGTTACCTACTCACTAATGAAAACTACAAACTTGATCACAGCATGTTTTTTTGAGGATATTTGGCATTTCAATGTAACTATATATGTCCCATTTTCTTTCCCTAGTCATTGGGATATGGAATCACAGACTGGTTGAGTTTGGAAGGGACCCTGGGAAATCATCAGGTGAGGCCCTCCATAGACAGAAGCAGCCTCACATTTGCAAGTCCTAGTCCTTATGCTGTAATTCAACCACCCCGATACCTGTTGGAGGGACATCACAGCAGGGCATAGGTAAACCAGGAGGTTCCTGAACTCAAGGCAGCCTTGCTTGCAGTGACCATGAAATGGTCTGGTTTTGGATCCAGAGGGCAGTGAGGAGGGAACACAGCAATCTCATTACCCTTTACTTTGGGAGAGCCTCTTCAGGGGTTGCCCGCTTCAGGGATCTGCTTGGTAGAGTACCATGGGACTAAACCCTGGAGGGAAGACGGTCCCAAGAATGCTGGTTAATATTCAAGGATCACCTCCTCCAAGCTCAGAAGTGATGCGTCCCAACAAAGATCCCAAAGTCAGGCAAAAACACCAGGAAGCCTGCATGGATGAATAAGGAACTCCTGGACAAACTCAAGCTGAAAAAGGAGGCCTGCAGAGAGTGGAAGCAAGGACGGATAGATTGGGAGGGATACAAAGACATTGTCTGAGCAGCCAGGGATCAGGTTAGGAGAGCCAAAGCCCTATCAGTATGAAATTTGGCCAGGGACATTAAGACTAACAAACAAACAAAAAGGCTTTATAAGTATATCAGTGATAAAAGGAGGACTAGGAAAATAGGGGGTCCTCTCTGGAAAGAAACAGGAGGTCAGGTTACCTGTGATAAGGAGAAAGATGAGGTACTCAATGACTTCTTGACAACCCCTTGCTCAATCAGGGCCACCTAGAGCAGGGTGCCCAGGACCATGTCCAAGCAGCTCTTGAAGCTCTCCAAGAAGGGAGACTCTACAAACTCTCTGGGAAACCTGTGCCAATGCTTTGTCACCTGCACAGTAAAGAAGTGTTTCTTGATATTTAGATGGAACCTCTTGTGTTCCAGTTTGTACCCATTGCCTCCTGTCCTTAGCACTGAGCACCACTGAAAAGACCCTGGCTCCATCCTCATTGCACCCTCTCTTCAGGTATTTATGGACATTGTTAAGATTTCCCCTGACCCTTTCTTTCTTCAGTCTGAACAGCAGCAGCATTCTCAGCTCTTCCTCATAGGAGAGATGCTCCTGTCCCCTAAGCATCTTCATGGCCCTCCACTGGGCTCCCTCCAGTATGTCCATGTCTCTACTGTACCGTTGCAAAAACCAGTAGACAGCCAAAGTGTACAACCATGTGAGAACACCAAGTTGTGTGGGATGCATGTGATGGATGTGAAATCAAAGTGGATGACAATTCCCCAGAGTCAGCAGGATAAGTAGTTTATGGACATGGATTATTGCCAACCCATAAAGCCAACATGTATTCATGATCTTCGGAACTCCAGCGGTATATATACAGCAGTTTAGGAAAATACGTTTGACTAAAAATACTGTATCTTTTTGCACTCATAGAGGAAAACAACATTTTATTTGAGATTTTTCTTAGAGGTATGCCATTGATATCATATAAACTTTGGTAAGTTTGAAACTATCACATAGTGGCCATGATTTTCGTTATTGTGCATGAGCTCTCCCCACAAATCTCATATAAACTGATAAAAGTTTGCTTTTAACTCAAATAATGTGGCCTATAGTCAAAATTGCATTGCTTCTGGTTTTAAGTACTGGCTGCATTAGCACACAGGAGACAGCAAGTCTAGCTGCTGCATAAGGAACTCGGTCATTTGATGAAGTTTGTTAAACTATTTACCCATCACTGATAATGTGATTTATTATGCTATTATCGTCATTATTATCTGTATTTACGTTACTCCTAGAAGTCTGAATCATTGACATTACATCCACTTAGCTGGCCTCTACCTGAAAACAAGATATTTTCCTCCACTACATTCCCAAGCCCTCTGAGACCACAGGTACTGACTGCAGAGTGACACAGTGGACATTCTCAATTAATAGAATTTTCCCTAGCACAATTTTGGCCTGGCCCAGCTACCACTGCCTAGCAGAAATCTTAGCTATGGCTGGAAGCTAGTAAAGGCAATGCACCACTCCTCATATTGATATAGAAACCCTATGCTAGTTGAGCCATGACATTGCTTTCTAGTATGGATGCCATAGAAGAGCTTTGCTCTTCCCATGCTGGGAGACACAAACAGCTGAATTATGTGCAAGACAAAGAGACCCATTTATGTTATTGACTTCACTGCATAGCCATGTATTGGATTCTGTGGATGGCAGATATGGTCTGTGATGTTCCTCAAGAAAAGCAACACTGGCTTAGCCAAAATATTATTCCTAATAGTAGTATTAATGGTAAACAAGGAAATGTGCATTTGCATTGAGAGTAGTATCCCCACTACCCTTCATTTCTCCTTTTTCTTACACTAACTTAAAGCCCTGATGCAAGCTGGGACAGCTGAGCAGGGCTCAGCTGAATTCACCTGAGCTGATGCAGGGCACTCATTTTGCAAGCTGGCTGATCATAGTGAGCCCATTGCGGATGGCACCTCAAGAGCTCCAGGGATACTTCAAAGGAAATGCATTCAGAAAGGGGAGGAGGATGGGAAGGAATTTGCATTTTAAATGTGACACTTCCATGAATGAATAATAAGGGATTTGTAAGGCTGGCCACCAAGAATTAGAAGGAAGAAAACCCTCTTCATCGGTGCTACGGCTAATTCTTTAGACCTGTTTTCCAGTGATATTAACACATGGTTTCTGCTCGCAGAGGTTTAGTGAACCTAACGATTAAAAAAAAAAAAAAAAAAAAAAAAACACAACAAACTACTCTAGGAAAGGTGGAGCCAAGCAAGTAACTTAGAAACTGTCAAAGTTTCTATAGACATGGGAAGTCTATACCCAGGTTTTATTGTGAGAATTGGGCTGTCTCTATAAACAGGATGCAGTTTTTTTAATATCCCTTTAAAACCAAGGTGTTTTTTTTTTTTCTTTTTCTTTTTTTCCTCTAAAATTTCAATACTTGGTGTTCATCAGGTTAGGATATTAGAAACTCAGCATGATCTATTATGTGCTTGGGCTTTATGACATTCTGAGAGCAATGGGAGAATAGCGCAGTACATGAACAGAGGAGTTGTGCATCCTTCATTAGTACTGGCCTTATTATTGTAAACAGTTTAATGACCTACTGGAGTCAGGACCCCTTGCCATATGCCATTTACAGTCCTTCAAATAGTCACCTGCTTTCCAGCAAGCAACTGTCATATGCGACCGCATGTGCTGAGATACTGCAGTGGTGAGCACAGCACAGGAACCAAATCAGAATTGAAAAAAAAAAATGAACTTGTTGAACTGAGTCTCATTTCTGAGACTCAGGCAACTCCTGAAACTACATTCTATTTGAAAAAGAAAAGATTCATTCTCTCCTAGCATCACGGTAAATAATAAAAGATAGATTAAATCACATCTAACTAAGTGTGACTAGGTTCAGGAAATTCAACTATAAAGGCTGGAAGTTGTGCAGAGACTAAAGAAGAGCTAACCACCTAGGAGTAAATCAGGAGGCGATATGGTTCTGTGCTTAGCCCCAGTGTGGTATTTTGCTGTGATGGTGGGAAAATCACTTGAACTCTGTGCTGCTGTTCATTCAGTCACTAAAGCCGAGATAATAGCATGCATTTCCAAAGGCATTTAGAGATCCCCAGATATTAAATTGTGCTACAGAGGTAGAAAGGATGCTACTCCACTTGATTATTATTATTATTACACACACACACACAAAAGGAAATATGAATGTTTTCTTCTCTGTAGATTTCAGTATCATTTAGAAAGAGAAATAGAAAGCTATTTCTGGAATCTTGGAAGATACAAAATAAATAGCATAACTATTATCTCACATGAACATCAGCATTATTTTGAAATTGGGATGATTACAAAAAACAAACAACAAATTATCAGAATACAAAATATTCTTCCTGTATCTGAAAACAAGTTATATGTGATGTCACTTGAGCTGCATATTCATGTTAAATTTCAAAGATAGATGTCTGAAGCATAAATAAGAATTTATTTTTAGACAACTTTTTATAAATGTTGCCATATTTTTATCTTTCTATACAAGAGAGAAAAAGAAAACTGTTTCCTTATAGAAGTAATATTTGCTTCCTGGGAGGCTGAACTCCTCCTGTCCATTATATTGAACAGAATGTTTCTAGCTGTGAATCACAGAACAGTGAAAAAGGCAGCAATTCTAGTTTTACATAGAATTCTTGAATATGGAGCTGGATTGTTTACAATATTTATGCATTTAGTTAAAATATCTTGAAGGCAGCTTAGTATATCCAGATATATTTTTTTCTACTCTCCAGTGTTTTAGCAAAACCATAAATAAATAAATAAATAAATATTGAAAACAAAGCACTGGAATAGTTCACACTAAATGTACCACAAATCTGAAATTCACACCAGCATTTTACAATATTTAAGTGCTGAATTGAAGTAATTATTAATTATATTTAACCTGTTATCCTGACTATAACAGTAGGACTGAGGAAAATAACCAGTAGTTTACAAATATCAATAAACCATATGGCAGTCCTTTTTTTGCTAGATTTGATGCATTTGGGAAGTATTTTGGTCTGAGAAGGACATCTCTGTATTTGAGAGAACTGTGTACATTATAGCAGCGGTTTCCACTGCTGAGCTTAGGGAAATTGAGTAGAAAACTGGGAACAGGCACAAGGAGCAGTCAGCCTCAGGCTCTCTGGCAAGATATAGAATTATAGAATTGTTAATGTTGGAAAAGACCTTCAAGATCATCTGGTCCAACCACCACCCTACTACCAATGTCACCCACTAAACCATGTCTCTAAGCACCACATCCAACCTTTAATATCTAACTTTATCCAGCCTATACACATCACCATTCTTTTTCCACTCTCTATTTTGCCCTGATTTTGGAAGTGGTTTCTTACAGAAAGCCTGCACTGGAGCTCTAGTATCTTTATACATTTCATCACTCTAATTCCATGCTTAGGTCAGCTAGTGGCAGTAAACACAAAAAGCTGAGTTAAGCCCCGCAGTCCAGGTGAATTTTTGTTTAGACCTTGCAACGCTCTCATTTGCTTCTCTAAACCCTTTATGTGCTTTTTTCCTCATCTGTTTTCCTGAACTTCCATAAATGCTTCCCATCAAAATCGGGGTAGTGGGCTTCTGCCTGTGCCTTTTTTTTTTTTTTTTCTACTTTCTGAAGGACAGTTTCTCAAATTTTTGTATATCCAGGAGCAAGGAGAAGGCAAGATCCAATGGATAATACAAAAAAGAGAGGCAAGACTACTCAGCCTCTGGTGTTTACCTGTGATTCGTGATTATCTAGAGAGGTGCTCAGAGAATTCACTGAGACTGAAAGTCTAACTTTTAGATAGACAAGTTAAAGAAGATGGAATCCTCCTTTCCAGTATTCTACTTAGGGAATCCTTACAGCTGACTCACACAGAGGTTTTTTTTGTTTGTTTGTTTGTTTTTTTTTTTTAATGAAATGAGATACAAGACAGAAAGTCTGCTGAACATCATCATCTTCCTCATTCAGAGGTGAATCACAGTCAATACTTGACCCAGACATAACAGTGAAATTATTAACAGAGATTGTTCGGTGGGGGGAGTACATTTTCACCTGAAATTCCCTAGACAGTAAGAAATTTAATGGAGTGGGAAATAATGGAATGTTACTAAAACCAAAAGAGATTATCAACATGAAGATAGATGACTTGCTGCCACCCAACAGAAACAATTACAGAGCAACCCCAATAGATGGGAACAGCGTGCTTTAAATACACACTGCTGTTTCCCTAGTACCTACCAAAAAATTAGCAGATCAAAATAACCCCAAAGCAATTCTACTGAAATTGTCAGATACATGCTACAGACATCTTTGGTTCATTTTTTTTTCTAAATATGTGCTGTAAAGAGAGTGAGGGGCAAACAAAATCTCTCTGAGCTTGAAAGCTGAGAGCTAGGGAGCAACTGACACAATTGCTCTCTTATAACAGCCTCCAGCAAGTTACTTAACCTCTTTGTATCTCAGTTTCACTGCCTTTAAAACAAGGTATTGATAGTTCTGCGCCTCAGAGGGGTGCTCAGAGTGGTAAGTTAAGACCTGCTGGATGAAAGGAATGCAGGGTTTTTATTAACATCTGCATTATGATATCTTCAGTTCAGCAGTCTGTCTTACAGTCTGTTATGAAAGAAATGTAAGGAATAAAACAGTGTTTTGTACTAAATGCTGCAATCTCAGTTCATTCTAACAAGGACAGTACCTGTGTTCACGTTGAGCTCCAGAACTGACAAGCTGTGTTCACTTAATACCACCCTCCGTGATATCCTTTTATAAATCCATTTTTAATTTTTTTTTACACTTGGCTACATGCAATTCTACTGTCTACAGTATGAGAATCAAGCCCTTTGACTAAGCCTTTATAAAACCTGATAGTGTATTTCTCATTATGTCCATAGTAATTTCAATTATATTCTTTTGTCTAAAACTTCTGTTACGCTTTGATGCCTGTGAACATTTTAAGTAACTACCTTTTTTATTAGCTGACTCAACATATGACAGCAGCTTATTCTGTACAGTCCTTCTCTGAATGTCTTTTAATCAGGCAAAGCCCTTATATGCCCTCTCCCGATGCTACCACAGCATCTGCTGAGGCAGAAGCCCCTTACTGATTTTGCCCTCAGAACACACCTTCAGGTTAGAGAAGATTTCCATCATTTTTAGCAGAAGAATTGACCTAAATAGTATAAAAGTGAAACAGACGACTTGACCAAAAACCATTATCCAAATATGGGGAAGAGGAATTAAGAAAAAAAGAAAAACTGGATTGAAGATTTTGCTAAATGGAAAAAAAAAACAAGAATTAAGCTGTGATCAGTTCTCCATCCAGATTCTTACCAGACACGAAACCAATCCTTAAGTAAAAAGGCTGAAAGTAAAGCTTTGGGCATTCTGGCTCATAAGAGCTTAATCATTTCTTCTACAGGAAGAGAAAGACTGTAGGTTTCTAGCACACCATCTGGGGCCACTCTTCTTCTAGAACTATTCTTACTTTTGTGACTGTCTGTGTCACACACTGGAATAGCCGATGGAGAGGAGAGCAATGCTAGTTGTAATCAGTAATAACAGAATAGACAGATAGATCAGATCTGTAAGGCCAAGTTTCCCAATATGAAACATAAGCACTAATCCACATCTACTTGCTGACTTTCTGGGGATGGCTCAGAAATAATCCCTTGGTACTTTTTAGAGAAGCAATTTACTTGATGTATCTGAGGATCTTGAGGTCATAGTTGAGCTAGAGCCAGGGCTGTGGATAGAAAGCATATTGATGCTTAGATTCAAACATACTTCACCCTGCTCTTCCACTTGCATGGTAGCCAATTCCTTGCTGTATTACTACCACATTGTGGTTTTACCTCCTTTTTTTCTCCAAGAAAAACAAAAGCAAAGTTTATGTCTGAGGGAAAGCCTTCATTAACATTCTGAAAACAAAAAAAAATAAATAGGTGTAGGGTGTAGCATGGCATTTGCAGGTCTTTCCCCCTCTGGACCAAAACCACAGCTTCAAACAATTTGCCTTAAAAAGCAAAGCCTCCAATCTTTTCTAAAATAACATCCTCACCTGGAAAATGGGCTCAACAATAGACTTGTTTCTGCTGAATCAGGTTCTGGTTGTTGTGAGTTAAAGGAAAAAGCTGAGACTAATATTAAGTTACGAGGCTTAGCAATCTCACTAAATGTTAATAGAGTTTTAATGCTGTTTTCATTAACTTTGTGCCCTTTCCTATAAAGCTGGAGGGCTACTCAATGATAAGAAAACCCCACCGATTCAGTCATATGAATAGATGCTAAATGCAAATTTTGGAAGTACTGGGCAATGCTAACAGCAGGGCTTTGACAGGATAAAGATTTTACAGTGTCACATCAGGACTTGTTGAGTAGGTTGAATGTCAAGAGTAAAAGCAACAGCAGGGAAAAATGAAAGCAAGAAGATCTCTGAAGTGATTTTTTGTTGTTGTTGTTGGAAATAGCAATTAAAAAATATTTTTCCTTTATAAGTAGCTAAGAACCCAATAGAAAGCTCATCAAAAGGAGATTAAAAATAATAAAATAAAAATCTGACAGAAAGCAAAACCTTGACTTTCACTCAAAAGCCATAGAAAGCTGACAAAATATTTCTGGCATCCCTAAACTTTTCCAACATATGTTTGGGTATCTGAGTCGCAGTACCAAGCCTAATACTTTGGCTGTTCTTGTTTTGTTTTGTTTTCTTTGTGAAGTAGTAGGCTGTGGGGAGGGAGAAAAGTCATGAATGGGATAGCCTGAAAAAAACTAAATATGTCCCTACTTGGAAGTGCAGATAGGATACAAGAACATTGGCTTTTATTCTAGCTTCCACAGAGACTCACTCTGTTTCTGATTCACCAATGTGCCTGTGTTGAAACAGGAACCCTAAATGCAGGAACAGCTTCACCAGCTCCTACAAAGCAGGAAGATTACGTGTACTCATTGTTAAGCATGTGCCCAAGGCTCTGCTCAAACTCTTCACTCCCCAAGTGGAAGAGGAAATTTTTCCTTGTCTGTAAATAAAGGCAGGTGAGAAAGGAGGGTCATTATGCCCACTACACCCATTTCTATATGTGCTGTCCATGAACATAAAAAGTTCTATCACAGTGAATGTTAAATCCTGCACTACCCTCATTGAGTTCAGATATAGTCCCTCTATATAAGAGAAACACCTGGAAAACACAAATTCTCCAACATTAATGTGAGTGTTAGCAACAGAAAGTAGTGAATTAACTTGTGGTTAACTTAGCTTGTGGTTAACTTTCACTTCTGAGAAATATATCCATGACCTGCTTGACCTTTAGTTCATTTATGCCTGATTTTCAGTATGGCTGAAGTGAGGTAAGACCATACTTTGTCATGCCTCATAGTAACTGTCCACTAAATTTGGAATCATTGCTCAGACTCTTTGCAGATGAGAAAACACAATGGCTTCATAGTTCTTTGAGAAAGGCAATAATTGGCTATCACTTGCCATTTCCTTGGATACCTAATGTGCCTCAGATAGAAACCAGGACACCCACTGAATCAGCATAACTTACTGTAAAGGTCCAAGCAACCTAATCCAATGGGATAACTCAGCAACAAGGGAACAGCCATGTGGATCACTGAAACTCAGTAGTTCAATTAAAATCATTGTAAGAAATTAAAATTTACACCTATCATATCTAAACAAATAAAATACCCTGCATTATTACAGGAGTTGCTAAGTTTAGAGGTGCCCTTCTACCACTTCAGACACATTATACAAACTTGTTGGCTATGAAGATATTTCTTATCTACTAGAAATAGAAGCCAGAAAGTCAAGAGGGATATTGAGAGAAAACAGAGTGATAAACATGATTGCCCAGAAACTTAATGGATTTCTAGAAATTCTGGATAAGACTGAGCATCCCAGGGTAGAAAGCATCCAGAGGCTTTCTTGGGATTGAAGATGCAGGAACCAGAAGGATGCACGGGAAGGTATGTGGAATAATCCGTCAGCATCACCTTTCTCTACTTTTCACTGCTGCTGGCCACATCATGTTTCCGTCTTCCTTCCCAAGACTTCTCCTTTGTAGGAAGTAAGGAGAAATACTGGAACATTATGTTCCTCACAAGACTGGAAAGATTGGTCATCTGCTAAAACAACAAACCCACATATTCTAGATTTCTACTGCAAGGAAAAAATGTGTATCAGGGCTGACAGATAAATTAGTGTCATATTAGATGCAGCCCCAGCCTGCGACTCCTTTTATCTGTCATTTTGGCTAAAATCAACTGAAATGTTTCCAGCCCCTTCCACTGCTCAAAACTCTGCAGCCTGGAGGCAGCATATTTTCTGCAGAAGATCTGCAGTTGACACATATAAACCTTATCAGTCTGGCTCACATTCAGTCCTGTCCATACACAGTCACAGCATGAAGCTAAAAAGCACCCCTTTTTCTCAGGAACACCCATTTCAACTTTTGAATGGACTTCTACCTCCAGATCATGTTTCAGATCATTTTCCTTTTGTTTAATCCAACTTCCACTCATGACTGAGGATTAAAGCACCTACTTCAGGCATCAGCTTGGCACTGTCTCCATGTGCCGTGGGTGTCCAAGCTACACTTACAGGACAGCCAGACAAGACAGTCCATGAAGCCCACGGAGCAAACTGCTCCATAGCATACCTTTAGGGCTCAAATCAGTTGCCTGCAGTCAACCGTCTCATGTCATTTGAAACTAAGTAGGGTACACAATGCAATTGTGTGGGGCTAGGAGCTATGACGAGTGACACCCATGGCCTCCTGGACTGACAGCTGGGATCCAGATGATGTAATTTTCGGCATGGTAGGTCAGAGGTTGGACTATATGATCTTGAGGTCTCTTCCAACCTAGACAATTCTGTGATTCTGTGATTCTGTGATCTCAAACAACTGTAGACATATGCATGTGGACAAGAGAACTGAGCCCTGTGAAGCAGGCAGATGAATTGGTGTGGAGGTGCTTTGGCAACAAAAACAGGTGTTTGAACTTCAGTTTCACCTAGAATAGGAGATGAAAAGTGGTGGAGTGACCTGCAAGATGGAAAACTGCTTTCCTGGTTACTGAGGAGCTTTTCCCTACTGCATGTCTCCACATGGTCTTACCAGAAAAAAGGATTAGAGGAACTCACAGTGAGATTCCTATGCCTGTGGAAGTAAGCTCATTAACTTCCTAGGTGTTTAGACAAAAGCAGCCCTCACAACCACTCATTACAAAAAAATGCAAATAGAAAGAACGGCCATCTCTTCAGTTTGCATAAACGTTCCCCAAGGGAGAGCATTCGGGGCTTAATCACAATAGGAAGTAATCCTAAAAGCCTTTTTTTATAAGCAATTGAAAACAAAAGTATCCAATTTGCAAGATATTGATAGTGAAATCAGCCTGTTTTTAACAGAAGTCTCTATGTGCAGATGCAGATATGAACAGGAAAACACATACACCCTATACACACATCCAAATATATGCACACAATGCTTACGGCTCTTGTCAGTACTTGGTCCTCCAGTTCCAAGAAACTGGAAGAGAAGGCTGGTTTCATGCTATTTACTTCATGCTATTTAATTCATCTTCATAACTGAAGCAGTCATTTCTTTTATCCTTCACTGTAATCATCGTCACGAGCTCATTCCACCCCACTCCCAATGTCATTTTCTTTCTGTTGCTGAGAACATCAGCTTTGGGGTGTACATTTGCACACTCATGGTGGTGTGTCCCATTCTTTAGCAAGGGATTAATGTGTGGACCTCACCAAAATGAAATTCCCACCATAGAAAATTGTATTGAAATCACCAGTTGAACACAGTATTAAAAACCAAACATGTCAGCAGATTATAAAAGTATACTCAAAAGTTTAGCACTGTTCCATTGCTTGAGAGAAAAGACATGGGTATGACAGGCAGAATGATCCAATTGTGGTCTTTTCATCACTAAATACCTAAGTATTTATTGGAAGATCAAAAGACATAAGAAAAGAGAGAGAGGGGCTGCCCACTGTCTCAACTGACGTGGATGGCATCCTTTGCCAAGCTGTGCATCAGTATTTCTCTGAGATAATCTGACTAGATTTAAGTTACCGTTGCTGTTAAGTTTCTCTTCAAACAGCAAACAAGCATGCATTAGAGATGAAGAATATTCCCCTGTGATCTGTCAGAAAACCTGACTGCCAGCCATGAAAAATCTAACTATCTTTAGCAATGTGGTATCTATCCAGCACATATCTGCCATGGATAAGCAAGGTAGCCTCTGGCTCAGCAAGATACTAAGCAAAGGGCAGGAGAAAAGTCAGTATTATAACATCTCATTACAAACATCAATGAAAAAAAAATATGTATTTTAAATCCAAGCTGGAAAATTGGCTCTCCAGAGCAGTAAGTTTAACCCTAAGTTAAACAACTGTGATACCCTTTGATTATATTAAACAATATACTGCACGTTCACATTGATAAAGCTTATTTTAAAGGATTTTACTAACATGGCTATCCTAACAAAAGAAAAAGAAAGCAAAAATACTACCCACATTTATTTTTCCTCTCTTGATAAAAATTTTATGTGTAAATTGTACCTATTCTGGGTTTCAAGGCAGCCACCACAATCAAGTTACAGATTTTTTTTTTTTTATCATATCTGTACACACAAAGAAATTTCTGTCCATACAGCAAGGAGAACATCCAGTGTGCTGGATCAAGAGAGCAGAGATCAAATTACCTGGCCGTTTTGACCCCAAGAAAGCATGTATGTCTGACACAACTGAATATGTGTCTAACTGAAGATTAGCATCTGCTACTGCCCAGCAAAACTGTTGATTAAAAGCCATCAGTAAGTATTTCACAGTAAACAGAGTGGCAAATTATCCAGCACCAAAGAAGAAAATCAGAAGCTGTTGCTAGCGGTAGGGGGCAGAGAAACATAAAAAACTGAGGCAAAAATGGCTATTAAAATATATTTTATACTTATAAAATTAGCCTTAATGAACTATAAAATAAATAAGCCTTAATGAACTATAGCAGCCACTTACAATTATTTCTGTACTAATAAGCTTGGAAAATATATTTGCTATATACTGGTTGTTAACAAGATATGCTTTGGAATACATAACTTAATAAAAGAGAAGTTGCTACAAATTAAGGAGATTCCAGGAAGTTTGTGTGTCTGTCACCCCACAACAGTATTTGAGTCAAAGGAAAAAAATTTCCTAGGCCAATAAATACCCAAATTTGCTCATAAAAGCTGAAATGTAGTTTTTATAGCTTCTCTCTTGCATTAAATTTGTCCTCTATACTCTTTTTAATCCTGTGTTCTGGAAAAAATGTAAATAAATATTGGTTATTGGGATCTGCCTTGTATGGAACATTTAATAGGAATCCTTAATTGCATGTTGTAAACATAATACAAATGGTAGTTGTAAAAGTAAGGACGATTTTGTTCAAAATAATCAACAAGAATGCCTCTTCATACAGCAATCACTTTTAAAAGACAGAGGACTAGACATCAGGAAAACAATCCTTGTACAAAAGGAAATAAAGGAAATTCCACTTATACATAAGAAATGAGCTCTTCTGACTCTGTGGGCAGTCAAACACAGAAGTAAGATGCTCAGAGAAGTTGTGGAGTCTCCATTCTTGGAGGTGCTCAAGACCTGGCCAGACTCAGTCCTGACCATCTTTTGGCTTTGGTGACCCTGCTGTGAGAAAGGGGTTTGGACAAGATGCTCCCTGGAGGTCCCTGCTAACCTCAGCCATTCTGTGATTCTGTAAGGCACTTGTACTTTGGAAGCTTGGGGGTTGAAGGAGTAAGAAGATGTACAACCAAAAAGCAAAGAGCAGTGCAGACAATTATTATCAGAGCCTTAAATTGGGCGGGATATCTTTTCTTTTCAAAAATCCCTTCAATCCAAAAGCACACAGAGGGTGCTCAAGATATTGCTGCTCTATTCTATTCAAGATATTGCTGCTCTTCTTCAAGCACTCTAGCACTCTCAAACTTGAAGAAGAAAAAGCAGATGCCTTAAAGACATTCCACAGACTGTAAGACTTTTTTTTAACTAAAGACCAGGCAGACAATCAAAAAGGATCAAATTACTGCTGTTTAATGAGTTACTGCTTGTCAGTGGAGAGGCAGCAACGGATGGGATATTATTCTTAGTGTTTTGATGACATGACATCAAAAATAATGCATTTTACTCTGCACTCTCAGCAGGCTGTACATGGACAGCTATAGTGGTCCAGATAACAAGAGGTAATTCAATCAACCACTGTAATAAGAAATCTGAAATGATCTACCTCTACCTCTACTCCACCTTGTGTATCATTTCAGCAAACTTTTCTCACTTTCTGAGTTAGGATGATCAGATTCGCTTGAGAGGCACAGTTGTAACTATGGTGTCTCTTTGTAGAGAGCCTTAACATAGTAATTCCTGATAATCTAGTTCTGAGAAAAATGAAAATAGGTTATGCTCTATACAGCAAAGTAATTTGACACTGTAATGTAAAAAGCTATTTCAGTGTAAAATTATGGCTATTAATTGGGGAATTAATAATCTTTCAAAGCTTAAGCAACTTCTTTAAAATAAAGTAAAAGAGCCATCTCTCTACGAGTTTTTAGAAAATAAAGACAGTTATTTCTTTAATGACTACTTAAGTCAAAAGGCCCCTTCTGATACATCTAAAAGGGCTATTTTGAGAGCAGAAACATATTCTGTAAAGGAAAGGTTGTTGTGAAGCACATTCCAACTCCTATTAAAGTCTAATGAAATTACAAAGGATATTTCAGAAAATTCACCAAGTATGGTGAAATTAAAATTCTTATTTTAAACACAGTTTGAGAATCTTACAACACAGAGATAAAGGCAATTAGAATTTTATTATTAATGTATTAAACAGACATAATATTATCAAGATGTGGATATTTCTAAGACAACTCAAGGAAATGGACAGCTAATGAAGACATGGCAACTACTAAATAGTAACTCAATCGTGTCTGAAGTCATGCAGGATATTTTAAATTTTATTTCCTGTTAATGAAGGCCTTTGAAGAAACAGAGCCCATTGAAACAGCTTTTATCTGATTTCATTTTTTATTTCAAATAATACCTCCTAGAGCGTTATGGTTGCTTGGAGAAAGCAACTTGGTTGCACTGGAGAATACAAGAAGCTACAGCATGTTGTGGAACAAGGCCATCTTCCAACGAGGATGACCCCCACCAGAGCTTTGGTGCATGTTGCTGGGACAAACCACAGCACTTAATGAGTATATTTAATTACTTAAAATTATTTTTATATGACATGGAAATTCTAACTAATTCATCAAACATTAAGTTTCAAACAATAGAGAGTTACAACTAACTCACAGACACCAAACCGTGTCCCCTCTATACACATCTTTCTTCAAGACCAGCCATAATCACAGATGTACTGCTCTTCTAAGAGGCATTCGTGCTGGGACACCAGTTTCTCTAGCTCAATTACCAAAACATTTCTTCTTTAACAGACTGTTATCAAAGAAAACCTAGTGTGCCGTTTTTTCTCGTTTTCTTCCAGAGCACACTGATCCAAAATTACTTGACTTTACACTACCACCAAGGACAGTATTCATGGAACTCTTTCAAATAAATTGCATACCAATGAGAATCACATCCTGACATTTAATGAATGGCACCTGCGATCTATATGGTGCTCTATTCAAAATCTTCTGTACAGGTACATAGGTAGGTAGAATACCTAAGTGTATCAAAACCCAATATCCTCAGAACTTCTATTTAACACTACTTTGCGCGTGTTCACAGAAGGGAAAAAATTAATAATACTAATTAAAATGAAGATGTAGTCTTTGCAGCTGATTTTGGAGCTATAGCATTGTCAAAATTGTTTTGATTGAAAAAAGTTTGTTCTCAGAGGCTACACTGTTGACTGAATTTTTGGGTTACTTAAGGAGGAAAAAAAAAAGAGAAAAAAAAAAAGGCAATAATAACAGTGTTTTGATATTATGAGTAGGGAAAGTAAAGATCTACCACTTGCACTGGAGACCTCTTTTTCAAACTCTCTTTCACATGTAAAAGCTTTCCAATATAACAGAACCAATTGACACTGGTGATGAGTATCTGAAATGGTGATGAAAGACACAAAATTTGTGTCTTTTGCAGGGATCAATATGTGCCAGCACAGAACTGGCCACTTAGGGCCTCCTGGTGGCCCACACACCAAGCTCTGCTCTCAGCAACAGAAACCTTGTCCACCTCCCCATCATTCCCAGGGCAAAAGGAACTGCTCTCAAGAGAAGAGAGGCTGTTTCTACCTTATCCTAAAAAAAATCATATACCATCCATACTTTAGAGTCAAGGGAAACCAGGATGAACAACGCCCTTCCCTGGACTACTCATCTCTGCTCTTGTCCCTCACACAACACCAAGACATCCCTGATTTGGGAGGTTAAACAACACAGAAAACCCAAGCATTGCCAACTGAAAATGTCACTTAACAGGGGCGGAGTGATGCTGAGAACAGTTTATAAATCTGCATCTCGCTTGTAGAAAGCCTGATCCTCCTTTCTCATGGAGCTAGTGATTTATGCTTCAGAGAACTCTACTGGGCCATTAATCATACTGAAAACACCAACTGTTCCCTCAACCAGACAACTCTGCTCCTGAAGAAATAGGAGCATAAGTAGGGAAGAGGACACTTGTGTCTAACTCATTCAAAGGTTTTGGACATACACTTTAGGACAGTCTTTTCCAAGTTAGAACCTTAGTTTTAGGCACCTAAAACCGTATTTAGGCAGTTAAAGGAAGGACCAGTGGTGACCACAATTTCAGCTGGTATTTCTTGATCTCTTCATAGTCTTTCCTCAAGTACCTGTGAGTGTTGCAGAATCCAAGTCCAGAAAGGTTATTGGTCTGAATCAAAGACCATTGGTCTGAAGCATGGACAAAAATGGCCATTTTTGTGCCATTTATTGCAGTAGAAACCAAATGCACTGAACTGAAGATCAGTCTCTTCTGTCTGGTCCTTATACGTGTCATCATGGCTAAAGTTTAAAGGCATCACAAAGAATAAATAATTAATGTTTGCAGATTGTTTCTGTAAATTCAGATCACAGACTTTCCATCCATCTGAAGGGTCAGCACTGTGCAAAAGTATTTAGTGGGAGTAATCCATTTTCCTACCAATTGCAAAGAACCAGTGCAGAAACCTGAGACAGGACAAAGAAAGCTGCTGATTGCTCAGAAGTCCTACTCACTTTGGATTCAAATTAATTAATTCATATTACTATACATTAATTGGACTTCAGGAGCTGCCTATGTGTGGGCTGCCAGTCTAAGGTGAAGGCGGCATAATATATCCTCCCTTACCTCTTTTCACAGAAGAATTAACAACCTGGCATTATGTGATGCCTGCAATGACTGAAGAGCATGCAAATGGACAACTATCAAGGTCAACCTGAAATGCATTCAACCACAGTAACCGAATCATGTGACATCCGATTAAAATATTCATCTGTTTGAAGGCTTGTTTAATTGGTGAAAACTCAAAGAAATGTGTAGAAATAAATCCACCTATTTCCTGGCACTTTTATATTTCTCGCTATTATTTTAAAAGATTTTTTTGCATAAAGCTGACTTTTGTCTCTTAAAAATCTAGTTTTCTACTGGTAATCATTTCTCTCTTCTACACATCTGCACCTCAGATTTCAACTGGCTGTCATGGAAATAATTTAGTTAAGAGAAGAGTAGATGAGGACATTGGAAATGGAATCAGGAAAGTCTTGAAGAATGTAAATGTTATCTTAAATTAAGAAATGGGGCCAGATCTTATAAACAGACACATTTAAATACTAATCACTGAAAATTCAGATCTTATTTCTGACTGGTTTAAATTCAAAGCACAAAAGTTTCTGCAGAATCAGAATGCACCTCAGTTTTCCTTGCCAGAATAAAAAAAAAATAAAAAAAAAATTGAGCATGGATGCCAGGATCTGAGCAATTAATTACAGACTAAAGCACACGTATTGAATTGACAAGAATTGACATGTGACTGTAAATACAGGAAACTTTACAAAATAGGAAACAAAGAGAAAAGAAGATATTGAAAAGTTATTGATTTCTGATTGTGCTTCAGAGAAAGCATGGCAGTAACACCACAGCCTGGGCATAGGGGTGAATTATTTTAGAGTTTGAATGTCAGCTGTCAAAAATATTAAGAACCCCACAGAGTTCAAGACACTGAAACAAGCTTGAAAACTGAAAAACACGTGTAGTTATTTAGCCATATATAGACTTGGAAAGACAGAGACAATAAGTAAAGCCAGCCCAATGATATTGAGTTAAAAAGAAAAAGCAAAACAATGAAATAAAACTGTCTTTGTTTTGCCCTTAGAGGGCAAAAAGACGGACTGTATGAAATCAGTTGTCTAAATCTCATTCTCATTGGTCAGGATACAGAAAACATTTAACCACTTAATAAGCCAGTAAATGAATTAGGCAAAGAAAATTGTGATTGCAAAGGAGAAAAAAATAAACAAATTAAAACAATATTTTCCAGTTTTCTATAAAGATTAATTCAATTTAAATTCAAAACGAGACAGTTGCTTGTTCAGGAAACAGATACCTGGAGCCTGATTATTGCTTTTCCATATGGACTACAGTCCTGCTGTGGAGATGCTGGCCAAGAGAGATTTTTAACTGTACATTAAGTTTACATATTGAGTGGAACTCCCTGCTCTGTATATTTTTTACATGTTTGTGAGGGTCCAGCACAAAACTGGTCAAATTAACAAGAAAGGAATGCATCAATGGTTGTTAATGAACTGCTTTGTGTATTAGGAAGTCTTTGAGCTTCTGGTTGATGAAGACTGGGAGAATATTGTGCTCAGTGATCACTTGGACCCTTGGCTGTTGCTCTGCTCTTCCATGGCTGTGGATCACAGTCAACCACTGCATCAGTAACTGTAAGTGAAACATCCTAAGGCTGGAAAGAAGAGTAAATTCACAGGGCTTAAGGACCTTACAAAGTCCATGTACTTAGTCCAGAAACCTTTATCTGACTGAAGTGTGTCTTAGAAGCAGGGAAGGCACCTTCTGCTGCAATGACTTATTCCAAAAAAAAAAAAAAAAAAAAAGGTCTGGTACAGTTAAGTCATCTTTCTTTCTCTCTTTCTTTGGATAAATAGACAGAGATGATTTATTTGTTATTGGAAAGCATATTTCCCAAATGTCATGTACATACAGCATCTTTCTCAAATTTTGCCACCTTTTTCCTACTAAAAAAATGTCTTGGACTTTAGATGCCAACAGTCTTGCTCACCATTTTGTGCAATTGTACACTTATCTAAATGAGTCAAAAACTACAGAGGACACAGAACGTCTATTTAGGCTAAGAAATCGTGAGTTTAGACAAAGACATTGTTAAATGAGGGACTTCTTTCAGACTGCAACTGTGATACTGTCCTTTTAAGAGGTTTACTGATGTAAAATAACAGCAAAAAAGAGCAGCTGCAATGTTGCTACAATATGAGCAACGTGACCCAAAAGTTCCTGGGCTATTTTCCTGAGGTGTCAGCAAACAAACATAAAGACATAAGTCCCCAGGAGCTTCACCACGTCCTCCATAGATGCTCTACTCTCTCTCTCTGCCAGACTAAACCGCCCTAAGGGAGCAGTGACATACTTACAGCAAGGGCTTCGCCAGGCAGAAGTCAGGGCTCAGAGCTCTCCTGAACAGCTGGTCTCTCTGCACGCACTTAGGCAGCAGCTGATGGTGCCACTGCTGCTTGGGAAAGTCATGGGGAAAAGTGTTTTGTGTTTTTCAAGATTCATTAAACGATCTTTCCTATGGAAGTAATGGCACTTCTGCCAAATACGTCTGATTTGTGGTGAGAAAACAAGTGCTTTTTTGTCTTTTTGAGGAGAGCTGTTGATTCAGCATCATTATTGAGAAAACAGAAATAAGGAAAAAGAAAAGAAGCAGCTTTTAATGTTAATGATCATAATGATCATTAGTGATCATAGATACTAATGGCGTCATTTCAGTCCTTTAACTCACTGCATAGTGACCTTCAGATTTCTCAGCGTAGCTGCACTTGTGAAACTTAAAGAAACCCAGCCTGAATATCATGCAGATAGGGCTTGAACTGCTTCAGTGGGGTAGTTGGTGGCATTTCTTTTGGCTTCTTCTTGATCCAGCACAGAAAAAAATAAAAATAAAAAAACCTGATGGTGTATTAAGTGGAAGTTCTGACCGGTCATTACTAAACTTGGGATTTTATTTAATTATGTGTCCTTTGCCAATTCAGAGTATTTTGTAACCAGTTACCTAACTCATGTTCTTCCCTTTATTTTCTCTGAACTGTCATGCCAAGCTATACACTAAAACCCAGCTGTTCTCTGTCTCCCTAAAGTATGCAAGACAGTTTTATATAAAACAGTTTGTTGAGGTAGTTGAAACATGGACAAGGGAATTCTGAAAATGCTCCAGATTTGAAATATTTTAAATCTAAATGTGAAATCTTCTGCACAACATTTGGAGTCAATGTGGATTAAGAACAGTTTATAATGATTAGAAAACATACTTTTTTTCAATATAACTCAGTACAGTTTTTGCCTGCACTTGTACTGATAGAAAGTAACTTACGCTTTAAACTTAATAATTATTCCCCCAAATGATGAGAAAAAGTACAGCATTGTATTTTTCCTGGGGCTTTCATTAAGATCTCTAGGTTCACTTCCCTCAAGACATGGATCTTTTAGCAGAAGACTAGATCTAGTTTTCAGATGGAGTTTTATTGTTAGAATATTTTGGTTCTCTGACTATCTACTTAAGGGATTTAAATTAAAATGTGTCTAGATTTAGTCAACTGTTGATAAGATTCGTGATTTCTAGTAGTTGAGAATATTTAAGCATATATAAACGAAATTTTATTATCTTATAAATTGCCATGAGGTATCACATTTTCAAACCAGATTAATGCAGAGTAAAACCAGAGTAATGCAACTAAAATTATTATAGTTACTCTATATTTAAATCAGCAGGACAGATCACTATCTGCATCTCTAAGCAGCGTGTCTCATGTAAAAGAGGCATAAATATATATATAATTAATATATGCACATATATATTATCATAAAAAGACCCCTAGAACATCCACATTCTATTGTTGAAGGCCCACTTCACCGACACCTTCCTCACTTCAGCAGTGGCCAAATGCTTAAGTAAGTATGCAAGTGAAGAAAAGCATTTATGGATATTTCTCCTAGCAATCAGTAATACAAGGCTCATGAATACCCTCATCCAAAACCAGTGAACTGCTACTTGATGTTCCAAGCCCTTTTTCTACCCAGATTTTGGCATCCATAATGTTATACAGGAAGTAGTTCCACAGCTTAAGAACATGTTTTGTGAAGAATTGTCTTTCTGGGTTTGTTTTGAACGAACAACCTGCTATTTCTTTTGATAGCACGTTTTACAAGGAAGGCATATTAAAGAGCAATGACTTCATTCTGAGGTGGAAGGACAGCCTTACTAGTAACAGGGAAGCAATAAACAAAATCTATCAATCCTTTTTGTTTTCTCCATGGTCATTCTAGAAGATAGTCCAGACTAAGAAATCTCTGCTTTAATTACAGAAAAGGTCTCAGTGAGCCTCAGTATAATGCAGCATCTACTAAGTACAGAAGTGATATCACACAGGCTTCATACAAGTCTGTGTGGGACAGGAGAGGTCTCTAAACAAAAAGTTGTTCTTGCACCTTTGTTGCTTTTTGCCTCGGGGTCCTACCTGCAGCCTGGAGGAAAGTCCAGCTGACTCTCTTGGGTTCTGGTTTTACCAGTTAGAAACCTTGCTATGGCAGCAGACAAGATCTGAGCTGTAAGATCAGAGCCCTCTGAGTGGCAGAAATTCTGTAAATCTGATAATCTTTCCATGAAGGCCTGCCAACCTTCTAAATAAATAGACACTTAGAAATGGTTTTTATCAGGCAGAGATTAAAGGTAAAACAACTGAGTCTCCTAAAGTCATGAGAAATGAGAAAAGGAAAACATTTTTTTTCCTTTGCACTTTGGAACATCTGGGTGCACTTTGGAACATCTCAGCATATTTGTTGTATGACAGATTGCCCTTCTTGACCCTGATTGTCAATCTGGGGTCTTTAACACCATTTCTGCAGTTCAAATGTAGTGAGTTTAGGATACATTAATTACTATTTCTATAAATCCATATATTAAAAACAACAACAACAACAAACAAAAACAAACAAACAAAAAAACATAAACAGCAGAGAAAATGATAAAAAGGTGTTTAGTTTGAATACTACCTTGGCATACATTTAAGGATCCAGAAAATATTCTATTTCCAAGCTCAAATACCCTTTAAAGAAAATAATTTTCCTAGGCTAGACCTGAACCCACAAGCTAATGTAAATCTTTCTTACCATTATCAGATTCCTGAGTTGTCTCTACCTACCTTATAGAGTATGATAAAAGTTAGTTATAGGCTTTTACCTGTGGAAACAGTCACCAGATCAGCGTTTGACTGAGACTGCGATGATTATGACAATGAACAGCAGAACGGCCAAAGCAGCAGAGAGAAGGCAGCACTTCATCTTCCTGGCTCGTAGCTGAAAAAAAGGAGAAAGATGAAGAAATAAATGTATGGATTTCTGAATGAGAAGTTGGAGGGTAAATTCATGATAGAATTTTTCCATTGCTGTGACTATCTGAAACAAGTCGATACATCAAAAAGAAATTGTGTCCTTGTGCAGACTGATACATCCTGCTGGATGATCCTGACTCTCCCTTGACAAGGGAAATCCCCTTAAATACAATCACCTTCTCTGCACTGCTGGCCCATGTCGAGCCTTTTCTCCACCAGAACCCCGAAGTCCTTCTCCACAGGGCTGCTCTCAATGAGTTCTTCTCACAGTCTGTACTCGTGTCCAAGATTGCCCCAACCCGGTTGCTGCACTTTGCACTCGGACTTCTTGAAACTCATTAGGTTCATGTGAGACCACTTCTCAAGCTTGTCCAGGTCCCTTTGGATGACATCCCTTCCTTCTTTTATATCAACTGCACCACTCAGCTTGGTGTCATCTGCAAAGTTGCAGTTTGCTATTTCTTCGTCAGGCCCATATCCTTCGAGATCACAAACTCAACAAGACAGTAGTCACCCAGACTGCCTCCAATCTTGACCTCTTTAACAAGTTTGTCTGTGTTGGTGAGCACTGGGCCCAGCAATGCTTCTCTGGTTGGTCTCTCTAATACCTGGACCACAAATATATCCTCAGTGTACTCCAGGAGTCTCTTGGACTGCTTACAGCCTGCTGCGTAGCTTTCCCAGAAGATATCTAGGTGCATGAAATCCCCCATCAGGTTGAGAGCATGCAAGTGCGATGCTTGTGTAGCTGAAGCAGGAAGGTCTCATCAACAGGCACCCCTTGATCACAGGGCCTGTAGTAGACCCCAACCCCAAGGTGTCCTTTACTGGCCTGGTCCTTAATTTTTATCTACAAGCTCTCAACCTGTCTTGAGGCTCTTTCTCAAAGGCAGCTCTTTGCAATCTATGGCAGCTCTTCACGGTGTGAAATAGCTCTTTGCAATCCCACTCTGTCAGGAATCCTCTTATCTGACACACAAAAAATAACAACTATGAAACATGGAGTCAGTTCCCACATTTTCCTTGAGAACAGATCAACCAGTCCTCCAGACACCAGTCCTGAAAACAACATCTTGCCTTGATAAACCAACTACATTTGTGCAGAGTTCTTTACCTTTCAACTAAAACAACAATCTCATTGGAAAGACTATGTTAATACCACTATCTATTTTTCCTTCCTTTCTTTCCCTAACGGGTGTAATCAGCCCTGATGGTCTGTTTGAAATTCTTTGCTAACCAGTTTACACCACTCTGCACTGAGTTACGTTTCCAATAGAACTGTTGTTCCCTACAGCTATCTTCTTCTACAGAAATTTTGGCCTACACTGAAAGTGCCAGGGAACTCATCTCCTCCATTTATGCTCCAAACCCCACTACTTCATTCTCTTGCAGCCCTCCTGGAGCCTATCATTTTTTCTATGAAGAGCTGGAGAAGCACTTTCAGCAGGGAACTCTGCAATTCATGGTCTGTCCTCTCCTCGAGAATCAATCACCAACTGAACCGGTGGCTTTTATTGAAGTGTGGATTTCCAGATTATTATTTCTTATGAAATACAAATGCCGTGTTGCCCTATGTCCATAGCAGATAATCAATGATCTATCTTGGTTCTCCATTTGCTTTTTGATTACTCACACAGAAATGTTTTCTTTGAGTTTGGAAAAAAAAAATAAAATAGATGCTGCCAATATATTACTCCATGTGCATGTGTTAAGAAGGATCTTTCATCAAGTATGCAAGGCAGGACTGAGTGGAAAGAGACTATTCCCCTGCCCTAAAACTCTGCTTGGGGGCAACCCTTTGCTCACACTTTTTGATCAGTTTATTGTGACTTATTTATTGGGAAGAATATGGTTGGACCAGGACTAGTTCTCTCTTTAACAAACTTTTTCACCCACTAAACGATGTTTCTTCACAGTGATTCTTGCAACCTTCTTTTCTAGAGGGATAACTTAGATGCATTCTTAAAGCAGAGTACATGAGATAACAGGGCTGCTACAGCATCCTCTTTTCTTTTAACCTCAGTTAATTCCAAGGAAACCTCTGCTTAAAACTGCAGACTGTTTTAAAATACCTAGATGTCCTCATCCACTTCTACAATGCCAGAGCCTTTGTTCTGTCAGCAAAGAGAGGATGCTAATAGGTCACTTAGATTCCAGCAGCAGTCTAATATTCCTAACGAGAATTTCAAAGGCTGTATGGTATTACTTCAGATGGCTTTTACATCAGTCCATTTACAGAGAGATTCCCTTGTTTTGCTCTTTTTATCATTGCAAATTTACATTCACTCTTATTTTGTACTATACAAAAGCAAGCATCAAACTGGACTATAAACAGACTAATAAGAAGGTAGGAGAGATGCAGCCAAGCCTGTATTGTGGTATTTGGTTCACATTTTATGACCTTGTCCTGGCTGGTAAGTCAGGATAATGATTCCTACTATGTTTACAACATCTCTTATTGGATTAAGTATTACTGTCCTTCACAGCCATATAACGTACTGCAGGATTCTCCTGTTAATTCTGAGTTCTTTCTTTAGTTTATATTTCAGGAAGGAAAGTGTTCAGTTTTTTGAGTCCCTTTAGTCTCCACTCATAAATCTGCATGTGCTGTAGGAGCAGTAGAAACACAGCCTCTGAGCCCTGTCTGTTGCCACAAGCTTTTCTACACACACTGAGGAAGGACAGACATACACCCCAACTTCTTTTTGTCACTTAGATGGAAAAACACTGACATACTAGCAAAAGGTACTTATTCCCCTCAAGCTACAGATGCACATGTTGCCTTTGAAAGGGCTATCCCAGCAGTCCTTCACAACTGACTTGATTCCCCATGCCCTAGGTTGTTCACATGGCTCATGCAAAGCTTATCAGTGCCCTTATTAGAGGAGAAAGATGATAGCACATAGCAGGTAGGACAACGGATTGTTCTGTTCACCAGATAGGATCTGTAGACTATGGCATGAGCACCCTTACTGAAATACTACAAAAATATACAATAATAAACAACATACATAATAACATTACACATAAACTCTAGTTAAACCCTCATATAGGTTAACATAAACCCTGATATAGGTTAACAGAGAGTGATTGCTAACCTGAGATTATATACAATGCCTTAATGCCACCGTAACTGTGAAGGCAAGTTGGAAGACAAAAAAATAATGCAATTCTGTATCTTTAATAACCCCAAGGCACCAAGGCACACTGGAAACACATCACCATTGGAAATTTAAGCGCTCTATGGCTAGGATGCACTATGGCTCAGGTTTTTCAGGTATGCATATACAAGTAGGATTATTTTTTTCCACCAGCAAGATCTCTGCCTTGTTCAGTAAATTGGTAATTATCACAACTGTGTACACCCTTTATATATAAATTTTACTTATTAGCTTAGTTTTTCTCAGGACATCTGTCGAAGACATGCTCACATGAGACCACACAACTGTTTAAACCTTTCACTTAACACCAGGCTCCCAATATTCCCACGGGAGCTGTCATGACAGTAGAATCATATAAGGATTACTGTCCATCCCAAATATCAATGTGGTTATGTAATCATGATGCCATCTCTTGAATCAAGGTCAATCTACACTTACAAATGCAGATTTGGAAAGCCAAAGATCATTTCTCCCCAGAGCAAGATCCTTACTACTCTGAGTAAGGTACTACGAGGTTTCTGCCTCAAAATTAGTAGTCACAGAACAGCAAAAATATATCAACAGAAAGATTAAGAAAATGTTAAAAAAATCACAAACTGTAAGATGATTCATTTATTTTGGGACATAATTCTTCAGGGAGCTTTGCATTTTTATAACATTTTCTATGCATCCAACTAATCCACAGTTGATTTCACTCGTCTTTTTCCAACTCTTTCTCTTCTCAGCTGCTGGAGATCTTTCTTTTAGATTATATGCATTAATGCTATTGCTTATTCTCCTTGACTTTTCTGGTCTCCAGTAGGGGACCCTAAGGACAATAGGAATTCCATTTTCAAAAACACTGACTACCCTTAACTATCCATTAAAATGCATAAATAAATAGAGATATGGAAATCATCTTGACACACATAATTTCAGGCCAAATTTGGGCCAAATTTAAGGCAACAAGAAAGAATTATTTTCTGGAAAACGTAGGACAAACAACTCTAAGCAGCATTATCTGATTTTATTTTAATGATATTAGTTTATTCTGAACCTTGAATGGTATTGTGTTGCACTACTCTGGTTTTATAGCTCTGCTCCAAACTGCTGTAAGACCATTTTCCATAATATAAAGCACCTGATGATTAAATTGGAGCTATTTTTATTGTTAACATTTGCTCAAGATGAAAAGAATACAATGTGGGATACGCCCCCACCAAAATAAAATAAAATATAATAATAAAAAAACTCCAACCACCTAATCCTGTAGTAAGAAGAAATGGCTTTTTTACAGTTATTTTTGCTAGGCTCTCAGGGATTTTTAGTAACACAGTATAGGTAAAGATATATTTTAATCCTGACAGAAGCTCTTTAAACACGCTTGTGAAACAGTGAGGACTGAAAAGCAGAGAAGGAACGAGCAAGGCTATTTAGGGACACAGCTAAGGAGTACTTTATATTGACAGGAGAAGTGGATGTGACTGAGCCTGGAAGAAACCTTTCCCTCATTGTTTCATAAAGGAAGCTGCAGGTCATGTTTTACAGCTTAGAAGATATTTCTCTCTTGGGGGTGAAATGTTAAAAGACATTTTAATTATGTCACAACAGATAGTTAAGTCATTAAAAACTATTAAAGCCCAATACTGCCGTAGGCCCAGAAAAGCAAGTTTCGTCTTAGAAATTCCTAAGTAAATGCAGTTACAAGGAGGAAAGAAATGCTTCGTTGCTAGAGATTCAAATGGTGGCTAGGGGCGAAGCATTAATAAAAGGAGAGTGGGTCCATAGAAAACTGTTCCTGTGTAATTCTTTTGACTCACATATGGAAAAGCAGCATCATGCTTCTATACCCTCCATGGATTGCTTATAATGTACACTGCATTTTTTCCCTGTCACTAGTGACCTCACAGTATATAATAATGCATGGAAACTTTTGAATCCACAGGGAAAGTAGAGATTTCAGAACTGGCTTTAGGAAAGAGGCCAAAAGCTCTATAAATGCAGTTTAGTTCAGGCAGGGATTTGTGCTGGATCTGTACTAGTACAGCTCATCTATCTTGGGCATAAGGCATTACTTCAGAGTAGACATATCCTGCAACTCCATGAATGTGGCACTTCCTAGGTCTCCTGCAGGACAAAAGCCCTGGGTAGGTTGCTGTCATGACCTTCACCAATCTCACCAGTATCCTGCCTTCTTATTACATCTTTCCCTGTTCATATGGTATGGACTAAGATAGGCATGAGGATATCAAAGAAATAGCATCACCCAAGATGGTTAGCCCAAGAGCAGGCATCTCCGTCCCTCCCTCCTGCAATGTCAGATAGTGTAAATATTTGACATACTCCAGACTTTTCAGTTAGGTTATATGGGCAAGAATATGCCACAAGGGAAAAGAGGTCTATTTTTCAGTCTTCCTTTTTTAGGTTACTATGGTAAGTGAACAAAAAAAAACATCCTGTACTCAGTACAGAAGGACCCAGGAAGACTATCCATTTTTACCTGCAGAAATGCTTATGCATATTTTAAACACAGTTTTTAAATAATGAACAAATAATGAAGCATTTTCCATCAGAGCCAGCATTACATAAGCTTCTGGAAGTACAATTCCACTAGATGTCCAAAGAAATCATCAGAGTTATCTCTGTTATAGAGATCTATTTCCTGCAAATTCATACAAGGAAAAAAATAAATAAATAAATAAAACCACACAATAAAACAATAATCCAAAATTGATTCAATTTAGAAACCATACACTAAGAGCCTCCAGTCGTTGGGTCAGGTCCTTTTGAGGGCCTGTCAGGCAATGAAAACTCATCTTGATTAATTTTCAAGTACTGTTTCCTTCACTGTAGGATTAACAAATCTGTTTGACATAAAATGGGACATTTTATATGCAAATCTCTGTAGAGAGGGTTTTGTGACATTAAAGAGGTTCGTACAATTTCATTCACCCTGACCTTGGAGGTCATTTGGAATTGCACTAAAGCATTTGTCTATGCCCTTAATATGCATTTTGAAAGCTAATTTGAGGTCTGCTGGATTGGGAGTCCAGGTCCTTATTAACGTTTGGACATGTTTATACAGAAATGATATTATAAATCTGAAGCTACTGTCACTCCAATATACACCAGCAGGAACTCTGCTGAAGGCTGTGCAGCTTTCATGGGGGGAAAAAAAAAAAAAAAAAAAAAAAAAAGGAAGGAAATATTGTAGTAATGCAACAGAAAATCAGACCATAGATGTGTTTACCTTCAAGCAGTATTTAAACATACAGAGGGAAAAATTCCCCTTACACTTCCACCAGTGTCTTCATCATTATTGGTTTTGTTCTTATATTCCACTTACACTGGTAAAATCCCTCAGCTAAGTTACACACAATCATTTCTGATAAGATAGTAAACAGACTATTATTGCAACAGCAGTGAAGAATATGACCTTTACCGTGTGTACAAATTAAAATGCACTGACCAAATTTGTTGACCTTTATGGTAAAGCTTCCTTATAGAGTAACAATGAATTTGCTATTAAATATCACTGCTTCTGCAGACAGACTAGAAAAGGCCAGTAATATTATTAAGCATTTTTGGTGTATTTAAATGAGTATGAATCAGTCAAGTTGCATATGAGTAAAACCTACAAGATTTGATAGCAACGGGAAAACGCCAGCCCACACCAGCAAGGGAATATCATTTACTTTGTCACGCTGTTTTTGTGCCCTGACTTTCACATCATTTGAGACGATTTCGAACTTCCTTTTGTGACTCTGTGTCTACATAATCACCATATGCAATAACTCTACGCAGTCTTTCCATTCCCTCCAAGTCTTTTCATGATTCACTTCTTGCTGATTTATCTTCTTGGTGTATACCCCAGGTGGACCTAACTGCCATCTGCAGGTGTGGTTCCTCAGCATTTCTTATGGGAGGACTGAATTTTCTGCCACTCAGCTATTTAGCTAGTGATGGCCATTCAGGATGACATTTTCCATGCTGGAAATATATCTCAAGCTGTTTTATGTATTTCATTTAAATGTAGTTAATTCAAATAAGAAAACTACAGAAAATTGTCCGTGTTGCATGCTGGAAAAGACAATGCAAACATTTTCTCTAGTGCCTACATGCTTTGGAGCTAGATGGGGAATATGAAGAACAGGGAGCAAGGAGTTTGCCCTGTCAGTGAGGGGGCATTTTTTATTTTTATTTTTGGTGTTTCTAGGAAATTTTGGCTTTCCTTTGGGAAAGGTAAGGCTTCTTTAAGATCCTAGTTCGAGTGCACTCATGACTAGTTCAGAATCTCAAATAATTTTTACCACCTGCAACAGTCTCTTCTCAGGATAATGATAAAAGCACAATGTTTTCTGTGTTGATTTGCCCAAAAGCAAACAGGGTCTGGTGGAAACCATACACACCACAATCTTAGTATCCCCCTAATATACTTCTTGTTGTTGTTGATTTTTTTTTTTTTTAATGGCTGAAACATCACTTATAATAATACATGTAAATGGCTTACATTTCTATCATGTCTTTCAATCCAACAGGCTTCCAATGAGATTTTCAATTCACTATAAAGAGGTTTTTTTTTTTTTTTTTTTCTCCAGCACTGGAATGAAGCCACCTACCTTTGGCAGCTATTTTAATTGTATGTAGTAGATCTAGCCAGCAGTTTAAAGCAGGTAATGACTATTTATTGGGGATTGTGGTAGACAAAAAGCTTGACATGAGCCAGCAGTGTGTGCTTGCAGCCCAGAAGGCCAACTGCATCCTCAGCTACATCACCAGAGGGGTGGGCAGTAGGGGAGGGAGGTGATTGTAAGGGGGTATGGAACTAGATGATCTTTAAGGTCCCTTCCAACCCAAGCCATTCTATGATTCTCTGATTTTGTGTAGATGAAACACCAGAGAGTCTGCATTTTTCCAAACCAGAAATTGCCCATGAGAGCTAAAACAAATGCCCCTGTAGTTTTGCAAAAACTGCCTTGATATTCTTAACAACCAACCCTTCACAGTCACTCAGAGAGAACTGAACCTCCACAACAATTCAAACCCAGAAACATGGGTGACAGTGGAGCAGAGAGAACATGATTGAACCACATTGAAGTGTGCTCAGAGAAAGCCTTCCTGCAGAGCAGTGTTTATCAGTTAGTTTGTACTCCCATATGAACAGGACTACTTGTCTGGATTGGAAATGGCAATGTTTGGGTCACTATGCTGCTGATCTCAGCCCTATGAGCCCAGAAGTTCAGCCAGACTCTAACTTGTATGTCAATAGTTTGTCTATGAGTGCATTATGGCAGCCAGTGCTGAAAGCCTTAATGGTAGACCCCACAACAGAAAGATTTGGCTAAAAAAAAGTCTGACTCTCCAACTTAGCTCCTTATGCCTATAATAACTAGATCAAACTTTGCACAAACTTATAAGAACCAAAGCCAAAGAAAGTGTATAATCCGCCTCAACTCCATTTGTGTTAATGGAACAATTTCAGTCTACCCTTATGAGATTCTGGTTCAAAGAAGTTAATAATTTCTCCTTAGAACCATGTGTATAGCTATAGGCAACATTTTATTTGAAAATTCTAATAAAAATAAAATACCGGGTAAAGGGTTGAGCATCAGCCAGAAATGATCTTCAGACCATCCTCCAACAAATGCAAGTATCAGATAAAGAAAGCAAAGGCACTTTGGGGGGCAGGGGAAAAAACAGCTGAACACATAATTCATATAAGTGTTTTTCATGTTGGGACTGAAAGAAGGGATTTTCTGACTTCAAAGCACACAATTCTTGAGCTAAGACTTGCCTTCAAGTCTCAGCTGTAATTAAGACAAATTACCCTCAGCTAAACTGTCAGACACTAAAGAGAAAACTTAAAGTTTAAGCTAGTCTGATTCTATCACCAGCAGGCAGCTGTACATACAAACACCAGCCCTATGAATCAAAAGTAAAACCAATTTGCAGAACAGCTTCCAGGAAGCCCCATGCCATCAACACCTCAGAAAGTCAGTGTTAGGAGCTGATGAATCCCCTAAGTGTCACAGGATCCTATTAGGCAGTATTGTGCATTTGTATTTTTGTTAGACCAATTAAAACAATTACAAAAAAAAAAAAAAAAAAAAGTGAAAAGCAGAGAAGACTTGTTACTCACCTCTATGTCTTCTTTTTTTTTTTTCTTTACCGTATTTATTCATTTAATGTGGGACATCACATCTTACAAACTTTGCTCACCGCTATCTCTAGAAAAGCATTGGCATCACTCCTATTCTAGCAGTATCTCTACAACTACAAAACACTACCATCATTAGCATGTCAAGCACTGTTTGGCAGGGACAAACTATCACGCAATACTGCAGTTTTTAGAACAGATCTGACATCTGCTGCACTGAACTTTAAATACATATCTAAAGTTCGGTAAGATCGGTAAATAGGTTGCTTTTGGTACTGAAGGCCAAAGACAATGGAAAACATGTTCCAATAAAGAGATTAAGAGAATGTTCCTTTAAAAAACTCCTTCCTTAAACAACTGCTATTATTTCTTCCTTAGATAAATGTTCCTTAAAGAGAAAAAAAAAAAAAAAAAAAAAAAAAAAAAAAAAAAAAAAAAAGAGAACCACCAAGTTTGGCAACCAAGAGTATCACTAAAGCTCAAGACTGATGTTTTTCCTCCCAGGCATTCTCTTTTTCACCAGTCTACAAGCATTCACCATGTCACTGCTGCTCCTTTCCAGTATGCAGACAAGATGGGAACAAAGTGCTAAGTAATGGTGAATAAATTAAATTGAGACCGAGCATGAAAATCTTACTCATAGAGAGTGATAAATTGTGTGCTAGAAATTCAGGAATGCACACCTCCATGCTTTGCCTAACATGGCATATATATATACAGGCAGATTAATATAGCAGAAGCTATTTTACAGCTTCTTAACCCCGTAAGTACCTACATGTGGGTCTTCACCTATTCAAAGTAGACCCTTGAAAGACAAGATGAAAGTCTTTAACAATTTGCAAATGAGCATCACTAAAGGACAAAAGTATATTTCTTTTCTATTACCTACTAATTTCTTTCACAAGAAGTGAGTAACACCACATTTAGTGTAACATCAGTGAAACTAAGAATAATAGTGCCTCCATTTTATTGTATTGGGTGGGACAGAATTATATTTGAGGAAGAATGATTTTCCACAGAAGCCATGGGGAATTGGATAGGAAATCAAAATTCCTGATCTAAACTTCTGTTTAAACCCGAACAAGATCTTCAAGGTTTGAAGAGGATTTTAACCTCTGTTATTTTACCATTTTCACATTGGCCTATGAGCTTTTGTTTTAGTGATGGATTAAATGCACAAATGCCACAAGGCAGCCTGAGTTGATACCAAATTTCTGCCTCTATACAAGAAATCAGAACATAATGGAAAATTTTGTGTGATTTTCTCCTGAGGTTTCCTACTCAGTTTTGCAGATGTAGATCCAGGGAGAGTCAAAAAAAAAAAAAGAAAAAAAAAAAAAAGAACAGAGTTCTGGATTCTGAACAAAGAACAAAGGAAAAAAAGAACAAAGTTCAGGACTTGTTAATAACAGGATTCAAATATAAAGACAAAAAAAAAGTAACTTAAAATAGCAGACAATGCAGAAAACTGTATGGGCAGATCTACCATCTATGCCTCCTTCTCTCTTCAAATTGTTGTTATTTTTCATAAGACATTTAACTTTCTTGTTCCATAGTTTCCCTTTTCATAAATTTAGGGATGTTACTCCATTAAATACATGGTATTATGTATTATACACAAATAGGAACATTTGTAATGATGGCTTTCATTACTTGCTAATATCAAGCCACAAACATTGATTTTTTTTTCACTATATTTTTATTTTTTAATAAAAATAATTTTTAAAAAAAGTTTGTTTCCAAATGGAGTTTTCTTTTGTTTTTCAGTTCACCCACTTCTATGATTAGAAGCTTTAACATCTTCCTGGATGATAGATTATTTTTAATTACAGTCACATAATAGAGCTATGAGCATGGCACTGGAGCTCATATGGTGGAAGAAAACTAAAACACAGTTCCCTTTATTCACCTCTAAAACAACTGTTCAGCACTCTTTGCAATGTTATCATTAAATAGCTGTCCTAAACTGAATTTTTACTCTGAACTAAGCTAGCAAACTAAAGTAAACAATACCTGATTTGAAAGTTAAAAATGATCACAGGACTACATTTGTTATTGTTCCTGCCAATAAAACAATACTCAGAAGCATGCTGCATAATTTACTGCCATCAGAATTGTGTGTTTCCTGCATCTGTGTCAAAATCCTTGAGTTTTTACAATTTGCAAGGGATTCTGAATAAGAGATTGGTGTGCTACAAAGAATTGTTTATTAGCATTGCTTCACAAATTGCATTGTTGCCTGACCCTGCCTGTCGAAACTCAGTTTCAGTACACAACATTGTTGGTGCTGTCAGTGCAGGGATCTGTTTGTGCAAAGGGTGTAGCAATAATTTAACCATGATGGATAACACCTTGGAGCTCTGTGAACATTGCAAAGTACCGTACCAGTGGTCATTCCCACAAAGAATATCCACTACTAGCAGCAATGAGAGGACAGTATCCAAACTACAAATTAAAAGAAAATTTAAGTCTTTATGGGCAAAAGAGAAAATAGCCCCTGTCTTTGAGTTTTATCTGCAAGACTGGAAGTGGAGCAGAAAGCAATGAAACTTATTAAATCCATACATCTTTGTACATCTATGCATGATTTCTGTCACGGTGCCAATTAGGAGCTGATTTGCAAGATTTGCAGTAGAACACACATTTATGCCAGCCTTCTATGCTGTGCAAAGAAAAAACAACCAGCAAACATTTCTTCCCACGAGCAAGACAGCAGAGAGATGCAATTCTCCAGTATGGTAGAAACAGGGGGATGTAGCCAAAAGATAACACACCACTCAACTATAATTTTTAGACTAGACCAAGAAATTTCTGTTAGATACTGAAATAAATCCTTGTAGAGATACACAGCAAAAATTAATAAACTGTTGTACTAAGTTAAGTTTAAAACTTTTTTATACAGTTTGGTTCGTTGTGACATGTTTTTCTCAACAATATGCTGGGCAGGTCTCCTAGGCTGCTGAGAAGATGAGGATATTAATCAGTTTCCAGGGTATGGCTTATCTGCAAATCCTCCGAAACCATAATCCTGAGAACCGAACTGAGCGACTGGTTTGAAGCTTTAAGAAAGTTTTGAAAGTAGTTCTGAGAACTTCTGCCTAAAGTGAAGCCTCCATGGGAGATTATGTGCTGGTGGTATTTGGAGAGCAATTCAAAGGCAGAAATCTCCAGAGAGGTCCTGCTTATGGAATTTTTGGAGGTCGGCATTCATGAAACCAGATATTTTTGAACATTCTGGATATGTGAAGGGAACCTCTGAACTCGTTAAGTGTCCCAGCTTTGTTTTTTTAAACACACAGCTGATCAAAGCTTTTAACTCTCTATTCCTTTCCTCCCTGGCATCTATGACAAGAGCTTAAATAGTTGAGTTCCCCGTGGAATAAAAAAGAGAGAAAGAGAGAGACATGTGGTATGGCTGCGTGTATATTTTCCCCTTTCTGCTTGTCAAAGCCTCTATACTTAACATATTAATTTATTAAGTTCAACTTTTTAATGCTAGCTCCTTTAAGTCATTAGAGCTCCTTTTTCATCATAATCCTCTTATTTGGTAATCAGTCTGAGTCTGCCTGTATTTTTTAAGAATATTTTAAGTTTCTGGTGGAGATGAAGGAAAGTTTTCTCTTGATCTACTTCACAGACTCCAAATTATTAGTTAGTGGTTCAGTGCAACCCTTAGGCCTACAACTGTTTTGTGGTAGTTTTCTATTTCCTTTATTGCCCTTAATGAATGGAAGGGTGACTTTTCTTTTAAATGTGTTATGGTTGCTGACAGCTGACCAGCAGAGGATGAGAGGAATTAAAATAGATACGGCAAAGATCATAATAGCAACTGCAATGTGTTTCAACTGGAAGAGCCACTACCAGACCCTTTTGTTTAGTGATTCATTCCTGAAATTGCTCATAATGCATTTCTTAATACTCAATTATTTGTCATGGAAGTCTGTCTTTGCACAACAGATCCAAAAGTACAAACTAATCTCAAGACACCAGGCAGATATTGCATCGTGAACAGCAAACTTCCAGTCACCTCTGACTCAAGTTTCTATTTCGAAAGATAAATAAATCCACCCCTCATCATTACCAGCCTTCCTGCTGTTCACTATATGTACTTTAAAAAGACGAAAAAATTCATTAATGCATAACAATATAATGTCTCAATTTGAACGCATCAAAGTGAAGCCTTCACAATCCCTTTGCATCTCAGCTATAGGGTGCAGCAAAACTCACTAAAGCAACGGGCAACAACAGACTCTTAACAGAAGTTTAACAGCTCTGCAATTCCCTCTGTGATCTTTCAAACCCCATTTAAAGATAGAACTTCATTTATCCACTTAAGCAAAAAGCTGTAGACAGCAAGCTGCTTCCCCTTCTTCCTCAAATCTAATGTTCAGTGGGGGAAGAAAAAAATAAAAAAAAAAAAAGAAAAGAAGTCAGCATAAGGGCAGTCCCACATCAACTAATCTCTGCAGTGAATTAATTAAACAATTATATTAGCCAAGCCTTCACTTCTGATGTGGCACAGCTGACATTAATTGGGCCACAATCAAGATAGTAATTCAGGTTAATTGGATTTCCACTGTCAGCAGCTATCAGCTTGTTTCAATATGCTGCTGTCATTTAAGAATAATTAATCATGGATGACTTTATTGGATGGCATGGGCTGACAGCTGATGGTGTGGTGACGCTTGAAAAAGTTGGTGATTGCTATAGGCCTACTGAAAGGAAAGCTGGTTTCTCTTCCCAGAGGTTATTCTATTGTCACTGCATCGTGAGACTCAGAATTTACTCCATGAGGTGTTGAGACAGTGATATTTGCTGAGTCTTGAACACATGAAGAGGGAGAAAAAGAGTGGGCTGAAGGAAGGAACAGCCATTTCCATTGAAATAGTGCTGCAAAAGGTCAGCGGGATATGCATGTTCCACCGCAGCCTTCAGGCACACAGTCATTGTTTGGCTATTGCTACAGCAGCAAAAGATTCAATAATACAACAGTTCACAGGCTGTAAGAACTGAAATGCCAAGCTCGATCTATTATTATTTGCTTTTCTCCATTCATAATAGGCCATTACTTTGGTTAATATCTGATAATATAATTTATTCAATCTGTTGCGAGAATGTCTGCAAAAATGTCAAGGAACTTACGAAGGCAATCTCTATGTATTAATAACTTGAAAAAGGTGACAAAACTGTTGTAGAGAAGTGGGGAAAAAAAGCTAAAAATTAAAGTCTAAGATGAAAATAATTTAGAGTGTTCCATAAGGAGTAGTAGGAATACATTATGCTTCTGGAGGAAAAAAAAAAAAAAAAAGGCAATCTAAACTTGAGGAAAGAAAAAACCTTAACACCAAGATCTATTAGACTGTGTAATTATTCCCAAAGGGGTGAAGTATACATATATATTTTAAAATTAAAGAACCATTTCAGAGTATCCTTGACAGAATGCTAAAAAAAGTATATATCAGAAATGGCAACACTACTTTGTTACTTGGATGGAGAAAAATTCCTATTAGGAATATGATGATGGTGTAACTACCAGAAACCAACTCTAGATGGATAAAGGACAGAGAAGAAAATTTCTGAAGGAAAATTGAACACTGTGGGTGATGAATTTGGTTCCCATTCTTTTGATCAAAATTCTGGACAGAAGACTGGAATGTGCGTTACTCAAACAGTGGGGCACAGATTCACACTTGAAGATACTTTGTTCTGCCAGTGAGAGAAGCCTCAATAGGCAGAAGCATTTACTACCCAAGGTGTTCAAGGAAAGGTTGGACTTGGTGCTTAGGGACATGGTTTAGTGGGTGACAGTGGTGGTAGAGGGATGGTTGGGCCAGATGATCTTGGAGGACTTTTCCAACCTTAATGATTCTATGATTCTAAAGTGGGTGACAAGAAATATTTTTTTATGACCTCTGTTCAGAGTAGAACTGAAGGTGCTGTAGATACTAATGAGAAGCAAACATAATATTCTTAATCTTTGGGGGTTTGATTCAAAGAACTTCAGCTTTTTACCTTTAATTATAGCTAAGACATGGTTACCTCCTTAGTCATTAGTTGTGAAATTCTCACAAGTTCTCCTTACTGGAATCCAACCTAATGTGAGCATCAGGCAAAACCAGCTAAATACATAGCTTTATTATATTTAATGTCTCTGATTGAAATTGAGTCCAAACATGCAGCAGGGGGTGGTTATTTAAAAAGAGACTGAGAATGTCAGCAAACTGTTTTTGCTTGTTGTTGTTGTTTGCTGTTTATTTGATCTACGATCCTGCTAAATCTTATAACATGCTATATTAAATTGTGGGCATGAATTAGCTCTATTACCAGGGAGTCCCCTAAGAAATAGGCAAAATGCTGCTCTACAAATGTTCTTTACAAACACTCTGTGTTTTTCAGATTATCTCTGTGATCATTTCCAACAAATAAAAATTGAATCTGAAAGTACATGTTTTTAGAAATTTTTTTTCCTTCTAACCATATCCTCTTAAAATAGGATGGATGTGCTCTGTCATTAGCCCTGTAATTTGCAAGAAAGTGGGTATTGCATTTGTCTCTTTCTTTCCTTGCTCCAAAATTTGCCATATTCAATCAAATCTGAGAGGAATAGAGCCCCTAAAATAGTTAAGCTCCCATGTTGCCTTGTAGAGAAGATATATTCAGTTGGTTTGGCAGCAGTCAACAGCAAAATCTGCTCCCAAACAGTGTGGTTTCTGGAAACACCATGTTTTTTTTTCAATATATGTGTAGTGGGGAGAAAGGTGTGGAAAAGAGAAATTTAGGGTGACAATGGCCACAGTTGACATCAAACAAGATGTTATTAATTGTGCTGCTCATGGAATAATTTGGTTTTCAGTCCAAGGATTTCAGAAAATGTTTCTGTAGTATAGGGAAATGTATTTAGTTATTGCCCATGAAAACTTTTACCTGGCCTAAAGTGTTACAACAGCAATGTTTGTGGAAGAGTCTGTAGCAGACAGATATAACAATAATAATTTACTTTTTCACCCTGCTATTAAGGTAAGATCTACATCTGGCCAAAGTACTTTCAAAATCATGGAGACTGAGGGTTTCAGAGGCTTTATGGCAGCACTTATCCCTATAACATCCCTTTGAAGCACTCCAAAGCTGTTTTTTTTTTTTTTCTTCTTGTACTGAAGGTGAAGATTTTCAGTGGCATTCACCTAATACTGCAATTTTCTGAAGATTTTGCCCTATTTGGTATTATGAAATAATCAATTTCTGCATGAAGATCCTTTATGTGGGGGCACTATAATGTAAAGTATCATAGTGCAAAGATCCTTCTGGATCTGCTCAAGGGTAATTTCTGTAACCAGGAAACCTGCAACAAAGCAGAAAACTGAAGTAAGTTTTCTGACTTTTGCCTCTCTGTCAAGCAAAGAGCTACAGAAGACCCTAGTTAAACATTGATTCAGCACTTCAGTGACACTGGTTCTATGCTGCTGGTTTCTGTCCAGAATATATGTAGGGCGTGGACCACAAACCCTGTCTAAAAGATTTTTTTTTTCCAGAAAATAGGGCAAAAGAACCAAAACCGAATTACACCAGAACAAGGCAGATGTCTATAAGGCAAAGTTGCTACCAACATTTTAGCAGTAAGGAGGTCAAAGACTGGACTGACCATGAATATTAGACTATTCTTGCATCTCCAAACTTTAATAATAATAATAATAATAATAAAAGAAAGACAGTGGAAGCAAAGATTGGATTCACATGACACTATTGCTGCAGGTTTTGTGCTTGAGCTGAGGATTTTCTTCACCAGGGTCCCACTCCAACATCCTCCAGAAGTTCTTAAGTTAGTAAATACATTTGAAAAACAGAAGGAAAAGATTAAGTGTATAGGTCAGTTAAACCGCACCTGTCAGGTGAACTGTGGGAGTCTCTTCCAGCAATGCCAGAGCAAAGCTAATGGTGAGTGGACATAAAACATGCTCAATAGGGTCATAAAGTTTTGGATCTCCGTTGGCTTTCAACTGCCTACTAACATTTGGTCTCTCATGCTTCAAGGAGCTTGTAGGCCTTGCCAATGTTACAAAGGGTTGCCACCTTGGACCTTTCATTGGCACTGATGCCAAGAGGTAGGAAAAAGGAATACCTAATGAAACTGGAGCTCTAACTCCAATGCCTTTCTGGGCACTACTCCATACACCTTGTTCCTTGCCAATTTCTGTTTTATTTCCTCTCATTGTTTTCATGCAATGATCTTGGAGCTGGTTTTTTGTTTTTGTTTTTGTTTTTTTCCAATAAGGCTCAGAAAACAGTCCAGATGGCAGGCAGGTGAATGTTGTGCTGTTATTTTTTCATCTTGGAAAGACACACATATGATCTTTCCAAGAAGAAAAAAAAACACACCATTCCTTTTCTCCACCTGTTCAATGGAACAGAAATTTTATTAACAGTTTGGAGTGGTGGGGAGATTTTTCATTATTTGTTTGTTTCACACAGGTAACAGCATGAGAGCAGAATATTTGTTTTTATAATTGTCTGCGCTCGTAGCTTAATCCCTGAGCATGTTATTGTTAATAACAGATCACAAAGTCCTCACATATTTGATGTAGAAAATTGGAGAAAAAAACAAACAAACAAACAAACAAACAAAAAAACACAACAAGGTGCCTTTCCTTGGATGCTTAGTAGAAATGCTACCTAATGTGGCTTATTCTTTAAAAAAAAAAAGTGAATGTCTCTCTCAAATTTACAAATAATTAGTACCTGGTGTTACTGTGTATTGAAAAGACAGGATTAGACTCTTCCTTGTAAGCTCTTGTTGGAACAACAGCTCACAGGAAAGACGGGTGGGTAGGGATCTAGTATTTTTTTATTTTCTGAGGTGAGCAGCAATGGGTTTGAAGTTCTACTTAAATTCACTTCCTGCAGACTTAGCTTGTGAATAGTTGGCTATAGTTGGCACCTTTTTGGATACATCAGGCTAGGGTGTTCAAAGTGATGGAGCTGAAGTAATTACCGTCTTTCTGTAATTAGTTCTTCTGTTGGTCTCAATAGCTGGTAGCTGGGCTCAGGTGCTGATCTCATGGTTGTCAGCTTAAAACCGCCATGAATCAAGAAATGAGTGTTTGGATGTGGTGGTGAAATAGAACCGAGTACATGTTTATTATTATTATTATTATTATTATTATTATTATTATTATTATTATTATTATTACCATTATCATTATCATTATCATTATCATTATCATTTTAATATATATGGTTTTAAAAGATGTTTTTCTTTTCCTTAGAGCTCTTTTTTTCTTTACTTTTCCTTGCAGCGGAAGACTCCAGTCTTCAAACATCTTTTCAAGAGTATAGAAGTTCTGGATAAGGAGGCAAGTCAGAAAGCTCCAGAAAATTCAAGTCTTCCTGATGAAGAAAAAACTACAACGTAGAAAACAGCATTTCCACTTGTCCACTGTCTCATACTTCCACTCAGGATTGCAATGCAAGAGAATTATACATCATGTAAAAGATGTTCTGAGCTTGTGGTCCACTCAGTCCTTAATCTTCACCAGAACAACAAACAAAGATGTTGATACTGCTCTTAGCTGGATTTTTCCTATTTAGATTTGCAGACAAGGAATTGGCATGACCTCCCATTGTGTTTAGCTTCTCCACAGCAGCTCAGCTAAGATGATTCAAGACCCAACAGCAATTAGGCAGTATTGAATTCTTGAGTACATCACAGCAAGTGACACACAGTCATGTCAACAAAAGTCCAGAGACATGTCATAGGTCTAATACCAGAAGAAATACATGTTGTTGGGTATTTGCAATGCATGTGTAGATATTTCTGCTATAAAGAGTTATAGTACTTCAACTTGGCAGATGCTGAGCCCTTTCTCTGGAAGGTCAAGGTGTAGCATGGGAGGGGAAGATGGCAAGGGACTTAATCTTCTGGCAAGTGGAGAGCAGGAACTACCTTTGGGGATTTTATTGCTCAGATTTCCTAGAAGGTCAATATTTGGCCTTGGAATTTTCCCTCGGTTTCATTGCTAATCAGTATTTTAAATTCTAAGACTACATACAGAAGACTAATCTTTTCTAGTTGAATGATGTCTGACCAGCTCCGTAATGCAAGGAGAGGAGGTGTAAAAGGCAGATGTGCTGCAAAGTTTAACTCTACAGTGCTGAATTGATTGACCTGACATGACAAAGAACATGTACATAAGATGCTTTCAGCTTGCTCACATGCTTCTGCTGGATATTTGGAAAACAGGCAAAAAGAAATTGGAAATTCTTGCACATAAAAAAATGTATTTATCTCAAATTATGATTTTTTTTTCAAAGATCAAAAACAAATCACTTCTGATGCTAAGCACTTTCTGATTTAAAAAGGCTCAAGAAGGTGAAAAGGGTGGGGAAAGGCGCAATAAGATACAAAACGGTGACAAAAACACGGACACTTATTAAAAATTGCTAATAATTCAGAACTGCAGAATTATTTCTGAGTACTTATTGCAGAATAATTCAGGATTTTGAGTAGGCTGGGCTGGTAAGCAGAGTCCAACAACAGATACAGTGGTGGGAATTTCTTATAACTACCCAGAGAAACCAGAGAAACTGAAGTTAATCCTTAAGCACATGCCTGTTGGTGAGAGAAGATTAAAAACATTAAGAGCAGGAAAAAAAAAAGGGAAAAAAAAGGAAAAAAAAAAAAAAAAAAGGAAAAAAAAAAAGAGGAAAAAAACAGTTAAGGGAAATTTCAGTTTGTGAGGTATATGATTAAGGTTGCAATGGGCCACTAATAACGCACAAAAATTGCAGCTGCTACTTCTTAGATCAGGCTACTGCGACCAAGATAAAATGACTTTGTTATGCCTGATTATGATGGATATAGATGAATTACTTACTGGATTGGAAATCTGTAGTTTCCTAGGGATGAGTGATCACCATTTGATTACATTCAATATGAAAAACAGAATAAATTCTTAATCAGTAACTTCTTATATATATAATTGGTGCCTCAAAGGGGCACATCTCCCCAAACTGAGAAAATTTGAGCAAAACTGACAGCAGAAATTATAAATAGAAAAATGAGAAAGAAAAATTGGAGAGCTTAAAAGAACAGCGTGTTAGCTGACCAGCATGCCTTAATCTTGCAATCAAAAAAATGAAGACCTTTAGTGAAAACATCACCCTGATTCAGTGATAAAGTGTAGACAGCAATTAAAAATTTGAGGAGTCATACTGAGAATGAATGATGAATGCTTTCTGCAATCTTCTAGTTTTATATCCAGCAGGCTGTTTGGGTCCCTGCATTGATAACAACAGCTCTTACAACGATATCACCAATGCCACATCTATCAGCTTGATTCCCTGTGAGGGACACCCAAAACCCACAGAAAATTGTAATTTATACATTGATATTCCATGGACAGGAAAAAAATAATCTATTAAAAGGATCTTTAACTTGGTGGAAAAGATTTTAAAAGACTGTTTAGTTGGAAGCAGACATCAGTTACTTTCTAATTAGAAACAAGGTGCAATGCTTTTGAGGTTGGTTAACCACTGGAACAAATAGCATCATTTCTGGGTCGGGTCTGCAAGTTAAGCCTGGATGCCTTAATGGAATAATGTTTTTTAAAAACACAGTTATGAGACTCAACGGACGAGTAATTGGGCAGATATATAAGTAATCAGACAGATCATGAAATTGCTTATGAAAATTGATGCATTATCAACATCACATACAAAAATCTGTGAAGCTTCATCACTTTAAGTTAACAAAAAAAAAAAACAAGAGCATTGGAGACAGCAGATTTGTGTGACTATAAGAAGGGAAAGGAATCTGTATTGCCTAGATTTTGTACTTGTCCTGAATATAAGCTGCAAACTGTGTAACTGTGTAACTGTATTCTATGTAAATATATTCATAAAATATGGGATCTGAGACAAAAATGTGTATTTATATTTAGACTGCATTTCCGATAAAATAATCTAGAAACACACAATTCAGGTAAACCTGTGTGAAGTGTATTTATTTCTAAAGTGGTGCTGTCTACAATAAAATATTTTCTAAGTGGATTACAAATGCTATGTGTTTTCTTGTTGTTCTGTTTGTTTGTTTGTTTGTTTTAAAGGATGGGTTACACTGGGGAGAGATGACAAAACCATGGCAATGTGTAAACAACAGAACTAATTTTTTGAGGAACTAGAATTACACAAAACATTTATTAGTCCTACAATAAAAGAAGCTAACGCTACATTACCCTCTTTGCAGGTAGAGCAAAAACACTTGGTGTAGAGCAAAAAACACTTTTTTCCAGGACAACAAGGGAAAAGAAGAAATGGAGGCAGTGATGGGAACCAAGTCTGGTCAGTAATGACAAGTTATGAGAGCAGGTGAGATTGTAGAAATATTTATGCCAGTGGGCTCATCTGTTGGAAGACTTCTAACATGGGAAACAAACACAAGAAACATATCTCCCAGTCACACTTATTGGTGGGCTAACAAGCCACAGGGATCAATTCCAGGAAGGATGAACGATGAACCTTGCAGTTTATATGATTGTGAACCAAGGGCCCTGGACTGGGATGGTGCAGGAAACTGCAGAGCTCTGCAAACCCTCTGCAAAGCAGAGGGAAAGGGGAGTAAGAGGAACAAAGAATGGGGATAGATATAAAAGGGTATAAAAGGGTTGCACGTAAAATGGGACTAGTCAGTATGCTTGTCTGGCCGAGCCCTGTGGCTGAACACTGAAGCCACATCTTCTTGTACTTTCTCATTAAATCTTCTCTCCATCTGTGTATTTGCGCTCTTTCCTGTGTACATGTCTGCTGTAAGGCAGGCCTGCAATTAGCACAGGAGGTGCTGGAAAGACAGAAGTGCATCAAGGTCTGTTCATAAGGCTTAAATGGTATATGTTTTTAAGAACAACTCTGTGGTCATGTGCGTATTTCTGAAATAGGGAATCCCAGAGCCCTTCTATGCTTCTGGGAAGAGAGACTGCTTCCGTATATCCCTGCACCACAGCAGGGCAGAACTTGTTTGAGCATTCACTATCCCATATGCCTACAGCAAGGAATTGTGGCTCCTTATGGAAGTTATAGGTTGTTTCAGAAAATACTGAGTGAATGGCTGGTGGTCAGGACCTCACGAAGCCTGCTCTGCACACAGAGAGTTCCCAGAAAGAAAAGGCCTCAGCTTCAGCCTGGATTCATTTCACTCAATTTTAACTATCTACAAGTATCAGGTATGAGTTGGTAATTTAGGTTCTTACTCCACAGCAAATAAAGTCACTGGATTGCCAATAAACAGTGGAAGTGTTGGAGGACACACAGCCCCACAGTACACTGGGTGTCTGTGCTCAAGTGTTGGCTGGCCAGGGCCTGCAGGGCCTCTGTGGATTAAATGAGTTAAATGAATTTTCACCCAATCAAATCTGTATTGTCCATAATGTTAATTGTTAAGTGATCTCCCTGTCTTTATCTCGACCGCTGAGCTTTTTCTTCGTACTTTCTTCCCTGTCCTGTTTAGGAGAGGGAGTGAGAGAGCAGCAGGGGGGTGTCTAGCACATGGCAACCCACTACAGTCCTCTACCACACACAGTTAGAAAGCATCTGAAGATGGTAAAAATGCCAAGCACACCATAAATACAGGTATTTAAGACTGCTCCAACAATGAAGTGTAGGTAAAACCTATGGGGCTGTAAACTTATCAATGCCCACAATGAAGATGGAAAGTGATCTTGATAAAAGACGGAAAAGAGAATGCATGAACAGCATCAATAAGGAAATATCTATCAAAATGGAATTATCTAGGAAAGGACAGTCATATTTACGAAATAAGAAAGCTTTCTGATAAGGTTTGGGACTCTACAACTAACAGTGAGCAGACAGCAAAGCAAGCAGGATGCTGGTTGTTTCAATGAGCATATGTAGCTGTGTAACACAAGCCCCAAAACAGCCCACAACGACCTGGCTACCAGTCCCAGTACAACTAGTGGCCAGGCTGTTGCAGCCTAAGCAATGTCAGTAGATACTCTTAAACTTTTATCACATTGTAAGCCAAAAAAAAAAAAAAAATAAAAAAAAAAATAAAATAAAATAAAATAAAAAAAGGAAGGAAAAGGATGGATGAGGAAATCAGCCGTGCAACTTGCAAACAACTTGAAAAACAAACAAGCAATCTGAATTTCTCTTCCTGTGAAGCCATGTCAGGAGATGAATGGTCATTGCTCGCCCTCCCAAAAGCTGTTGTAATGTCAGCCCATGGGCATGTTTTTCACTTGCTATTGCAATCCCTGCTCTGAGAAAGAATAGCATGATTCCTTTCACACTCATTTTACCGTGACCTACAACAACTCAAGGGAGATTTAAGGAGAAAAACAGGTCTTTTAAAATTTATTTATTTATTTATTTATTATTCAGTTGTTCAATAACCACTTAGAGGGAAGAAGGCATCTGTTTGTTGGCTGCAAACTCACAACAGTGATCTACGGTCCAGACTACTCCTAACATTGCTGCTGGGAATCCTTATAACCCTGGAAGGCTGCTGAAAGCTGCTCATGTTTGTATGACCAGCTCATCCCATCTGCTCATGTAGTCGGCTTCGCATGATGGCAAGACTACCTGTGGAGAAGGCATGGCTTTTTGCAGCGCTGTTTCCTATAATAAATGCTCACAGGATCACTTTAATAATGGGATAACCATTTCAGAAAGTTTGATGTTATGTCTATGTCCTATCTAGTGCTATTTTTTATTCAGTACTAAGCCAATGCCAATTGGCTCTAGAGCCAACTCCAACTGGCTGAACACCTCTGAAGTGAGGGAGTATGCAGTTCTGCTCCAAGAGCCATTTCCAGTTCTTTCCTTCTCAGGAAAGAAAATAAAAATAAAAATAAAAAAAAATCTGAGGCAGTAATACTCTTCTTGTGGAAGTAATGGACACATTTCATCACTGAGCCCAAAACTGAAAGACTTAACTATTCCATGCATTAGTAAGACACAGAAAAAAAAAATAAATGTTGAGAGAAAGAAAAAAATAAAGTCTCTATTACTTTGAGCAGGGAAGAAGTGCTCACAAGTTCCATATTTTGTTTGAAAAGACTGAAGTGCATAGCGGTGTGGGTAAAAGGGAGGAATCATTTTGTGTCTTAAAAATCTTGGTCTACTCACGTGCCTTCATGCCTCCAGAATTGTTAAGCAAAAGAGGGAAGAATTACTGCCTGGGCATGCTTCTTTCTAAAAATGGTAGCGTCCCTCTGTTTAAATGGAGTCTGTTCGACTGATGGCATTACTACATCATTTTCTACTCTCTGCTATTCTGAAACAGCGAGAGTAATCAATCATTTATTTATCATAGGAGCAAACCAGACTTTTCTTGGAGGGAGGGTAAAAAGTGCTACAATAAAGTAATTTTGCCAATTTGAGTGTTCCACTTGACAACTATTTGCATAATAAGGTTTTGCCAAGATAAGAAGATTGGTAATTTTCAGCAGTGTGGAGGGGATTGAAGTTTTAAAGCTTTTTTGCCCACTATCTACACACTCACAGACCTCCGCTCTTGATGTATGGTTCTTTTTAAAGTCTTCCATCTGTCTCCGTTGTGTAATGAATTCTGTCACTCTCAATTGTGCTCCTGAGCAGTGAGCAGTGGAAGGGAGTTTGCATTTTGATTATAAAAAGGTACCGTCAGCTCGTATTACAATGGAAAACCCATCTTCATGTGAAATTTTAAGGCACTTATAAGCTTAGTCTCCCTCTCAGAAGTTGTCTATAGATCATGCTGTCACTGTTTGACAGGGTGTGCAGGAAAGCAGAGGGCTGGGCTGCAGTGCCAGGAGAGAAGTTCAGAGAAATGGAAGTAAATCCAGTCTCCTCCCTAAGAAGCTCATGGGAGGGATACAGCAGCACAAACACTGTCATGTTAAAGTTGTTCCACATGCAGCTTGTACTGAAGCTCTGGAGGAAAAAGGATGGCAGGAGGAGATCAAGGCTGTCAGCTTAAGTCTCCTTCCTTCTCCTCATCCTCATGAACCAGTTTATCTCATCGTGAGCCTTGTCAGCAGTTTTCTATTTGGGACAGTAGGAGGGCAGGAGGAAGATAAGCAGAATTTTTAAAGGTTTAGTATTAACATACTTTTAGGGGCTTTGATAGCAAAATGCTCCAGGATTAGGATGTTAGAGAAAATGTAGAACACATCTACACCATGCTGCAGAAAGCTCTGTAGAGACTCTGGGCTGGTGAGAATAAACCTGCTCAATGTGGTGCTGTCAGCTCACTCCTGGCAATGTATTACTACTCCTGCACAATGTGATCCTTCTGCTAATGGGCTCAGGGAAGACAATGGCAATAAATGATCTTTAAACACCATGGAAGTAGGTTTTCAGATGCAAATTGTTCAGTGTCCGGCCAGCTTAATGGGAAACTTTTAGCACAATTTTATCTCCAAGTGTGGTGCAGGTGGACGTCAGTGGATGAAGCAGGCAGGTAATAATCAGTGGTAGTCTTGACTGTGATGAGCATGAGCTAGTGTAGTTCAAGACCCTGAGAAGATAAAGAGGGAGAGGAGCACAGTGCAGACTGGTGACTCTAGGAGAACAGGTTTTGATTTACTAAGGGAGCCTGTTGGTGGGACCCCAGGTGAAGAAGCTCTTGAAGGGCAAAGGAATTTAGGAAAGCTGACAGAGTTTAAAGGACGGCAACCTCCAAACACAAGAATGATGGGAACGGTGTGTCCCAAAACTCAGCAAAACAAGTAAAGATATCAGGAGACAAGCTTGGCTACACATGAAACTCAAGACAGAGCTCCAACGCAAAAAGGCAGTATTCAGTAGGTGGAAGCAGCAGGCTTTGTGCAGGAGGTTGGACAAGACACTTCCTGAAGTCCCTTCCAGCCTGAATTATCATATGATCTTCTGTCATTCTCCTGGAAACCAAAGATCACTGTGCATTTACCTATTAAATATAAATTAGGAGCTAAACAATATTGAAAGCAGAGACCTTATATTAGCTGTTCAGTGTGTACTTGGTCTGTAGTCCTGCACCTGGGAAGCCAAAACCTCATAGACCAGTTGGGGCAGGGAGCTGACTGGCTGTACAGCAGTTTTGCAGAGAAGCACTTGTGGATCCCGCTGGCCACCAAGTTGTACATAAGCAAGCAATGTGCATTTCCAGCAAAGAAGTCCAGCAACCTCCTGGACCACTTCAAGCACATAAGCATTGCCAGCAGATGAAGTGCCCACAGGACAAAAGGCAATGGGCACAAATTGAAATACAGAACATTCAATTTAAACACAAGAAATATCATCTTTGTTGTTATTGTTGTTTTGTGAAGGTGCTCAAACAGGGGACCAGGTTGCCCAGACAGGTTGTGGAGTCTGGGCCTTGGAGATATTCAAACCCCTCCTGGACACAGCAACATGGTCTGCCTAACCCTACTTTGAGCAGATGGTTGGAGTATGTGATCTCCAGAGACACCTGCCAACCACAATTACTGTGTGATTTTGTCAATTAATCGGGGTCAAAGTGAAACTTCCTCGTGTGCATTGCAACCTAGCTCCCAGATAAAAATGGTCTTCATACACTGGACTTAAACCAATTTTTTTCTGCTGCTTATCCCTCTGTCTTCTTATTGTGGTGGCACAGAGATAACCTTTAAATGACTGCAGAGGAGCAGAACGTAGAGCACTGCGCAGATAAAGAGTGCTTGCACCCCAACAAGCAGGCAGTGGAAAGTCAGAGAGCAGAAGAGGCACAACACTGATTGGAGTTCACAAATGCTGCAGATCACTATTCTCCACTGCATACTACCATCTGCCATATTCATGGGGGAACTGATATGCTTTGTGCTCTCAAAACTCTCTGTTAAAACTATCTCAGTGCCTCCTGGCCATGCCTCCGCCCCCTCCCTTTTAAATCCCTTTGTAAAACCCACTTTATGGATGACAGCCTCTTAGACACTTAGCAATAAAGAGATTTAAAAGAAATAATCACAATAACTAACTAATAAACATTCTTCATTATTTCCTAGATGATAATAATCCCTAGCACTTCCATTGCACTTTACATATTCAAGCACTTTATAATCATTAACTAATTAGTCCATGCAAAGCTCATCTAAATATTATTATCCTGTTAATACAGAAAGAGAAGCTGTAAGAGAGAAGGTAGAGAATTTACCTAAGGGCATACATCAAGCCATTTGCAGAGACAAGATTGGAACTCAGCTTCTTGGCATCCTAATCCTTGGCTCATATCCCTCTTGCTGTCTCTGATAATATGGGCTAAATTATATGATAGTAGGATCATTTTCTTTAATATTCATCCCCAACTGCATGACACTGAATATTACATTTCCTCTTTTTCTTGTGCTCAGAATCACTTATTTCTTTCTCCCTCCACTTCTGCACTGATATTGCCTCATGCTTTTATATCATGAGCAAACATTTGTGGCACCCAGGGTCTAGCTCCCATTTATGCAACAGCACTGGGATAAACAGCCAGAACATGTTAGCAAATAAGTACATGGTGCAAAATTTGGGCAGGGGCAGGAAACTGCCTAAAGGGAACATCTTTATCAGCAGTCGACAGACAGAAACTCCATGGTATGGAGCTCTTTATTATTCCTCTTCTCCTGGTGCCTCAGCTTACCACCAAAGGGTGCAGGCCAGTTTACCTTAATACTGTTTATACCACCAAATTTGTGTGTAGATCAGCTCCATTCTACATTCCTTTTAGACACTGTTTGTTGTTGTTGTGTATTTGTTTGGTTTTATTTTTTGATGATGTTTCTGCATTTGTTTTTCTCCTGGTAGATAATTGTTGATACAAGAACTATGGACCATCACATGAAAGTATCACACAGCAAGTCTAAAATATAAGGAAGTATTTTCTTTTATTATTATTTTTTCTCACTACATAGAATCATAGAATCATAGAATCATAGAATATCCTGAGTTGGTAGGGACCCTTAAGGATCATGAAGGTAGACTGTGGAAATCATTGCCATGAGAGAGAGTAGCTGCTAAGTCTATGTGCATGCAAAATGCAGGTAGAAAAAATAAGGAGAAAAAAATATATACATATGTATATATATATCCATCAAAGAGTATTAAGCACACAGATAACATCTTTGATTAAGAAAATGCCTGAGCTAGGAAGCCCTGAATACTGGAAAGTGGTACTAGGGATGTATTATCACACGCCTGTCTCTGTTGCTGTCCTCCATCAACATTAAAATTATATGAAGAAAATCAAGTCTTCAAGTCCATAAATAGAAAAGCCCTATGCAGAAACCCTACACAAATCAACCAAATGTGCTTGTTCTTGATCCATTACTGTGCTCTCTCAGTACATTCTTACCCACGTTTTATTTGCTGTAGCTGTCATCTTGTTTTCTTTTAAGTCATTTTGGTTAAGTGAAAAGGAATGATTGCCTATAAAGACACTTTTCCTGGGGAGGTAAATGTTCTTCCCTTTACCTTAATGTACAGTTGGATTTTGTTGAGGTTCATCAGGGTTCATTTTAATCAGTTATATTTTTAAATTGAAGGGAAATAAAACAACAAAACTTACATAATTTAAATTATTACTTTCCACAGCTGTAGGGACAATTCTCCCAGAGAAATTTACTATCTGAGCCTAAGCAACTGCCAAGGAGCAAATGAGTGTTTGGTGTAATGAGGTTGGTCTATGCTTGTGACCTTTGGCCATTGATGAGGAAGAAAAGATCACATTGTGATCCTGCAGACCTCAAGATGAAATCTGTACTACTGGATCACTAGCAAGCGATCAAGTCTGAATGTCCCATCATATTTCAGTCAAGTGATTCTGTGAAACAAAAGTTCACGCTACCTTCACGTGGTATCTGTTACAACAGAAACTTAAAATGGCAGAGAGGCAACACCTGGCTCACGTTCCATTTATTGTGGCAATGCAGCCAATTTTGGAACAAATTGTAGTCAGGTGACTGTCTTTAGTCAATCAGTGCATTGCATTGCATTGACATAGCTTTTAAATCTGGCGTTAGGAGTTCAAAATAAAAATTGCAGGAACCACTGCCTGATCTCTGCTGTAAGCAACTGTATACCTTCCTCTGAAGCTGATGTGTATATTCATTTTCCTTCCAATGCTCACTGCAAATAGTGACAGTCATGGCTTATTCCCAGGCAAGCTTTCCGCAGTGTAGTTACAGTGTTTACATGGTGTTCATTTACATCCAGAGTATATCCACCAGAGCTGTTCTGGTATCCTCCACTGACTCTCTACGAACCAGTGCCATAAGACATCTCAGCTACCCTGTGAGCATCCATTAAGGAATAGCGGCATTTGTCATCAGATAGGCTCTTTTCATGGAAATCAGGGAGTTAATTGTTCCTTGGGTCCTACTTAGTGTTCCCTCAGCTAGAATGCTGTCCCTGTTATTCTTGGTGCCGAAACGAACCAAGAACACTAACACGTTCATTTATAGCCCCTCATCTGAAAAGTGTTAATTGGAAGGTGAGATGTGGTAGCTTTTTCAGCTACTCAAACTGGACTGCAAGACTATATCAAACTAGTATTCCCTCTAGCCATAGAGAACCCTTGGACTATACATTGGATAGGAGTCAAAATTCCTGTGATAGTTCCTAAAACTCAAGGTTGTACCAGTTGGCTCCAAGCAGATAACGGAAAATAAATCTGCAGGGAGGAACAGAAAGCAAATTAGCAAAATACCATTATTTTGGTCTGGGTACAGATGCTTCCCGTAATAAGGGACTTGTAATATTTAAATACATTTTCTCAGCCACATTTGAGAAAGTTTCTATCCCAATTCTGTATCATACACCCTTTATTCAAAGGTTGTGCTTCAGAGCAATGTTCATATCACTGCAGAAAAAAACTACAAAAAAAAAAAAAAAAGTGGTTCAGCTTTGAAGATTTTGAGTGGAAGAAATGAATGAACGATGAGAGGAGAGCTAAGGAGAACATCAAGCCAAAGAAAGCTGTAGTACACATTGCAGAAATTAATAACATGTAAGCCAGGAGAGGCTTCTGATTACAGATGAAATAAATTCTTTTTCTGAGCTTCTAAAGCATTCAGTCTCTTAGCTTTTTTGGCTATGTAGTCTTTTCTTTCTCTGCCTCATCAGATGTCTCTTGGAAGCCTACTTGCCACATGTGGTATATTGCACCATCTGCATCAATAAACATTCTCACTTATCTCAGGATGGGATGAAGCCCTAACTGGAGGAGTCTTTCTCTCCCCACTGGATGCGTTGATGATTTAGTTTAAACTAGATATATTGTATTTAAATGGTTAAGGTTAGCTACAGCAAATCTGACATTTTTTTACGATAGTTCCTAAACTTCTTCTTAAACTGAAGTGATTCTCCAAATACTTGAAAACTGAGTGAGTGTGCCTTTGTATACTACGTGGTCTGACTAAACCTTTTTTTTTTTTAGTAAGAAACCATCTTCTTTAAAGATGTTCAGCCTTCAGGTGACAACAGCAACCACAAGATATTTCCCATGAAGGTATCTGTGGGGTAGATTTTATGCCCTATTTCTTCTGGTCCATTTTCTAAGAGCAGGCTGCTAGGATTTAAAAAAGTAGTATTTTTTTTTTTTCCAAGTGAGCTCTTTACAGATCAGCTCTTTAATTAAACCTACTGAAGATCTAATGCAGAGTGATATCCTGAATTTGTTCCTAATTAAAAATACTGTACTTACTGCGCATGATTCCTTTTTTCTTAAATCTTTAATCAGGAGGTGAATAAGGCTCTGGAGTCCTGATTAATAAAAGGACCAAGTGCTCTGCAGCTGAAAATGCCAGGGTATTAAATTTCCCTAAGTCACCTGGTGTCCCCATCTAATAGATATCCTGGCAATGATACTTATGTGATAGTACAGAATAATTGAGGCATAAAGTTACAGGTCCCGAATGAGACAAATGATACTAATTCTCCTGAAGAGAAGTCTGACGTGGATGTGGGAACTAATGTAATAAACAAGATACCTTTGTAATTGCATCATTAAATAAAATAAATGGCCTTCTTTTAAGTATTACCCATGAAATCCAATGCACAGATAAGATGCACTGAAATCCCAATGAATCAGAGTATATGGGAGGTTGGGAGAACACACTGAGATAACCTAAACACACTCACACACACACAGAAATGACAGTCTTGAAAGTAAGATGAATGTCTAAAGTAACAAATTACACAAAGAAGAAAAAGATGTCAGATTTGTTAACGAAAAGTACCATTTCTCTATCACAAAAAGAAACAAACCAAACATGATCTGAAACCCACTGTGTATGATCAATGTTTTCTCTAGGCTGGTTTGAGAACAGCTGGTGGCAGAACAGATTCAAAATTCTCAGTAGCTGTGAACATTTCAAAGTACAATATTAGGGAGATGGCACTGTCCTGAATTTTTGGGTACAATCGCCTCTTCGTGAAGGGAACTGCATTGCATAATCCTACTAGCTGGCTATTTTACTATACTTAACGTAATTGGACTTTGTTACTTCATGCATAAAGGAATGAAAATTGTCAGAAATAACCTGACAACTGGTCTCAGGTGCCTCTAAAACAGTACGGGCTGTACTGTCACAAGAGCAGCATGGACTTATGCATATGAGAGGGAAGACTTAGATACTTCTCTTGTAAAGTGTTTCTTACTAGAATTTATTTAGGATTTATTTATTTTGATTTATTTAGGTCCCCTGTCTCCTTCTATTGCCAGCAACTACTTCCTAATCCCTGTTTACCAGCTGTTCATCTCCACCTGAACCCTAGTCTGATGGTTTCCCTTGGACAGTCCTAATCCAAATTTAGCATAAATTTATTTGTGGACATGTTATACCTGTTTGTTCTAATGATATGATATGAGGGATATGTAGTTCCTTTCAGCCTTTCTTTTTCTGGTACAGTTCCATATAGAGAAAATCTTAGCAAGCAGTGACTGCTGAAATACCAGGCACAGGAGCTCAGCTTCTGGCATTTTACTCTGTTAAGCAAACAGGTATATTTTCCAAACAGGTATAATTTCCACGATGGAACTTTATAAATGCACAGCCAGTATTTCTGTTATCTGAGTTATGCTATGAGAAGCCAGCTAGCACATTTCTGTGCTATGCTGGAGGTATAAACGCCTGCATTCAGGTGACCTCTCCCCTCTTCCCATCATTTTGGTAGCTCTGTTATGCACTGCTCTTACTTGAACTCACTTTTGCAGTGCAGAATGACATACCATACTCTAACATCCCCACAGTAGCTGGCGCAATGGCACTAGTCCCTCTTAGAGCTAGAAACACCTTGCCCACCACATCCTAAGACCCTGTACATGTTGTCATGATCCTACTTATTAATAAAATATTCTCACCCTGGTATGCAGAACCCTTTTTCTTTCTCACTTTCAACTGATGAGATCTCATATTACAGTGGAAATGATTGGTCCCTAAGTGAATAACCTGGGAATTTCTGTTAGAAAATATATTTGCTGCTTCACTAACGGGGGTGAAACTATTCTTTTGCAGTGATATCCTGATCTTAGTCTGAATTTCCAATATCTCCTAACTGTGCACCAAGGTAAAATAACATATTATGAAAATATTAAATAAGATTAGTCCCAGCTTGTACTGCCAACTTCAAATCCAACAGCTACTGATCGTATCATCTCCCCTTAAATCAGTAACTTACCCGCTTTTAAGTGCCTCCTGTAATCTCTAGCTTTTCCAAAATAATATTAAGTTTCCATATGAAATTATATCAAAGCAGTTACTGATTTTTACATGCATCCCATCGGCTAAATTTCCTTATCTGAAAACTCTTGAATGTTATCATAAAAATAAATATTTTTTTGTATCTGACCTAGCAACTGCGTGTCAGTCTGTAAAAACAGATTAAACAGAAACAGATAACATACCACCATGTGATTTTGAACTGTAGTTTCCAGTGGATAATTTCAATATGAAATGATATTTGAGTTAGAACTTTTTGGTTTCCACCCCAGAAGAGGCTGCATACCACTCACTGGTATAACCTTTGCACACACAATCCCAATATCCCGGAGAAAAGAGACGAGTGGAAAACTACAGTGAAAACAGTTGCAGCCAAATTATAAATAAATAAATAAATAGATAGATAGTAATGAAAACCTCTTGTGACTCCATCTCCAGAAAATAAAGTGTTATTGAAAAATAAAATCTTTTTTGTTGATGTTGTTGCAGTGTAATAATTCTTTTGTTGTTTTGGCTTAGGTGGAATTTTAGTTGAAATGCATGTTTTAAAGACCATGGATTTGTAGAAGCCTCATAAAATGCATAATATACCATGCACTTATAATAAATATTGTTAATCATGCTTATGGTAGTACTTACAGGCCTGGCAGAGGGGGGCTGGAATAGCAGGCACTGTACAAATACTGTCAGTCCCTTACTAAGGGCTGGCTGCTGAAGCACTTTTGATGAAATAGGTGGCATCAGCAGAGTGGGAAAGGTCAACCTGCTATAGAGGAGAACTGAGTGGACCATCACGTTGTTGGAAGTCATAAAACTATGCCAGAGTGTGGAGCCAGGCATTGCGGATCTCTCTGCCACATGCTGCAGTGAGGCCTAGGAGGACTCACACCTGAGGTGGGATGTGTGTCCCCACCTCTCGTTACATTCCTACATGCTTTCAGAGAATCAAGGAGCAGTTGAGGTGGGAAGGGACCTCTGGGTCCACCTGGTCCAGCCCCTGTTCAAGCAGGGCCACCTCCAGCAGGGTGCCCAGGATCACGTCCTGGTGGCTTTTGAAGCCCTCCAGGGATAGAGTGGTTGCAGACACTGATAAGATGCCCTCAAGCCTCTTCTTCTCCAGGCTGAGCAATCCCAGCTCTCTCAGCCTTTCCTCACAGCAGAGGTGCTCCAGGCCCTTCATCATCTTTGTGGCCCTTCACTGGTCTCCACTATGTCCAGGTCTTTTGTACTGGGGGAGACAGAACTGGGCCCAGCACTCCAGGTGCAGCCTCACCAGTGCTGAGTAAAGGCAAAGGTTCACCTCTCATGTCCTACGGGCAATACTTCTCCTAATTAAACCCAGTATCCCATCAGCCTGCTCAGAAGCAAGGGCACATAGCTGATTTGTTCAACTCCGTCTCCACCAATGTTCTTTTCTGCGAAGTTTTCTGTTATCTCTCACTGTTGGGCTGCTAAGACCTTCCAGCATCAGCCATTTTATGAGTCACAAACTGTCCTGCCTACCCAGAAAGAAATAAACACAGAATCACAGAATCATACAGTATCTTGAGTGGGAAGGGGCACACAAGAATCTTTCAGTCCAACTTCTGGCTCCACACAGGACAACCCAAGAATCAAACCACATCTGAGAGCATTGCCCAAACACTTCCTGAGCCCTGGCAGGCTCAGTGCCATGACCACTGACCTGGGGAGCCTGTTGCAGTGCCCGAGGAAGAATAACTACATAAAAAGTTTCTCCCAGGATTTGCTTATCACTTTTAATAAAAAGTCAGTTTTATGTAAGCAAATTAATTTGAATTTCTTCACTTCCATTTTCAATGTGAGGCTTAAATCAATGCCAGATTAAAGGCTAGAAATATTCCACTCAATAGTTATTACATTTATTCTTCCTCCTTTTTTATTCAGTCATTTTAAATATAAGATCAGTAAGGAATTTGGCCAGTGTTTAAGAAATTACAGTGCATAGAAAGTGGAGTAATTCTTCAAATATATGTGATGGAAAATTAATATCAGAAGTCTTCTTGTTAAAACAACAACAAAGTTCAGGTTGATTTGTGAGCAAAAGAAATTCTAGCAAAACCACTTCTGAGCTTTTTCTCAGAAAAAGGACAAAAATCCTTAGGAAGTGTTGCGCAACAAAATCTTTTTTCCCTTTAATTATAACACCTTGAGCTAGATTCTTCACTACAAGCAAGAAAAAAAAAAAAAAAAAAAAAAAAAAAAAAGAAAAAGTTAATAATTTCAGGAAGAGTTCCTCAAGCAGGAATTAAACCAGGCTATGACAATATGAACATGCATGGGTACAAGCCATGGACTAGTGAGAAATGGATAGATAAGAAGAGAATTTTTTCATTGCCTCCAGCATCTGTCTTTTTGTTGTGGTGTCTTATGGATGCTCCTATTTTTGTCTCTGATTTTCCACTGACCTTACTGACTGAACCCCATTGACCCAGAATGATACAGATATTCCTAAATCATTTGGGATAGTTCTTCAGTGAAGAGTGGTTCGATGCAGAGTTACAAAGGTGAGTGAGCTCTCTTGCACCAGAGAAAATGCTTTGCTGCTTCACTTGCCCAGATTTGCTCAAGTACCTCTGCATAGCAGCATGTGGTAGGATGCAGCCGCTTAGGATTGCTAAAGTTACTTAAGCCTTCCTGTATGAACATACTGTGGTTTCTGAATTCCAAACAAAGCTCAGGAAAACTTATTCCTTATCCCAGGAAAACTTATATTTAAAGAGACAAAGATTTGGCATCACCCAGTATTTCCCATATTCCTTTCAATTTATAATACCAACTTTTGCTGTCCCAAGTATATGCCATCTCTCAAGATATCAAATGAGCAGGCATTTTGATCACACATTCAAAAGGCAAATCCTGATATTTAGATGATATTATGATAATTTGGGGAGTTGAAACTCATGGAGTTTTCTTGGAAAGTTTAGCCACAGACTTCAGTCAGGAGGCAATAAACCAGTGGACCATCCTTCCTCAACAGGAGGCAGGCTGAAGGCTGCTTGGCTAAAATATCTCCCAGTGTAAGTGCAGGACTGTGTTGTGCCTGACTTAGATCAGATCATAGTTTACCACAAGATTCTTGAGGTCTACTTAGACTAAAACAAAATCAATCAAAATTCCATTACTGTTATTGTCCTTCCAGGTTAAAAAACAAACAACAACAAAACCAAAAACAACAACAAAAAAATATTTGCTTTGCTTTATCTTTGTATTTTAACTAATTCTAACATGAATTGTCTTTTTTTTTTTTTTTTCTGTACTACGTGTCATCTAGTCACACGTCCCCCAAAGAGATTTTGATATAACTGAAGAACAAACACGATGAATAAGAGAATTTGTAGCTCTAATTTGCAAAGAAAATATTCAGGCAATGATAAAGAGTTTTTCCCAAGATCCACAGGACATATGTGGCATCTTTCAGCAACTGAATTTCTAGCATCCAACTTAGAGATCAAATGTCCAAGTGGACCTCCAAGTGACTACTACACATTTTTCTAGAAGAACTGAAAGTTTCCCATTTCCTCCAGGAAGAACAGAATTTAAACATTCCAAGATTTGACACCTTAGTTAGCAGAGATGAGATAAAACAAGATACTTGTAATGAGAAAACTGTCTGTTCTAATATGATCCTATATTAATCACTTAACAAATTAATGATCTCAACAGAACTAAACTCTCCACTAAGAATATGCAAATATCAGAGAAATAAACTGATGTAATTTTGAATTTAAATTCCCTGATGCATTTGTTCCTTCTGAAAAAAAAAAAAAAAAAAAATGTAATATTGAACTCAGTACTGTCAGGAATATTTTATCTCTCTGGTTGTTTGCTTCCCTGACTTTTGGATGTGAATTTCATGAACCTTTTCACTTATAAACTCGCTGTCTTCCGTGAAGATACAGTGCAGATAATGTCAATAAAAGGCTCACTGTGTGTTCAGTGAACTAGAAAGCAAGACTTCGTACCTTAAAAATACTCTTGTTGGAGCTTAAACTCCTGGATGACTACAAAAGGTTAAGTAAATTGAGAAAGACTGTCAGTTCTACAAGGGCTTTGCTTTCAATACCTGTGAGTTTTACTGAAAACACAGAGTTTTCGGTAAAAACAACACATTTAAGGTCAGATAATTTCCTTCAATTTTTAGCCTCTCTGAAAAGGCAAAAAGCAGTCAGAAGCCACAAAATGTGCTTTGCATTTTGGCATGAAATCCTGTGTCTGTGATAATAAATGACAGGAGCTAAAGCTACATTGCATGATGTCTTTGTTTCAAAAAGACCTGAGATATTTCATACTCATTGGATTGTGGAGTTTAAGGATGGACGTTCACACCCCAACACAGACGCTTATGTTTGATTAGATGACCACTATCTTAAATGTCACTGACTGTCAGGAGAACCTAGATACCTATGGGTACCAAGTACTGACACCTGTACTGTACACACCTAAAGTTAGGTGAGATATGCCCTATTCATAATGATTTTTTCCAAAGACTGCTGCACAACACAGTAGGGGAAGCTGTCAATAGGCATTTTTTGTCACCTTTCTAGCCTGAGGGCATCTCCACGAAGAAATCTCTTCCCTGTGAACTGGAAAAGCATCTGTGCTACCTTGTCCTGCACTCCTGCCCAGCCTAACTCCTAAAATACAGTGTGGAACAGTATAATCGTGCTCTAACATACACTGGACCACAAGGTAGCATCCTTCCAGGCAAAGCAGAGAAAGATTCTGCCAACTGCCTGATATTGAATGGTTCCTGAAAACTGGAAAGTTATGAATATGTGACTAAAAGTGCTTGCTCTCCTCACAAAGTAATCTGAAAAGTGCAACTTTGCTTGCAGAACATTGTATTTCCATCCCCTCTTGCCAATTACTGAGTTAAGTGGTGCATGGAGCCTTTTAAAGACTAGAATTATTTTCTAAAGAGTAAGAGAATGTGAATCAAAACTGCTCATTACATATTCTTCGAACTTGGATGGTGTCCTCCACAGTAGGCTGCAGCTACTGGTTATTACACTTTTTCTGTTAGCAACAAGAATAAAAGGCTCTGAGCCAAAACCCAGAAATATCCAACAAGTAATTATAAAACCCCATTAGGAAATGGCTTCTGCTTGATTCTGCTTATTATAACAACTGCTAATAACAACAATGTACTTCTAAAGTCAATTTGGGCACCTTGCACTGGATGATGATATTTAAAAGCACATTTTGGAATTTTCCAGGATACCTTTGAGTCTTGGATGCGTCCATTGAATATCCTCCTGAATTAACATACACGCATTCACTTTTGTATCTAATATAGATGTTTTGAGAGATTTAATTGCACCAAAATATAAACTATCTATCTATCTTTAATATACGTTGAGAAAAAGAATCCAATATTGAACAGATCCTCTTTTGGGAGAAATGTACCTTCACTTTATACTGAGTTGGTGATCTATTATCGATCATGACACAGAAAGCAGAAGTAAAACACTAACTTGTCTTTGACTTACTTGCTTATAAGCTATGCTATTAAAAAAGCTTGTTAACACACAGTCCTAAAATGAATTAAATAATTTGATACAAATTCTGGGCTGGAGGAAACAGTCATACCTCCCACAGACTTCAAAGGCTGCTTTGCCTTCCTGCTCTAAATGTGCCTTTTTTATCTCTCTCTGGTATGTATTTAATCCTGTCTCATCTTCTTGGTAATTTCAGACGATATACACTAACAGAAAATCAGCATATTAAATACATGCCAGTTATTTGCAATATCCCAGAGGTAAGTTTGAGGTAGACCAGTAGATAAGTCCTCCCTGCAGATGAGAAATTGAGAAGGCTAGCAAAGTATTTCTCTGCCCATCAACCCCTTCTCCCTTGCTCTCACTAATAACCAGCCCAGGATGAAGCTATTCCGTTTTCTAATCTTTAAGGCAAAAGCATCTGTTGCAGAAGATATGCATTTATACACAAATCAATGTATATATAGTTGTGTGTGCATTTGTGTGTGTATACGAGTGTAGATATTTGACAGGATTTTGAGATTTTCCTATAGGGAGCTGAAGGAAGAAATGGCATTGTGAAAAACAGCTTGCAGAAATGGGACTGATGTACTGAAGTGGAGCTACGGAAATAGACATGGCATCTGTTTTTGTTTTTTTTTTTCCCCTACAACTTTAACCAGGGGGGCTCTAAGAAGACACAGGACTTGCAGTCTCCAGATGTGCTCTTATCTGAAGCACCTGATGCATCTGCAACTAAAAATACCTGGGAAGCCCACAGCTAAAAAAAGCTCTCTCCCCAGAAGCAGAACCTTAACATTTGTGTTGTCCTGTGATTTTCTTGAAGGCGGTGCTCCTTGAAGAGTAATTTACACCCCTGTGGCTCTAAAATAGCAGCTCCTTTAAATGAACAAACCAAAGTAAGTTGAATAGCTTCAAATTCTACAATGGTAAAATTCTATGGGGTAAAAATGAGAGCTTCAGCCAAGATCCTAATTCATGCGTATCTCCTAGTACGATCTTGTGGAGCTTTGCCTCAAATATCTGGCATGCCTTGCTGTACTGTCTTCACTTTGAGTCTTCAAAGCTGCACATCTAAGCAGGCCTTTCTGTCCTTAACTTTATAGGCTGGCGGATTTCAGTTTGATCCCACGTCTCATTAGCCTCAAGCAAATGTGCATAATTGAAGGTCTTGGAAAACTTATTTACACTGCATTATTTGTAATTGCTGTTAAGTCCCTTGAAAAGGGACATCTGTTCCATATGCCCAGTGGGAATCAGTAAATAACATACTTTATATATAGGTAAATCACATTCTATTAATAGATCTCGAGAAAGAAATAAGTGTTGAGGAATCAGGTGGAGGGGAAGAGGAGGCTGGTGAGATACAATGAGAGCTTAACCAAGCACACTCAGAAATCATCGCTAATTGCTGTTTTATTGCAAAACACATCTCCCACTGCTGTGACCCTTAAAGATGTGCTATGTGCATGGCTGGGCAGCTCTGAAATGGAGGAGATGCTGACCCCAGCTCTCCAGAAAGTGCTTCATAACCCTGGCAGTGCAAGTGGTCTTGCAGGACATCTGGGATGAGTTTGGGGGTGTATGTGAGAAAGAGGGCAAGATAAGAAGGTGTCTACTTGTATTTTCTTTTTTCTTCTGGCATAAACTGGTATATATGTATCCTTTGAGTCTCATCCTATCTACAGGTTGTCCAGACACCTGTAGAGTAAAAACATATAGTATTTATTGGGAACAAAGAGGGTGTAAGTCCTTACCAGCATGTCCAAACTAACCAGCCCTCTCTTGCAGGCACAGATATTTCCCCTCTGCAAAAGGAATAGTGTTATGGCACCACGTCACACTTTGGGGACAAGCCTTTTCTCATTGCCCAGGCTGCTGTGAAGACGAGACTGCTCCACTTCAAGCTGTGGGCACTATTCTTGCTACCAACTTTAACATTTATAACTCTCCACTTCTTGAGGAGCCCATGAATTTGGCTGTGTGAGCACCACCACCACTCTGTGACATAATCCCGTGTCCTTCGCCTTCGGAAATATCCCCTTCTCCACACAGCACTGGAGGTTTCCTCTGTCAGACATTGTCAAACTGCTTGTTGAAACGCCCCAGTTCAAGATTTAGTGCTCAGACTTGCAATTGCAGTTTCAGTTCCTGTTTTTATTATGTTGTTTTGATTGGATTTTTAATTTGCTTTAGCATGTATTTCCAAGCCCTTCAATGTCTAAATAATCTATAAGGGCGTCCGCCACCAGAAGGATGTGAGTAGACAACCAGTATGTCATCATCATTTTGTGGCCATTTACCATTGGGAGGGAAACATCCTTCAATATGAGGGGAAAAAAAACAAAACGGCTTTTAGTGTCTTCCTCTGTGGCCATCAATCCTTTTACACCCTGAAATATATATATATATAATATGAAGGTTTAATATTCTCCATCTGTTAAAACTCCAGAGCTAGAGCAGAAGGCTCCTATACTTCATCCTGAAACAGTAACAAACTGTCTTATAAGCTGTAAAAACAAAACCCAGAAAAAGTCCCAAATGAAAAAATACCTCACCTAAAAAAAAATAAATCCCATCACCCAAAGGGGATCCTGTGACTAAGTGTGTGCTATACTCATGAAAGCCAAAGGCAAAGGGCTATTAGTGTACACTTGAGATCACTTAGAGAAGCCCATGGGGAAACACTCTAGCATTACTGCCAAAGTAACACACAAAGAAACTATGTCTCTGAATACCCCAAAGGGATGAAAAAATGTTTAATAAATTAGTTCGTTCCAGAGGTCAAATATTAACGATTTGTGTGTGTGTTTTCTGTTGAAATTTCATTTTCTCTGTTCCAGCCTAGACAGGAAAAAATATCAGGAGGCGAAACTTTGATTAAAATAAACGAATCAACACAAGAGCTGCGTGCCCGGGTAAAGCTAACACATGAGATTATAGAGTGCGACAGCTGCAATATTAATAAGGTGAAGAGGAGGAAAAAAGTGATAGAAACCTCCCAAAGTGATCTTGTTTGACTTGATCATTTCTGCACTATTTCCAGCAAAAAAAGCCAGAAGAACTGGGCAAGGGATAGTCTTTATTATTTGGGATATTCTTATCTTCTGTTTCTCTGCTATGATTCAGCAGAGTCAGTAGAAATAAAAAAGAAAAACAGAAAAAAAATATGCAAAAACCTAATCCTGGAAAGAGAAGAATCTGAGAACAGATGCCAAAAGTGAGGCTGGGGAGAAAGAGGAAGGCTGGAGGTATTCGGGATGACAGGCAGATAGCAGAGGAGGAGAGAGGGAATCAGTCTCATCTGAAGGAATCCTTTCTCTTCGTGGTGCAAGTTATGTCCAAGCTAAATCACGTCTGCAAGGTTTGTGGCTGCAGGGGGTGACTGGCAAGGTCCCCCCATACTCTTGGCGCTGCTCAGCAATTTGTAATAATGAGATTCATTAGCGCTATATGCTCTGCTGGAAATACTTCCAAAGGTTTTAATCGGAGCAGCACAAATGACTATTTACTTAGGTAGCACTTCATTAGCTGCTCCTGCCCTGCTGTGTAATATGGTATAAATTACTAGCTGGTGTTGGCAGCATCACACCCAAACCGACTGTCTTGTTCATTATGCCATGCTGCGGGCAACTGGCAAAAAGGGAATTCCGTGTCAGAGCTGAGAAGATACCAAACCCAAAACAAAACCATCCTAAAATTGTGCAACATCTCAAGGTCCAGGCACAAAATTGCTGGCCTATATAAAAGAGATCGGTGTGTGTTGGAGAGAAATCTAGGCGTGCTATGCTTCCACATTTTGCTTCTCTGCTGAAATGAAGCTGGCACTGGGGAACAAGGGGTGTGTGAAGTTAATACAGTGAGGTCCCAGCATGGTCCCAGCATCAGAAGCACAGTGCATGTCCCGTCATTTAAATATTAGAACAAAGTGTGGAAAGGAGGGTTCTCTACGTGAAGATTTGAGACAGGACACTGTTGAGAAAACCTTACTCTTACAAATTGCTTGCTGTGGGATTTTCTATGCCTAATAACACACAGGTTTCTAAAGCTACTGAAATATGAAGACACAGTCACAGTTTTCCTCTGGATTAAACATACAAAATAAAGGTGAAATTTTTCAGCTAATGATGGTGCAGACAGCAGTCTTCCCTCCCTTGAATCAATAGGGATTCATCCTGCAGTGGCGGTGGTCTGGGGGTTGAAGATGGGCACCAGACACAAAGTCCTGGTGGGCTGTCTTGTCCACAGGTAAAGTCTGTTTGCTCCAGCAGTTCCTGGATCCACCAAACTTTACACGAGGGCAGGATCAGGGAGGACTGTGAAACCCTGATGTGGATTGAGTGATTTTCCAGCTAATCACTTGAGCTTGAACCTAGCTGCTCAGGCACAGGACTCAAACATTTCCCGAGGCTCTTCCATCCAAACAGCAATTTTGCTCTACACTCATTAGCTGGATGTGTGACCACAGGACAGCCACAGCCTGTCTCAGGACTCTTTAGGCTGCTTTGCTTAGCTTTCACAACCTGTCTTTCTGAGCTATTTAGACAGCACCTTTTACACAGCCTCTGAGTGCAGTGTGGTCTCTGACAACCCTTATTTCACAGGGGAGGGAATTTAGCCACAGAAACCTAAACCCTATTGAAAAATTCAGGGAACTGGGAAGATCTGGAGTGGTATTCAAAGCCCCAAAGCATGAAAGTGGCCAAACGCTTTTAAAAGCTCTAAAAAGCTAGTTCATGGAGCTTTTAAATTTACGCTCCTCTGTCTTCAAATTTGCCTCAAGACAAGCACTGTATAGGACAATGCTTGCAAACAGAAGTAACCAAAGCACAAAATGAAATTATTTTCCTAAATAAAGGTAGATATGGCAGTAAAACCTGATGCTAGAATGGCTAAAATGAAGAAAGTTATCAGGGTTATTTTTCCATGTTGTAAAATTGCAGAAAGTCCTAAGAGGGTCCCGTGTCATGCCATGCGGCTACGCCACCAACCTAGATTCTCCCCTTGCACAACAAATGAGTGTGCCTCCACTGCAAGCTACTGCCTGCAGCACTGAATCACACCCAGGAGATTTGGGATACAGACACAGATGATGAAAGATGCATGTTAAATACACATGACCAACCATTGGGATTTCTCTTAAGTTTTGGCCAAACCAGTGCAACCCTCGACCGACCACTTTGAAGCACTAATCACCCCTTTCGACCCAGAGAATCTCTGAAGTTGCTGCCCATCACCTAGCACCTCTCAAGGGATTCCCAGGGATCTTTAGAGCTTGTCTGCCTTAAAACTGCAAAGTACAAAAAGGTTTAGCAATATAAAGAAGCAGAACATCCCACCCGTTGAAAGCCTCCCTACATTTGTAAGTCATCTTCTTCCCCCCTCCGCTTTCTCATCTTACAAACACATTTCCCAAGATTCCCCATTCAGTCAAAGCAGTGCTACACGCACAGTCTTTTATGCAAATTATTTTGTTTATTTTTTATGATGTATGCAAATGAAGTCTTTACTCTGAACATTCTTTATGAGGCTATAAATGTAAGAATAGATCTTGAATTAGCCCTTTTCATTGTCAGAGTGGCACTAAAACCAGCTGAGGGATGCAGAGGCTTAAATGTGTAAGCGGTTGGGTATAAAACAACTTTTATATCTTGTAAAAATTAAGGGTCTGGGTTGAAGTATTTGACTATTAAAACAAGGTCTCAAAGAAGTTAGAAAAATTGCATGTTTTTCAGAAGTAAATGAACATTAGGATAAGAAATCAGAGAGTGAAGCAACCTGTGGTTTAACAGCCTCTTTCTTTCTAGGATTTCATTTTCTGTATTAACAGGGAGCTTCCAATGGTAGCTAAAGGCAGTAATTACCTATTTCAGCAAGAAATGGATAAACTGGATGATATTGTATCATTTTTATTCTGCCTTATACACTCCATTTGCTGTATTTTCACATGCTTAGTTTGCATCCGATAGCCCACACTACTCTAAAAATAGGATTACTTCTCAAATAAATCATCAGATAACCTTCAGTTTTACATAATGGGGACAAATAGAGGGGCAAAGGTAGGGAGGAATAAGAAACAGAGAACATACTAAAATAAGGAACAGATGAGGGGGGATTAGAGGCCAAGGGCTCCAGGGAAGGGGGAGATCTGGAGTAAATGCATGCTTGATATTGCCTCTAATTGTGTGTAACTCAGACTGCTGCTGAAATGCATTTTTCCCCACTTAATCCGACCATTTTCCCAAATGGAAAGATTACAATTAAACACAGCTTTGTCCTGTGCAGAGGGATATCAATTCCTGCAACTGGGTTATAGCAGGGTACAAAGAGAGAGACACTCAGCAGAAAGCTCCCAACTCTTTGTATTAGATGAATAAGCTGCATATTCATCCCAGCATGTATTATAGACTTGACAAGTGCTTCTTCGGTGAACAGACTAAAAGGGTGTAGGAGATGCTAGCAGTTTCACAGCGGCATTTTCCATGGTTAAAAAAACATAGTTTATAACCTGCTGTTGGTATCCTCAACCATATCAGATCTCCCTGCCAGGAAGGGATTCACATTCCCAGGGATGGCTACTGGAAGCCTGCTTGGCATTCCTGGCACTCATCTTCTCACCCCCAATAGAGTTACTCAAGGTGAGTTACTTGTATATGAGGGAAAAACATTAATGTTAGGGGAAGAGATATGTTGCTTGTGAAAAGATAGCTAGACAGGCAGATAAATACACATATGCATGAAACTCACTGTTCTGACTGTCTTGAGTGCCTGAAGGAGGGACAGGTCTCCCATGTTTCCATACCACTAGTGATTGTCATGAAGGTGATATAAAAAATTAGCCTAATGTATCTAACAAGGAATAGATGGGATGAAGGAAATCATTTGTGATTTAAGATAAACGTTGTTCTTAAACTGTTTGAACTAAAGATGGAAATGATTGGCTGTGATTAGGCTTCCATTGCACATACCAGCCAGGATAAAACAGATACAAGCACTTGAAAGCTTCTTGCTGAGGGGACAGGCTTAGTGCACGGTGAGAAGGAGGGTACAGAGCAGGTTTAAAAAGAGAAATGAGTTTAAGAGCTGTATGAAAATGTCCATGTTGACATTGTATGTATCTCCCTACGCCATTTTCAAGGAGTAAACATAAGCCACAGATCCAGTGAGGGGAATCTCCCCAGCGATGTGCAGTTGGCAGATATTTAACTTTACAGGTTGATGAAGTCAACCTGAATACAGGGTTGGAGGCCCAAGTTCCTTAAAAATAAAAACAGTGACAAAGGATTATGCATAAAACATTTCTAGACCTTCCTGCCACAGTATGTCCAGATTTTCATCACTGTTTCCACCAGATCACAGCACTGAAATTTCCTGAAAACCTTGCTCAGTAGAACTCAACATGTTCCTGCTGATCTTCTCAAATAACATCCTCTGCCCACTGACAGTCATTAGAAATTCATTAATTTAGACTTTAACTAGCTCCTGCCTCTTACTTCCCTAACCCGGGAGAAGGAATTCACATCTCTCTGCTCACAGAACAGTTGCTTCTGAGGCCAACCCTAGAGAAGGTCCCCCTGGTAGTGCCCTGTCCACAGTCACACTGCTGGCTCTCAGCCTCCCTCCACTCTTGCTCATGTCACATTTACATCATACATCCCACAGCATCCTATAACGCAGGACAGAAATCCAGGGTGTTTCAAAGCAGCAACCCAGGCTTGCCTTCACCCATGTGCCTGGGTCACAAAATATTGCAGACATGCACTGGTGTGGTTGGGCACGTCCATATCAAGGGACTCCTTGTGCTTTGGATCATTCTCAGTGCCCTAAAGCAGTACAGTTCCTCAACAGAAATAAGAAGGATGCCAGGGCACAGGCTTGAGAACTTGGAGAATCATGCTGCTAAGTTGTCAGCATACCCCACATGCCAGTTTGATCTAGGCCAACTACTGCTCTTCCAGACATTGCTTGGGAAGAGATTATGGGGTTGTACAAGCCACCTACTGTTTTCAGTAGGCAACATGGACAAAGTTATGCTGCTTTGGGAGAGAACAAAATTTACCTTCGCAGATGCAAAATAAATGGGCTACTAGCATCACAGTATAGAGACTGATAGAGAAACCGAGCCAAGGCAAGTTTTCCTATTTTCACCAAATGCAGAACTGCACCCCACTGTCTTATGACTTTATTTCAAGGTTAGGAAATGTTGTTTTGTTGATGGAGAACAAAAACACAGTCAGACAAAGGAACTTATGCAATACTTGTCTGTGCCAGAACAGGGAACAGCTGAACTCTGTAGTGCAGTAACAGTGAGGATTCTTCCAAATACCTCAAACTTCCCTAAAGCAAACAACCACCACCACCACACAACCAAAAATAAAATAAAATAAAATGCAGAGAAAAAATAAAACAGAATAAATAAATAAATAAAACTACCACCCTCGTCAAAATAACATTCAGCCTAATATTTTCATACAGCTGGACACCCCTTCTCCCAGTGTTACCCTGGAAGAGTGAAGAATTTATTTGCCTGCTGAACTACACTTCCAAGCCTATGGTACAGCTGCACGCTGTAACCTCTTTGATAGACTTGGATTCTTCAGTTAAGAGTGCAAATGTGGATATCTCCGTGAAAATACCTTCCAGATCCTCAACAGCAGTCACAAAAGCAAAGAAAACCATATTGTGCAGAAAGCATGGAGCTGATAATAGTGCTGAAAGTAGCACAATGCCATTGTATAATTTAACAAAATGTCCTCACATTGAATATTGTGTTCGAGTTTGGCTGTATAACCTCAAAAATAAAGCAAAATGAAATGAAGTGCAATGAAATAAGGTAGGTAGAAGGGGAGGAAGAGGCAGGGCCAGGCAAAGAAAATGATCGGCAGCCTGGGAGGACTTGCCAACGAAACAGGAGAAAAGAGAAGAAGTTATTTCATTTTGAGCAAGAGCACAACAGAATTATGCCTGGGATAGAGAAAGTCAAGCATGTAAGAGAAGGAGGGGAAGGACGGGGGAAGAGAAGCTGGTGGGAGAGCTCAGACAGACTTGCGAGGAGTAAGAAAATGCAGAAAGAGAGATGAGCATTTTTGTGCTACAGACTATTGAGTCAGTATCCTAAACTGTAGTTTATGCTTCTGTTTTGTGAAGGTTTGAAAATGTCTTGTCTCTCTGCATCTTAAATAAGATGGTGAGACAGATGGAAGCTGTTTTACAAGTGTGAATTCTTCTTGTAGGGAAAGCCAAATGAAATTATTGAAATGAAATTAATGTTAAGGGAGAGAAGCATCCGTAGAAAGTACATGGTTACGCTGTTCACATACTCCAATGGAGGAAATAAAGTTTTATTGCAAATGATAATATAACACCATGAGACACACAACTAACCCAAAGACTTCTGGCCGCAGGATTTCCCAGATTTCCTACTAGGCTTTCATAAATATTAGCAAAAAACAGCTATCTTCCTAGGTCATCCGACTAAATTTTATCTTTTGCTGGTGCAGCCTGTTCCAGCATTTCAACACTTCACGGAAAGACCTCACATGGTGCAGATCATCACACCACAGAATACCCCCTAAAGCCTTTAATGACTTCAGCCAAGATCTACAGCAAGCTGCTGGTTCCGGAGGGTTAGGAGAAGCCAGCGCATCACTTATAGTTCCCAAAAGAGAGATTTGTGAGGATTTAAGTGATTCCTAGGCTTTGCAGAAGACCATCCAGGAGTGGGTATCTCACCCTTAACACACTCAGAACACAGCCTTGGAGCTGGGAGCATATATATGTGATGTAGAAAAGCATAACCGAATTTTTGTGACAGAATCCTTTTTAATTCAGAATTTTCATGCTCCTACCATTGCTGTCACCTCAGCTAAGCACCATGCCCTGGCTGCACGGGCCATGCTGAGGACTTGGCTGATGCTTTGAGCCATGGGATTCAGGCTTGTTTCTCTCACATGGCCTCTGGAGTCCATCTGCACAAGTCATCTGTTGATTTTACTAATCTGAATCCTTACTCAGGTCATAATCAAAACATAGCTTTTGAGCCCTGAAAGTAATCAATTATGCACAAGTTAGAGTCCGTCAAATATCTGAAGATGTGCTTTGACACAGTTGACTTTTGCTGCACATGTTGCATTGTCAGGCTGCCATCAGTGCAGCTGGCTTCCTCCTCCAGTGCTAATCCTGTTAATTCCTGCCAGGTCAGGTTCTTCATGTCACGATCACCCCTTGGGAAGACATCAGACCTACACCTGCCCTTCAGTCCCTTTCCCCAAGCTGGGCTCAATGGCAAGAAAGCTGGAGTAGGGAGGAGGACATGGCTGGTATGGGGGTACGGGGAATGTAAATAACCCATTCTGCTACAGGATTATATCATGGTTATATTTACATTGCTAAAAAAAAATGTTTATTCTATGATTTCAACTAAATGGTACAGGTTAGCCATATAACACTGTACTGGTCTGGCCCATTTGAAATGGGCCAGTAGTGTCTATAGATCATAGCAAATGGCTCTGGACCTACCTCTGTAAGGTGCCTCTGTAGCTCTTAGACATAATTAGGAAGTTTTGTGTGCGTTTATTTATTTATTCATTCATTTATTTTCACATCAAAGCAGCCAGAAACACTTGAAAAATTTGCTGCTCTCCATCAGGGTGGCTTTTTACAGCATAGTCATATGGTGATGGATTATGTACCTTGACATAAGAAGCTGACAGGGCAAGTCTGGTGGAATGTTGGATAGTGCCAAGAACTTGATTTGGTGTGTTTCCATCCAGATAGAGGTGGATCATCCCCCAAATCATCTAGGTTTAATTCTGGAGTGAGCTCTTGGTTCACGCAAAAAAAAAAAAAAAAAAAAAAAAAAGTGTGGCACAGGATTAGCATTTATGCAATGTGGATGATTAGGGGACAAAGATGTGGGAGTTATTTGACAACATGGATGTATCTTCTGTGGCTTCCTCTGTTTATTCCTCCATCCTTTATCTTATAGAGCTATTTACAATGCAAGCTTTCTGAAGCAGGAACAAATTCTCCCTATGGATTTGGGTAATGCCTAGTATGAGAGGTCTGTGATCTCAGCTAAAAGTTACTGTCATATCAATATCAATACTGCATCTTATATATGGAAGTATCTCACAGCACATTATAATTTTAAGTGATTTACATAGACTGGGATTGTTCTGTCTACTCCTGAAACGCTGCAGTCTCTGGGGAAGAAGATACTGGCCTATAAAGAGCACACAGACACTGCACGAGGGAATTGGGATTGACTAGTTGATACCTCTCTCTCCCAGAAACCTGTTCCTCAACTGCCTGCACTTAAAGGAGTTTAAAATGCAGACCGTAAAATAGATGCTAAGTAAGAAAACCAGCAGTCTGCAGAATAGGTTGTACACACTCTACAAAAAGCTATTGAGGGAGAAATATTGTCATAAATTGTATTAAGTACAGCATGTTGAGTCAGAAGCACAGCTTTGATGAAAATTACAATAGCAGTTTGAAGGCAAGCCATTTTGTGTCTTGTACAATGCCAAGCAATAACGCTCCTGTTCATACAAGGCCTGCTTGATGGACTTGGCAACAGCAATTACTGGTGTTTTACTCTCCCACAACCATTCCCCAGGAGACGTACTCCTCCTGGAAGAAATCTGGTGCAGTTTGGTCAAAGTGGATGTTAAAATTATACCCAGTGATTACAACATTTCTTGAGGTCACTTTTCGCCCTTGTTTATCTCTACTCGCTTTGACTTGAACCCCAAATATCTTGCTCCTGACCCTGTCTCTGGGGATAGTAGATGGCTAGATGCTTTTAAATTGCCACCAACTGGAGCAGCTAGCAAGGATGCCAGCATCCCTCCCTCCCTGTGACTACAGCAGGTGGTATAAATGTTCTCCAGTTCTTTGGTTTTGGCCCTTTGTGGGCTAGACAGCTCTCCATGACATCAAGAGAGGGAGGGTTTTGCACATATAGGTAAAAATAAATGAATAAAACAGCTGGCTTAAACTGGCCTGAAAATTGACCAGCTCGGCCTCAAGCTGGATTTACTTCCCTGTGCTGTATTGATGATAAGGGGAAAATATTTAGAGCAATTTGCAGTTAAAAGGTAGGGAGCTTAGCAAGCTCAGAGCTTCTTGAATACAGAGAATTGATTTTGCCCAAAAATAGCTGATGGGGAATTTCTCTGCCATTTATACAGCTCATGCCAGGTGACTGCTTCTACCTTGACAAAGGAAATCTGCTAAGGGAAGGACGAATATAGGTGTGACAAAACATGGCTCTGTTGTGTTGTTTCAGCGGTGTCAGCACTAGAAGGGCAGTGACCATCATCTTAGGGCACATCCCCATATTTCAGTCCTCCCATCATGCAGGGCTTTCTCCCAGACCAGAAGCAACTGGTCCCTACCCACGGAGACACTGGTGAGCTTCAAGGTGATCGTTTGCTCTCATCTGCTCTGTACAGAGAGTAGGGCTGTGGATCACAAAGCAGGTCAGAGAGATATTTTATAAGTATTTTAAAAGTAAAGTGGGACATGGAAAAGTTTGCTAGAAGCTCTGATATCAAAGGAAAGCCACGTTGACTTAGGAGGTCCTGTTAGATTCCTGGCTATCACCTTCCTTAAGTACTGAGAACAGCTTACTGTTTCCAAAGGCCAAAAGCAAAAATTGAACTTAAAAGAAATTAAAATGTGTTTTTTTTTTTTTTTTTTTTTCTTAATTTTCCCTGTGATTCAGATTCAAGGATAAGTTATATAGAAATAAAATCTGATTTTGGGACTACACATCCCTTTTAGTAACCAATACTCTTGACATCAAACCAGTGACTTTTTCTCATGAGGATAAAACTAAGAGTACTAAAAATGTTCCTGGCCCTTTGGTAGGAGGAAGTTCTCACCCTTAAATACAGAACAAACACACATTGCATTGGACCATAATCCTCATCCAGGACTTTTTGCTTTTCCTTAAACAGACAGAGCAATGCAGAGAATTCAGAAGTTGATAAAAAAAAAAAAAAAAACATGCAAGCAGGTGTCTGAATCATCGTGCATAAGACTTGTTTGCCCCCCAAACAGCAGACAGTGCGGATGTAATTGGCAGATCTTTTTCATGCACTCTAACTTTGCCAAAAGCAAGCTGGAAGGAAAGCTGAGTGCACAGAGAAAAAAAAAATCGGGTTTCAGGGAAAACGATGGCCTACAGATTAGCTCCAACTTACAGCCGGTACATAAGTGTGACGTTAGTCATACTAGGAAGGCCAGGCTGGTCTAGAATATCACCTGCCCTGGGGCTGCTGTAAGAAGTGAAATGTAAATACCATCTTGTCTTTGAACAACAGGAGCACAACTCTGACACCTATGCAAAAAAATGAACACTTTCTTTCGTCCGGAAGGGGTGACTTTATCTGCTCTGGAGCAGTCCTTAGCAAAAGAAATGCATGAAATGAGATACTGTGCAGCAGCAACGTGCCCTAGCTCTGGTCCAGCCAGGGCCTGGATTAGCCCTGTAGCTGTTCTACAGCAATTTTCCAACATAGAAGCCAAGCCCATAATGATGGAGGACCAGACCACAGAGGATGAGGGCAAAAGATAAAAAAAAGTTCTGGACCACCACCCTCTTTGATGCCTGTGCCAGGTCCTAAATTTTCGTGATATATCCTGTAAGCAAGGAGGAAAGAGCCAGACCCTGCTTGATAGTCTGCTGTATGGTTTAACCTTGTGAAACCAACCATGTTGCTTGCTCATTTTACCACAGCTTAGTGACATTTTCCACAGATGACCTCAACAAATTTACGCTGGTGTCAGAAGAAAATATTCCAATGAACTCTTTAAAAGTGGCCACTGCGTCTGATGTCTTGACTTATCCTGTGACTTATTAGGGCTGGTTTGGAAGATTTTGACTTTGGTCATTATTCTACCAAAACCAAATTCAAATCTCATGAAAGATGTTTTGAAGGTGGAGTGTCTCATTTTATGTGCATGCGTATGCTACTCATGGCTGGTTTAGACTACCAGAATGAAGCTGAGAAGGGACACGACCAAACTCTATAAGTAAAGCAGGAAAGCAAACAGAAGGGAGGAAGACAAGATAGCTAAACTAACTGGAAAAGTTGTCACAAGGACAAATGCTTGTAAACTGGCCATAAAGACATGCAGACTGGAAATGAGGAGAAGGCTGTCAACATAAGAGTTGTGAAGCCCTGGAACAGCCAGAGTGGGAAGTGGTGTGGGAAGGAACAAACTGATGGGTGTGAAGATATAAATTGATGCATCTATGTTCTTAAATAATGAATAAATAATGCTGGCTGTAGGGACTAAGTATCAGCCGTCTCTTTTCTCTCCACAAGACAAACTCTGGGGACTCAAGCACAGTTTCATTTTTATTTTTTTTAAACTGTCTTATTTTCAACACTTTCACTCCTCCAGAGAATAAATAAATAAATGCATCCATAAATAATAAATCCGAGATGGAGAAAAACAACAACAATAACAAACAAACCAAAAATGAAAGCATCTAGAAAAACTAGAGGATGAACCATCTTCTATCCTCAGAAGAGCTAGGAACTCAATTACACAGAAAGCCCACCATGCACAAAGACGACATGTCCCTGAATCCCTGACTGAATATTTTATCTGTCCTTATAACTAGAAACTAAGTACATTTAACAAGATATATAGTGTACACAGATCTAAAACACTAATATGTGAGAAACATGAGAAATATTTGATTCAGTTGGGAAAACAGTAAGAAGTTTAGATTATTTTTGTTTCCTTTTTTTTTTTAATTTCTATTTTTTTTCCCCAAAGAAAGTCCTCAAAGAGCAAATCAGGCAAGTTCCACAAAAAGCAATGTTCTTAGAAGAAGACTGACCCACTTATGTTTATTTTTAATAGACCTGGAAGACCTGTGAAATTTAAAAAAGTAGAAAAGTAAAAGCAAATAACACAACCTCAGTTTACTCTGTAAATGGTGTAATGAGATGAATACTGGAACAGTGCTGTCATTTAGGAAAAATAATGTTGAAAAACTTAATAGCGTGTGGAAATTTTATTTTAAAGCTGAAGAAAAAGCTTTAAGGAGACAGATTCAATGTGCTAAATCAAATGGTTAGGATAGCTCTCTGTTTTGGAAAAAAAGCAGAACAGCTTAAGGTATGTGCAAGGCAGTATGGCAGGATACTGTGCCACACTTGGGATTAGTGTCTCTGGATCTGTGTTCAGGCTCCACTTTCTCACTTTGCTTACTTATAACACTCAGTCTGGTGAGGACTGTGAGTACTGCTTTGCTCTAAATAGCAATGACCTTATCCTGCTTACTGCAGCATCTTCATGCTGCCTGTATCTTGAATGGTTTCTGTCCTTTGTAAAGACACTGATGCTGACAATTTACTATCATGTTTACACTTCAGAGCATAAACAAAACAAGAGTAACAAGTTGTCAGAAATATGGAGAACTGCCCGTCCTGATGGTGGGCCAAACTGCCTTTTTTCTTCTTCTAGTAATGGAGATGTAGAGTACCTCTTTGCTAGCTCTTCTGGTGGAAGAGCTCTCTTCCCTCTCTTCCTAAGATTTTCTTCCTTTAGCAGCAAGCAAAGAGAATAGATCCCATTTCAAGGAAAAATTGAAGTGTCTTCTGTCTGCACTAAGTGTAGTAGTATAACTATTGATGTCCAGGAATAGCTGAGAAGTGGAAAGAAAAGGGCCATAAAGTGCCTAATTGAAGATGGGGGGGGAGAAGTCAGGACTTCCAGATCCCATCGCCAGCTCCCTGCTGATTCCTCCTGTGAGCAAGACAATACCTGGAACAAAACCAATGTCCAAATGCAAAGAAATCTTCTTTCAAAGGCAGTACCAGAGGGGAAGGTGAGCACTTTTCAATCTTCACCTTTCACATTTTTGTTTCAATGCCAAAATTGCTGCTGATTTTCTAGAGGAAGCCCCTTTGCTCCACTGTCATTACATGTTGTGCACTAGACACCGGTGAGAAGGAAAAAAAAAAAATAATCAAGCAGAAGCTATAAGTGAAACCCTGCCACGTCTATTGTCATTTCATGGGATGCTAACCAAAGAAGAGACTTCACAAAGCTATTAATTTGCTCAATTATGCCTGATAGATGTTAGTTCTTTCGCTCTTGAGAATCCATCTCTTGCCTTAAAGCTTGTCAACGAGTCCCTGAGTGACACTACAACCTTCACTAGCGACGGATCTCAGGGCTTCATTATGGAAGATTTTTATATTGTTCAATGATTTGTGTGCATCAGTAGGTGCAATACACTCACAAATCTACATGCACAGACAAGAGGAAGAAAGACAAGGAGACAGTTTGGTTTCTTTGCATTTTCTCCATCAGAGTAAACAAATGTGTTGTTTAATCTTAATAAAAAGAGAGGTTTAGTAACACAGTCTGTTTTCAGTGACTCAGACCAACCACATCTAAAATGCTAATTAGCTGTTGTATTACATGACAAATTGTCTACCTGCTGCGATACTTCACTTTATGAAAAACTCTTCACACCAACTATGCCCACAAAAACGATTTAGGGTTAAAAAATACCATTATAGTTAAATAATAACAGGGGAAAGGAGAAATTAACAGGCAGAGGCTAGGGAGAGATGAGCTGTTTTCAGCTGATGTTTGAAGTGAGTCAGAACAAATGCAGCACAAGGATAAAGTCAGAGCTGTAGGGAAGACTCACCGACAGCAGAAATACTCCAGGAAATGACTGCTAATAATGAAAGAGAGAGAGAGAGGAATATTGTGGCTGAGGCTGGTCTCCCTTTATGGTGGGTTTTATAACACAGAGGGGCAATTTTAAACTGGATGGTGTAATGAATGAGGGAGTTAGGAGGAAATGTTTAAGGCTGAGGAGGGGGTGGGCTCTGTCTTTTAAATATGTAGAAAGTAGCAATAGCATCTGTGCTTATGCCTGATGAACTGGAAAAGGAAAAGATGGAGATAGCAATAATGAAGACCAGAGGAGAACTAATTAAATTCAATTTATTATTATTACTCTCTATTTTGCTGTGTTCCACACTGATTCTTATGTATCTATTTCATAAGTCTGCTTGCTCTTCCTGCTGTGCTGTTCTGTACATGGCTAAGCTGCATTGACAAGGATTTTTGCCTGCATCTGGAGTTTCTGGGATTCGCCAGGTAAAGTCACTTTGTTTTGGGGTAATATTCAGGCTGTAGGTTGATCATTAATTTGTTCAATCAAAAGTTTGAGAGTTAGCCCACAGGATACTGTCTAGTTCCTAAATTATCACAGAAATCAGAAGTAACCAATATTTAAAATCTCTAGGTGGGGCACACCACTAATAAAGTTGAGTTTGCATTGGAGAGGAGGGGGAGGATACTTGACATGTGATCTCACATTGCTAGAGATCACACCCTGCCTGTAGTCTGAAAGGGATCCCAGAAGTTTCCCACCAGTCCTTATGATCTGAAATCAGTGAGGTGCTGGAGTATTTCAGAGCAAACAGCAAGGGCTCACGAGCAGGAACTGCCTACCACTGGGGAAAGTCTTCTAATCGAGGCAGTAATACCGAAATTGGAAGGAAAATATGGTGAACCATAAATTCACACAGAAAGATAATACGCCTTGACAGTTCATGGGCATACTTAGCTTTTGTTTCTTTTTTCTTTTTTTAATTCTATTAAGCTAAATTGTTATAGGAGAGAGATTCCAGAGGAATCAATAAAACTGCTCCAATTTATCCAACCTAAGGTTTGGGCTGACTTTCTGTTATGACCTACCGTCATATTTCCACTTCACTACCCTTTATTACTTGATTCATTCCTTGTAGGCACTGAGACAGAAAGAGTTCTTAAAGATGGAGGTGAATGTGATATATGCAGCGAGCTGATCTACTAGTTCACAAAAGGGATGGGATTCATTTCATCTCACTTTGAGGTCCTGATACCGCTGTCCCACCTGAGCTCCTTGTCTGGATTCCCATTGAAGATGCTGGAGGTATAGTAAATATAGTCAATGGTGTTCTGAGTGTGAGTCATCTGACCAAATGTAGATGCTTATTTTGGGATGTGAAATCACGCCCCAAGTTCCATTGACTCTGCTGACTCACTCTGCATTGACTACAAATGGAGTCTAGGGCAACTTGCCCAGATGCAGACACCCACATGGGATTCATCTGATTAGCTGCGGATGTCTGCCACCAAATGGGCTCCAGGTGAAGACCATGACCTTCAAGACATTAGGTGAAAGGGAATTGAGAGCGGTGGGACAGAGGGATGAGGATGGTCATACTACAGGGAGCAGGTTGTGGGATAGGGAGAAGCTGTCTCTTGGCTTGGGGATGGAGAGGAGGGGACAGGAAAGATTTAGCTGTTAAGTATTTTCTCAACATGCTGATCATTATGAGTCTGGTTTTCAGAAATGCTGAGCAGCCACGACGCCCACTGAAGACAATGGGAGCTCAGCACTTCCGAAAATCATAGACTTGCTTCTTAGCATTGAATGTAATCTATATTATTTAAAGGAATAAATGGGGCTTGGGGGGCGGGCATGCAAACAAGTGAATGAGCTTCCTTTTCAGATGCTTTGCATAGCCCTTTCTATCATTATTATTGCTGTTTCCAGACATTATGTGCAAGGCAAAACTACAGCTGGAGCATTACATGGAAATTAAGACTGCAGAAGGTTAGGAAACTCTGACTGCTGTATTCCCTGGGGCTGATCCAAAGCCTAGTAAAGTCTGCAGGAAGAAGCCCCCAGAGTGATGGTCAGAAGATGTTTTATCTGGCTGCAAAGCAAGTGTAAGAGGTTCCCAGAGGTCCATCTCTGCCATGACACTTAAGGAAATTATTCTCTCCTCAGGATGAAGCTGTGTAACTTGGTTGAGCAGATTCAAAAAATACATCAGTTTGGAGAGAGGAGTCTCACTCCTACACCCTAGTCCTTCCTTAATCAACCAATGTGCTCTCATGTGCCAGGTCTACTGCTGGGTTGTCTCTTCCAAGAGCTATCTGAAGTCACTAGTGCTGAAGAAAATGTTAATTCTTTCTTGATTTTTATTTCTCTGCTAGGTTAGTGAGCTGAATGTCCTCATTACAGCACTTGGTAAACACCTGAGCCTGCACAGAAGAGGAGGAATTATGAGATTTGGGAAAATGTTATGTCTCCTTGAGGCACCTGGTAGATTCACCCCACTGTGCTTTGGAAGGATTCACCTACACATGGAAGAATTTATGAAATTACACAAGGGCAGCGAGGATTTTTTTTTTTTTTTGTTCATTTATTTGTTTAAAATCATCTGTATTGCTTCACTGGTATGTTTTGCTGTGTGACTCCATGAGCAATTGCAGGAGCACAATAGAGATGAGGCCACTTTGTCACTCCCTTGCTTATTGCTATGGGTTGCGGAAGAAGCATTACAGAGGAGCCCCAGTGAAGCCCTCTGTATCCCAAAGAGAGTCAAGAGGCAGTGACTCATGCACTCCAGCTTTTAGAAGGAAAATAAAGGTTTTATAAATCAGAAGTAAAATACCAAAAAAAAAAAAAAAAAAAAAAGGAGAATTAATACAGAAAGGTGCAGAGAAGGATGAAGTATCATGGAAAAGTTTTGCTTCTCTTGGCAAAGAAGATAACCTGCAACTAGATGCTGACTGAGTTAATCTTAAGACTGAAGACTGGATTGAAGTTGATTCACAGGAAGAATGGTTTTAAAGTATTTTGTGATGGCAGAGACATTTGATTCAGTTGGGCCTTGAAGATTTTGCAGGAAACTAGCAGAAGCAAACTGAGTCATTACTGATTATCTTCAAGAGCTTGTGGAGGATTCAGAAGTACCAGAGGGCTGAAGAGGGACAAATATAGAACCCGCCTATGGAAAACAGAGTTGGCGGCTGGGAAATTACAGACTAGTCGGCCTAACTTCAACTTGTGGGCAGATGCTAGAAGAAATTATTAAGCAGCTATTTGAAAATATCCAGGAGGTAATGATCTTCCTAAAGAGAAATAAATAAAATGAATACATAATACAGAAAGAGGAAATAATTCAAAAGTAATAAAGTTTAATTTCTAACTTAGTGAGAGGCCAGGTGAGAAAGGAGGTAAGAGAAGATGCTATAAAACTGATGCTAGGAAAAGGTTTTTTCCACAGTAAGGTTATGAAGGTCTAATTCCAATTAAGATAGGACTGATTGGAAAATCACTTTTGAAGAGTAATTGACAAAGGCTTCTTAGTGTCTGACTAAAAGAGGATCTTAAATGATATCTCTCAGTGATGTTTCTTAGGTCCAACTCCATTCAAAATACAAGCACTGTCTTGTTTTAATAATAAGAAAAAAAAAAAGTATGCCTAAATGCTTGTGAATGATAGCACGCTTGAGTAAATGTAAAAGCATCTAAATGTACAGGAATCTAAAATGATCTTGAAAAGAAATTTGGAGAGATGTGTGAAATTGGGAGGAAGAAATTTAATATAGATTCCTGCAGTTTTCTATGCCCTCAATGAAGAAGTTAAATGCACAAATACAAGCTTGTTTGACTGCTTGTCAAGTTGTTAGAAAAGAATCTGATGCTGAAAGGGAACCTCAAGCTCCTTACAAATCAATGATGTAATGTCGTACAAGAAAAGTAAATCTCATTTTGGAATGTTTTGATGCAAGTATTATCAGTAACTCAGAACAGATTTTTCAAGAAAACTCACTGTTGATGAAGTAAAGTGATATATTCATTTTTGGCATTGCACTTTAAAAACTGTAGATATAAACTGGGAGTAGTCTGGAGAGAGATACAACAATGACAAAAATCTTTGAGCACTTGATCCATCAGGAAAGGTTGGATAAATAACCCTCTTATCCCATTGTGGCCATTGCAACCACTTCAACTTTTCACATTCCTGACTTCTCAGAAGACCTACCTCAGAATGCCCAGGCAAAATTCCTTTTTATTGTGTGCTGAAAATGTCAGCATTTACTAATTCTCTGTGCTCACCTGACAATGTCTCACTTAATTGTGGACCTCCTTTGCTTCATTCTGTTAATACTTTATAGGATGAGCATCCTTTCTGCCAGCTGCTACCCTAATTTCCATGCACTCTTCCATGCTGCTCATTAGGTCTCCCTTGAGTAAAAAGCCACTCACACCTTTCAACCTCAGCAATCAACCTTAAGCATCTTAGCTGGACCTTCACCAAGACCCTGTCACAGTCAAAAAAGAAGAATTATTGCTCCAGTAGGTCATTTGATACCACAAAGATTTGAGCCCTAATTTACGTGCCTCAAACTAAATGTGTAAAGTCAACTGCTGTAAGTTCTCCCTGAAGTGTCCTTCACTAGCTCATCCACAAAGGCCTTCCTCCTACAGAAAAAAAAATTAAAAAAAAACTTCATTGTTGCAAGAAGATGCTTGCAAGAAGTCTAGGACATGATGTCACACAAATCAATGTGTTTTCCAATTCCAATAGCAAAATTGTTTAATATAAAATACTTTTCTGCCCTAGTATCCATGCAACAGCATTTTCATTTAAATAATAGGAGCTCTTCCTGACAAGAAGCTTTTGAAAAATGGCACTTTGGAAATGAAATGGAAACATATAATAAGCAATGTGTTTTAGAAATTTCAGTTTCTCCCTTATCTTCAACATTCCTGTCAGAGAATGGTTTTAGTTGGAAGGAACATTGAAGATCATCTAATTCCAACCCATACCTTCCACTAGATCAGGAATTGTCCATGTTGGACATAAGCTACTTTCTGTTTCCATTCTTTCTCTCTATCGAAGCTTATTTTCATTCACAGAAATGGAATATAGGAGACTCAACATATTTTTCTAACAGTTTCAAGATAATCACTCCAAATTATTGGAAACTTAAAGTCATTAGTAAACCCTTCAAGATAATCTCTTGCATACTGATCATGACCTACGCTAATTCATAAATATTGTCTCCAGAAGCGTCACACACATTTCATATATATATAAATATGTATGTATATTTCCTACCCAAATTGTTTGCTAAATAGAATTGAAAGACATGAAAAGTGTGTAAGCATCTATTTCATCTTTTTTTTTTTTTTTTTTTCTCCTCAGCAAGAAATATAGCCTTCTGGACATGGAGAACTCAGTTTTCCACTTCCAGCTCTGCAAAAAAAATTAACTGTGCGTTCACTTGGGTAACTCAATTATTGTCTCTACTTATTTCCTACTATGTAAATTAGAAGGAATATGAACTTCAAAATCTCATCAAGAGTGGAAAGTTCTCCATGGTAAAAGAATTATTTCCACACTGACAATACTCTCTATTCAGTTTTGCTTTTAAACCATTACCTACTGAATGAGAAGGCCACTGAAATAAATAACTCTTCCCTGAGCAGTGAAATTTGTTCCAGAATATAAGAAGTGGAAAACATTTTTTGATTCTGTAATCAACTTGTGGCCCTACGAGAAACTGAAGAGTTCTATATCCTTGTCTAGGAACCTAAATTGTAACTGAATCACATTTTTATATCAAATTGCTAGTTGGAACCCTTTGCCTGAAAAGGACTGATTTTCCATGCCTCTCTTTTCTGCACAGTTTTGTCAGTGAAATTCCTCAGGTATTTTGAAAACAGGAATGAATATTAATCAGAGTATAGAAAATGAAGCAAATTAGTCTGCAGAGCTCTAAAGCATATCATGAAAACCTCTGACTGGTAATAGTAGGACAATAAAGAGGAATTTTCCAGATATGATTAAAAAAAAAACGCATCTTAAACTAAATTCAAATATTGCAAGTAAAATTGGAAGAGTAACAATAATACAGCTGAAAAAAAAAAAAAAGTGAGAGCATGCAATACAATTTTTGTTCATTCTTTGGGAAGAAGCCAGATGATGTAGTCAGATCATAAAAGGGATGACCCAGGTAATTACAGGCTTGCCACTCTAACATTGATCTTAGTCAAAATAATAGAGTAACTGATATAGGACTCCATTAATAAAGAATTAAAGAAAATTAATATAAATCAATGCCAGTCATTACTGGTTTTTGGAAAATAGACCTTTGAATGTGATGTCCCTTTTGTTGAGGACACAGTACTATGTTGTGTGGTGAGGCTAATCTGTGTTATTATAAAATGAATGTCTGAACTGGTGCAACATATCCTCACAGTGCATATGATAAGAATCAAAGGCTGCTCAAACACAGTAGTCTCAGGCTGTTCAAGTAACTAGGGAAATACTCCAAAAGAGAAGGAGTCTGTATGTTTTCTACAGACATACTGCCCCCATTGGGTATTTCTGTTAGTAAGATGACAAATCTATCCTGTTGGACTTGACTCCTTGCAAGATCCCTCTTGCAGAAGGTTCAGGAGCCAAATGGAAACCCACACAGAAATGAATACAAAATTCAGGACATATCAATAAGATGGGTGAAGATGGTGCTTTTTGCTTGGGTGACTCTATAAATGCTTAGGGATCAGAATGAATGATCAGGTCAACAGCAGCTGCCATAAGGACATGAAGGCTGGAATGTAAGATGTCAAAGTAGGAATGAAAATATTTTGATAGTAGCATTCATTATTTCAGTGCTGAGATCCACAGATCCACATCCAAACCATGAAAAGTTTTGACAAACAGGAAGGAGTCCAGAAAAACTCTGCAGTGTAACTGAAAGACAGAGGTTGAAAGAAAGAAACAAAAGGGGAAGGGGAAAGGAGAAAGGGAAAAAGGAAAAGATGAAAAAGCAAGCAAGCACGCAACCAACCAACCAAGAAAAAAAAATAAATAAATAAAGACCAACACATCTGGTCTCTTAGGGCAGGTTCTGGAAATTTGGAAGTTGCATCAATTTTCCTCATCAAAGAGAAACTGAGGTCTGCTTTGGCCCCAGGACACAGATGCTTGGGGAACCTGACTTTGTTAATAAGGCCTTTGATTGAGCATGTAAGTGAAAAGTAAAATCCCATGGTTGAACCCTGAGATGGATAACTTCACATTTCAAATCTAATGCGAATTTTGAGCACTGAAGGGAGCAACAGGATGAAAGTTGTGGTCGGCCCTTTTGTGATTAAAGATTCAAAATTGCAATTCCTCCCTCTACCTCTTCTTCTGAAGTAAATTAGTTCAAGAGAAACCTGAACTGGGTGAAATCCACTGGCTGATGTCCAGTTGACGTGATCACAGCAGTTACTGCTGCTTTCATCATTTCTGATACTATAATTGAATCCAGTCAGCGATAAAAGCTTACCAGGTACTTCAGAATGTTGCAGTATGCTTGCATGGCATGACATCTGTTGGCTGGGTGCACAGCACAGTTTTCTTAGTATAAAAAAGTAAAATACAGGGGGGAGCATAGCACAGACCTTCCCAGGCTGTATTTGCCTCACATTGATGTGCATTTTTCATCCCATAAATTTGTTATGGCTCCAGCTCCCAAGCTTGAGTGAACATTCATTTTTCTTCCTTTACATATATATTCAAACAAAGCTGAGCTGTGGGCTGGCAGTAAAGAAATGAGACTCACATTATTGGCTTTGCATTAGGTTTGTTTATAAAAGACAAGGCATATTAATCATAGATATCTACACTGGGAGAAGCATGCAGCAATGCAGGAAATGTATTCATTACAAAAAGCAGGATGTCAAGCAGACTAGGAGGTGCCATGGATTGATGCACTGACTTCTCACTCATAAAGAAAGCTAAACAAGATTTTCCTCTAGCTCAGACAGAAAGCACAAATTAACCCTTTCAATTTCTGGGTCCCCAAGGAGCAGTACAAAGCAGGCTTTTTTTCTTCTAGTTTCCAATTAGTTGAGACTTTGCACTGGAGTGATAGCTGGTAGGTGATGTTTTAATAAAGGGTTGCAAAAAAATATGGTCCATGTTATACTTCAGATAACATACTTGCACCATATGGATGGGATAATCAACAACTGAAGGCTGGATGGTCTGGGTGCTGTGAATTTGAAGGCTAATTCTGCCTTGACTTTTAATTCCATGCAAAGAGTTGGTGATACTCCACAGGAAGTAGAGTAGCAGGGAATCTGTCCTTAAGGCAGAATTTTCCCTTAAAACCCAAGTAAGGAAGCATTATTCTATTACACATATAAGCGCTTAGGCACAATTACTGGGGGAAAATAAAGTGTTTTGATATGGACCCACAATTATTAATTCAGTGCTATTAAAATACCACACATGTTTTGCAACTACAAATTGGAGGAAAGAAAGGGATGATGCCCCAAGGAACTCTGCTTTCTAAAAGCATTGGCCACTGGGGGAAAGTTCCATTTGTAACAAAAGCTTTAGGAAAGCTACGTGGGAAACCACAATATAATGCAGTCCCAAAGAACAGAAATTTGATCAAGGGTAATTTAAAGTGACTTGGTCCTAAATTGCTTCTCCTCCAGTTTCTTCCTAGAACTCTGGCCAAGACCAGGCTACCACCTCGTTGCACAGACACCTCTTAGTGAATGTGTGCGCTATCAAGGGTCGGCTAAAAGACATGGCAGGCAGTCACAGTTGCAGTGCTAAAACAGGGTATCTTTTCACAAGGCTGTCATACTACCATGTGGTGCTGTGACATGGTGACATACTGTAAACCCTGGTTATCTGTTTAGTGTTGCATGACTGAGAAAAATAGGATTGACATAAACTCAAGGGAAAACTGGGCTCATTTTGGTTTTATGTGTTCAGGTACATTTAGTGACACTGAAGTGGTTGAGAAACAGCTGTTGGTAGAACAAATGCTTAACACAAAGAATGGCTACATGACTATCTTTCACAGAGGTGATCTTGGGAATTCAGCCACAGGGTATTTTTTGCCATGTTAAGGAGAATGCCCCAGGCTGACAAAACCTGACGTCCAAAGAAAGGGAATTCAGAAGAGAGCAAGACATATAAGACATTTTTACTGGAGGTGAAGAAAATACATTTTTATGATGGGAAATGAATCACCCTGCACAGAAGAAAGTAGTAGACCTCCATCTTAGTCTCTGCATAATAATTTTTAAACAACACAAGATGCAGACTGCTAGCTGTCCGTGGCACTCAAAAGTTGAGGGATGCCAAGGAGAAATGGTTTTGGGGTGGAAGAAAGAGGTGGCATGCAATAAATGAGCAAGAAGCTTTCTTTTTCCAGAGAAAATAAAAATAAAAAAAAAAAAAAAAAAGAACTTATGCAGTCCATAGGGGAATCAGTGACCAGAAGCATGTGAATATCTTTTTTTTTTTCTTTCCTCCCTCAGAACAACCAAGATTTTGATTTTGCCATCCTTCTGAAGTCCTCTGGAGGATTTTTCTCTCCCTGTCTTTACTGAAAGAACTATACTTACAGAAGATGGAGCTTTGAAAGTCATATACAATCAAAGAGTATTCCCTTGGGTATGACATGGAATCAAAAAAAAAAAAAAAAAGGGGCAGGGGGTTGGAAAAGCAAAGTAACTTAATTTTCAAAAATAAGACATGGAGTCCTGCAGAAAACCCCAGTGTCCTCTGTTTTGCTATTATTAAGCTTCCTCAGGAGAGTAACGTTTCACAAATTTAACATAGCAGCCCTATGCTAGGGCTTTTAGCCTAGTTGTAGCCTAGATTAATCTTTCTCTAGCATCTGTTCTGTAACATAAGCAGAGCAGAGAAGATGGTCCACAGGGCAGGAAAACAAATGCCAAGGTCCTACCCATTGATAAATACACCTTGCTCATCTTCACTTAATGCTCACATGATATGAAAGATAAGATAGAATTTGTTACCTATTTATGTGTTGCCTTCTCAGGACACATAGCAGGTCAGCTTCTCATAAACAGCAACGATGCCATAGATGCCACCTTAGATACCATAACACACAACCTCCATCTCTAACAGTGGCCTGTCTCTTCCCAAATTGAGGTGGGAAGCAATGTTTCCCCTCAAAAACTACATCAATCTAGAACTTTCTCAACCCAAAGACCCAACTAAAGAAGCAACATAGCACCCATGGTGCAACTTAAAGGAGAGGGTGGTAGAACAACCAGGAAAATGAGTCACACCCCTTCTCCTTCACACCCCACACTGTCAGCAGCAGCTGCAGCCCAATTCAGCTCAATAGTTTACAGGTGTCTTCAGGAACAACTGTCATAAAAAGCTCCCAAAATATGCACTTTTTTTTTTCTTTCTTGTTTTCTTCTTTCATTTTTTTTTTACTGCTCTTTAAATTTTGTACAGCAACAGTTACCCAATGAAAGCAGGAATTAACGGAAACGAAAGGAAATGAGAGACACTGAAGGAAAAACAAACATAATCAGCTCCAGCTGCAGCTCAATTAAACAACCGTTCAGAGAAAACTACTCATTCACAATTTACTCACAGAAATCCACTTTCTTACATTCTCTTCAGGATTTCAGAGCCACAGAAGTACACTGCACTTTAAGGCCCTTTACAAAGTAATTTAAGGCTGTTCACGTTGTGCAGGCAAATGGCAGCTCCTTCACTGGCTGCATTTGCAGAAGCTGGTGAGAGGTGAGGCTGGGAGGTGATGTCCCATGTGTACCTGAAGGAAGAAGCTCACACCCTGTGCTCACATGGGCAGAAAAAAAAAAAAAAAAAAAAAATTGTTTTCTTCTGTTCAGGGGTCCCCGGATCTGCTTGCATCCTACTCTTAGCGTTTCTCTACCAGAGTGTGCGCTTGACATTTGCTTCAACTGCTTGTTCTTATCTCATGTCCTCCCTGCCTGAGATGCTCCTGATGTTTTCAGCTTGCTCTAGAAATGTCCTTTAAACCCAGGACTTCATTACAGCCACAGTAAATCTCAGTATGCCCAGCTGGTACCAAACAACCCAGGAATACAATTCTAGGTTTAAAGACTTTTCCTTCAGGCTCTGACATTCAAGCGTTTGTCCCTTCAGTGATCTTCCCAAGAGATATGGACCTGCTGTTCATGAATTTGTCTTCTCCCAGGAGAAATTAGCTTTTATTCCAGCATTAACGCAAATGAACTGTGCAAGCAGCAGCAAAGAGACCTGCCAAACCAAAGAAGAGTGCAAATACAGTATTGCTCCTCATTCTTAAACCCAGCTGCAGCTGTGACTAAAGAGTGCCCTGCAAATGCTCCTCTTATTGTTTGGTATGGGACAGTAGTTTACCCAGTGTGGCAGGAGGAGGCCATTACATTCTTTCCTTGCACCTTTCATGTTTTTTATAATGTTCCAGATCCTGAAAAAGAACAAATTCAGAGCAATGTGGATGTAATGTATATCGCTAAGATGTTGAACTTAGCGATATGTTTTAGTGGAGGACTTGTTAGTATTAGATCAGAGGTTGGACTCGATGATCTTAAGGTCTCTTCCAAGCTAGACAATTCTGTGATTTTGTGATTCTGTAAGCAAAGTTCCTGCAAATATCTCTCAAACATAAGTAGGTCTAGAATATACAACATATTTGGAATAAAAATAAATAAATAAAAATAAATAAATAATAATAAAAAACAACAAAAGCACACAACCTGTTAAGCTATAAAAGATAGAGAGAAGAAAGATAGAGGGAGATAGAGAGATTATCTTGTCTAAAATCCCCCCATGAATGAAATCTCTGTCAAGACTTCCAACACAGTTTGAAGTTTTGGAGAAGGTAGAACATCACTAGACCCCATACAAGCTCAACAAACACAGCCTGGGAAGACCAAGACCAACCAGTATTTCTACGGTGGTACCTATTTTTCAAGCCTTAATTTTCAGTTTTTGGACACTGGATACTACTATACCTTCATTCAGCACATGATACCATGATTTCCCCAGTCAAGCACAAATGCTCTGACATTGCTTTCCTCCTGCTGTTAATAGATAGAAACTAATGAGATTCTGTTCATATATTTTTAATCAGAGAAACGCAAAACCTAGTCCACTTACAATGGCTGGGGAATAAAGAATTTATAAAAGATGAAAACAAGACATTCTCTGCATAATCAGTGTAATTACCAGTATTTGGAACCTCAGTTATAAAAGCATATTTGTGCTATTTTCAATGTCTGAAAACTAGTGAAGCCTGAACAATGCTTTTTCTCCAAACTCACTCCCTTATTAGAATTGCCTACATGCTGATTCACATACTTCTTTCATGACCGAGCACAATTATCTCAATTACGGAGCAGGATGTGGGAGCAAATATTGTGTGCAGTTTCCTAATTTATTAAGGTCAAGTTCACGAGATTTGGTAGACAATGTTGTTGTGGAGCACTGACTCTACACACAGGCCAACAAAGAGGACCTTCCTCAGTGTAACCTAGCAAAATAAACCACCATGCTCTACATCTTCACAAATACAGCCTCTATCTCTCCTCCTCATGCTCCTTCAGTGCATACTCATCATCACATTTAACATTCCCTTGAAGTGTCTGTAATTGTCCGGTGAATTGCTCCACAGCTCAAGCATCTAGATGGTGTCACAGACAGACAGACACCCTCGAGGAATATGCTGTAGGCAAACAGCCCACAAGAATATCTCAGTCCCCAAGTCCATCCCCAAGCTGAAGGCTCCCAGCAAGTTTCTCAGCAGCAGGCTTGCAGCTATTCAGGGAGAGCTGCTTTGCCTTCCTCTGATGCTTTGAAGCAGTGTAACATTCAGGCTATAGGAGATTCAGGTACAAAACCATCGTCAATGAATACTCAACTCCTTGCCAAAAGCTGACCCTAGAGTAACCAACAGCTCTATTGATTAGACTCTTCCCTTGGAATACAGAGGAAAGAGAAGTAATGACTGGACCCTAGATCACCTACAGACATCTAATAGATTTTGCTAGGTGTGAGGCTGTTGAGAATACTGGTGTGAGAAATATTTTATTTATTTATTTATTTATTTTCTAAAATAGGCATATTCATTACAGGAAGCCAAAAAAAAAAAACAAAACCATAAATATTTTGGATTTGCTCCAGAGCAAATTGAGAATAATAAATTAAATCCCGGAAAGCTTCAGAGGGAAAACAAAGCAAAACAAAGTGAAAAATATATATATATATAGCCGAGCTCTAATTCAGAACAATGTGCCCTGCACACACCTGTACATCACTTTATTTTATTTTCTATTTCTAAATTAATCTTCCTTGCTTAGGATTTGACGTCTAGTGCTGTCTTTCTGCAAATTCAGGCACGCTCCTTCCCTTTTCATTTCAAAAGCCCCCTGCGGCTAATCAGGAAGTACAGGGCATCCTTGGCAGAAAGATTCATGGGACCATTTGAAGGCATTTCTCTTACTACAGTGTCTCTTTGTCCTGTACCTATTCACAACTGCAGTCCTTAGGAAAGTGGCTGCCTTGTCTGGCGTGCTGACCAACAGGAAAGTGCTGTGCACACCTTTTGCAGCTCTGTAAATGACAGATAAATATTAATAGTAACACCACTTAACAGATGTTTTCTATCTTTAACTACCTTGCTTCCACGCAGTAAATTGCAGGACCATAAAAATGATTGGAGTGAGGAGAAGTTTTAAAGAGGTATTATCGATTAATATTTCGGCATGAAGAGCTGAGTAATTCTTGGCAAAACATCTTACTGAATTTATTCACTTTAAATTGCATTCAGTGCTTGTAAAAGATGACCAGCTGACAGCACTGGAGACAAAACTTCTGGGACGAATATCTTTGCTAGAAAAATTGTGTCTACCTAATGTGACTTTAGCAACCCAAAATGAAGGGGAAGGCATGGAAGTTTACTGGTGTTAGACTGGCTGGGAAGCCATAATAAACCCAAGAATACCCTGTAATCACTAGCCCAAACTCACAGCTGACCATTGCAATAATGCTTTATTGTGGTCGAGGGACTAATGTGCTCCTTTTAATGAGAAGCCAATTAATGAAAGCAGCACAGAGCTAGCAGTGTGGGCAGGGGCAGTACAGACTCCAGCAAACACAACTTCTCCATAACCCACCACCTGTCTCACACAGAGGGATGATGCCCAGGGATGAAATGAGAGTTTGACCGTTGCCAAGGAGAGCCACTGTGAGTGATTTTTTATTTTTTATTTTTTCCCCAACATGGAGCTCTGCTTTCAAACATAGGATTTTCTCCATTTTCCAAAAGACATGGAAACTAGTAAAAAAAAAAACAAGCTCTAGCTAGCTCAGCATGGCTCAGCAGGGTGCACAGAGCTCTCCAACCAGCAGTCTACATTCACAGAGGATTGATGTCCTCACCGTCTCCAGATTATACACAGGTATGCCTCTCATTTAATTTATTATTATTATTATTATTATTATTATTATTATTATTATTATTATTATTATTATTATTATTATTATTATTATTCAGCAAGCTACACGGGCTGAAATGTGTCTTCAGTCCATGCCCTTCTATTTCTGCATGGACCACCAACCATCCTACCTCACAGAGCCACCACACTGTGCACCTTCCTGGGAGAGGGATTTAATCCCTGAAGAAGCAGTCCTTAGATCTGCAAACCTCATGCCAATAATATCTGCAATATACATTACTACATTTGTTGCTAAAAGAGGTACAGGTCACATCAAGCAAAACACACTTGGATTGTCTCTGGGTGAGAAAACATCATCCACAGGGACAAGCATCCTGGACCCTGCACAGAAGATGAAGCAGCAGTTGATGGAAGGGCTACTCTTTTCCTCTGTAAATCTTCTTTCAATGACCCCCCCATAGCAGGGGATTGTAATTAGATGATCCTTAAGGTCCTTTCCAACCTAAACCATTCTATGATTCTATGAGTCTGTGATGATATGGCACAAAGCACAACGCGTTGCAAGTTATGTGATAACTGGAAGGGAGCACACACTCCCTTAGCCCTTTCCTTACTAAACTGGAATTTGCCAATTTACCAGAAAAGAAAAAAAAAAAAGTTTGGAATAATGTTAGGCTATTCTAAATATTTTGAGCCAAATTACCACTGCAAAATAGAGATTTTTGGAAATCTTCCAACAAAACCTGTTGCAAGTGTTACATCTAGAGGCGTGAAATGAGGCAGAGGCCAGTGCCTGTCCCGCTCCATCCAAGTAACAGTTCGGCTGAACAGCCCCTGTGCAAACATTGTCAAATGTTGCACTCAGAAAATGAAAACACAATTTGGGCACATGAATGAGTGAGAATGGAAATTACAGGGCTGCCTTGCAAAATAAGTGGAAAACAATGGAGTGAAAAATGGGAAGAGAAAAAGAGAGAGCAAGCGCGGAGCTAATGATAAGGCGAACTTTTCCAGATGTGAAAATCAATTTTATTCTGAAACTTCCCAGCCTTTTCATTTAGAAAGCAATAAAATTCTATTTGTCCCCTGTTCATTTTCTACATAAAATGCCACTAAGCTACTAGCTTTCGGCAACCACACAAAGCGTAATAGGTTAGGACTGCAGCCTTAAAATATGTTAGGGTTTTTTAATGAAACCAATTTATATCAGTTTGTGCCAGTGAAAGGGCTGAAGCAACTTAATTTAGTTTCGTTTTCCACACATTTGTGGCCAAAGCTAGGATTCACTTATTTCTAATTCAGCACTGCTTCCACATGCCTGCCTAAGCCATTTCTAACTGATTTAGCTGGTGACCTCTATTAAATAGCCAGGTGTTTGGCTCTATTAAATGGATAATCTCTTGGTACCTACACATCACCACTACACCCACCTCCTTATTGGTACAGTTTTTATTTGCATGTGTGCTCTGTCAGAAAGCTGAGGCCTTTTTGCAAATGAGGGGGAAAAAATTCCCCCTCATCACAGCAGCCTCAATAACAGTAAATTTCTTTACTCAACAACTGGAACAGGCTTCCTGGGGAGGTGGCTGATGTCCCATGTATGTCAGTGTTCAAGAGGCATTTGGACAATTCCTATAATAACATGCTTTAATTTTTTGGTCAGCCCTGAAGTGGTCAGGCAGTTGGACTTGATGACTTTTGTAGGTCCCTTCCGACTGAACTATCCTATCCTATCCTATCCTATCCTATCCTATCCTATCCTATCCTATCCTATCCTATCCTATCCTATCCTATCCTATCCTATCCTATCCTATCCTATTCTGTCCTGTCCTAAATTAGTGCCATAAAGCTATCTGTCTCTCTGTCAGTGCGGCCTCCTCATCCTATGATCCTAACAACATCATCAGAGATTTAAGTATATACATTAAAAAAAAAAAAAAAAAAGAAAGAAATAAGAAGAAAGTAAGACTTTCATGTCCCAGTATTGAAATAACTATATATATATATATATATATATATATATATATATTTATTTATTTTTTCCCCTATCTGGATGCTGTTTCTTCACTTTACAGGAGCTTTCTCCTAATTTCCCAATTTAGATCAGTATGATGTCAGTCACCACACACTGTGAGGAGAGCACATATCTTTTATTAGAGTGATGGAAATAGCTGAGGGAAAGAAGCAGAAAGCTTTCAGGCACATAAACCCTTCTTCCTGGCCACTCCAAGGGTATGTGATCCTAAAAGAGTCTCTGTTTGTTGTTTTTGTTTGTAAAATATATGGTCAGCCTAATAAAAGACACAGTCTTCACTACAAAGTCTCTTGGGCTTTTATCTCAGCACCATGACCACGACACATCTATTGCAGAATCAGGTGTGCATTGTTGGTCCATTTGTTTCACGGTCTCTGTTGCATTAATGGTGGCTCATTTCAAAGCTTACTGTAAAATTTAGTAACTCAGACAGCACCAGCACTACCAAAGCTAGTTTTCGCAAGCCTTCTGTTGTGTGGGTTATTTCACATCTAAGAGGATGAATTCATCCTGTAGATATTCCCTTGGTGGAGGTGTTAATAGTATTTCCCCTTTACCAAGGTACAGGTTTTGCAAAACTTTGTAGGAATGTAAAACTGAAGATTTTCCATTTTGGCAGTTTCTACAGACACCAGACAAATGGTTGCAAAGTTATACAGGGCAGGTAAGACACACAGATGGGCAGACCCACAAGCATACAAGCAACACCTGTGGACAAGGTGAAAAGAAACACAATGGAGGTATAAAATAATAATAATTAAAAAATAATAAAAAAGGTCTCCCTGACTTTTAAAAATTCAAGTCCGAAAGGCAAACTGCTTGGAAAAGGTACTGGAAGAAGGGTCTTTCTACCAGTCCTCATCCATCTAAATCTCTGCCTCCTCCATGGGGATCTCTCTTCAATGGCTTCTCTGGAAGGAAATTCGTTTCATATTCAGCAGAAAACAAGCAAACAAACTTCTCTTCAATTTTCACAGGGAAATCATGAAAGGCTGAACTTTCTATTATCTCCTTGAGGATGTTTACCTTGCCGGTGTTCCTTAGAGAATTAGCTTAGGACAACATGAATAACTGTTAAACAAATATAACATCTTGCCTGTACTGTCCCATAAATTATTATTATTTTTTTTCTTGAAAAAAGAACCACTTGATTTCCCCAACACCTGCAAACATCAGATATGTGAGTGAACAATGTTATCTTCGCAGATTTATTTAATTTGTCAACTCAAGCTAATATTCTGTAGTCCAGGGTCTATCTAAGAATTAACTTCATGTTAAAACAGAGGGTTCTTTTATACAGTATTTTTTCTTTAGATTGAGACAAAAAGTGTGATGATTGTTCTCTTTTCCCTCCTCGGAAATGGAAATGCTCAAATGGATGACTTATTTGTTTCTGCTACACAGACTGAACTGTGGTCATGTCAAAATGTAAACAGACTTATTTGGTACATGATGGATTTGAGTGCTTGTTCAGTGTGTTTGGGAAGGCATTGCAGAGCATATGTGCCTCTGGTTACACTGATTTCTTGTGCAGCAAGTTCCTTTCAGAGATTCTCTTTCAATCTCTCTGTCTCTATCTCTCTCTAATTGCTGTTGCAATCAGAAAAGTGACCATGAATTGTTTTACTTTCCACATTTCTTCATCTAAGCCAAATTTTATCAGTGTGATTTTTTTTTCTTAAAGCCAGTGTTATTAACATCATCAGAGATTTGATTAACAAGATCAAAAGCTAACAAGATCCTTTCTCCTCATATCCTCATCAGCCACTGAGATTACATATTAAAAAAAAAAAAAAAGTTAAATGAAAGTGCTGTTGTTGATACACTAGGCAGAGTACTGTAACATCCACTGTACTGTAGCATAGCTCCTTCACAGCCTGCAGAGCCAAAAGGAGTGAGGAAAAAAAAAAGGAGCAATAAACCAACCTAATGCATTTCAGTAAAATCAATCTGAGTCAACATCTCAAAGGACGAGACCATCAAGTGGTGAACGTTGATGTAGTGCCATAGGCTGAGCCTCTGCCAGTTTTGGCAGCTGAGAACCTAGTCTGAGAGGAGGAAGCTACAGATATGGGATTAAATATTGCTTTATCTTGTAGGCTCTAGTGACACTTCATTAAGTCTGAAGGGACAGCAGCAAGGATGTCAAACCTGACATGCTTCTTCATTTGCTTAAATCTACTTGAAAAGCTGAAAACCTTAGACTTACTTTTCTTTGAAAAATAAAACTCTCTTTCAAAACGCTGCCAGTGCCTCTAGCTTTGCTAGTAAAATACAGACCTCAGCTCCAGGAACACTGGTTTCTGTTCCTGCTCATTTGATCTTGCTTGTTAGCCTTTCTCCTCACAGTACAGCAACTCACTTCAATTAAAGCTTCATTAAACAACTTTGCCGTAATCACCATATGTTACTTATATATTTTTAAAGCACAACTGTTATCAACTGATCAAAATACAAGTGGGCATTTTATATGCCTATATTATATACTGTACATAAACTAATTATAGTGTATTTAAATTTTCACTTCTCTCAGCACAGACCAGAAGGGATTGCTGAAGTCATTTCTACATCCTGTTCACAGCTTTATCCATCTGTGGATCCTCAGCTTTGCAGTATCTGTGTTGCAACTGCTGGAGCTTCAGGTTTCAAAAAGGGCTCAGGTAACCAGCAGTAGCAAGGAGGAGAGGATGACAAGATCAAGAAGAAATTAAAAAAAAAAAAAAAGATTTAAAAAAAAAAAAAAAAACTTTCTAAGTGAAAGAAAAGAACACAATTGATCTTCAATATTAGCAGGAGACATAAGACTGATGGAAAACAGCACTAACCCTTGTTGACCCGCATGTCTTTCAGAAAGTTATCTGTATAGGTCCATTATGTAGCATCATTACTTTTCAAACCCACTGTGTGCTAGTGATAATGGCACCCAGTATTCACAACCCTGATACCTTCCAGGTCTTCAGTTCTCCCTCTTATTTTGCTGTCTCCAATATTATGCAATCCAGAGGACAAGGCAGGCAAAGGCACTTGCCACGGGGATGGGTCTGTGGGACGGGCAGTGCTTTCAGCAGGAAGGAGCTCCAGCAGTTGCTACAACCATGCCACAGCTCCACAGTCTGTCCTCACCAGCAAGCGCAAGCTGGATATTGTGGCACCAGTCCAAGAGCCTTTCTGATGGCCATGCAAAATCATTTTCACAGCAGCGCAGTCCAAATGAAGAGGAGTTGGTGGAAATGACTGGGATTTTCTTGGCATACCCCTACCTACAGCCTGTGGTTATGTGCAGATGGACCAGCTGATAGGGTTATACATTTCGCATGATGCAAAAGATAGTAATGATATACAGCAGAGATGTTTTCAATCCACTGTGTTTATACCTGAATTTATTTTTCATTTTTTTCTGGAGCCTGACTGAGTTTGAATCAATACTATGAGTGGTGATTTACAGAACAGGGTACTCTCTCTGATTCAGAGCTCCCCAAAGTGCAATAGTCCCATGGACCCATGACCCTGGCTCAGGCCCTTGTGCACACAAATACAATTCTAAACCTCAAAGGCACTAAGAGCTGGATTGGGTACTCAATTAGACCACAAAAGAAAACGTATCTCCATTTTCCCTAAAAAAAAAATAGCATAAATGTAACCTTGTTATGGAAATACAATAGTATCCACCATTTAGATGCTGACATGACAGTACAAATGCAGAGTCTGGGCTCAGAAATGGCTAATACCAAAGAAATCTCCTTTTTCTTTACTGATGAAGGTCATCTGATACAGTTCAGGATGTGTCCTGCTGGTCTTCTGAAGACTTAGTAAATGACATATATGAATTATTCCACTGCTAAGTAGATAAGAATTGTTTTTTTTTTTTTATAACCTGATAACGTGCTCTTGCTCCTGATGAAAATTGGGTGCTCTACCTGGATTACTTGCTTGTATAGGAAAGAAGCATTTTAATAAAAGAGGAAAAAATTTCCAAAGATTTCTGGGGTAGCCAAAGAGAATACACATGTGTGAAGAGACAAAAAGGAAAAGGAAAAGGAAAAGGAAAAGGAAAAGGAAAAGGAAAAGGAAAAGGAAAAGGAAAAGGAAAAGGAAAAGGAAAAGGAAGAGGAAAAGGAAAAGGAAAAGGAGAAAATAACAAGTATTTTAAACCTGAGAAAACTACTCTGTGCTTTATTAGCTATAATTGCATTTAGACATATTATTAGTACTTATTGTTTGTGTTGCAAAGAAAACGCTAATCTAGATAAATTAACACTTCGTGTATCCTCCAAAAATGTATCCAACGGATGAAAAGGTACTTACTGAGGCAAAAAAGCTAATCAAAACTGTTCTCTAGATTATCTTTAACAAGTCAAATGGCATCATTTTTCTTTTTCATGGTGCTTCAGACTTGTAGCACTGCAGAGAACCCTGCAAAGCTTCACTTGTGCAGGAGCTGTATGTAGGATCACAGGATAATTCAGGATTGAAGAGATCTCAAGAGATTTCTTTTCCAATCTCCTCCTGAAAGTAAGGTCTGCCACCTTGTCCAGGTGGAACAAACACCATGGTGCAGGGCTTTGCATTTGTCCTTGTTAATTTTGGCAGATTCTGGCCAGCAGGTTCCTCCAGCCTGTCCAGTTCCTTCTGGATGGCAGCCCTGTCCTCGAGCCTACCAACCAACCCTCCTCCAATGCGGTGTCATTGGGAGTGCAATCCGTCACTTCTTTAGCGTCACTGACAAAGATGTTAAGCAAGACAGGTCCCAAAATATCACTGCAGCACTCTGCTTACTACAGGTCTCCAGATAGAGTACGACCCGTTGACCACTATCTTCGGAGTCCAACCATCCAGTTCTTGCATACAAGTTGTCTGCCTACCCAGACTGCAATGTCCTAACAGAAAAATATTGTGGGTACAATATCTAAAGCTTTGCTACCATTGAGGAAAATGACATTTCCTCTCCTTTCACCTTTATATCCAGTTATTTTATCATAGTAAGCAATCAGGTTGGTCAGGCATGATTCACCCTTGGTAAATCCATACTAATGGTTCTCAGTGCATGTGCAAAGTGCCCAGCGCTGAAGTGGAATAGAAGTGTTTACCAGCCCTTCTCCTCTTGAAATGAAACAAGACAGTTTTACAAGGAGTACAGCAGCAAATGATTCTTTATGGCAGCACTAATATATCCAGAATATGAGAAATGCAGATCTTTGCCTCTGCCTAAACAGTTGCCCAAACTATGCTGAATAAGGCACATACATTTTTTGTTTCTTCCATCTCACAGCATCTAAATGCAAGCAGGTTGTTGTCAGTTATTAATATGTTTCCTGTTTAGAAACAAATGACAGTTTAATATAGGGTAGGAAGCAACATTCTTTGTTTGCACAGAAGAAAGATCAGATGCCTGCTGCATTCAGTTGTTTAATCCACATTTATAGTCAGCGTGATAGGAAAAAAAAAAAAAAAAAAAAAAAACAGCTTCACAACCAAGCCACAGCTCTGAGTTCACAGTTCAAAAGGGGTCACAGAAAGACAACAAAGACAATAATCAATGTAAAATCAAGCCTGCACTTGAGGACTGGTTTTCAACAGAAGGCTATGAGAAGTCAGACAGAAAACACAATTAAAAGGACAGTTCCACAAAATCAATGCAGAGCGACTCAGGAACAGCTCTTAAAACCACATTAAACTGTCTTCTTTTTCTCCTATTGGGAAGCTACAATACCAGGTAAAGACAAGACTTTAAAAGGTATTTGGGTGCTAAGTGAAGAAAAGTAAGCATCGAGAAATGTATGATGGGTAGAGGGAACATAACCCCAAATCTCAGATACAGAGTACATGAAAAAGTAAGAATCTATACTATTGAGAACAGTGACACCAGAGCTCCAGGACAGGACAGCCATGGATTTCTTAGCCAGCTAGTGGATGAGAAGGGGTAAGGAACAGCATACATCTGGGTAGTTAGCCCCTCAGGTGAGGGGGATAGGAAAAAGAACTAGGTTTGAATTTTGGGTTAAATTCAGATGTCTGGGAGTTTAGTCCTTTTGAAAGGCTCTAGGGCATTCCACCTGGCCTTGAACTGCTAATCCAGAAGGGTGCAAGTCTCCTCTTAGTTCATTATCTCATCTGATATAATCTCTGGATATCTTGAAACCACTGAAATGGCTCAAGCAGTGCTAAAACTTTTGGTTAGAAACTAAACTGTTCTTCAGCAATGTGTCCTGGACTGCTCTAATAGTGATGAGACACATTGATTAGCATTAGATGCCACTATGTCCCTTGAAATCCCCAGTTTTCCAAGTAAACAAGAAAATAAAAGATATACAGGAAAGAAATACAAAGGCTGATCATCTAGTGGAAGCCCAGGACAAGGATCCAGTGGACACATCATTACCAGTACCCAAGCACTATACTGCAACCATTCAGAGAATTAAATTGTTAAAATAATCCCAGCACAGCTTCGGATCAGTCAAATGAACAATTTCCCAGACTGGGGGGAAAATAAATAAATAAATAAATAAAATAATAAATAAATAATAATAAATAAATAATGATAAATAAATAATAATAATTAAAAAAAAAAAAAAAAAACCACGAGAGAGACAGGGGGGAGAGAGAGAGAAAAATGCAGTTTTAGCTGAATAAGGCATTTCCTAATGGTGCTACAGGACCTGGAAGCATTACAGTTAATTGAGCTTACTGTTCATAGAGCAGACACACAAAGGTCAAGTTGTCTTAACAGCTTGTATGCTGTCAAGCTGTATTTGTTCTTGAATACATACATCAGTCCTTTCCACCCCAAGAAGTAATGACTGAAGTGTATCAAGCTCCAAGAACCTTACTTAATAGCTGATTCCTTTTTATGCTCTAGTAAAATAGATAAATAAAGGCAGGCAGCAAATACCAAGTACACCTCATCTACCACTGTGTTGGCACAAAGAGAATTAGATATGCTATTTTGTGTTACTTTTCTGAAAAAAAATAAAAAGGAAGAAAAAAAAAGTTTTGTTTTGTTGTGAATCCCTACAGTTTAGGGATATGAAGGGACAATTAAGTAATCTTAATTAATCTAGCCTGTCTGCCTTTGCTTCACACATTTCCTCTGCATCAGGTATAAATCACTTCCTTAGAGAAATCATTGAGTAAGGCATCTATCGAGGACTGGAATACATCAGAAGAACACTGATGAAAAAACACTGTTCCTTTGGTAACATCCACCAGCTGTTCATTACACTTACTGTTGGAAATAATGAAGTATGCGTCTTCCCTCCACCTGGAAAGTGTCTGGCTCCAGCTTCTAGAAATTGATTCTTGCTATGTTTTCCTCTCTGAGAACCCTGAACTCAGTATATTTTTATTTTATTTTTTTACAAGGACCGTACAAGTACAGTGTAATAGTTTACTCTCAGTCTTCATTCTTATAATTTATACACACTTCTAGTTCCTTCAGATATTGTATTGTTTCCAACTTCGATTTTTTTTTCTTCAAAATCCCTATTAAAATGTAACAAAAGGAGATGTCTATTCTTGACCATTATAATACAGAATTAAAACCTCCTCCCACATCCTATGGGACAAGATTCACTTGTCCTAGATGTCTATTGGGTGGGAGAACTTCAGAACTGGTTACCCTAGGCTCCTTTTTTTCAGTGGGGACAAGAAGGACAGGCAAGGATAAGATTGTTGTGGACCATCTCAGCCAGGGATAAATGTTGAAAATAGATGGGACAAACTGTGCTCTAAAAGTGCCTGTTTCTGTGCACTGATTGTAATGAAAGCATTGACTGTTAAGTGTGAATGCAGGCTTTTACAGTGAAGACATCTTAAATTAAGTGAGATAAATCACATCTGCTTGACTGCTCTTCAGGGAATATATCCAAATATATCCTATATGCAAAGATACGGGACTTGTGTTACAGCAACATAATAAGAGCAAAACAATGGCAAGAAAATACCAGTTATAAGGCTCAATAACAAAGTCAGGCACTCGGGGGAAAATTTCTTCTTCATTTTTACTCTAGTGCATAAGTGGAGAGACTTGTCCCCTGAACTAGCTCACTAAAAAAAGATGTTATATCTTGAGAGGTAATTAATCCTCATAAATGTAATATTCGGAAGCTGGACAGACCAGAGGCAATGAACAGCATTAATTCCACTAGTGTTTTTGCCATGACTTCTTGGGTACTCTCTTCTGAACCCCTAAGCCATGCTGATCCTGGCTCTCAGTCTTGGCACCTGTGATTGCTAAATTGATTATCTTCACTCACGGGGCTTGAAAGGCATTATTTAGCTTTCTTCAAACTTTAACTCCCTCAAATTGTATGAGAGGCTGCCCCTTCCCTGAGCTATTTCTGTTCCAGCCTGACAGGAACAGTAACTAAAGTGCAGGTCTATTGATTAAATATCCTTATTTTTTCCCCTGTAACAGCCTAAGGCATTTAATCAATATGGCAATGCCCCATATCATGGACCAAAGGCACAATATCCAGTGATCATAAACTGACTCGAAGAAGTGGTGTAAAGTGATTTTATAACCTGACACCTGCTGAAACGTCCATTCACGATGGAATAGATACATACATTTCCTTCTGCAAGCCAGTTACATAAAAAGAACTAAACATCGCAGGGAGCAGCTGTATAGTTTCAGTTTGACAGAAAAGACCCCTATGACATTATGATTTCACATACATCAAAAGGACACAGATTTTGCTGCAGAACATCTAGGCAGCGTGCCATGTATTTTCTAAAGGTGATGCACAAATGCATCCCAAGAGGAGAAGAACATGGCAGTCTATCTAACACACTTATATGGCTCCTGCTCCAGTAACAGCTGAACTGTTCACAAACTTGCCACAAACTTGCTGTTCTTCTAAAAGTAATCCTCCTTACAACCTTTTTATTTTATTCTATTTATTTATTTATTTATCTATTTATTTATTTATTTATTTATTTATTTATTTTGAGATGATAGAGTGTGTTTGTCATTAGGACAAGTAGGTCTGATCTGATTTGTGTTGAAATTTTTTTTTTTTTTTAGTTAAATAATGCTACTTAGGGTCATTATTTTCGGGGCTATTTAGATACTCATGAATGCCTTACTGCAGGCACAACTGTTTTAAAAACAAACAAACAAAACAAATCATAGCACTAATTAATTCACTTGGGAAACCACGAGGTATCCACTGTACATGTTATTTTCCTATCAGTTACATTTCTTCAAGGAAACCATGTACAGCCATGCATTCCTCCATACATTCATTTACCTATGTTCAAACAAGTATAAAAATACACCTACAGCTTTACTGACAAATCTTTCCCACTGAAGGTCTGCATCATGTCACAGAGGTCAAAGAGTCTGTAGCACAGCAATTATTTGAATGAAATCCCCCAACTTACCATGGAGTTATTTATCTGCTTTTCCTTGCTTGCCTGTCCCAAAGAATTTATTTATTTATTTATTTATTTATTTGTTTATTTATTTTCTGCAGAGCAAACAGTGGAAATAAACTAACAGTAACTGTTGTAAGGGACGGTATGCACAAACATGTTTTAGTTTAATTAATTAATTAATTTATTTATTTATTTTACCCAGCACACAGTAAAAAAAAAATAAATAAAAAAGGTCATTGTAGTACTAGTGTTTAAGGTCATGGTTCATATGGGAAGAACTTTAAGTGGTCAGCGAACACAGTCTTTTGTCAATATCTTAATTATTTGTTACGATTTTGGCAACAAAGCCTGCTAATTAGAGAAACTCAATAGTTATCAGCAAAACTCAATATTCATCAGCTCAATGCTCCAGCTATCTAAAGGTCAAATCACTTTCTATGTAAATCTTAGGACAGAAATCAGGGTTATTCACTTGATGTGAGACCCATGAAAGACTGGAATTCAAAAGGTACTCTGGTAGTCACTAGTAAAATCTACATTTTCCTGAAAATTATCGTCCATTTTACCAACAAAGCTATGAAAAATAAATTCAATAATTCTCAGTCTTGACCATAATCATGACTCTGTACTGAAAGGAAAATTAAAAAAAAAAAAAAACTGCACCTAGTCTTACTTGGCTATGGGGAAAGGTGGATGTTTACAACACTCTTCCACTTCCCTCCATTTGCTAGTTTAGACCTTTAGGACAAGAATCTCCAAGATTAAGTCTAATCTGGTCATAGCATAGACTCTCAATTGAGGGGAAATCTGGCCAGTAGAGGAGAAGAAAAATTCTCATCACTAAGATGTTTACATGGAAGAGCAAGATTTATTGCCAGCTTGCATGTCTCTTGTGGTATCTTCTGAAAGCCATCTTGGGAAATCCAAGGTAGTGGATCGTAGCATATCCTAACAGATCAGCACTAGACAGAGATATCACAGGTTCTGGAGGCAGAACAGCTACATCAGACATATAACAATATAAGGAGTCAGACACTTCAGCAAAGTCTAGTAGCTTTGGTACGATGCCCACGAGTGTGGGCATATTTACTTCTGTTACGGAGTGCAACTAGGGTTATGGAGGGTATAAATGGAGGGTATAAAGGTACATTGTGTGAAGTGAACTCACTAGACCTTAGAAACCTAAAAGACGGGTGATTAATCAAATTAATTGTCCTCAGGAATGCAAGTCATCGCACCCTGAAGTTGATCTTAAAAATGGGGAGGGTGACTCAACCGCTACAGGCACTAATTTTTCTCAAGTGATTATGAAGCAAACCTTGACAATCAGGTGAGCACTGGTTTGGAGGGAGATAAATCTAGTCAACCTAGACATTCTCATCTCTCTTTACAGTCAAGAAGAGGAAATAGGTTTTCTAAGACAGCCAGTCGCCTGATAAATTTTAGATGTCTCCTGTGGGATGAGATGAACTTCTGGAGCTTAGTAATATTAAGATTGGTATTTCTTTGAGAGAAAGTACAAGAAGAAACATTAGAGAAAGGATTATAGAAATAACAGGTCACCATGGAAAATGACCAAAGTGATAAAGTGAATCACAGAATCACAGAATGGCTGAGGTTGGAAGGGCCCTCTGAAGATCCTCTAGTCTCCAGATTCCCTCTAGGGAAAGGATGCCATCCAGAGGGACCTGGACAGGCTTGAGAGGTGGGCCTGTGCAAACCTCTTGAGGTTCAACAAGGCCAAGTGCAAGGCCCTGCAGCTGGGCTGGGGCAATCCCAAGCTCACATACAGGCTGGGCAGAGAATGGATTGAGAGCAGCTCTGAGGAGAATGACCTGGGAGTATTTTAAGAGGAAAACTTGAACGTGAGCCAGAAATGTGTCCTTGCAGCCCAGAAAGCCAAACTTAGCCTGGGCTGCACAAAAAGCAGCATGGCCAGCAGGGGAAGGAGGTGATTCTCCCCCTCCACTCTGCTCTCATGAGACTCCACCTGGAGCACTGCTTTCAGCTCTGGGGCCCCCAGCACAAGAACGACATGGAAGTGTTAGAACAAGTCCAGAGGATGGCCACAAACATGACCAGGGGGCTGGAGCACTTCTCCTATGAAGACAGGCTGAGAGAGCTGGGGTTGTTCAGCCGGGAGAAGAAAAGGCTACAGGGAGACCTTACAGTGACCTTCCAGAACCGAAAGGAGGATACAGAAAAGCTGGGGAGGGACTCTTTGTCAGGGGGGTGCAGTGATAGGACAAGGGAGAATGGCTTTAAACTAAAAGAGGGTAGATTTAGATTAGATATAAGGAAGAATTTTTTTTGCTGTGAGGGTGAGGCACTGGCACAGGTTGCCCAGAGAAGCTGCAGATGCCCCATCCCTGGAGGTGTTCAAGGCCAGGCTGGATGGGGCTTTGAGCTACATGGTCTTGTGAGATGTGTCCCTGCTCATGGCAGGAGGGTTGGAATTATATGATCTTGAAGATCCCTTCCAACCAAAACCATTCTGTGATTCTATGATATGAACATTGTTCTGTAGAATAACAGAGAGGACATAGTGAGGATATGAGCTGGTGCTGATTGTCCTGTCCTACACAAGCCATCCTATCCAGTCTACTTGATGCACATACCTCAGTGATGATCTTGCTATGATAATATGCATTATAGCATGCGGGTGCTCAAGTGTGAGCAAAATCTATGAGACGGTGAGTATGAGTGAGAGCTAGTCACTGAGATACATTCTGTTTACAATAAATATCACTTCCATGTTTCGTTGCACTGATTTCCTACAAGTTGTGCTGTGAACATATCTATTTCTATCCCCTGACTACAAAGCAAGAGTAGGCAACCATTTCAGATGTAGACTAGCTAAGTATTTCTGGCTTTTGTCAGGTTAATCCCATCCTTCCCCTTGTAGGGAAAAAAAAAAAAAAAAAAAGAGTTTAGGTGAATTCCACATTTACATGCCAATTTCCCAACTCTGTAGTGGGCGAAACAGTATTTCCTCTTCTTCTATTCTCAGAATTAATTACACCAGTATGTTGATGTGCTCCAGCACTTTGTTACACAGCCTACAATGGTGCTTGAGGTGAAAGAGTAAACCTGTCACTTACAGCTCTTCATGAGCTTAGAAAATGCCACCCAGTCTGGATAAAGAGGGGCTATCAATGTGCAAGTATGGGATGAATGAGAAACAAAAATTTACAAAGAGACTGTGAGTTCCTTGAGATTATTTCAACTTATGCAGTTATAAGAAGTGTTTAAGGAAATATATCTGTACCAGTATGTGTAATTGTCAGGCTGGAGTGATATAAAGTTGAAAAATAGCCTACAATGTATTTACATTTTACTTACAATGATCTCTTTATCCTTTAAACGTTTTTCAATAGCTTAAAACTCCCTTTCCACCCTGTCCTTACATTTATTCTGCCAGAAGATACAGGTTTAATTTTTTGTCCAAGGTCATTTTCCTATTTTGCATTAATGTTAACGTACAACAGAAATATAGGAAAGAAACTACTGTATGTGAGACGAAGGGACGAAGATACATGGATTTAAAGGGACTTTACAGAAAACCAGCACTTTCCTTTTAAAAGGAAAAAAAAAAAATCAACAATTGAATTTATGGTTCTCAGAAGCACAGCAGGGATGGTACATAATGCCATGAAAGTACAAATTTATAAAAATCTGATCAGCTGAATGACATTTGCAAGAATGCTGCCTTCAAGGGAGTTCTGAGTTGTTAAGGTCCATTGTAGCATTTAATGAAATACAGCTCCTGATAATTTAATCTGATGCGCCTGAAAATTAAAAGTGTAAGCACTTTGAGGGGGGGGAAGGAGGGAGCTGATGCCAGTCACAGAGGGTGAAGTTCTGCTTTCAGTGTGTTGAAGATACAAGTGTACACTGGAGTAAGTACTGATTACTGCATTTACTCCAGCAGTACTGTAGAAGAAATTTGAGCCAAATTTGTCACAGAGAAGCAGTAACTTACATGTATGTCTCCTTTTCTTTCTTCAGTCCTCTTCCTTTCCAAAAAATTACTAAGGCAAGGCAAGACAAGGCAAGGAATCTAACTTGGATGGAAATCCAACCACTGAAACCATAGTTTGGCTTAGTAAGTTGGCTTAGTAAGTAGTACAGATATCCAGGATACATTGCTTATTTGCTGTGTTTTGCTACTTTGTTTTGGTCATTTGATCCTTCTTTTTGGACACACAACACCTCTTCTAATAAAGACAAGGAAATACTTTTGAAGTTTGCCTTTTCCGGACCATTCTTTCTTGAGAGGTGAGCTCAGATGAAAATAGCCAAGCACAAGCAGATGTAATTATGGAATTTATGTGAAAAAAAAAAAAAAAAAAAAAAAAAAAAGGAAAAAAAAATAAAGAAGCTTCAAGATACAAGAAAAAGGAACAATTGTTTTAATCCTATTACGAGCTTCATTAATGCAATTAAAGAACCTTATATTTCAATTAGGCTCTGTTTCAAGCTGCTTTACTCTAAGGCACTTTTCCCTCCAGTACCACCCTTTAACATACCAGATATGACACACAGTTTGCAGTGGTAATACAGTCTTTCTGTCCCACTTACTCTAGCAGGAATTAGGTTCTTTAATAACTTCCATAATTTGTGCCTAAAGAATTTAGAAATGCCAAACAGGGATACAAGTAGGATATGTCACAAGGCCAGATTTCTTTACTTAGTGTGGGACAGAAAACAACAGTGTTCTTCCATTTGAAGGTCACAAAGCAAGCAGAGGAATGATTTTTAGTGAATGAGAAACTGAGGTTGCATTTGGTTAGCTAAAAAGCATTGTGGATTTTGTGTATTTTCCTGCTTATGAAGAGAAGGGTTGTGTCTCCCCCTCTCCAGAACGTAGATTATTTTGTAGCATTATTTTCAAAATTCACTGTCAAGTTTTTGACTATGAAGAAATGAAGTAGAAGGATAGAGTGTGGAGGGGTCTCATGCCAACAGATACTAAAGACAAAATAAGCAGAAGAAAAGTAATGGAAAATGGAGGCTCTCCCCTGAAAACCTTTTACATCCCATACTCAGGCCAGCCCTGTAACCTTGGGTGTAGACTCCAGTTTTCCTTCTCCACATTCACGACACCTCAGCAGCTGATTCATCTTGGGCAACTGTACAAGGAGAGGAAATAACTCACCCTGGTTTAATCCTCTGTTCACTAAGACCTAGAAAACACCCCACCTGCACAGTAACCACCTCTTTCATTTATAATTCCATTTGGCACTCTGAATATTGTTTGGTAAAGGATGCCACACATTTTTCATGACTGTTGGAAGGCCTGGAAGCTCTTCAAATGCATCATTCTCTCAAATGTAAATGGGATTTCAAAAGCAAAACACTGACTTTCACAGTACCACCTCTGAACTCTACCTGAATATGGAGTAAACAACTGAAGAACTTCACTGAGTGAAAAACAGGAAATGTTGTTGATTGAGAATGTGAGAAAAATGCTTAAGTGATGAAATATCAAGGAACTTCCTTCTTCCTAAGTGCTTCAAGGAGTCACAATTTTGCCAGTGATTCATCGTGCTCATTCCTCAGTTAGAGGCAGATTTGAGTGTAAAAGCACAAGGGGAAGGCAGCTTTTCACCCTGAAAAGCAATTTTCTGTTTGGTTGCAGGGAAAAGAAAAAAAAAAAAAAAAAGGAAGGAAGAAAGAAAAGATTGAGAAGAGTGAGAAATAAAACTATGTACAAGTTCAGCCCAAGAGACCTTGCAGGCCTGGGAACAAAAAAAATTTAAATGAACCATTGATGCGCTCTGATGGAGAATGCTGTGAAGGAGAAATAATAATACAAACAAAAAAGAGTGAGATTGAATGGAAGGTTAGCTTTATGTCAAGAGCAGCATCTGCTGCTGTGTACACAGGACATGAATTACAAGGGTTACTGCATACTCAGTGCTTCTGGGTACCGGATGCTCACCAGCTGAGGTCACAAAGACAACTTCCCCACAGGGCAAGCTCTAGTCAAGGATGTGTACCATATGAACTTCACTTGATTTTCATGCATTTGTCCACAAAAGAGTATTATAAAAAAATAATTGAATATATTTGCTCATTTTAGGCAATCTGAAAGTGTTGACAGCTAAGCAGAGGAAGAGTCTGCTCAAATAAAGGAAGAGCTACTAATGCCAGGTGTCCCTCCTCCCCTCTCCTGGAGATGGCAGGGACGGCTAAACCTTTTAGGAAACAGCTTTTGATTTACAGAAACAACAGGGTAACAAATACAACATAATTGAATATGTTGAATTATGGATTCAATAATGCAGAGTAATGATTTAGGACCTGTGTAAGGTTATCCACCATACTGCTTTAATCTGCCCACATCTGTGCATCGACAACCAAATACTGTCCCCACAATGGCACTGTTCCAGCAATTTCTCACCAAAAACTCCAAATTTCCTGCATGCCACAGGACAATGTCCTATGCCACTATGCTGTTCTCTCTGCATCTTCTGCCTTCATATAAAACTAGTATGATGGACTCGTTTCTTCCTTACATCTTCTTGATCATCGAAAGGGCAGAAGTTGACTTGCTTTGAATGTAAAAAAGTTAGTTTGGAGGAGAGCACCCACAGTTATAGAAAGGTTTGGTAAACAAGATCTATCAGCAGATGAAAAGCTTTGGAAAAAAAATGGGAGAAAATAGGGCCATGGGAGACAGGTTAATTGCCTGTAAACAAATAAATAAATAAATGAGGCTTTTTTATTATTTAGTGAAGACAAACCAGGTAGTAATGGACTAATTTCATGGTAGGGAATATTTAATGCTTCACAAAACAAAAACAAAAAAACATTTTCAGTAAGCCTGTCAAGTAACTGATCAGACTGCCAGAAAGGAATGAAGAATAATTTTCACGGGGTGTATATAAAATTCTCATCTTTTTCTCTGAAACACAGAGAGAACAAAATCAAACTAGCAAAAATAGAAAGGGAATGATACCAGCTAATACATTTGGACCTTGCTGAACGTTTCCCTGCTACGGGTGACTTAGGGTCCTCCGAGATGTTGATGAGATGGGTGATGAGACAGGTGATGGGATTTGCAACACAGTCCTCCACTACTCAAAGTAGAAATAAATAAATAAATAAATAAATCTATATGAATAATTATAGGATGTGAGTAACACCTTTGACTTTTTCAGATCTCTTGGGCATAAGGTGGCCCAACACCACTTCTGTGGTTTAGTCTTAAGTAATGAGGATGTCTTAAGAAAACTATTTTCTGGATGCCTTATGAACACATCTGGACAATAAATCAGACTGAAAGGCTGGTTAAGGCTCTTTTCCTTTCTTGGGATTGAAATTAGATATTTTCAATGATTAAATCAATTATTAAAAGGATACTGAGAAAAATGCAACTGAAGAAAACTTTTATTTTGGTTAAAAGCTCTGTGTCTCACCTGCCAGTCATGTCCAGCATGGACAATCCACACCAACAGAGAAGTGGTACAAACATCCCACCACCAACCCTCTGTGGGGCATAGGCATCCATTTATACATTTCCTCCTGCAGCCTCCATTTCTCCAACAGTCGCTGTCAGTGGGGACATCAGCTCTGGGGACACTCATGTCCTGTGCTGTCACAGCAAAATTCAGCAGAGCTTAATCTATCTGCAACTTTTACCAGGTTGATATCTGATGGTGCTTTCAAGTACCAGTACACCAGTACATTTTGTTAGCAAGGTGACAAGATGGAACCAGCTCAGCTGTGGCAGGGTGCAAGGAAATTTACTCATGTTGTTGGGACCCTTAGTGAACATGCAGAGAGCACTGTGCGACAGAGGTTAAGCATGTTTTGGGTACTCCTGTCAGCTACTCAAGTACTTCTACATCATGATGTTGTCTGTTAAATAGTTCCAAAGTTATCCAGATTTTGCAGGCTTCACAGATGCTCTGATCCTTTCCAGGTGCAGCTCTGCCCCTGGTATATCCCTCCCCATCTTTCACCTTGCTCCTGGTGGGTTCAACCACATAACAGACTGGTGAATAACAAGGAGTCTTTTGGCTATCTCGGTGGGATGATCCAGGCTCAGACAGAAGTGTTGATTTGAATATGTTGTCGCTTCTCCTCTTCTTCTATTTAGTCATAGGCATCAAACTGAAATGACTGTGGAGTATGTTTGAAAATCCCTCCCTCTGTTATTTGGAGATAAGCAACTCAAAGGAATAGAAGCTCTAATATTTAAAATAATATTTAAAAAATAGGTGAAGAGACAGAAGGTCAGTGCACAGAGTCAAAGCCATGTCTTCCCTTCTACCTTCTGGTGACAAGTCCATCTTTTATTGGTTTCCATTGGTAGATCCGAAATGATCATTTTTTGCATTCTAAAAGTATTATGAGGACAGATGACTGACTTTTTTAGGAATTGGAACTGTATTTAGAAGACAGACTAGAAAAAAAAAAAAAGGAAACAACAACAAAAACAAACCAAACAAACCAACCAAACAAACAAACAGAAATGAAGTAGCTTGCCCTGCAAGTGTTTGTTTGTTTTTCACTGAAGAACCATCTGTGGATGGCTACACGGTGGTCAACATTTCATCCGCCTCTGCAAACAAAGCATGTCCAGCAGTATTTTATGATATGTTTGAGAACATTCATTCAACATCCTCTTTCTATTGTTCAATCCTAATTGGCTTTGGATGCTAAAACACAAGGGAGGCTGCAGTAGAGTAGTAAACCAGTACCCATGCTGCCTGTCGCTGAAGGCAATGCTGCTGAAGGACACTGGGGATACATGCTGCAGAAGTAATCTAATTCCTGGTAGCCACTGGATGTATATGGTAATGGTTATTGATGCAGCAGGCTGCTGTGCAACACACAGTGTGCCGTAGCCCGCAGACACCACAGGCATTTCACTACAGCTCTGCTCAGAAAGGCAACAGCCTGGGGACTGAGAAAGCAGAAAGTATCCCGCACTTGGTCGGGAAGCAGCAGTGTCAGATGGTGGGATGTATTCTGCTCTCCTCATACCAGATTACTTCTGGTATCCTATTTCCACGATGCTCTTCCCAGTGCACAACAATGACACCAAGAGCAGAATGTGACTTTGAGGCTCTTCCACTGCATGCTGGAAAGCACTCCAAGTGATTACAGAGAAATGTGAATTAAAACAATATAGGCCCTGATCCACTGGATTTTGTTTCTTACCTCCGTCTGCTACTCCGTGGTCTCATTTTATACTGCACAGATCAATCTGCTGCCTGGTTGTGGGCATGCTGCTCTCATTTCTAAATCCTTGGACTTTCAGGTCTGACTTTATTGCATGCTGTTGTACCACTGCTATATTTAAACCTTTCTAACATGCCATATGCAGAATTTAATGCCCCCCCTGCCAACACAATTTGGCTTTATGCAAGCAGTACCTGTATTCAGCATTCTTTTTCTCTCTGAGATAAATTTCCAGGTGGATACAGTAATATGTCATGTCTTCCCCCTGTCTGTCCTCCAGCAATTAATGACCATCACCTATGTGATCATGGTAGAAAAAGATTTGTTTCCTCATTTTACTTGGGATTAGTCTCTGTCAGAGCCTAGGGGTCCAACTAGTGCCTCAGTCACCTCTTCATGCTGCCTCTATTCTCTCTTCTTAGCATTGAAAAAACCCAACCCTTTCATATCAAATCAAGAACTCCTTTACAGCTATAAAAAAAGCAACAACAGTAGTAAAATAAGTGTGCAATAAATATCCTTGATGACCACACTGCAACTACTTCAAAGAGAGGGTGACAGCAGGGGGAGCTTGGAAGTGCCCTCACCAACAAGGGCTTGGTCTTACATCACCTGAGCATAGGCAGAACAGGTCCAGTGACAGTAACTGTGGTCAGCCAAGGGCAGAGTGACCTCCAGATGTGTCTGTACAAGTGAGGTGGGTCCAAAGCCAAGCTGGAAGGTCAAACCAGTGAGTTGGGTCAGGTTCTACATGGTACAGGGCCAAGCAGGCCAGACCTATGATGTAGCTCATGAAGAGACCAAGAGCAAGGGACTGAGCTTTAATGCATCTCCTGCACTAAATGATTTAATGCATCTTTCTTGCCACACTTTGTGATGTAGCTTTGTCAAGTTCTCCCAAAGAATGACCCAGGTCTCCAGAATCTTATGCCAAGAACCATTCCTCATGGACAACTTGGATGCTGTCACCTTCTTCTGGCATGGGAGACAATATAACTGCGAGGACACAACCTGCTGTTGGGGCCACAGGACAGCCCTTAGTCTTGTTTTATTGAGTAGTATAGATGTATTTCTTTCTGAATAGCATATAAGTTTTCCCTCTTCCTACAAACCCTCTTTATTTCCAACCCATTTGCTGGTCAAACATCGTTATCTGCTACTCTTCAAGGAAGGTGCCTTGCCAACCTAGCTCCCACACCCCTCACCTGTGTGGCTCAACAACATCATCCAAAGCACTACTGAAAACATAATCCCTAATCTTAATGACTCCTGTTTGTGTAAATTCTCTGTAGAACTAAAGGTGATTGCTAACTAAGGCCAGGACACTTGAGAGCCAGGCAGAAAATGTTTGGATGAGGCAAAGTGATTTCTGGGGTTTGTAACCAACCACCTCTCTAACCAAAGTTGACAGAAAATGCAGAGTCTCACCACTTCTGTCAAAACAAATCAGTGATTTTGGTCCCTAAAGAAGGTGCCTAACAGGAAAACACTTTTATTTATTTATTTTTGAAGGGAGGAGGGGGAGGAAGAGAAGATGAGAACACAAATCAAAGAATGATTCATGGCTGCAACATTTTCTGATTAGATAATGATGGTTTGTGATACAATATGAACATGTCCTGTTTACGTTGCACCTTGCCATGTGATCTGACAGGCAAGAGTAAAAGCAATTATGCAAACACCATCCCTGAAATATGTTTCACAAGATACTGTTACAGATATCCAGTGCTGGAGACTAAAATCTCCCCAGAAAGTATTTCATGTTCCTTAACGTTAGGTAGTTTTTTCTTAGTATCTACCCTGATTCTTTCCTGCTACAATTTAAGCCCATTACTTCTTGTTCTTTCCATCTGTAATAAACAAAAAAAAGCAATGATTATTCTTTTCCTCTTTGGAGCAGACTTTTATGTACCCATAGACTGTTATCAACCCCTCCATCTTGTCTTTTTTAGCCTAACCAACTTTCTTTTTTGTAATCTCTCCTCTGCAGCCAGGCTTGCAGGCCCTCAGGGCTCTCCTGCTGCTTTTCCACTCTTACTAACTGGCCTGAGCCTTGAAAGGAGTGCCACTGCTGAAGCCTTGCTGAAGCCTTTACCATCACTAACACTAAATGATTATTTACCTGAGAGATCACGTCTGTGTGGGTACTTGTAATCTGTCAATGTATCGTTTTCTGTCAGTCTTTAGAGAGTTTGCCCTATTATTTGATATGGTATGTTCAGTTATGTTACATGGCATTGTATTCCTTTTAGGTCAAAGGAACTAGAACTTATAGAAAAATCGATCATGGAATTTTTGATTATATTGGTGATAGCTGAAAACAGTCATTATTACATTCTTACACTCCTAAATAGTCAATAATAACCCTTTTATCTTTTAAAGACACAGCTGGGGAGAGGGTTAGGAAAAGTTTAGAGGCCATGAGAGGAATTCCAGATTCCTCCACTTAGAAAATATAAATTTACCTGCCTGAACTGTCCCCAGTACTACTTAATCAGCAAATATGACCTGACAGACAGAGCTTTCACTTTCATTACTGGAAAAGAGAAACATACCTTTGACATCAGTGGAAACCCTAAGTTACTACATCCTTGCACATGATTTTCTTTTCTTTAAACTCTTAAAAAAAAAAGTAAAAAAAAAGTGGGGGAAATGGAGAGTGGGAGAAGTATTTGCAGAACAGACTAATATGGATGTAATAAAATGTCTTCTGGGACAGATGCTGAAGAGTAAAGATAAATAAAAAAATGAGTCTGTTTTATTTTTTTATATGCTTCAGATATGTGTTAGAATAAGGCCTTCTACAGTATAAAAGAACTGATGCACACATTGTTTCTCATAAATGGACAGTACTATTGTCTATAAAAGAGAATGATACATTTTCCCTCACTAGGCCAAAAAAAAAAAAAAAAAAAAAAAAGCAAAAGTGTGGTTTCCACATTCAGATTTTCATACACTCCTGGGGAAACCAAAACTTAGTGGCAGGTTTTCATTTGGGTGAATGTCTGAAAGAAGCTTCTCCCCGTTCACCTAGAATGATAATGAGCCTTTTCAAGTGCAACCTCAGCCTCCTACATTTTTAGATTAGTTTAATTGCACTGAGATCACTGATGTGATTTTTCATGTGCACTGTTAATTGCAATCTAAGAATAAAGCCTGCAGAGCTTGTTGGCTAGTGATTTGTCTATTAAGAAATACAAACATTAATGATAAAATTGTTGGGCCTACTGAGACAGAACTGATAGCTGGCTTACCTGGCAGGACTGGCTGGGTTTACAGCTGCTCATCTGTATTTGGGCAATATATTGGACAGGGCTGTTTCCCAAAAATAATAATAATAATAATAATGGGGGAAGGATGGGATTGTCCATGAAAGAACTTTCTTCTTTAGCTAACAGGTGCAGATCTCACAAAAGCACTAGGAACTATTGAATACGTAGGACTGATGTCTCATCTGGCCATATAAATAGTTCTGGTTCTTCACAGGTTTTATAGCCTGAATCAATGGACTCAGCACACATTCCTCTCTTAGCCTGAATATATTGCAAAAATAGGAAGCAACTGCACCAAAACAAATTCAATATTAATTTCCTACAAAGTGCAAGGCCCAGCTGCATGTTTCCCAACTTAAGCCATTTTAGCAGCTTACAAAGATCTGGATCTCTCTCTCTGCAGTCTCTTTTGTTAACCAGGGGGTCCACAGGGAGTCTACATCCCAAACTTTGCTTTCCTGTTAGATGACAAAAATCCACAGCAAACTGTCTCTCTGTCATACAATCTGTGTCCAAAATATCTGCTTTACATTAAAGAAGATTAAAAATACATCTGAGCAGCTGATTTTCAGCTTAAAAGTTAAGCTCTGACTTTTATCTGCATTTTTTTAATAAAAAAGAGCCAATTAAAAGATTTTCACTTCAAATTTATCTCACTGGGAAGTCATGTTTGTTGGATTACGATCAGTAGCAAAGAAGTAACATCAACTCTGATGCTTTCCAATTATCAAGCACAATGAGAAAAAATGGCTTGCTTGATACTGCAGTCCAATAAAAATATGATGAATATTATTTAGCTCTAATCTTAAATTGTACTTTTTTTTTTTTTTTTTTTCCAGGTTTCTGTACAACTCAATGCATATGAATGGGGTGTCAGTGTTGGCAGTGGGGGGCTGCCATGGTGGTCTCGGTGGGAAGAGACCAGGAGCTGCCCTGTGCCAGACACACTAGGCTGGAATGCTGGTTCCAGCCTGCTAAACCTGACAGTTAAGCCAATTTTCCATCCTTTTGTTGTTGTTTTTCCTTTTTCCCCACTTAGTGAGTCCGTATCTCACCATGTTGGCTATCTGTGTCCACACCTGATGTGCTACGTATCTACACACATACATTCATGTCTAAGCAACTGCTGTACTCATGGAAGTATCCTTCAGAGTCCACCCCAGAGACTAGGGAGTGAATCAGTTTGATCCAACATAGGCATTTACTGGGGAATCAGATTAATATTTTTTCCATTAGCTGTTGATTGCACTGAATTGGCAGTTCAGTTGCCCACCCACAAGCGTCCAATTATCATTTGAGACAACCTCATTCTCTATGAATCTTCTAAATAAAGACAATCCTTATGTGATACTATGCTTTTCAAATGTTTTTCTGAAGTCCAGAAGTCAAGTCTTTCTCATCACCTTTGTCTAAGCAAATTCTTTATCCTCACAAAGAAAGACAGTCAATTACTTTTTCAAAGTAAAATGAAATGCCATTTTGTCCCAGTCTCTGCTGAACTTTATGCTTTTAATTCTTCATTTCAAAATGTCTTCAAGAGCTTTGTGTATTGCTGCAGTCGGGTTTAGTGAGACTATAATTCACTCTATTGTCTCCTTTTGAGCATAATTAACAACTCCTGGTTTCCAATTCTCATAGTGCCAGGCCATTTTATAACTTTACTACAAATGTATCGCAGCAGGTCTGTGACTTCTTTCAGGAATATGGAGAAGACCTTTAATGAAAGTGCTCTCAAGTTTTGCCAAAATGGAAATAAATGCAATTTCATTATCCCTAACTTCTTCTTTCTTACATATCATTTTCTCTTCATGATTGATATTATTGTTATTAAAAACAGTAGGGGAATAAACACTTACTTTCTCATCCACTTCTGACCATCTGAGACACCTCAGGTTTTCTGTAACATTTAAATATGACTAGCATAGGTGACTTGTGATTTTCAGTGGAAAAACAGTTTACTATAGTGGAAACAAGGACCACTGTCCCTATTAAAAAGATTAGCTGATAAACTGATGCTTATGTGAACCAAGTAAAACATCAAGGCACAGAAATCAGGTTAGAAGTCCCCATATTGGAATTCTACTTTTAATTTCAGTTTTTGTTTTCAAAACCAACATTGCATCTTTACTGATGTTGATTATCAAAACCTGATGAAGTACCTCAGGAATGATGGCATTTTTTGGATGGTGTCCCTGTGCCAGAAAGGAATCACTCAGAAGGGGCTACCCACTGAACAGCAAAAGGCTATGCTGCCCATACAGGAAGGTTTCCAGCAGAGGTTTCCAGCATGAGCACTGACCAAACCGAATCATTTTCCTACTTGATGAGATCTGACAAGATCACAGACCAGCATAACACTGCTCCAGGCTGTACAGCTGGGACTCAAACTGGGATACTTATTTTCTATTCCTGCTTTTCATCGGATGTCAGGTTAGGTATACATCTCCAGTGTTAAAATTTCCAACTTCCTGGTATTCCTAGATCCCTTAAATGGCATGTTGAATAGCATTTCTCAAAGATTTGACCTTTGGCAATGCAACTGGTTGTATATGCTGCCACTGGGCACAAGAATGACACTAAGTGTGGTTTTCCACTCGGTTACCAAGGATTTCCATTCACTCCTCAGTTAAATGAGACCATTAAGAGAAATGTAACTCGCTACTTTATGCTGCTGTAAGAGAGAGAAAATTGCTTTTTAACCTCTGATCCCGCAAAATGAAACTGTACCCTGGAAAGAGATTTTGTTAAACAAACGAAACAGAGCAACAAAAGACAGTATGCGATTTCCTTCTGCCGTCTCCAAACTGTCGCGGATCATATTTGTTCAGCTTTCACACACAAGACCCTTGCCTTCGAAATACCAAATCCAGATCCCTGTGTATAATGTAATGGATGTTCCTAAATCTTGACGTGATCCAGCCCCAGAGCTGGATAAGTACAAGGCCACTTGCTGTATGGTTGCTAAACACCACAGCGACTCACTCACCCTCTTACCAGCCAGAGCAGCTTCATCAGTGATGCCTCACTGCTAAACTTGCCCTCACTCCTTCTGCTGTATCTTTCCCTCCTCCTCTACTCTTTTTTTTTGTTTTGTTTTATCATTGAGAAAGCAGTGATTTCTGCTTAAATACAAAGTGAGCTCACAGGAACATTTTTTTTTTTTTCCTTCCAAAAATCCTCCTGGCCATGGTTTATAGTAAAAGAAAGATTAAACTACCACCTGGCTGAGTAAACTGTCTCTTTTTGATGGTACAAATGAAGGGATGTTCAGCTGTGATTATGAATAGCCTGAAAGATTTTACCTTCACATGCAAGAGCACCCAACTGCATGATATTCAAAGGCTCTAAACAAACCCTTTCCCACTTTCCCAATAAATATTTGATCACACGGATCCATTATTTACAGAAAAAGGATGGGTTTAAATAAATGTTATGGCTCAGACCTCACTGAGGTTAAGTTGCTGCATTCACGCAGATCATTTATCACTTGGACTGCCGCTGACTCGAACACCATTTCCTATAGTAAGCAGCTGCTTTGTAAATGGGCTGCATTAAAATAACAGTAAAACAAACAAACAAACAAACAGAAAACAAACAAGGAAAAAAAATGCACACAAACAGAAGTTGCTGCAAAATAAAACACTCTGAAATCTGAAACCCCAGCCCATCTTTAATGGGGAGTGAGTGGAGCAAAGGAAGCACAAGTTTCATCCCATCCACCTGCTGCTGCTACCTGTTCATCGAGGGAAGGTGAAGGGCGATGTGATGTGGCCTGCTGGCTACTCCTTGCATGCATTAAAAGAAGTGTGGCCGGCAGGTCAAGGGAGGTGATTCTCCCCCTCTACTCTGCCCTGGTCAGGCCTCACCTGGAGTACTGTGTCCAGTTCTGGGCTCCCTGATACAAAAAAGACAGGGATCTCCTGGAAAGAGGGGCCACAAAGATGATATGGGGCCTGGAGCATCTTCCTTACGAAGAAAGACTGAGAGACCTGGGTCTGTTCAGCCTTGAGAAGAGAAGACTAAGAGGGGATCATATCTATGTTTACAAATATCTTCAGTGTGGGAGACAGAGGGATTTGGCCAACCTCTTTTCAGTGGTTTGTGGGGACAGGACAAGGGGTAGTGGCCACAAAATGGAGCCCAGGCAGTTCTGCACCAACATGCGAAAGAAATTCTTCACAGTGAGGGTGACAGAGCACTGGGCCAGGTTGCCCAAGGAGGTTGTGGAGTCTCCTTCTCTGGAGATATTCAAGGCCTGTCTGGACGCTTACCTGGGCAGCCTGCTCTGGGGAACCTGCTTTGGCAGGGGGGTTGGACCCGATGGATCTCTTGAGGTCCCTTCCAACCCCTACAATTCTGTGATTCTGTGATTCTGTAACTGGACAAAGCACTGCCTTGGCCAGCCTTGCATGGCACATGGCATGACAAAAGGAGGCAAAAGCAGGAGCAGGCACTCAGCAAGGAGCTGCTCCAAGGCAACACAGACTACGTGAGGACACATCTGACAGATGAAACATCCCTATGTGGTAGGTTCTGCACAATCTGGGACAAGCAAATTAGTGGGATCATTAGAAGGGAATGGACTTTGGGGAAGCAGTGATGCTGGCAGGCAGGCATCAAACAGAAGGATGGAGGGACTGGGATTGACGGAGAACATGAAAAGATGTGGCTTAATGGGAGAAAGAAGGGGTGGAAGGAAAACAAATGGAGGAAAAATGGGAAACTCTGAAGTTGGAAAAATCATTTCTGAGTGAGTGGGAAGCTCAGAGGGGCACCACAGACCAAGAAACAGGAAGGGGCTGCAACTTGGGCATGTTTGCGAGCTTCAGCCAGTTTGGACAGGACTTTTCTACTAACTGGAGATCACAGCACAGATTTGTGAGGACTCTGGATGGCGGCAAAGTTTCCCTCTGCTGCTGAAGAGGGGATTAAGGCTTAGTCATGTAATTACACAGTCACTTCAGTATTGGCTTTTGCTTGGAGTCCTTACAGAGCTCTGAGCTCCTATGGCAGCTTTAATTCAGCTCCCATCACATTCACAGGCAAAACCTGACAGAAGAAAGAATAGCTTCATAATCCCCCAAATAAAACTTCCAAGTGCTAATTACATAAAGAAGCAGCAAACTCATCCATGCTTGCACTCTCAACAGACACAGCAAAGCAACAGTAATGTGAGGTTGATGGTTTACATTGCATCTTAGAGCTAGGGCTGGCTTGTCAGCACATCTTCGTCCTGATGCCTTACAAGACACTTCTTGTCCTAGATGAAGTAGATGTGAAGCTGCATTTTTGTACAGGTAGGGAAGATTCAGGGTCCAATCTCATTGCGTTGTGGTGCCAACTGGCCACAGTCCACAGTTTTAAAATGATTAGTTTTTAAATGATTTAATCACAGCGTAAGTCAGGATCTGAGGGCATACCCCATGGGACAAGGTAGAGAAAATCTGCATTATCACAGCATTTATAAATAGGAAGTCCTTTGAGAGGTTAGCATGCTAGGAAATTTAAAAGAATATAAAAATGTGATTTTGAAACTCAGTTCTTCTTTATTTTTTAAAGTACTGACGAGTTATTTGTGCGCAAGTTGAAGCCAGCCCTTTAATGGTGGTCCCCTGGCAATAAGACCTCTCTGCAAATGTCACAGATTTATGAGGCTTTTTCCTAAAGCTCCAGCCTTCAAAGTGCCCCTCTGTGTATCCCTGAAAGCCAGGCCCAGGAATTGCATCTTTACAGGAAAAAAACTCATTGTTCTTAGACTACACAAGTGGGTCACTGAACTGTTGCTTGCCTTTGCGATGCCAGTGAATCCAAATTAGCTTGACTTCCACGGAGGATATAGGGAAGGAAAGCAACCAGCATTAATCAGAGCGACACAAGCAGCTCTTCCAAAACAAATTAGCTTCAACAGTCAGCACACAGAGTCCTTCAGTCAGCGCGGCCAAGCTGAACTTAGGCCAAACTTCCCGTCAAAAAGAGTAACTGGTTTAATATGTATCCGCGGAGTCTGCGTTTGTTTCTTTTTCTTCCTCCCAATCCATCTGCAGGAAGCTATGAACAAACTGAGCGGAGCAAAACTGCTCATCTGACCACAGCCAGCTCCTCTGTGTGATGTTCATCACACGTAAGCTAATCTTAGAGGCAGGTACTGAGGCTTTTGGGTGTCTAGATCCCTCCCTTTTTTCCCGATAAAGAGAAAGGTGATTTACATGGGACTTATTTTCCGGGGAAATGTTTGCAAGGTAATTGCTAAAGTCTGGACTTTAGAGACAGAGAGGAGAAGAGGCATGTCCAGAGAGTCCATAGGACTTATGTTAGACATCTCTGTAAGACAAAACAAGACATGTAGGAAGCAATTCCTCTTCCCTGTTGGTTTAAAAGGAGTCCAGACAGCTACCTCAGACACACATGCCTCCACCAGAGGCATTTGTGTCTGGTCAGATAAATCCCTACCTTCCAGAGAGCAATTCACCCCATGTTACAGTTGGCATCTTAAGGCAGGTGGGATGAATCACCTCCTCTAGGGGGAGGCCAGTGACTTTTCAGGTGACAAACATTGACCATGGGTATTAAACGGCCAGGGTCACCATGTCTTCTTTAGGTCCGAGAGATGTGAGACCCTCACAGAAAAGAAAGGCACTGAAACAAGTCTACTGCCAGAGACTGCTTCTTCTGGATTATTTGCCAGACTTGTTTGTCTTTCAGTTGTTGTTTTTCTAACTTGACTTTTCTAGTGAAAAAAACAGGACAAAATTAACTAAAATTTTCAAGTTTCTGTGACCGGAAAGGGGTTTCATATGGAAACAGGCCTCTCTTCCTCTAATCCTGGTATCAATATCCAACAACGCATTTTGACCCTGCAAGTTGCTGGGGTCACCAGCTTACCTATTATCTCTAGTGAAAAAAAAAAGAAAAAAAAAGAAAAAGAAAAAAGAAAAAGAAAAAGAAAACAATTATTCTGTAATGATAATAATTTAAGATGAGAAAAATAAATCTGTTAAGAAATTAAAACGTATTTCTTCCAAAGCGCTGACAGCTCACACTAAGTATTTTATGCCTATGGGATGTCATACTTTTTTTTGTTTATGATTCATTACAAGTTCACCTATTACATACTCTCTTGCAGCAAAAATATAGCAAGCACATAGCACCCAATATAAATCAAGCATTGCTGAAATCAGCTCATATAAAATGATTTATAATGGCACGGAAATATTTATGGAAATAAAGTGATTATGATATAAGACATTTTTTTCTACATCATGGACAGGCATAAGCATTTAGTAATTATTATAAATTATAAATAGCAATTATTGCTATTTTTCTATAGCATCCACAGAATTTCTCTAGTATCTGAGCACCACACAGTCCTTAGTGAATTTGCCTGGTGAAGCAGGGAAGTGTTATTGTCAGGGGGTGAAGTCTACAGCTGAGAAAGACTACAGGCAATAACATGGCTTGTCAGTTATGGACTCTGGGACTTCCTATGGCATCTAAGGTCAGGAATATAATAAACAATTTAGATCATCTACTCCTCTGCCTGATCCTGCCTCATACAACAGTAGTAGTGAAGCAAGCTGCCCCAATAGGGCCACAGATTGGTTGGTGTCTTACCTCTGTGTGGTGACTGGTGAGGAGTTCCACCCACCCCATGACACAGACTGATGCAGGTGCTGGGGTTTTTATTATTTTATTTTATTTTATTTTATTTTATTTTATTTTATTTTATTTTATTTTGTTTTGTTTTGTTTTGTTTTGTTGTGTTTTGTTGTGTTTTGTTGTGTTTTGTTGTGTTTCGTTTCATTTCGTTTCACTTCATTTCACTTCATTTCATTTTATCTTTTTCTTCTTGGTGGAAGAGTTCAGACGGAGCACATGAAAATTCACATTGAATAGTAAAATGCTATTGCTAGCACCCACATCTCAAGAAGAGTGAGCCCCTTTCAAAATTCAAAATGCAGATGAACGAGCTCAGCAGGAAGATATTTATATTTGTTTAAATATCTCTATCATTGCATAAAACCTAAACGCCTCATTTTGAACAACTTAAAGAAAAGCTATTTACTGATGCTTTGTTATGTTAATGGATGGATTGGGACTGGTGCTCCAAGTGGTATTGTTGAAGTGACTGCACTTCATTATATGCAAACATTATGCTAAATAACCCATCACTTAGTCTTTATTCTTGGCAGAAATCCCTTCATTAAGGTCTACAGTAGGTCTTCAGCTTGACTGTTTCAGCTATGTTGACATTTCTGATTTCTCAATTTATGTATACATTTGTAAATATACTCACAAAAATATTACATGCACACAAACATACATTCATATACATATATACATATAAATAGGGATAAATAATAAAGGTATGTTAGCCATTCTGCATTTACAGGACAATCCCACTGTGCTAGAGGTCGTAGGTAACAGCCAAATGCATTAATGAATTGTTCATTTAAAAATAAATACTTTTTTTTTTTAAAGGAAGAAAGAAAAAGAAAAAAAAAAGAAAAAAAGAAAACTAATCAGTAAGATTTAAATACCAGTCCGTGCTTTTGATCTCTGAGCAGCACAGGGTGCAGGGAGCAGAAGAGGATTTAAAGGGTGTAAAGCCACAGCAGCTCCCTATAAAGCAGTTCACCACAAAGCTGTCCAGCTGCTCATTCTCTGAAATCTATCCTAGGTATTTCTGAAGCAACCAAAACTACACACACAACCTGGAATGATGACCTATACTTGCAATGCACTATCCATATGTATGGTAGTGGCACCAACATCAATTCCTAGAAAAGCTCTTGAGGGATGTGTGACCAGAACTTTCTTGTCACACTGTGGGAAAAAATGTCCTTTCAGATATAAAATGGGCGGGTATCGTGGCACAAAACACGGGAGACACTGTATACCATTTTACAAACCCCAGGCAGCTGGCCAGCAATCAAAATCACAAAACTTTCACCCATTTTCCAGTCCACATCTCACAAAAGAGGTGAAAGAGAAATCTGAGGTTGCACACCATGATCCTCATCCAGCAGTGTATAGGAATGTTACCTGTCCTCTACAGGAAACCTGAATTGCACATTTTATTTGTCACCAAAATTTATCTAAGCTAGTTTTTCTGTCCAGACTTGTTTCAAGGGCAAGGGAGAATCCAAAGTGTTTTCCAGTAAATACCAGTCAGTACACAACATCTCTTTATGCCCCTAGTAGTGGTTGACTTGCTAAGGGTGACTATATCTTCATCTCGGTCAACATATCTGAGGAATAAAGGACCTCCTAACTGGACAGGTTATTTCGGCAGCTCCCGCTGGCTGAAGGAAGCAGATCCTTTCCACTATGCTGAGTTCATTTTCTGCCTGACTACTCCTTGACCTTCTTAGCCAAAATTGTTATTAACTCATTTACAGCTTTGTGATCTGTTCTACTGTCAGTATTAAATTTATTCTTGTCTTATATTAGACTTCGCGCAATAAAAATGCAAGAGTCTATTTTCAAGGCAAATGCAGGATTAAATGCATGGTGACACATATTATCTTGAATATATATGACTTTAAAACCAAAATGTTGCTGAAGACCACACCTAGTTTCCATAATATCAAAGCTCTCCAAAAATTGTTCTTATTACCCACAATTTACAAGGTACATTTCACCAGGAAATGAGTTGTAGATAATTTTAAAATCACATTACTCCATTTCAGTGGAGTAAAATGCTTATGGTTCCTTCTCCTTCATGCTGGAGCTTTGTCCTAGACCTTCAGAATTCATTGTGTCAAAGGACCAAGGAGGCAGCACTAGGTACTCACATGCATCTCAGCAACATTTTGTCATAACAAGTCTCTAGATACCTGAAAATCACCTTGATATTCAACAAATCAATTTATGATTGAGGAAAAGAAAGAAACCATAGCAACTTTTGTTCTGTCAAACTAATGCAAGCAATAATTTTTTTTCTTTGTTTGATTCTTTTTTTCCCCTTCCTCAATCCCTATAAATTGAATCCCTGTAAATATAACCATCAACTAGGTCTTCTGGTCAAGCTATTTTCAAACAAGATAAATGTTTTGTGTGTGTGTGTATTTTATTCTTGCTCCAGTGAAGGAAAATTAGGAAAACAAAACAAAAACAACCCTCTGGTTGCCTTTAAAAAGTGCTGAACGCCATTCCCGTAACCATTATTCACCAGCCACATCATGTCTTTTGGCAATTCTGTTGTTTTTGAAAAGTGCCGTTGCCTGACTATAGGGAAACACTCCAATAAGAAGCACATATACCCTGAAATGATGCACTTTTTATAACATCTTTCCAAGAACAACAGTAGCTAATTGTTGAGTTTCCTACTGGGAAATGGCTCTTTAATATGCAGATCTCTAAATGACTCCTCTAATGCAAATTGCCAATGCTACAGTAATTTAATATATATATAAACACATAAAAGTTTAGCTCTTACTTAGAATATGCTTTATCATCTTTCCAGGTAGCACAAATCCGACGCAGCCCATGTGCCATGTGGTTCACAGTCGTCAAGTGTTCTCTTTATTTTAAATACTATTACTGAATGTATCCGTAGGGTTTTTTAGACCCACTTACTTGGTGCTGACTGGCTTTTGCCAACTGCTCATTGGCTGATTCTACATTAGAAGATGCCGTCTCAATGTTGGCTTCAATACTATCTGCAAATTAAGATAATAGAAGATAATTAGAGGGTACAAGCCTAAAACAAAAACTTTATACCAACAGCAATTCAGCAGTTTACTCATGGACATAAAGAGACAAGCAGCTTCTTGTTTGCAAGTCATTGCATTAGAAAGAAATAGGAATTGTACCCCCTTTTGATGAATGAAGGCACCAAAACCCATCAGTTACAGGCAGTACGACTGACAGCTCTCCACGTGTCCCCAGATAAGACGGAGGTTAGCATCTCATCCCACTCCCACTGAAACCAATGGAAAGATTGATAGCACATTCGAGCAAAATCAGCTGAACACTGGCAAATTCACCAGATTAGAGTTAAATTACAGAAGTGACATATCAGATTGTATTCAAATTTATCTCATAATTACAGCTCAGTGATAAGGTTCATCTAAGCGTGGGCTATTGACTGTACTCCAGTGTCTGTATTTGAGCAAGTCCCCTCTTATGTTATCACAGTCAACAGAGAGCAAGTCCACAGGGTGTGATTCATCCCAGTACAGTAGCTAACTGCTGCTGATCAGATCAGACAAATCACAACCTCAACTCCTGGATCACATTTCCAAGCTGCAAGAGAGGTCTGCACAGACATCTATCTCAGAATGAGACAAATTGCCAGTGCCTAAAATTCTGGGAGATGAATCTCACCCTAGACTGCTAGGTCTGAGGATAGGAGAAGCTGGAAGAAACATGAGGAATTAAAATGAGTCTAGAAAAGAAAGACTGACAGCCACACATTGCAGCTGGCAGTGAGAGAAATCCCCACTTCCATCAAAAACAAGTTTAAATTTTGACTCCGGAGCTGTGCTTAGAAAGCAAGATGGAATTGCTATCGCATAAAATCTTTTGTGGTTTATGTTTTAAATGGAAATCTTAGAAACGTTGACCAATTTGTCCCCTAAGAGCTGCACAGTCAGTAATTTCTGGCCACAGCGGAAGAATATGTGCACTTGGTCTGCTTATGTGGGTTTTACAGCAGAGACAGCAGAGATTTACACCACAGAACATATGAAAATGATCAGAAGGAATTCAGTCCATGTCAAAGATTTCAAAGTAAGATTCCAGAGATTTTTCAAATATTTAGTAAAATTAACAGAAATTATTCAGCTGAAGGTATGAACAGTTGGATTAAGACAGAAGATCTAAGTTTTATTTTTTACCTTTTTTTTTTTTTTTTTTTTTTTTTAACATTAGGAACATTAAGCCAACTGGCTACTTTTGTGATGGATAAATAACTGAAGGTTTTCGCATAAATAGTAAAAGGTACTTTTGTTCAGCTTTTGGCATTTTTAGTGAAACAGTGTTGCAAGTCTGCTAATACAACTGCATTTCTGAAAATTCAACCTCAAAACAAAACAAAAGAACAACAATACCCCAAACCAGCAGAACTGTGGAACAATGACTCAAACTTCAGCTTAGCATCTATAAACCTATTCGAAGTCTTTCTTCACACCTCAGAGATGTTTTTTTTCCAATCCTTTTTGCTATATTATGCATGCCATGGTACACAACAGCAAACTACATGGCTGGCACTTTTATAGATTGATATGCCATAATTTTATTGGCCATTTAAAAAGCCTCTCAAAAAAAAAAATAAATTATTAGGATTTTAAAACTATGGAACCATGGACCTTGGCTGGCATCACTGAGCTCTGTCATTTATGCTTCCCTTGCAATCAGGACTTGTCAGAAACAGATCAAAAGGTTTCTAATAATGCAACTCCTAGATATGAAGAAATACCAAATTTGCTTGTATAACTTAGAAGAGTTGAGTCTACACACATGCACATACCAGTGTGACATCCTGGAAGAGTTTATTTCCAATACTGCATTGATCTGAACGTATTTCAGGGAAAGTGACAAATTTTTATCTTTTCTCTTGAACACCAGTAGAAAGCAATGGTGTTGAATTACCAAAAATGATAAACAGAAACATTAATGGTACAATATTATGCTGCAGCGAGCAATGTTTTTGCCATGTGAGTGGATCTATCCAGAGTCTACCTCAAACAGGAGTACCTGAGAAACAGCTGTAAGTGAAATGTTGTAGGCAGTTTTCAACCTCTCTCTTAATAATGAGTTGCAAAGCAAGTTTCCAAGGAAAACCCCACTGCACATAGCAGCAGGACGTACCACATATCAACCAGTGCTATCACTATTAATTGGTTTAATGCTCCTGTTCAAAAAGAATAGATGTCCTAACTCCGGGACTGCCCTCAGGGTCTTTCCAGCCAGAAACTGAGGTTGACCCATGAATCCGTAGGGGATCATTCTACGTATTTTATAGGAGTAGTAGGAGAGGGACATTTGATGTTTTCTTTGTAGAATTGAGGAATAGCTTAGAAGCAGTAGATTTATGGGCTAGATTAGTTCTGTAGGACAGGGGAGCGCTTCCTTTCTGCGTTTGCATGCAGTGCTGTGTAATTGGCAACTACAAGCTACATTGCAAATTCCAGCACTGCCTGTATGGCCCTCTCTGGGTTTGGAAACTGCAAGGTACAAGGCAGAGAAACCAAAAGGGTTAGTATGTTCAATATGCACTTAACAAACAGAGGATGTATCAGCTAGAATAACTTGTCACCCACTCAGTGTGACAAATTCTTAGCTACCTAGTTGGTGACAAATGTTTACTTGTATAGTTAACCATGACTAGAGGATGCAAATTAACCAGACTGGTTTTGCCAAAACACATTTTCATGTCTTCTCCAGAAGGCCATAAGAACTAAACACTGGGACAACACCAATTTGTATCAATTGAAATTCAGACCCTGACCGTTCAATGACATAATACCACAATCCCTCAGCACTGCGTGGAATGGGTTAATCATGTGTTATGCATCATGTTTTGCCAACACCATCTACGTTTTGCACAGTACAGGCTTCCACAAGTAGTATGGGCATTTGCTACAAGTCCTATATAAGTTGATGTGATGTTACAGGAGGAGACTGGACCCTGGTGGCACTGTTTCTTCTCACTTTCTCTCCTCAGAGGAGAATGCCAGCTTTGGAATAAGCAAAATTCCCATTTAAATTTTCACAGTAACGATTTGCAGTGCTGAGAGAAGAAGGCAACAACAAACAAACAAGCAAAGCTCTATAAAAATGAGACATAAATATGTAACACGATGTAACTAGGTATTTCTGCAGATTTATGCAGGAAAGCGAGTGGGAATGAGAATTTGGGTCAAATCACAAGGAAGTAGGCAGGCCGTATCAATAAATCAAGGATGAACGTGCCACTCAGCACTCCTTCTGTGCACATGCCAGAGATGGCTCACAGCTTCACTGTGATTACTTCCAGGCTTCTCTCCCACGTACCCTGGTTGGGGATGGAGAAGCATGCATTTCCAAAGGGGCATTAGGATCTTAGGTAGACTGGAACATCTGCTGGAAGGGTCTAGCTTTTCCTTTCTCTATTGTTTTTGGCACAAAAGGACAGCAAATTTGCTCCCAAAAAGGTGAGATAACCTAGTCCCATGTCAGGGATTTTCCAAAGGGTCTCAGTGCCCTGAATCCCCTAGCAATTTCCCGTCTTCATTCTGTGATGACACATTTATAATTACAGTACATTTTGGAAACAAACACAAACCATAAAGCGATGCGATCACCATTTTATTAAACTGAGGGACAGGGCTGCACCGAAGCAGATGGTTGTTGCAAACAAATACACCTGGGAATTAGGAAGAGATTTCTAATTTTCCAGCCTAAATCCTACCTCCTTTCAGTAGGAATAATGAAGGCAGCAGAGCTAACAAGCTTTTAGATGTAACTTGATATGATTTTATGACAGACTTGTCACGCAGAGACAGAAATCATGATGATCCCCAGAAGTCTCTTTCAACCCTACCTATTTTCCTGTCTTTTGAGATCACCCCCCTGCTAATGACCATCAAGAGTCTTATACGTGAAATTACTGGAGTGACAGTGGCTGGAATGGGGTTTTGTCCAAATGTGTCGGGAAATCACCCATATGACCCCTGTCTTTATAGTGGTAACAATGGACTGGTTTCACAAGGCAGCATTTTCAGTAGAGCTGCTTGAAAGACAGGGAAGTGAGCTTGTGAATGAGAATTTCAAAATGCTCCCACTTGGCAATAACCAAAACGGGCCCCTTCAGGTTTCACAGTACGCTTTTATTTTTAGCACTCTAATAAGCTTAACACTGTTTTATCACTGTAATTTCTGACTAAAAATAATTAATACAACATACTGAGAAGCACACTAAAAAAAAAGGAATATTTTGGTAACATGTAGAGGTTTCTTTCTTAATTAAAAGCCAAGTTTGGGGTAAAATTGTTGTCAGCATGAAAAATAATTTTGCCTGTTCTAATTGCCACGTACATGGAGAGTTTTAAGCGAGTCTCATTCCATGAAGAAAACACCCTCGGGCTTTCTACAGGCATGACTGCGGATGTTAAGGGGAAGGAAAACGATGGCAGTTCTTCCAGAGTGAAGTTTAAAATGACTTAGGGTTAGACATTTGCAATCTTCTGTGTATATGTCAAGTTACAAATTCAGCACACGAGAGGATTTGTAAAATAATCTCTCCTGTTTGCTAAGCCAGGGCTAAATGGGTCACGTTGGCTTAGATTGGTGCAGTGAAACACAATTTGCAGCTCCATGAGTCATCAGGAGCTGTGGTTATTGCTTCAACAAAAGCAGGTAGTACCTAGCTTTCCATTTGATTTTAGCAGAGCTCTAATTCTCCCACACGGTGACACACCACAACCCCTGGAGGTAAGGACTAAAGCAACAACTGCTCACCCTAGTTTTCCATGCAGGCCTGGAGACACTGTTTAAACTCCCCAAAAATGTCGTAACCAGCTCTTCCTGCTGGTTTTCCTCAGCCAACAGACCAAAGCTCTAGTCTGAATGAAAATAAGTGGCCACGAAGCAATGACCAAACACCAGCATAAATTTAGAGCGCTTCAGCTCCTGAGTGATTTATACTGTCCTTGAAATGCATCTTGGAAATGTCAAGTATCTGCTACATATGTATGCACTGACAAAATGGTATTGCCCTGCCAGCGGTTTACCATGCTTGCCAGGATGCATCTTCCAGGGATTTATAATTCAGATATCTTCCTTCATTAATCCACTGGAAAACAGCACGCCCTACCAGGGAGTAAGGTACCTCATGTTATTTGCTTTGTGGTAAAGGGCAGAATGCAGAAATATTACCACTTTAGTACATGAAAACTGATTTATTTTCTTTCTTATAGAGAAACAAGTGGTCCCAAACAACTGGTATTTCCCAAGAGAAGAGAGCTCTTGAACAGTTTCGTGGAGGTGCACGGTATGGCCTGGCCCTCATTGCCTGTGTGCACACCCTCAGCTATTAGAGATATCCAAGGTTCCCATATGATGCTCTCAGAAAGCTTTTTAGTTTTAATTCCTCAAAATTTGAACATGCCACGATATTATATAATGGCAATGGAATAAATTCACATTTCTTATATATTTTTTTTTCTGATTCAAAAACATTTCAATAAACACAATTCTTTTGTGAGAAAAAGGAGTCATGGCTTTAAGAAGTAATGACTTTTCAAGGAGTAATGGCTTTAAACTAAAAAATATATAGATTTAGATTAGAGATTCAAAAGAAATTATTTACTGTGAGGGTGGTGAGGCACTGGTAGAGGCTGCCCACAGAAGCTGCGGATGCCCCATCCTTGGAGGTGTTCAAGGTCAGGCTGGATGGGGCTTTGGGCAGCCTGGGCTGGTGGGAGGTGTCCCTGCCAATGGCAGGGGGGTTGCAATTGGATGGGCTTAATGTCCCTTCCAACCCAAACCATTATATGATTCTAGGAAAATTTATTGATTTTCTTCTGTCATATTTTCTTTTTTTTTCTTCCAAAATAATAATCTCTACAATTAATTTAAAGAGAAAAAGAGCACACAATCTATCTGTGATTGAGAAATTCTAGTTACTCTTTTGTAGTACACTCTTTTTTTTTCCCCTTGGGATTAACTTCAAACCTTTTTTTTTTTTTTATTTAGTTTGTTAAAACAAATTAAAGAAAATATTATTTCAATCTGCAATAAAAAATGTTCATTTAAAATGACAAGGAAGGAAGGAAAATCAAACTATTTATATTTTTGGTTCTTCAAATCTAGCTCATGCATTGACATAGTTTAGATAAATACCTTAATTTCATTTGCAGTAAGCATTATTGAAAAGTCCACTTTTGTCTACAATTAATACAACACTCCTCTCCAATCACATAGCTGGGCACATAAGATATCAAGTGCTACAACTCAGTCAACTGATCAAATAAGTGTTCATCTGGGTATGTCATGGGAACAAATAAGGATGTTGTGGGGGTTGATTCGTAGAAAAAAAGACACCTTTTTTTCTGCTTGCTATCTCAGAAAGTCATATATTTTACTTACAACGTAAAATCGCTGATATTTACAACTTGTTTGACCACTTTTGCTTTACATGGCTTGTTTGGCTTACTTGACCTACTCACACCATGACCTCCCAAACTCTCTGTAGTAGAGTATGACAACTGCCAGCAGAAAGAAACCAACCACGTGGGCAGCTTCCAGCTGTATGACATTTGCTGATTGATCACAAGGTTTCTAGAAATTGAGAGCACAGCAGTTCCAACTTCCCCAAAATGACTTTGGATAATTTGGTGTGAGAACAATCCTGCTGGTGTCAATAAACCTCATAAAAGGAAGAGCCTTGTTTCTTTTACAAAATTAGCTGGCTCATTAACTGCAAGCATACCAGCCCAATCACATTACAAAGGTCAAACACAGAGCAGCAGACAAATCTTTAGGCGTTAGTAAATTTACAAATCTAGAGTTACCCATTATTCTTTCCCTTATAAGCCAGCATGTGCTGTCTTACTAGCAGTCTGCAATAAAGCTGAATGTCCACACACAAGGGAAGAGAAAAAAACCTCACGCTCACAGAGAGCAGAAACAGGAAAGAAGCACAAAAGCTCATCCCAGTTTTTATGCTGCCATTATCCTGAGCTAAATGAGTTGGTCAGAGAAGGTCATGCTAGCCCACCCCTGATTCCAGAAATTCATTTGTAGCAATGGACAACAACCTGTGCATAACATGAAACAGAGCATTTTACAGGCTCTTCAGAGGCATCCAAATTCAAGGACTTGTGATAGTGATAGTGGAGATGATTATACTGCAGTCCAGAGAGCAAGAACAGCAGTATACAAAGCACCGTGCCCTTAGGATTATTGCCCACAAGTCAATTAAGGGTAACGATACTATGGAATTTTAGCATTTGGGATGGTTTACATGAAACCTTCATTAGACTGATAACAGAACAGGAGGTATACCCAGGATGCACAAGGAAACTGGAGGTTTCTTTGAAGAAATGGGAAGAGTTTATTTCATGTGAAGTCCCTGATTCAGAAATACCCCACTGCATGGGCTGTGCTCTGTACCAACACGTAACTCTGTGCTGCCACAAATGACTGAAAGCAAGACAGCTGAGAGATTTCCCAATTCATCAGGAACCAATAAGAACATAAATGTACTCATTCACATAATGGTCTCCTCTGAGATCACTTAGGAGACTTAACCAAATGAGAGACTTTGCAGATCGCTTTCAACAACGTAGATATTAGAGTTGTTACATTCAGGCATTCAGGGACCACTCTCAAGATGTGTTCATTTTCTGCAGATGTCCCAACCGAGACACATAACTCAGGAGAGTTTAGTTAAGGATCCAGTTGAATAATTTCCCTACTTGGCTTGCGTTAGTGCTTTTGACAACAGACTCTTTGTCATGTCATTCAGGCAGTCAGACTGCAGAACATATATGCAAAGATGACCTCTTGACTCTTGACAGTGTCTACGTGTTAAACTAGCCTTCAGGTCACCAAGGCAATAATGGTAAAACAAGCAACAAAACTGAGCAAAAAGAAAGGGGGAAAAAAAAAACAAAAACACACAAACACACACACACACACAAAAAAAAAAAAAAAAAAAAAAAAAAAAAAAAAAAAACACAAACCACCATTCTAAAGCTTCCAAAGTTTTTGGAATTTGCATTCACGCAAATATACTTACGTTGAAGGAGGTTTATTATTATCATCAAGCAATAACTGACAACGTGGTATGTCAGCAAACACTAGCATTGCTCGAGGACTGAATATATTGACCCCATCATGAAGTTCTTCCTAGACTGAAGGAAAGCACCAGCTGCCATGTTTATATTTATCTTGTCAGGTCTGTGGGTTCTAGCCTGAGAGATACCGTGTAACAATGTCTGCAAAAGTGAGGGAGCATCCACTTAAAGCTTCACCCTATTTTCACCCTATTATTTGCAAGTATAAAATGCACAGACTTCAAGAGTGACATGAAACATTACTAGCATGAAGATCTAAACCTGAAGTGGTGGAAGAAAAAGAAAGTCAGAGAAAGTCTTTTCTTTGATGCAGTAGGGTTTTCTTCCAGCCAGTGGGATTTGCTTTGCAAACATTACTCTGCACCCATTTTGCCTGGACAGAGAAGTAGAGAACTGGTAAATCAATTCCTGTATCCCTGCTGTTGTGATCTTAAAATAGGCGGCCAGTCTCTCACCATTTTAGGGAGGTTACAGACGCACTGACAGAAGGTTGGTTCCAAAATTGTCCAACACCAGAAGAAATGTGCCTTTTCTAAATGTATAAAATGTTCCAAATATATGAGAGAAGTTCCAAATTTATGAAGAACAACGTGGGTCTTTGTGGCTTTGAGAAATGTGATGGAGCTGTGAGCAGTGAAATTTGAATTAGGAAAGTTTAGATGAGGGATGTATATCTTGCACCTTGCTTTGGTATAATTAGTAAGGTTCCATACAGAGGTAGGAGAGAAAAAGAGCTCTTCACAATGAAAACAAACAAACAGACAAAAACAAACAAAAAAAACGGTATTTTCTTTTGCCACAGTCAAAAGCAATGCAATGCTTTTGTTCAGGTCATCTTTATTCTCTGTTACAACACAAACAGGAGCCTACAGAGGTGAATAAATAAGCCCATGCCTTTATCAGGTACTAATACAAATACTGGTAACTGTGTTATTGACACATACTTCAGAGGAAACAGAAATTTAAGGATTCTCCCTAACACCAATAATAAACTATTTCATGTCTATTTATCCTAACATGGCCAGTGGAAGGACAGGCATGCACTCGTAAAATTATGACATTCAGTGAGAAACAATGGGAATGTTCCAGCTGTTGAGGCACTTGTAGTTTAGTTCAGTGGCCATCTGTGAGCATGAAAGGGAGTTACTGTTGCTCTAGAAGTCAACCCCAATGTAATTCTCACAGTGCCAAGTCCTTAATCCTTGCCATGGATGCTTTAGCTGAAGAACCATTTGTTACCATGATAGTAAACTTCAGCAGAGGAGACAACCCAACTCCAGACAGCCTTTTGATGCTCCTCAAGTTTTTGCCTCACTACATTGCAAAGATCTTGCCATTTGTGCTTCAGATCTCCCAAGTCTCTCCTGAAGTACCCCCAAAAATTGTTTGTAGGCTTCCATTCCAGATTTTGTGTTTCCTCTTTGGGGGTCCTTGTTTGAGTCCCCCAAAGAAGCTGAAAAGGGTTGGTGAGCTTTTGCATAAGCATTTCACTCCTGTGTAAACGAAGAAATTAAAGAAAGCTGGACTGAGACTGGGATAGAAAGTGGATGAGATAGAATTTGGCTAGGGGAGAAGGAGATGGACCATTTACTGTATTTGTGATGAAGCTTCACAGGGATCCTTTTGCCAAGAGCTCTTGTAAATATGTGTTGAAAAGACTCCTTCTGCTAATTCAAAAGAAACCTACACCACTATCTGGTTTTGATTTTGAGGCTTGTACCCACTGACACTATAATGTTTTGTTAAATATTCGTATCAAAAAGATGCCGTGACAAGGAACATAGGCATTTGCACAAAACAAAACATAACAGACTTGCTGCCCCAACTCTGCATTTCCCTTCATCTATTTCCTCTCTGCCTGACAGAAATTGCTTTCTACTCTAGAGAGCTTTATGCACATTCCCGTTAAGGAAATGGCCCACACAGGAGCAAAACTTTTAGGTTTTTATAAGAAGTATGTGTTATTCTTCCTGTGCTATGCATAGATCAGACAAGCTCTTCCCATTAATTCTGCCCAGCTCAGGGTGAACAAGAGTGGTTTGCTCTACAGCCCTGTCTGTGTTTTGCCAAGTGATACACCTCAGATTTCATGGATACATATTTCTTCTGTGTCTTCTAAATGAGCACAAACACAACTTTCACTTCATGCATGTGAGAGGAATGCATTAAAAAAATAAAGCAAGTGTCAAGAGAACTGTCCCTTATCCTCACTGCTCCTGAATGTTCACTGGGAGGTTTCAACTCCCTTTACCTTCTGAGTCTTAGTCTCACTTATATTTGTGTAATACGAATGTCCAAAGATAAGCAGTGGGACCTTTCAGCAACTGTTTGGAAAGATACCTTGACTAGCTTCCACAGTGAAAAGATACTGAAGAAGCTACACAAATAAATACATTGCAGTGAAATGAGAAGAAAAAACACTCATGGTGGCTTAAAACCAAAACACCCTACTTAATCTAACTTTCTCACAGGCAACATAATACTGGGACCACTCGAATGCATGCACAATGTCTTGATATAATAAATACTGCCTTAAGAAAATGGTTTACAAGGATAGAATCATAGAAACACAGGGTTGGAAAGTACCTACAAGATCATCTAGTCCAACCATCATCCTATCACCAATACTACCCATTACGCTAGTAAATCGTAGCACCTCATCCAGGCGCTTCTTGAACACCACGAGAGATGGTGACTCCACCATCTCCCTGGGCAGGCCATTCCAGTACCTGGCCACTCTTTGAGAGATTTTTTTTTTTTCCTGGTATCTAATCTAAATCTCTCCAGGCACGACTTGTGGCCATTTCCTTGAGTTCTGTCATTAGTTTTCTGGGAGAAGAGGCCGACCCTCTCCTCATCACAGCCTCCCTTCAGGAAGTTGTGGAGTGCAATGAGGTCTCTCTTGAGCCTTCTCTTCTACAGATACAGATATTAAACAAGACAGACCCCAGTACCGACCCCTGGGAGACACCACTTGTAACAGGATGCCAGATAGACTTAACTCCATTAACCACTACCTGCTGGACACCTCCCTCCAGCCAGTTCTTGACCCAGAGAAGAGTGTACCTGTTCAGGCCACCGGCAGCCAGTCTCCACAGGAGAATACTGTGGGAGACCGTGTCAAAGGCTTTGCTGAAGTCTAAGTAGACTGCATCAACCACACTGTCATAGTCACTACATCACAGTCACAGTCACTACATCACCCACAGTCATAGAATCATAGGATCTTGAAGCTAACTGATGTAGGTTGTCATGTCCCTCAAGGCATTAGCATCTGAAGTACTTTTTGGAAATGAATCAAGCTCCAAAGTTATACACATACAAAAAACGAGCTGCTCAACAAGCATTAAAAATAAAAAATGTAATAAAGAATTGGTTTGGGATATTATCTTGATTTTATTCTGCACTTGTGAACCAGTGTGGTGTTTCTCAGTGGAATGCAGCCAGCTCATCTGAAGTGTGAAAGGAGGTATCTGATGCTAATGGGAACTTGCAAAGGTATGAGCTTGGCAAAGAAATCCAGAGTGATTAATAAACAGCAGAGAAGATTTTCTTCTTTTATGATTTACATATAGCTGCCTTAGGATTTGATCCAGCTCCCATGAGCTCTGGTAAGAATTCCACTTCTAGGAGCAGGTAAGAGCACTGTAGGTTAGCAATATCCTCACAAATCTTGTTTCTCTGGTGTTTAGGTCCCTCATCATGGCTTTAGGACTCTCAGCTCTCAAATTCAGAACTGGAAATTGCTGCTGAATTGCACAGTATCATCATACATACAAAACAGAAAAAAAAAAAAAATAGAGGCACAGAAAAACAGCCAATCATTCTTAGCTGTATCAGAAGCTGCAACAGGGAAAGAAAAAGGTCAGAGGCAATTTAAAAGGAGCAGATCTACTATGTCTTATCCCTCCTTGAAAAGATTGGTGGTGGTCAGTGATGGGCTGTTGTTGAAGATAATACTAGGGGCTTCTCTCATCTCCTCCGCTCCCATGATTTCTCCACAGTGTTCTCCTCCACTGGTAGCTAGAGAGCAAGAGGAGGTCAGCTAATGGCCAGAAGCTTCAGACTGTGTATGTGTATACATCATAATGTTAGAGTACTGTTAGAGTACTGTAGATTTAATCAGGTAGATTAATCAGGATAGAAATTTCTATTTAGGAGAAGCAAGCTGTTAAATTTTCTTCACCACCATCAATAATCATAACAGTAACTGCTACTACTATTGTTGTTTTCTAATTACAATTCCAGGTAGAGAGGAAGAATTGAATCCCTTACTAGTTAATACTACATCTCTTCAGCTTCCTTGTTACAGTCAAAAGTGAATGAATTAATTTTACTGCAAAATCTATTTTATGCTAAGTGTATCAGCTAACTATCCTGAATATGAGGACTCTATTGCATAGGACATCTTGTCAGATCAAAACATCACTGGGTGTACAAAATGCACAAAACACAGGACAAATAATCATAGTATCAACAAAACATTTCTTGTGAGGGGACACACAACATCACATTGGAGTGGAATAGGAGGGAAACAAAGCCCATACCTTAACAGTGATACCTACCTATTGTGTCTCCTTGCTCATGAACCATGGAGGCCAGGTCTTTAATGATCTGGTTCACATCCAACATGTCACTCTGAAAAGACAGAAAGTCAAACATCAATGAATGGGCAATACCCAAGCATAAAAGATATGTCCAGCAGTCAAGTGTGGCAAAGAAAAACAAAACAAAACAAAACAAAGCAAAACAAAACAAAAAGGAAAAAATTGTCTGTGTAGAATTAAAAGAAAAAGTTACAATGCTCCCATAGTAAACCAAAAAAAAAAATTAAACAAAGCTATGGTTTCCTGGATCTACGTCAGCCAGCTGACTTGAACTTTCCATAAGGAACAAGCAGAATGATCAGATTATACGGTTGCTTTTCAGAATTGTGGAGTGCTAAGAGTGAAAAAGCAACAATAAAGTCAACTGCACTACACCCATCTCTTTCTAAAAAAGATATTTTTGGTGCAAGCCGTTCATCCTGGAGTGCAGATTCTTAAAAAGAAGCTCATTTTCTGTATAACATTCGTCTGGTAAAATACTATTTGTAAATTGATGGAGATCTGATCAAAAACTCACTGAATTTGAAATCTCCTTATTGGTACGACAGTTTAGAAATCAAAAAGTCAGGACCTGTTTGACAAATGGATTCATTTATACCTTTAGAAATGTAAAAAACAAGTTACTAAATTCAACACAGAATTTTCCTAGTTCCAACACAGCAAACCCCAGAGAGTTTGTTTCCTTAGTATCAGAACACTTACATATATAAGACCAAATGTGAGCATATGTTGACTTCTTATGATACTAGCTTTTACAAAAACAATTAACCTAGCAATAATAGACATAATAATGTAGATGCTGCTAAATGCACTACCAGCAAGGCAACATTAACATGGGGGGGAAAAAAAGGCATTCAAGCAAGATGCATTTTGTTTAGCTGTACAAATAACAAAATCAGAGAAACACTGAGGTTGGCAAGAACTTCTAGAATCAGTAAGTCCAGCAACCTTTTATCAGAGTCATCAAAGCCAGTTGCTCAATGTCGTGCTCCCTGGTTTATGCATATCTCCATGTCTGCCTTGTACTGGACCCAGCCCTCTAGATACATCTCACCAGTGCTCAGCAGAGGGGAAGGAACACCCCCTCTGACCTGCTGGCAATGATCCTGAGCTTAATGCAGCCCAGGATTCTGTTGGCCATCTTTGCTTAAACAGTGCATTGCTGGATCAAGGTCAACTTGTCACCCACCAGGACTCCCAGGTCCTTCTCTGCAACATCAATTTTCATATAGTATCAGTCCCTAGTCTGTAGTGGTGCCTAGAGTTGCTTCTCCCCATGAGCAGGACTTGCCATTTCCAGTTTCTTTACGTCAAGGGATTTTTATCAAGGAACATTTCTCCAGCTTGTCAAGGATGCTCTGAATTTCTGAAAAACTATCTGGTATTGAAAAGCTCTACCCTAAAGTCAAGATAAGCAATAAACATTGTTCTCCACTCTCACACCAAGACAATCATCACATGGTGGAAGGCTACCAGGTTAGTCAGTTACATTTGCTTTCTTCCAGTCCTTGGGAACATCCCTTTATTGCCACCCTTCAAAGGTAATCAAGAGTGGCCTCACAATGACATTGGTAAGCTCCTGTAATGCTTGTAGTTGTATCCATTCAGGTCCCATGGACTTTGGTAGGTCCAGTTTGTATAAATGCTCCCTGGCCTGACCTTCTACCACCACAAGTATTCCTTGCTCCAGAATTTCCCTCCAGTCTCAGAACCCAGGGACATCTGAAGACCAGTCTTACCAGTAAAGAGGAAGCTGAAGAAGGCATTAACTCGTCCTCCTCTGTGTCCTTTGTCACCAGGTCTCATGTCCTCCTGGCCTGTCTTTCCCCTATTTTCTTCAACCCTCTCACACCCCACCACCACTCCCCAACACTTTAAAATCTTTAAAATTGGCAGATTGCAATCAAATCTGACAGAGCAGCTCAAACATGTTGTCTAAAATATTAATGGAAAAAGGAGAGAACTGGGTTTGAAGAAAACTTGCCTGTTAGACACCAGAGAACCCAAAATAGAGAACCAATCTCTATTAGAGTGTACCAATCTTAGAAATATCTCACAAGTTGATGGATAACAAAAATAAAATAAAATAAAATAAAATAAAATAAAATAAAATAAAATAAAATAAAATAAAATAAAATAAAATAAAATAAAAATCCAAACAACACATACAAAGCAAAGCAAACAAGATTTCTTTAGTTCATTCACAGAACCAACTTGCTGGATAAATCAAGGACTACAAAATCAAAATATGCACAAGCTCAACAAAGGCAGCACCATTAAAACTTCACTACAGAGAGGCATCAAGACATGCCTACCACAAGATCTAAGACCAAGATCACAGAATCACAGAATTTTCTAGGTTGGAAGAGACCTCAAGGTCATCGAGTCCAACCTCCAACCTAACGCTAACAGCCCTCCACTAAACCATATCCCTAAGCTCTACATCTAAGCGTCTTTTGAAGACTTCCAGGGATGGTGACTCCACCACTTCCCTGGGCAGCCTGTTCCAATGCCTCACAACCCTTTCTGTAAAGAAGTTCAAGAAGTTCTTCCTAACATCTAACCTAAAACTCCCCTGGCTCAACTTAAGCCCATTCCCCCTTGTCCTGTCACCAGGCACGTGGGAGAACAGGCCAACCCCCACCTCTCTACAGCCTCCTTTAAGGTATCTGTAGAGAGCAATAAGGTCACCCCTGAGCCTCCTCTTCTCCAGGCTATTTTCCAAGATATTTTCTGAAACTCTGGAAGTATTCCTGAATTGCTTCTCCCAACACTAGAATTACAGAATATCCCAAGTTGGAAGGGATCCACAAGGATCATCAAGTCCAACCCCTGGCTCCACACAGGACCACCTAAAAATCAGACCTTATGTCTGAGGGCATTGTCGCAATGCTTCTTGAACTCCATCAAGCTTGATGCCATGACCACTATCCTGGGGAGCCTGCTCCAGTGCCCAAAATGCTAATTACAAGGTAATTCATTTATCTGCTTGGGTCCTGTTGCAACTCTAGTCCATCATGCCACAAAGTCAGATTGTTTCCATTCCACTTTAAAAGAATCCTAAGAATCCTTAAGGATAAATTTAGAAAATGGAGCAAAATGAATACACATCCTTCTGAAGTTTGTTATGAGAATGTAAGTAGCATAACATTTAATCATAAAGTGCAATAGAATCACATTCATTTACAATAAAGCCTGTGAGTTGCGTTGTGAATTCCTGAATACACCAAACTGTTGAATATTCGAAGAAGTAGGAGAAACAAAATATATTAAAAACTGAAAAATCATAATAAAACAAATCATAAAGAAAAAAACACTGAACTAAACTAAACCAAACTAAACAATAGTACAAAATCCTCAAACAAAGACTGGGTTATGCATCATAAAATGCACTTCATTGATTCACTTGTCAAACATAATGAAGCTTTAATTATGTATGGTATTATTCATAACTTGTAAATACTGCAGAATATTTTGTAAAGCAATGATGTTTAAGTAACTTGGATTGCACTTGAGCACTGTGGTATTAAATCATTGCCAGGAAATGAGGAGAAATTAGTTATGATTTTTTGGGTGGGGGAGTTGTTTGGTTTCTTATAAAAATATTTGTGAGGAGAAAACTAAAGTTTACTAAAATGTGAAGAAACAAGAATTAAATTTAATGCGTTGTTCTGCTCTCATTTAACTGCTTAGTAAAAGACAGATAAAGAAAAATTAATCAAACAAAAATAATACTAAAAAAAAAAAAGAAAAAAGCCCAGAGTGCTCATTTGTCTCTCTTGGATAAATTGCCACTGACATCAGTCTTTGGTTTCTGTTACAAGCAACATAAACAAAATTATTTCCACCCTTCAGTTAGTCTGTTTTGTTCTGCTCTGCTTCTTTTAAACACTTTAAATGAACACAGCCTAAAACTCATGAACATTTATTTGCATATACATTTGGTTAGATGGAGGCTATGGTAACATATTGAACTGTACCCCCACTCTGCATTTCCATTGGAATAAACCATGCAGGCAATTTGGTCTAAGAAAGATCTGATGATATACTGACTCCCCACAGGGTCTACCTCAGCTAATTTAACTGCAAGGAGCTGGGCTGTCTGCCTGCTGATCCTGGGATATTATGATAGGAAAGGTAAGAAGAAAGGAAATTCAATACTGTATATGAACTGTGCTGTTTCAGATTTGTCATTTTTATTCAGGTACTTGAAATGAACCAGCCATCTGCTGCTGCAGCGTATAGATCCCTTTCAAAACATTGTAACAATGCTTAAAAATATTGTTCAGTAAATACGCATTAGTTAAAACCAGCCCTTGAGTTGTTAGGAAGGAAGAAATGTGACTACTGTATTTAAGAAAAAAACAAACAGAGGTGGTTGTAAAGCACAGAGTACAAAGCAATCTGACCTGAAGCAAAGAATCTGTTGAATAATTTAACCTGGCAATGTGAAGTTTCCAAGCACCTGATATATGTAAGCATAACAAAAGAAAAAATAATAATAATAATAAAAAAGAACAAAATATCTAGAAATAAAGATCTTCTATAATGTCATATACCTTGCAGCTATGTTCCCATTCCTTCTTGCCAGGTTAACTCTATCATGAAGTTCCTCTGAACTTGCCAGGCATCAGAGTTTGTTTGTAAAAATCAAATTGCATTAGTTTCCCAAGTTTGCACATGATATGCAGAATTCAGAGTGAAATAGAGCTCCTCATAAATCCCTTTGACTCCACCAAAACCGGAGTACAACAGCCAGCTACTGTTCCAAAAATGTGTCCTCCCTGCCAACTAACAAGGCTAGAGCTTCTGTATTTTAATCAACACCAGCCTTTCATGTTTGGCAACAATTCACACCCTATATTCAGCAGCAAGAGATAGTAAATTGTTCATCTCTCTATATATATATTATATTTTCCAAAGGAGATATCCATCGTACAGATTAGTATACTGGATTTTATGTGGCCCATGTCAGAGTGAAACACAGTGAGAAAAGTCATTAGTGCAGTTAGAGATGATGAAAAGAAATATCAAGAGCTAAAGATGACCAAAAAGAAAACAGAGAAGTGCCAAATAACAAGACACAAGGATGAGAAAACCAGAGAATTATAAGAGTTTGGGACCCCAAAGAACTGGAGGATTAACTCAAGCCCGAGAAAATTTGTTTCAAAACTTCCTAACAGAAGGTACTTGGATAAAATGAAAGGATTGTTTGAGTAATTTCACCTGAGTTGGTACATGAATAATGTCACTGCAAAGTACTTGAAATTTGGAAAAATTCTGAAATTCCAACTGTTGCACAGAAACTTTTGGAAATATGAGTTTGCAGATAAATTTACATTTCCCATTTTTTACTTTAGTGAAACCATAATTTCAACATTTAAAAAAAAAATGAATCTGGGAACAAGTTGGGTCGTAAAATTCAGACATTGTTCCCAAGATGGGAACAACCTAATCATAAATCCCAGCAGCCCATTTCCCCACAGAATGCACATTACTGAGATATTCAACAAGACAGCAAATAAGTAAACCTGCCCCCACTTCCACTCTCGCAGCTAATGGGGTGAAGATTTACTGACACTGAAAACTTTGAACACAGCCCTGACCTTAATCGTATTCTAAGGACACTCCTGTATTCCAGCCATGAGAACAACACTAAATAAACCAGAGAGGGGAAACATGCTCTCCGCAAAAGGATACAAAAAGAGCATGTGCTGTCAATTTTTTCTCTCTCACACTTAGCCAGATTCCAGAACCCTTTATCAATGTCAGCTTGGGTCCGCAAGGGAAGAGTCACACGTGCTTCTAAGGATGTTTGCCTTAGGTCCGTGTAAAAAATGGGATCAGAAATATCAGTGGTCTATTCTATTTAGCACATGTGTGTGCTCACAAACCATCCATCCATCTTTTACAGGACTACAAATTAACGTCTAAATTAATTGCTGGCTCAATATTTAGGCGGTACTGAATTTTACTAGTGAGGTCCGATTCTGCCTCACCAACCACTCTGCAACAAGCAGCCAGGAGGGCTATAAAATAAATCTGAAGGAGATTCTGAAAGAAGCAATATAATGTTCATGTCTGCATTTCTGGCTTGCAAAAGCTGCCAAAAACAAAACAAAAACCCTTAGTGTTTGTTAGAAAAGGGAAGGGAAGGGAAGGGAAGGGAAGGGAAGGGAAGGGAAGGGAAGGGAAGGGAAGGGAAGGGAAGGGAAGGGAAGGGAAGGGAAGGGAAGGGAAGGGAAGGGAAGGGAAGGGAAGGGAAGGGAAGGGAAGGGAAGGGAAGGGAAGGGAAGGGAAGGGAAGGGAAGGGAAGGGAAGGGAAGGGAAATACAAAAACCCAACACTTCGTAGAGTCTGCCATGTTCTACCAACAAGATGCTAAGATGCTCCACATAAATTTTCCCATCTGTGGGATGTCTCTTATCCTATGGTCCAGCATGTGTGTATCACTGACCCAAACTATGCTGCAAGTCTAATCAAAGCATCTATCCCCATTCTCTTCTTAGAGTTAGGGGAAAAAAGGGAAAGGAAAAAGCTCATATAAAAAGTCAGCAAGCTTCTCTGATGCTAGATAGGCAAAAACTAAATCTTGCTGCAAAAACCTTTCAACAAATATTTTTCTCTTGTCTATGGCTGGGGAGAAAAAAATGACATTCTATAAATCAAACTGATTCAGCCTAAGCAACAGCAGACCAACAGAAAATTGTTTTGAGGGCAGAAGCTATCCAGAACAGCGATTACATACTGAGTTAGATCTCCTCTGGGACTGTACAACAGCCAGCGTGGGGAGTTTCTCTCTCCCTCTTGCTCACTTGTGTGTGCTTCCTCTCTGTTTTGTTGTCTTAGCAGTTGGTGTCATCTTGGGAAGTGTAACACCGCACCACATAATTAAAATAGTTGTGTGTAGCTTCAGCATGCTAATCCTACGTCTTCCTGGGGACAGCGGACTCAAGAAATGTGGCGTTAACATTCTTCCTGTCCACCAAAAGCCAAACGGTGAGGCTGTGGAAAGTGATCTGCCTTGAGCTCATTATGCGGAGGCGAAGACATTGCAGAGGGAACCTCAACAGGGATGAACAGAGCTCCTGGAACCAGCCAGCTAGCAATATTACTCCTTGTGTCCCGAGAAATGACCCAATGATGTGTTCAGCCTACCATACCAAGTGCAAATGTTTGAGCAAATTTCTCTGTAGTGAAGAGGGTAAAGCTGGTGTGTGGGAGGACCAAATGGCTGCATGTTTGAAGAGGAGTCAGGAACAACTTCTTGCAGGACTGGCAAGAGCAGAAAAGGTATTTAAATGTATTTACTGCAGCTCAGTTACCCTTGTCCACCCTAATGGACATCTCACACATCAGATGCAGATGTGGTCACAATTTATTTTAATGATGTCCTTGAATGAATTGGACATAAGGGCTCCAACTCACCTTCTCTACCACCCCAAGCATGTCTTCCCACCAGCAGCAATCTGAGCATGAGCTGGTCTGACAGGCAGTTCCCCTGGAAAGCTCCTCTCTTAGCCATCTAACCATATTTGAAGACATGTCTTGACAGCCTGTATTAATAATAGGTCTCATTATCTGCAGTACTACCTAAAATGTGTGAATGGTAGCATGCAGGAACAACAGCACATTACTGTGAGTATTTTGTTAATATCTTTTAGCTACCTTTTATACTACACCCTTTCTCTGAAGCATCACAGCTGTGTATTCAGATCAGATTGCCTGCAAACATGCATTATTCTCACTATTCCCCACATATTCTATACCCGTCAGTATCCCTTTAGAGGGATCACAAACCGTTTAGGGAAGATATTTTCTTTCATGAGTACTTTATCAGTTCCAAGTCCATGCTGAAGGTCAGAACTGGATTGGTGTCTCAGGGAAATATAATAATACAGATGAGAGGAAGAGATACTTTGCCCTTTCAAAACCCTTTAGATCTGGAAATGTGAGATGACTTAATGGAGGACCTCATCGATATTTCTGTTTTTAAACAGATACCCGCACTTTATATTCCGGAAGCTGAAGTGTACAATGAAGTAGCAAAGATCATGTCAAAAGTTCTTATTAACCATGGTTTTGAACTCCAAATTAATTTACATCCAAAATTTCATTGAAATACAGCAGTTATTAATACAGCAGTATGTGACTTTATATATGCATGCTCATAGGTGAGCATTCATACAGCCACAGATACACCTGTATCCTTGTATACTCAACCACAAACCCACCCACGAGTGTAAACAGCAACTATATAAATAAATACACTAATAATTTTAAGATCTAACTTGCCCCTAATGTGCACCAGGTGTTAATTGAGCATTTGAGGCTTAGCAGATTGCAGAGATAGAAACAGCCTATTTCTGTCTACAGTAGCACAAAACAGAACCTAAATCTCACACTTTTTTTTTTCCTGGCTAATCACTCTGGTGCAAGATAAGCAGGAACACTGATATGTTCTGATAACAGGCAGGCAAACAAACAAAAAACAGTGGTTTGCCTTGCTGAGTTTTGACAAGAGTTGTATCAATACCATTTTATCTTAAAGATAATGGAGTGATAATTTGATATTTGAAATAGCCTGACAAGGGGTAATAGTTTTAAACTAAAAGAGGGTAGATGCTATATTAGATATAAGGAAGAAATTCTTTCCTCAGAGGGTGGTGAGGCACTGGCACAGGCTGCCCAGAGAAGCTGTGGATGCCCCATCCCTGGAGGTGTTCAAGGCAAGGCTGGATGGGGCTTTGAGCAACCTGGTGTAGTGGGAGGTGTCCCTGCCCATGATAGGCGGGTTGGAATTAGATAATCTTTGAGGTCCCTTCCAACCCAGATTATTCTACAATTCTATGGTCGTATGGTTCTATGGTTACATAGGTTACATAAGGTGGGGCATAGGCAATAATGGCCCTCATTGGAAAGCCAAGAGATATCATTCGTGTGGGGGGCAAAGGAATTATGCAACAAAGTCAAAGTGAAGAGCAAAAATCGTCTGTGATGGAGAAGAGCATGTGCGTTTCCATATTTTGCAGTGCACTGCCTTTCCTTCATCCGCACTTCTCTCCTCTTCCCCTAAAACTCGTGAAACCCCTTACAGGTAGTTGCCCACACTCGGTAAAAGCTAAAGGGAGATCCACACACAATGTAAATGAAAAGGGAAATGATTTCATTACGTTCCAAGTATGGGGGAGAACGACAGCTCTGCCCTCCAGAAGGGAGAATGCCACAATTTTATTCCCTTTGCTCAGTGTCTGCTGTCACTGCATTTCATTAACACAGATGATGCAAATCTCTGGGATATTATAATGCATATTTGGAAGCAGTAACACCAAAAATGCATTAGGCTGGTCACACCTCACACTTTTGTTTACATGCTTCTTAGTCTTTATTTGGACAATGTTACAGATCAACGTATTTGCACCCAAATGACAAATCCAACCTTTTGCTCTCCCACAAACAAGTTTCTAGCTACCCTGCCACTAAAGAAAAATCAATATTTCTGTGTTTCCAGCAAACACATTGGATTGTATATGAAAGAGGCTGGCAGGCTAAAAACACTGCTTCTGTTTTCTGCTATGCCATAAAAATTCCCTGTGGGTTTTTTGGGCAACTCATCTGTCTCACCTTCCCAGGAGTTGAATTAAGGAATCTATTCTGAGGCTGAATTCATTTCTGTTTATGGGGTAATCAGGTTGTGCCATAATAAATGAATAAAAGACCCAAAAAGAATAGATGCAAATAAAGATAATGAAATGCCTGACATTGTGGCATTCATATTCTGGAAATAGAAATGCTCAGTGAAGAAGAAAGGTTCTCCCAATAGTGCATGTCTATTAGAAATTAGAATACAAGTTACAGCTTCAGGGTTTGTGAAATTTGCTGGTCTGGCACCCTGAGAGCAAAAAATGAAATACAACACAAAATGTTAAAAAAAAAAAAAAAAAAAAAAAAAAAGCCACACCAACTGGATTAGAAATGTCCATACACAATTGTTGACTGTCTTGTCTGAGAAAAGGCTTTTAAGGGCAAGAGCTCACTCAGTCCTTTGCAAGAGCTGGACAATAAACACACCGATTAGATGCGATTGCCATGAACTGGTTCATGATGTGGTTGCCTACCCACCAGAAACTATTAGCCTCTATTATACAGTTGTTTTATATAAGCTTCCAAACCACTCTGGTAAGCCATTGGGTCTCTTCAGTGACAAACTGCAAGGAGATATAAGGCTTCATACAGCAATCAATGATTTATTTTTTTATTTTTTTTACAATAGGAATGCTTGTTGGGGACACATAGCCCTTTAAAAAAAAAAGGAAAAAGAAAACAAATACTTACAGCTACACTTTTTTTTTTTTTTTTTTTTTTTTTTTTTTTTTGCAGCTGTTCATAAGAAGAAGGTCTCCCAAGTACTACGTTAACAGAGATATGGAAATTCATAACCAAACTTCAAACTCAGTATCTTACACACTGACTTTTCCTTTAGCATCTCCTACTTGCTGCCCTGGGCTGCAGTATATAAACTAATACGAGTAGTGAGGGAAGTTGCTGTAATCTATCACACTGACTGATACCAGCCCCAGGAAAGGTAGTTTATTGCAGGCGGTATGCTATCTTTAAAAATAGAAACAGTGCAAAGATTATGACAAAAACTTCAACTCTTTCTACACTTTGTTTGCAGCACTATTAATTCTTCACTCTGGATTTATTTTCATGAGGGTCATTTAACCAGAAACATACAATGGAAAAATTCATTTTCCTTTTAGGAGTGTTCTGGGAAACCAAGCAATTAGAGCAATCTTAAGCTGTCATGTATTATCAATTGCCACTCAATTATTTTCCTTAAATAAAATACTGATTGCAGAGTCTGATCTGCAGCTATCAACTTCTGCATTCAGCAGCCCTAATTCATTTAGGTGTGGTATTTATTCTTGAAAAAAAATAATAATAAAATCTAACTTTAACTGAAGGGGAAAAGACAAAGGAAAAAGGGAAAGGGGGAGAGGGGAAGACTGGCAACACAAGCATCTCTTAATGATTCTCTGCTACACTGCCAGTACTCAGTTTGGAAATAGCTGGAACTACTGTACTCTATAAAAAGTCTGGAGATAATTCATTTCTTATTATGGGTGGTGTCCATAGTTTTGATTCTGGGAGGACATAATCTTTTAAAGATGTCACTGAAGGCTGGAAGTGCTTGTCCTTTGTCTCCAGGAGGCAGGAAGGGTACAACCAAATGATGTGGTATGGCAGTCCAGATCTCCAAGGGCAGAGGGTAGCAGCAGCTTTCTGAGTCATAGAATCACAGAATATCCTGAGCTGGAACAAACCCACAAGGACCATCAAATCTGACTCCTGGCACCACACAGGACCACATAAAATCAGACCCTGTGTCTGAGAGCGTTGTCCCAGAGCTTCTTGAACTCCACCAGGCTCGGTGTCATGACCACAGCCCTGGGGACCTTGTTCCAGTTCTCTGGGTGCAGAACCTTTCCCTAACACCCAGCCTGACCCTGCCCTGTCCCAGCTCCATGCCGTTCCCTCAGGTCCTGTCACTGTCCCCAGAGAGCAGAGCTCAGCGCCTGCCCCTCCGCTCCCCTCGTGACGGAGCTGCAGGCCGCCATGAGGCCCCCCCTCGACCTGCCCTGTTCTGGGCTGAACAAACCAAGGGACCTCAGCTGCTCTTTATTTGCCTTGCCCTCTAGAACCGTCACCATTTTGTAGCCCTTCTTTGGACATTCTAATAGTTTTTATGTCCTTGTTACACTGTGGTGCCCCAGTCTGCACACAGAGGTCGAGGTGAGGCCACACCAGCATACAGCAGAGCAGGACAATCCCTTCCCTTGGCTGACTAGCAATGCCATGCTTGATGCACTCCAGGGTATTGTTGGCCCTCCTGGCTGCCAGGACACACACTGCTGTCACATGTTCATCTTGCTGTCGACCAAAACCCCCAGATCCCTTTCAGATCCCTGTGATAGTCCAGATCTCCAAGGACAGCAGGTAGCACTAGCTCCCCGAGTCATCCCATGTCCTAGGTCTGTGCAAGGTTAACACACTTCTCGTGTTAAGAACTGGGAAAAGAGAAGATACATCCTCTATACAAGCAAAAGGAAAATTGATCTGCTCTGTATTGCCCTACATGTTTCCAAAACAAACAGTACTTTCTTTGCAGACTACTTGAATTTCAGCCCTGTGAGCAGCTGGCTATATTGTTGACACTCATCTTGCGTATTTTCAGCCAATAATGCAGGCTATCTTAAAGGAACGAATGCTGAGTAGAGGCATCTGAGGGACAATTAATTACTACTACAGCTAAAGGCTTATAAAAGGAAGGCTTGACAGTTCTCACCTCCTGTAAAAAACAGACTTGATGAAGTTGACCCTCCAGAGCAACCTTCATGTGATTTTGCTTTCCATTATGCACAACACAGCTTCTTGTTAAAAGTAACCATTTTATCCAAAATGATTAATCTCATTGTTCAAGGATTACTCTTAATGTTTAATTTATACCTATCTGTCTTTAGTTACTACCTGGTAATTTGTTACCACTTTCAAGTTTAATGCTTTAAATTATTCTACCCTTTTTCAATGCTATTCCACATTAAGTATTTCTACGTGGTCATCATGGCTCAACTAATCACTGCTGCACTTTCTGAGCCTGCAGTTGGTAAATTCCTGTAATCTCTCTTCATAAATTAGACATGATACTTCTTCCTTATTTCTTTCCCTTTGGATCACCTCCAAATTACTAATAGAAAAACCAATCCAAGCAGCTCTCATTTCTTACACACCTTCCTAACAGATAAAAGTTGCCAATGTCTAAGGTAGACGCTGAAAAATGTATGACCATTTAGCTTTACTTTCTAACTTTCTGTATTTACTTTCCAGTTGAAAATGTCTGTGTTCTGGTTAAAACTACATCAGTATCGTACACTGTGCAGATGAACAGTGCCCATATCTCAGAAGTAGCAGCAATTCTCTGGTGGGTGGCACAGTCTGAATGGTCTAGAATAGTGTCAATCATGAGATTCTTGGGGCAAGGACTTGGTGTTTGTCTGTATAAGGAGATTTTAAAGGTACAAACGCCTACGTCCTACAATCCCAGAGCCATCCAGAAGAAAAGTTTCCCTAGGCTTCCTCAATAGGCACAAGAGGGAGACAGGCACCTTCAGAAAGCAGCAGATTTAAACAGAAGTGAGATGAGCCTGCGACACTGTAGGTAGCACTGCAAAGAGAAAGAGAATTCTCTGAGTCCTTCTTCCCAGAGAGAAAAATGTTGTTCAGAAAACACACTTTGTCCCACCAACCCTGCAGCTAACATACCTATGATCAGTGATCAAGAATAGCACACATGATCAGTGTTCAAGAAGCCTTTGTACAACGCTCTTAGATGTATGGTTTAACTCTTAGGTGACCCTGCATGGAGTCAGGAAATAGATTAAATGATCCTCATGGGTCCCTTCCAATTCAGGATATTTTATTATTCGATGATATCATGAACTGGATTATGATCTTGTGACAATCTAAAATGACATATTATTGTTCCCTCAGTTTCTGATTAGGGTATGCTTTAGCACTAATAACACCCGGTAATGCCCGAACTGTCGTTTACTTTCTGTAGCTCAACCATTTCCTGAACATGATTATGGATCTTCCTCAAATGACCTTTTCAGAGGGACCTGGACAGTCTGAAGAAATGGACAGACAGGAAACTCCTGAAGTTCAGTGAAGGCAAATAGCAAGTCCTACACCAAGGGAGGAATAGCCCCATGTACCAGTAGAGGTGGGGGACTGACCAGATGGAAAGCAGCTTTGCAGGGAAGAATCTGGGGATCTCACCTGACACTGGTGAGGCTGCATCTGGGGCACCATCCACACATGTTTTTCTTCATTTTCTCTTTTTTTTTTTTTTTTTTTTTTTTTTTTTTCTCAGAAATGCCTAGGATTTCTCAGGCAATGAATCCCTTCCTTCAGCTCATCACAGCCACATTAATCTCAGACTCTAGAGCAGTTTATCCCCTTAAATTCTTCTTCATTAGTTAGGCAAATAGAAGGCAATCTTATCTGATGCTTCAGCCTTTCTCTTCCAAAGACAGTTGGGCCTGTCCATTGCTCTAGTTCAGTACCACTTGAAGTTGAAGGCTTCAGAGGACTTTCCCAGTAAGAGATGGGGAGAAACAAGACAACCCACAACTGTGGAAGGCCAGAAGACGATCATTTTGAGCCCAGGTCTTGTTTCCTTTGGAGCACAATTCAAGAGTTACTATCAAGTGGCATTTGTATTTCCAAACAGCTAAGTGGAGAAGAGTTAAATTTTCTGGAGGACCCCAAATTCTGGGGTGGGAGAACAACTGGGACACCAATATTTTGCATCCGTAGATGCATGTTTCTTTCTAAAAAGGAAAACTGGATACTGACAGATATGGGCACATGATGGATAAATAGACATAAACACATAATAGCTTTTACGTACGTAGATAACCAGTACAATATCAGTAGGTGTCTGACATCCCAAAATCTTTTGTTCATCTCAGAGCAGCACTGTGAATGACACTACTATTCAATAATTAAAATGACAGTTATGAACAACAAACAGCTCTCTCTCTGACCAAAGCAGCTCTCATTCAAACAATTGAGCGTTCATTCTACTTTGTCAGTTTTGCTTATCTGTCACTGTCAGATGGGGGAGATGCTTACACAGAAAATAGTCTAGGTCATTTAAATCTCTAAAGGACAGAGCTACTATTTATAGAGCAGAGTTGGTGGATTACATGTTGATGTCTGCTACACCTACATTTACAGCTCAGCAAATTTCCCTGGGCTCCTTTCAGAGTAAGTGGAGAGCCAAAAGTGGGCTTGAGGAGTTTAGATTAAGGTTTAGATATTTTCAAACTGCCTGGGACTCATAAATACTGACCTGAAGATTTTAGAGAAATTGCTGAAGCAACCTTAGAGCTGTTAAGTCTGAAAAGTCATGGGGAATCAGGTGAATTTCCAGAAGAGTCAAAAAGAGAGTATACAGACTGAACAAAACAAAATCCCAAAGTCTGGGAATTACAGGCAAGTCAGCTTAATGTCAGCCCTGTGCTGATGTTGGTAGAGGTGCTGGAACAAATAGTGAAATGTATAATTTGCAGTTGCACAAAACTCAGCAGGAGAATGAGAAGAAACAAGTGTGTACTTGTCAAAAGCAACCTAATATCTTTCTAGGGCAGTAAAACACACCTTGGGGGAAAGGAGAAGAAGAAGATGACAATTACACTAGCAGAGAAAACATGGTTTAGATGAAAATTGTAAAACTGGCTTGGAAACCATATTTAAAAACTAATTCTCCATGCTTAGGCACTAGATCAGAAGGATGCACTGAGTTGAGTTCTTCATGGCTTTGTCCAGGATTCATGACTAATCAATGTTTTTAAGTAATAATTTGGGTGATGGACTAGAAAGAAGGGTTACTAAAGGTGCAGTGAAGCTCAGAAATATTTTAAGCCTGACAGAAGATAAATTAGAATTCAAACTGATCTTGTTAAATTAGTAAAATACTATAAGAAATAAAGGTGAAGTCAAATAATGAAAATATATAGTTTTACAGTTAGAGATACAGAATAGGAAAAAAAAACTTTCTGTAAAGAGATCATTTAAAAAAAAAAAAAGCCTGCTGTGAGCAAGCAAAGCCACCACTTGTGGACCATCTGGAGAAAGTCCATAGAAAAGCCATGGGAGATTGGTCAAAGGCATCAGAAACACAGCCCAATGGGAAAATCAGAAAGTAGCATGCTTTCTAATATAGAAATGGTGGTGGCTGTGGGGGTACTGATGCCAAACATGATTAGACTTTCCATGTAACTGAATCTGCTGCAGATAGGAAGGGAAGAACATGTTCTCTGTGTCCGTCATGGATAGGACATGGGCTTGAACTGCTACAGAAGACATTTATATAAGAAGTTAATGATTTGGGTGATTTGAGTAGTTGATTCTGTATTAGAGCTAAGAGATGGATTTGATGACATTTAAAGATTCCTCTTAACTCTGCTTGTCAAATATTCAATGCAATCAATACGAGCCCTGGAACTCAGACAGAGACGCACTATTTCAGGATGCAGCCACAAACTTCTTATCAACTCGAGTCACTAAACTGATTAAAGCATGCACCTTTCCCCCAGCTCTTATGTGTTAAGACAAATTCAGCAAATCTCTGCTCTGCTAAACATCCCTGTCCACAAAAATAAAAGGCAAAACCCAATAAGCTTTAAACAACTTTTCAATAGCAATGAAGACATTTTCTGTCATTAAATAGCAACAGGTAGTAATCAGACAGCAGCATCTTACCTCTTTAGCATGGAACAATAGCATCTGCAGGCAGGGAATCCTTACAACAGTGTGCTATCTATCATCTGTGTGTAAAAACAAACTACAACCAACCCCTGTCCCAAAGGCTGCATTTAGAAACTGTCAAGCATGTCTGCAGTGACAGAGCACATACTCCTGGGCTTATAAAACCAGGAGTTACTCAGTACCGAAGCACAACAGTTATCCTGCCTTCCTTTCCACCCACGATGGCCCCCCAAGGAAATGCTCATTCTGAGGAATTCAGAATCCATCTCTACAGTTTATTACAAAATCACAAGCATGTGTATTCGGTCATGCCCAGCTCATGCTCCCTGAATTCACACCACCTTTCAATGTTTTGTTTTTGTTTTTGTTTTTTTAATTTGCAAAAGATTTAGGTCTAAAGTTGAACCAAGGAAGCCTTAGTTCATTCCCTCCAGTTCCCTCTGGCTCAAAGAATGAAGCTCTGGGGAAGACAGGTGGGTCTAGGTGTGTGCTATGAGAAGTGGAGGGACTTGGGGGTTACTTTTGGACTGAATATACCATCTTCCCTTCAAGACAGAGTGGCAAAATGAATAATTTTCCAGCACAGAGAACATTAAGTATGCTTCCCATCATATCCCAGATTACATGTCACTGAATATAATGAAATATAGATACACAAGTATTTGCATTTTCATTAATACTAAATGATATCAACATACTCATTTCAGGCCTCCCATCCACAAAGTTCCACGAACGCTCCAAACGGAGGGAGGAAAGTGAGTCATTGCTTTGATTTTTGGTGACAAAGCAGGCAGTCTCAGTGCCTGTTGACTCCTTGCCATCTGCTTTTGGAGTGAGCTCTCTGTCCAGTTCTTCCAGCCCCTGCTCATCTCCTGCCAGCAGGACCGGTGGGGGTGTACTGACGGCCAAACACAGCTCAAGCATTCCCTTATGTGGTCACTGGATGATGCTATTTATAATAAAAACAGAATAAAGCTTTGCTTTCCTTAAGCAAAATAAATAAATATGCATTTGCCTGGACAGCAATAGATACCGAGAACAGACATCTATCTGATGACAACTCTTACAGAGACCCTTGTCCTATGAGACTGAACACATGCCTTACCCAAGGCGCACTGTCTTATCACTGCTTTCCACCAGGAGGCTGGACAAGACTTTTGCTCATGCTGAACATCAATGAACACATCCTCTTTGCTGTCCCACATACCGGAGATCATAGAATTATAGAACAGCCCAGGTGGGAAAGGACATCAAAAGATTATCAGGTACAATTTTTGTGGGAAAAGGGAGCCTAGATAAGATTATCACACCCTATCCAATAACTTTTTGAAAACCTCCAGTGATGGGGATTCTACCATGTCCCTTGAGAGGTTGCTCCAATGATTGATTGCTGTCAGTGTAAAAAAAAAAAAGTATTTCCAATATCAAGATGAAACCTCTCCCAATGCAACTTGTACCCATTGCTCCTTCTCTTCACCATGTGGCTCCTTGCAAAGAGAGAACCTCTGTCCTCCTTGTAGCCACCCTTTAAGCACTGGAATACTGTGATGAGGTCCAACCTTAGCTTTTTATTCTCCAGGGTGAAGAGACCCAGCTCCTTCAGGCTTTCCTCATAAGGCAGGTTCTTCAGCCTTTTGACCATCTTTGTGGCCCTCCTTTGGAACATCCTAGTGGTTTTTTTTGAACTGTGGGGACCAGAACTGGACACAGTGCTCCAAGCGCAGCCTGAGGAGTGCTGAGCACAGTGGGATGATCACATTCCTAATCTCCACTAGCAATGCCCCGTGGATGCAGCCCAGGGGCTGATTTGTCTTCATTGCTGCAGCAGCACACTGACTCCTGCTCAACTTGTCATCTCCACCTTTCACCAGATGAGCTGACCTCTGAAAACAGCAGTGATGTGCTCTGCATCACTGCTTTCACTGTCCAGCTCCAACACCTTCCCATGCCTGCAGGCTCCTACCCAAATCTGGCACTTTTGCCCATGCCAGGTCTCCCCAGTGCCATGGGGAGGAGAAAGCCTACATGGAGAATATCTGGACCATCGCAGCTCATCCTCCTCAAGTGCCAGAGGCACTGACAGCACTCAGGAGCATTTTATTAGTTGGCACAACCCCAATGGCACGTAGAGTCCTTCAGCTAGGAGCCTAAAGGATCCTTTAAAATTGGGCAGCTTCCATGAGCAGCTACCAGCCAACTTCAGCTCAGAGAAAAATCAAAACTAATATCCCTTTGCATATTTTGCTCTGAAAGACCCCAGGTCAGGTTCATAGAGGGGCTCCTGCTTTCCCAAAGCATTCACAGTCAGGAACTGGCCCCCCTTTCTCAGCATCATTACGCACTGTCACATTTCGATTTATAGGACTCGCAAAGTGGTTTATTAATAGTGAGTGTTTCTGCCCTGGTTCTCACTCTGACATGTGCATTGAACCCTCACCTCTGTCTGAACACTCTTTGGGTTTTGTTTTGTATCTTTACCTTGTTTATTATTTATTTATTTATTTATTTATTTATTTATTTTTCTGAACAGAAAATAGATTGCCATAAATTTTGCCCTTTCAAGTGTTTAGTGACAGAATGGAGTTGCCCTCAGTCACATCTGTTTATCCTGGTAAGCACATTTATAAAGCGATTTCCCATCCTCGTTATTCCGTCAATGGCATTTCACACTGCAGCTACTTTAATGTAGCATTTTATCACTTGTCCTGAGGGCTGCTGACAGCTGCCAGTTCCAGAGCTTCATTCCAATTTTAATTTTGTTCATTTTCTTTCCTTTTTTTTTTTGCCCCCCACCTTTCCCTTATTTCCAAGCTCTGTGGGCTTGTGGGCAGAAGGAGGAGTTAGATGAGTGCAACAACTGACGATGATTTCCTCTCCCTTTTAACACAGAGACATTATAATCACATAATGTGAAGTTGTGTTATCACGGAAAAGTTAAACTTCAGGGAAGTGTGGCTGCATTTCAGTTGGCTATTAGCCTTTTCACTTTCTCTTGATAAATTCTCTATTAATGCTACTGGTTTTAAATTTCCCTGCTCTCTTGCTGTGCAAAAATTGGATTGTTCATCTCCCAGGGAAGGTACTTTGCATTCTTTCTTGCTGTGATCCTCCCGCCTTCCAGAATTACCTAAATCAAACCAGACTAGGCTACAATCCAGCTCGAGCTGTAGGAAAACAGAAATTTTACCCATGGAATTATACGCAAATATTAGTCTTGCAATAGTTCCCTTCTTTCCTCAACACCTATATTTCCACCCAGGAAAACCACCATAAACATGAGGGATGAAGAACAAAACAAACTGTGTTCACTAAAAGAACGGGAACCCAAACCTGATCCTACCAAAGGGATTTTTCACTTATAAATGCAACATTTTGCATTCTTCCAAGAAGCAGGCAAGAGCTACTGCACCATAGAAACTACAGGATTAAACCCTTCATTGGGATTAAATATTGTTTTGTTGCTGCTGTTGTCTCAGACCATTTTGCTTGCACCTTTATGGCAACTCTTGGGTTACTGAATGGCCCACCAAAACGACTTTGGAGTATAAAGATAGCATCACCACTGGGAACCATCATGAGACTTAGAAAATTATGAAAAGTCAATCCTTTGTAGTGGGACCAGAGCATGCATGCAACACTGGTCTAAATGTTCTTCAGGCTATGCAAGTGAACAGGTGTAGGAAGCTGGTGGTCGGCCTCTTTTCACAGGTAACCAGTGATAGGACTAGAGGGAATGGCCTCAAGTTGTGCCAGGAGAGGTTCAGGTTGGAAATGAGAAGACATTTCTTCTCAGAAAGAGTAGTCAGGCATTGGGACGGGTTGCCCAGGGAGGTGGTGGAGTCACCGTCCCTGGGGGTGTTCAAGGAGAGGTTGGACATGGTGCTTAGGGACATGGTTTAGTGGTGACATTGGTGGTAAGGGGATGGTTGGACCAGATGATCTTGGAGGGCTTTTCTAAACTTAATGATTCTATGATGTAAGCAAGGCTGCTCAGAGGCTGCGTCTTGCATCATGTAATGGACATCATTCAAGTCAGTGTGGACCAGCTTGTAGACACCGTGCCACGATGGTTCTGACGAAGTCAGAATAGGAAAAAAAATGTTTTGTCAACTCTAGAAACCCTAGAAACCCAATTCAATATACTGTTGTTAGCCTGTTGGGTCACATCACAGGCCATGTTACATCATCCACCAACAAAGGCTGAGATACGAATTTCATCCTGCAATGAGCCAACCTTTCTCTTGCTCATTTTTTCACTTAGCTTTCTTAAATTATAAAGTAAATTCCTTCTCCTGAACTGATCTGCAATTAACATTAGATTCAATTATTATGTTTTTCAATTGAATTGATTTTTTTTTTCTCTTTTATAACTGGAATGTACTGTCACGTTGGTGAAAGGGCAACTTGCCAGAATACTACTTAGGTAACCCTGGCATGTCTAAATGGAAAGCTTTTAATTTGTAAAATTAAACATAAGCATCGAAATCAGGACATTGTTTTTCTTTAATTTCATTATCACAGACTGACAGTTTATAAGTGCATTTGCTCATGCAGTCATCAGTCCATGATTCTCCAGACAATACTATGCATCTTCTCTTTAACTAAAAATGGGGTAAATCAAGGAAATCTGCTATTAACATACTATGTTAATAGTTAATAGTTAGAGTTTCTGCTTACTCTTACAAGTAAGCAGAAAATTAGAAGATTAAGATCAGTTTCTGAAAAACAAATAGCTTAAGATGCAAAATCAAACAACAAAACCTTCAAGTGACAAAAGGTTCTGAACTTATGCCCAACGTGAGAAGGTGATCTAAGAGATGGGGATAACAGAAGCAGGAATGTAGTGCTGTCACTCAAAAGGAAAGAAAAAAAATACATAAAAATAGTGTTTTGTCCAAACAGTCTGTCCAGTATTTATCTAAAGAAAACGATAGATATCCATGATTATGGATGCATGTGAGAGCTTGTGAGATAAACAGCTCTTCAGGCAAATGAAGACAAACAGGCCAGACCACGGATGAGCTCACGGTTCAGCAAATGTCTAAAATCATATTGGATGAAATATGACCTGAAAGTGTCTTCTTGTTAGCTATAATGAGACCTTTAAGTCAGATGGGGACATCTGCATCCTGGGAACCTACAGCCAAGGAAGAAGTACCTTGCTCCAGTCAGTAAAAAGCCCTAATGACCTGTAGTAAACAAGAGCTGACTTGCTAACAGTAACATCTAATCTCTATTTAAGAACAACCCCTGTTGCACATTGCCAGTTACAAATAACTGAGCCTTACAAAAAGTCTCGGCTGTTTGAATGATGAACAGAGTAATAAAACTTTACGCTTCGTGGTAAAATGGCTAAACCAGGACAAAACAACAAAACACATGCAAGGCTGTGATAGCTTGGTCCTTGTAAGGAAAATCACTTATCCCTTGCAATTCTTTAAACAAGTCAATAGCTCAGTGGAAATGAAAAAGAAACTGTAAAACAGTTGATTTAATTCTTTTTCAGATTGTAAAGGCCTTTGATATTGTCACTCCTGAGGTGACTATAGATGGTAACTACCGTGGAGTGAGGTAAAAAACAATGTTAAGTACTTCAGAAGAAAGAAGAAGAAGAAAAAATGCACACACACAAAAAAACTAAAAGCAGGTCAGTTTTCATCCTAACAAAAGGTTAACAGTCCTCTGCCTCTAGGCCTTTTGTTGGATGCCATGTTGTTAAATATATTTAATAGTGCTCCAGGAAGGGGAATCAGTGGTGGGAAAATCAAAATGAAGCAAAACAAATCAAAAATCTCAAAAACAGACCAAAAAAATCTCAATCTGACAACATGATGCTCCTGAATCCATGAAACATGAAAGTTGTATTGACATGTAGAATATTTATGACTGTAACTTCAGACCCTGTGAGGCAGGAATCTGAAACAGGGCTATCAACAAACCCAGGACTACATAAAAACTCTTCTCTGGAGGGTTCCTAGGTGGAATAGGGATAACTATCCAAGAGCACATGGCACTACATGGCTTACTGGTCAAGCCACTGATGACCCTAAGCCCTCTGTCAAAACGCAAGCCTTGAGAAAGGAGGATGAAAAACCTACCAAGAAAAGTCAATGGAGCTGTGTCAGTAAGTGGCTGACTAGTGAGAGAACCAGACCCAGATAGCTGAGCATGGGGAGGGTCTGGGTAACCATAAGAGCTCTTGAAATACCTTAAGAGATGGCCAAGTGCATCAAGAGTTTAATCCAGACAGCTCAAAACATACCTTGTGGGACAGGTCAGCTGGATGGTAAAGCCAGATTGCACCCAGAGGGCAATGCCCAGTGTGTGGGGCAATGCATGGACAGTTGTCTGAAAAAGATGGAATAGCACAGATCTGGTATACTGAAGAGCTACAAGTCAGCCACTGGGAGCAATGCTCAGGGCAGAAGCAGCCTGTGCTTCTGTAGTCATGCTAGCCAGCACTGGAGAGGGCTTCTACATCAGAAAGACCTAACCACTTTCTATAATATGACAGTGAATGATGCTCAATGCTGATGAATGCAAGTGTGCGAGGGAAAAATTAAAGCGGCTCGTACAGCTCACATGCCCCTACATTTGGCACAAGAGTTCAGCAGACAGACTCGAGCAGCCCGAGGAAAACCACTGCTTAATGCACTGATGCCTTCCAAAACAGCAAACAAGTTATTAGGAAGCAGAATGAACCAGGCAATAAATAACACAAGGTTGCCAGTCTGGCACCACTCAGCAGCTCTGGCTGCACTTAGGAGGGAAGGATTCATTTATTGCCGTGCTAATGCAATATGGTCAGCAAGTGCCAGCGCCTTTGTTTTAGATGGGAATGATGTGGGAGAGGCGGGCAGCACTTCAGTGGCACTCCTGTCCCCAAATCTCAGAGGACACGGTCCTGCCTCACCTTGTCTGAAGGTCACCAAGTATCAGAGAGCCTGTGGTACAAAGCTCCGCCACCCCCTTGGCTCAATGCAGTGCTGTCCTGACGCCCACAGAGAAAACCCACCTGTGAAACAAAGCTCTGGCTGCTCACGGCTCTCTCAAAGCTATTGTGGTGCTCTTTTTGATGGAAGCTAACAATAGGTGCTCCAACTCCACAGGCATCAGGAGAAAAAGATTAGCAAGAGGTGTTAATATAATGGTGTTTAACCCAAACCTCGCCATGCCCACACATGGCACTGCAGAATTAATACCTCTGGTTCAGGGGGAATGGAGGGATGGAGAAAAGAAAGGGAAGCTCAGAGGGAGCAGGATGTGAAGCCAAGTGAACACACTATGGTACCATTAGAGAATCACAGAATGGGTGAGGTAGGAAGGGACCTCTAGGTCCATTGGGTCCAGCCCCTGTTCAAGCAGGGCCACCAACAGCAGGGTACAGCCATTGTACAGCTTCCAGCCCCCAAATCCTTTTGTTTCTCAGCAGTTCCTCTGCCCCCAACAAGGACCACACTTCCATGACATTTCCCCAGCCCCAGCAGCCAGAGCGATGCTCCATCCAATTGCATATCCCACCAGCAAAGCATCAGTGTCCTAAACATGGCACTGGGACTACTGGGGAGGGCTGCACCCTTATATAGGGGGATAAGCTGGTTTCATGCAGAGGTGGACAAGGAGAGAAAATGTTGCAAGGAGCTCCAAGGTGGCAGTATCTGTTTGAGTGTGGTTGTAAAATGCTTTGTTCTTCTGCAAAATACCCAGGGGAGAGGAAAGCTGTGCACTAGAGAAATTATGTTCATGTGTTTGTTTGGTTTTTGGAGGTGTTTGAAAGTCACTCAAAATGAGGTACCAGTTCATTTGCAGCTGGTAGAAATCATCACTGAAGTCAGTTATCTGTATCAATTTCCAGTAGCGGGGGATCTATCCTACAAGCAAATGAGCTCACTCACCAAATTCCTAAGGTGTGTTTGAGGGGAGATTGCCTATATTTAAAATGCACTGATTTATGATAGATTCTCCTTGGGTCTCTTTCCTACAAGGAGAAAAGCAATAAGCCTTCTGCTGTGGTCCACAAAAAAGGGAGTTCCCGTAAATTTTAACAGGTGAGTTGTAAAAAGGTGTGACATTCAGCAGTGCCTGGAGTTAAACGGGAAGATTCAGGACTAAAAGATGCAGAGTCCTTAATCCTGAGGTGGGGAGACAGGTGACTGGGAGAGAAATGCACAGCTAGTTCCCTGTTTGCATTTAAAGCTCTTTATTCACTGGCTCAGCAATTCTGCCGTGGCGTTTATTTTTAATGCTTTAGTTTTGCAATTTGACTTTCTAATGGCAATACCTGAAGTCACCTTCCTTAACCCTTCACAGTGATACAAATTAGAAAGAACAAGAGAGGAAATAACTGAAGGAACTTGGCTTGTCTCTGTGGGACCACAGTAGGAGGTTGCTCCCTCTTAAGCAATCACCACCAACGCACAAAGGTGCAGGACTTCCATTTATTTCCTCTAGGTACATCTAAGGTGGAGGACCTAATCCCCAAATTCCCAGCCTGAAAGCACTGAGGCTCATAATCCATGAGCAGCAGCTGAAATTTCAGAGGCAGAGAAGTCATGGTGGTTGGTCTCATTTTTTCCTCCTATTTTAATTGTTCATCTGCAGTTAGCAAGGAACGAGAAAGAATGAAATTCCTCCTGTGAAAACTGAGACGCTCCAGAGGATATAGCCATCCTGAGGGCTATTTAAAAGGATAAAGCCTAACACAGGGACCAATGCTGATGGAATAACTTCTGAGCTACCGCTGCTGGCAGCACCTGCTAATCAAAACAGGCCAATGAGCTGAAATTTGCATGGCAGTATGTTTATATGGATTGTCAAAATTCAGCTAAATACGACATTCTACTGAATCACTACAGATCTGAAGGTATCCTTTGCAATGCTTCCTTACTGCCCCCTCCCCCCAACATCACTCCCTTCACTCTTATACCAAGAAAAAAAATAATAATAAAATAAAGAGGCACCTCTGCTCTCCTCCAAATTTTGGTAGGAAAGCCCCAAACCTTGGAAAACCACAGGGACAGACACACACTGCTTGTGTGTGTTTTGGGTGGTGGGGAGAGCATGAGTTACTTTGTGCAACCCCTTTTTGCTGCAGTGATCAGGTACAACCAGTATTAGCACGTGACTCTTAGCTAAGACCAAGAAACCAAATTAATTTCATGCCTGACAAATTGAAGCTTTCCAAAGGCACGTTGATTCACCAGAAACTTGGTCAGCATGGAGGATGCAGAATCTGAAAAGATTCATAATTCCCCAAAACCTCTGATTTTATGGCCAATCCCTAGAACCAGCCAGGGAAAGAGACAGTAGCTGCTTTCTCCAAGAACTTGTCTCGCACATGAAGATGAGTTTTTTTCTTACAGCATAAGAAAAAAAATCTTATATAGAAAGATCATATTTTCTTACATAAAAACAACCTTCTCCTTAAGTAGAGTACAAGGACTCTCAGCACTGTATGAAATTTAAAGTTATTCCTCCTGATCGTTGCCAGCTATATGGGCTTCCATCGTGGCGTGGGGGAGAAAGGTGACTGCTGAGAAGCTTGGCATGTGCAAAATGCCCCTGTACATACAAAAGCTTTGAACACAGACCCCTCTTATGAGTGCAGCCAGCAGAGAACCATCATTTGTAAACTCAGCATACCCTATTTGCAGTCTCCAGAGCACTTTGTCCAACACAGCCACCCCTTCGGTAATTTTTCCCCCAGGTGTGTTTTATGCGTGCAAGTATCTTAGCAACTCTTTTCCTCCCTGCCCTCCCTCATCGTCATATCTCAGAATTTTTCAGAGGGCAAGAAGTTATCTCTCTCTTTGACAGTACAATCTGCTACACGCCCTCGGAGAGACGGGTTTGCTATTTAGCTTCTCCCGATAAAGTCATGATATCATAGGCGAAACTTCAGAACACAGCAAGCTCCCCCTGTAGGGGAGATCTGCCTTCAGTTACAAATGATGATTAGCGTTTTCCTTGAGCTTCATCCAAGCTGGATAGATGACAGTGTGTTTTGTGAACAAGAGCACATTCCATCTGCCTCGCAATTCAAATAAGGGGAGAAAAATTAAAAGCCAGCTCCGCCAGATCTTGTATTTGGATCTCACATCACAGCATGCTCAAAGGGAATTGGGAGCGGAAGTAGAGGATGGGCAGCGCTTTAATCCTGGCACGGACACCCACTCTTTCCTTGGTCTTAGGCAAGGCATTTACATTTCTATGGAGTTCCACTGGCAGCGAAACAATCCGCAATGTCTCAGTTTCCCCAGCTGTGAAATGGGGATAGGAGCACGGTCACACATCTGCAGCAGCTTTGATCCCCCATGTGCTGCGTGAGCAGGAACTGACAAGGGAAGATAGGGCTCGGGGACTTCTGCTACAGAAATCACTGGCAAAAAAAAACAGGCAGAGTTAAAGGTAAGCAAATGCTTATGGCTGTCATAGCACTGCCTGCCACAGGTTCTAGCAGGAAGTCTTAGACATTCATGAGAGTGCTTATAGAAAGGTCTTTTTAGTCCCTGTCAGCTCAGTAGAAGATGTCCAGGCTCAGTGTGTAAAAACAGGCTTTGTATGGGCTGATCTTTGAACCAAAGCCCTTCTGCCTCCCATTCTTCAACAGCAATCCCTCACCCTTAAATCAAATGTTTATTAATCTTTTTTTCTTTGTATCAGCTAGAGACCACACTATCCAAAAATGCTTTTTGGTGCCTCTATAAAAGTGGATTTTTTAACGGTTACTTTCCATTTCCTTCCTAAGTAAAGCAACTGAACTTTATGCTTGGCCCCACCATATCTGTACGCCACTTCCTGAATTGTAATGAAAACATGCCCCTGGTTGTAAGTGCTTACAGACACCCGTGCTCACAAAGAGCAGCTGGTTTCCAACACAAATTGGAAATACAGACCAACCCAGCTGCTTGTATGACGCTAGATTTCCAGGAAGGGGAGGAATATTTAAAAGCTATTGTGTTTTGGTGTTTGAGGTAGAATCATAGAAGGTTGGAAAAGCCCTACAAGATCATCTGGTCCAATCATCCCCCTACCACCAATGTCATCCACCAAACCATGTCCCTAAGCACCACATCCAACCTTGCCTTGAACACCCCCAGGGATGGTGACTTTAACATCGTAGGCTAAATCATGTGCTTTTATAAGTGTTGTAAGACAAGCAACACCCTACCGAGCACTAGAAATGTGTTTTGTTTAGTTTAGTTATCATTTGTTCATTTGTTTTTTTTTTTTTTATGTGTGTGCGTGTGTGTTTTGGGGGGGTATGTGACATATTCAGGCTTCTCAGAGGCCTTTTCTGCTGTTCTACTGTTCATTCTTTGCCTCTTTTCTCTGCTGGAGTAATGAATTAATGAGCATGTTAGGAAAGGACCGATTCCAGCAAACTCTGTTGGGATCTATTCCTCAACAAGGAATATGGCTCAGAAAGAAGCGCTCAAAAAAGATGCAAATATTTGCACTAAACCAACAAGTTCAATAGTCATAACACCAGGTCAGCACTCTTGAACGCTGATTAACGTACCCAGGACGAGAAAGAACATGAAGACACATCATCCAGGGGATGTCCACAGAGCAAAATTGATGGGGCAGGGACCCCCTGGGCACAGGGCCACCCCACAGACTTCTCTTCCAGGGAGGTGCAGACACAGGCACAGACACTGTCCCCACACCAGCCTCTGCAGACTCCCACCCATCCCCCTGATGCCATCCCGATATCCTGACTGTTCTCCCAACTAAATGACAGATGTGGTGTGAAGGGTAAAGAAGAGCACGAACCCCTGCCTGCAGTGGCAAGAGATGTCAGAGGACAAAGAATGAGAATGACTTGCATTTCCTCACGAGGGTGAGGAAATAGAAGTGTCTTGTATTTAAATTAAAGGAAGATTAAGGCATGAACTCTTGGTAGCTCTCAGTGGTGCAGTCTGAGGAGATGGAAGGATAATGGGATCACAGGGTCACAGGATAATTCAGACTTGAAGGGGCCACTGGAGGGCCCTAGCCCAATGCCCTGCTAACAGGAGACTACAACATCACACCAGGTTGCTCAGGAGTTTATCTTAAAATGTGCATTAATATATATATATTTACATAAAAATTGCATTACTCCATAATACGTAGGCGAGTCTTAGCAGTTTCTGCCTCAAGTATGCTGTCCGGTAGCCTCAATACACAGAGGAACTGGAGACTTCAATGACAAAAAGGGAAGGAAATGACAACCAGAGGGGTCACACCAGAGAGACTGATGGTGAATGGAGTAGTGGGAAAATACAGGTGTGTAAAGCACGTGGCATAGTGGGGTGCCAAAACCAACAAAGTTAGTAAGCCCGTAGCTGAGAATAACACTTTTTAACCACATAGTTTATCTTCTGACAAACCCAGCAGATATATCTCTCTTCCCACTTCTAAAATCAACACAAACCCATAGTTCTATACAATCTTTTTTCATAAATGAACAACTCAAAGTATTACAGAGTACCTGAAGAAGATGAGCCTGCAGAGTGCAGAGGATGTAAAATAATAGTGTCTGGTATCAGTCTCTAAAGCTGACATTCCCTGATAATGCTGTTAACATTGCCTGGGATGTTTACTATAATTTCAGTGAGAACATGAGTCTATAACTGTCAAGGCAGCACCAGGCACTTTTTGGCAAACAGGAGGGAACACGAACTGGTCTCGCTGTGAAATGTGTATTTCAGTCACCTTCTCAGTGATCCCTTGTAACCCTTGTAACCTCTGTAGGGTCTCATCTTTACCCTTGGTTCATCCTCCTCTTCCAGGATGCACAGGCAGAGATGGGATGCTTCAGGGCTTTTGCAACGTGAGCTTTTTCTATTCAGGACATAAGGTTAAAAAATATATATATATTGGAATTTTCACCAATCCACATGTAGAGTGTAACAACAGGTTAGCAAGTCTGTATCACCCTTCACTCCTGTAATGCTTCTTTTCCCCTTTCTGAGTTAAAGACTCATGGATATTAGTAAAGTGCAGCAGCTACCATCGTGAAATAAGTAAAAAAGCTTTCTTACTGTACCATGACCTGAAGCAACGTGCTGTTGGAAGGGAAAAAAAAAAAAAAAAAAAAAAAAAAAAGCACACCTTCTTTCCTAACCTAAAATAAATAAAAAAGAGAGCACGGCACTACTTAAAGCAGGAGGGCAAGAAGTCAAATCCGCAGTAACAGCTCTTGAGAGTCCTGCTAGGGGATCTTGCCTCGTTGATGGACTATTGATCTGCATTGTTATTAATTAGCACTGAAGAGTGAAGTGCTCTAACCCAAATAATAGGTGAGAGTGGTAATTCCCCTTTGGGGCAGCAAATCGCATCTACAAAAATAGTTGAATCGATGAGGCAGATGATGTTTGTACTGTCTGCGCTAACAGAAATAGCAGCAAGATATTACCTTTATTGAGACAGACATCATTTGGCAACAAAATATAGGCAAAAATGCAGCAAATGGAGGTGGAAAGTAACACGTCTTTTTTACAAAGGAAATATTAACACTTTAGTGAGAGAATTTGCAGAAGCTAAACACTATTTCACTTGAGATCTCTCTCCAGCTCTCTGCCTTACCAATGTACAGACAGCCTTTAACTCAGCTCAGTTTCTGTGGATACATGTGCAGATGTGTCCACGCAAAATTCAGATTATTAGTAAAATAATGTGTGTGTTTGCACTATTTTCTCCTTCTGCAGAGGAAATACTTCATTTTTAGTAGGTGTTGAAGTCCATCACTGTTCAGCAAAGCTCTTAAGACATATTTAGGTATGATTTGCTGAATCAGGGCTTTCATTCCTAGCTCCGTGCAAACTTGCTGAAAGGAGGAGTTCACAAAGAGAAGAATTTAGGGTGAAATTCTTTGATGCTAACAGTCCCTGGATAAGGCAATAGGAATCTAAAAAAAAAAAGGAAAATTATCTCTAGTACACAGGGGAAACCTCACCAATTTAGTTAAAAGCACTTCACCATACACAGTACCATCATAAGGTTACACCTGAGACACAAGAAATACCCAGGGCTAAAAATAGTTTTTATGTATTGCTGTCTCTCTGTCTTGTGAGATCCTAGATCATCCACATATCCCTGATAAGATGCTGATTGCAAAAATATACAAGCATTAACCATTAACAGAATTGACAAACTATATGGACATTGCACAGCACTTCACTTGGATCCCTTCTGGGTCCCATGTGATAGCTCTTCAGCCCTGAAACAAAATCTTATTTTATGTGTGTTTTCTCTGTGCAAGGTGGCAGGTATCATGAGAAACCTGTGTCAGAGCTTGTTGGAACAATTTTCTTCTAGCATGATGGTGAAGCTCCTCTAGCATGATGATGTTTTGGGCTCTAGGACATGATAAAAAAATATATATTTTAGGCAGCACTGGGAACTGTCCTAGATGGAAAAAGCCAAACTTAAGGTAATATATGTAATATCTTAATATGGTAATATCTTACTGACTGGAGAAGACCAAGAAGCAGATTTTCCCTCCTGTGGGCTGAATGCCTACTATCAGTCAGAGTCCCTGAGGTGGAGCCTCGGAGTACATCTCTTAAAGCAGTTTCATCCAAAAGGCATTAAGTTTGTGAGCTCTGAGAGTCCTGTGGCATGAACTAAAACACAGGATATGAGGGCAAGTGCATGATTCTCCCCAGAAGTGCTTTTCTCATTCAACACAAAACTTCTGAACAAACGCATCCTCAGTTAACGTGCTCCACAAGGAAGCCTGGAAGTGAACTAGCACACATTCAGCGTAGATGCTTGAGAAAGCATCATCTGGAGTGCAACCAAGTGAGTCAAATTGACAGAGAAAACTCCGAAACAGCACTGGCCCATTCAGGGCAGAGGCTCTGAAACTCCAATTAATGCAACCTTTCATTTCTAACTGGCATGATTCTGGCAGTTTGGAGGCAGGAGTCGACATGCTAAGGACGTGGAGATTGACTAGGAAGCATTCTGATGTGAAGGCAAGTAATTTAGTTTTTGAGCAGCGCATAAATATGCAGGCCACAAGAGTAGAAACAGGGGCAGAACAGGTAAATCAGTATGCTAAGAAGCCGGTCTCTGCATGAGTCTGCTGGGGTACGCTGTTTTTTGTTCTCAGTATTTGCTAAGGCTTCTTCACATTTTCAAAAGAGCCCAGCTGTTATTTCCACATATCTCTTATTTTGCCCTCAGGCTTGCACAGTTTCCCACAGAATTTACCCTTAATTCTCCTTATTCCTTCTCTTTCCTAAATGTCAGTGAAGACTAAAGAAAATTGTTGTGATCAAATCATCGAATCAATAGGGCTGCAGCTGTACAAGGACAGAGAAGATGCCCGATCTCAGGCTTTGCAACTGCAGGTATGCATTTCTCTGCATTCATGTTACTAAGTCCTCTTACGCCCTGAACGAAGTGGATGAAGCCAAATTGTTTTTGGAGAATACTAACTCTCAAAATGTGTTAATATTTGGGTAAGCACTGGGAAAAAATGTGCTAGGATATGCCCTAACAACTTAGGAGTGTAATGAGTCAGTTCTGGTGCCTGCTAGTGTTCCTTGATACTCCTTAATTTACTAGTGTAGAAATTACCTAGAAATCGTTCCATCAGTGCTTGTAACCTTTGAATTGGATCCATGGGAGTTTAACACATTTCTTACGTTCAGCTTTGGTACGACACCAAGATCCCATGCACAGTCTGCTGCTGTAGCAGAAGGGAATTCACAAATGGGGAAGAATTGAGAAAAGAGCACCGAGGTGGCTGAAAAGCAAGGGAGAGTGACTTGTGAAGAGGAGGATAACTGTTAGCACTCAAGGAGTTTAAACACCAAAGGGGAAGAAGAATTATTTGCAGGGTCCAATAGAGTTTTACTAGGTGTTAAGAGCTGAGAACGAGTAAGGAATCTTTAGCGAGAACAGAGGGAAGCATTTCATCAACACTGAAGGCTGCTGGACCGTGAAATAGTCTCCTAAAATAAATGGTGGCAGCCCTACAGCCCGGGTCATTTTAAATTAGACTGGCCAAAATACTTGAGTGGATTCTCCAGGGAACATCTCAATAGCGGGTCCCAGGGATGGCCATGTCAACTTCTGACGGGCATGATAATGAGGCTCCCCAACGCCGCTGTGAGCAGAGTGCATTTGAACGCTGTTTGACACTCACACGGCAGCAGATCTTTCACGTTCGGTGCTTGTCATGATATCATGTTATTTATACATTACTTTGAGTTGAAAAGTCTGTGTGAAGAGGCAAGCAGAGCCCTCATAAGTCAAACCCCTGGACTATCGAAGCTGATGAAATAGCTTGCATTAAACCTTCTAAACGGCTAGCATCAGTGAGAGATTTTACTGAAAATACCCCTCAGCAAGAAATTATACGTAGTAATGAGTGAACAAGGAACATGTTCGAACTAACAAACATACTCTGACAGACTCTGTGGAGCTTTTTCTTGTTTTATTTTTATTGTATTTCATCTTCTGTCTGGTTCCAAATGCTTGACTGACAGGAGTGTAAGTTGGCATCTATCACTTCTCTTCAAAACTGATAGGAAATGAACATCAACATTTCTCAACACCAATCCAGGGGGAACAGGCTTTCCTAAAACTATAAAAGCATCTCACACCTGTTGCCACAGCCTATTCAGCTCACCTTCCCTTTTGCCAAGAGAGGTATCAGCTAAAACAGAGTTCTGTTGTTTTCTTTTGTTTTCTCCGGGATATCCTCAACTGATGATCAGAAACTAGATGGAGGTGTTCTCGACGTATACTCACTTCCCACAAGCAAGCAAAGCATCAGCTCTCGTGTTCTGATGACCAGATATTACTGGAGAAAACTGTCTGCCTTCCCATATTAGCCAAGTTAATGCCTGGGTTCTGCATCATATAAAAAAAAAAAAGGAAAGAAATGGAAACCTGTGGAAATGCCCATTGGACCAGGGGGATCCCTTCTGTGATTTTTTGCGTCTTCTGACCTAAATGAGGAAAGAACACCTTAAAAAACTTATTCTCCCAATTCTGAGATGTAGGATGACACTCTTATCCTCGTTTCATAAGTGACTTAAGATCAGCATGATGAGCACCCAGGTCACATAAGCTGATGGCAGAATTGACATTGAACTATTTCCAAACACTTTCCTAGCACCCTTCTGTTGGGGGACTCTCCATGGGCATCTGCAGCTGATGGTCTCCCATCTTCAATGTCCACCCAGTTAGTGATGATTTATCACCAAGCTGTGTTTCAGCCAGACTCACCTTATATTCATTTGGTCTGAATGACTGACCTCCTAATTGTTAAGTTGGTAACTACAATTAGTTCTATAAAGTGTCTGAAATCTGCTGCCTTTCAGGGCTGAGAGGTGATGTGATCAGTCCTGGTAATGTCAGGTTTGGCGGCCAACAATATGGGCAGCTGCCTACCCCCATGGGCTGAGCTGTTATTGCTGCTGCTCCTCCTGGGGGGATGGAGACAAAAATGGGTGTAGGCAGCTCAGGATAGACAAGTGGCCTTTACTATTACAGGCACAACTCTTCGCAACAGCAGAAGCTCTTCAAATATGCCCTTGGATAACATTGGTAATAGGGTGCTGGTTGGACCAGATGATCTTGAAGGTCTTTTCCAACCTCATTGATTCTATGATTCTTTGATATTTCTGACCTGGCTATTCCCCACTGTAGATGGTAATAGCATGCTCGCTGCTGCATTAGCAGTCCAGGAAGCACAGGAGTGGGATGTGAGACTCCTATAGGAAAGGAAGGAAGGTTGTGGAAGAAGTGGGATGGAAATGGTGGTAGTGCCTGGGAGGGCTTCTTCTCCTCCTCTCTCATCACCTCTGGACCAGCTGTGTCTGTACTGGAAGGATCACCAGAGGTTGTCTGAAGCAATACTGAATTTAGCACCTTTTTTCTCTAGGTCTTTCCAGTCACCAGGCAAAGTTCCTCATTCAGTGGTTATCCATTTCTTCTCAAAGTTTTAATTCTTCCCCCCTGACTACAGGTGCCAGTGAAAGGCATGGGGGGCTAAATTATAGCCGTTTGCTATGGCAGAGCTTGTGCCAGCACTGAGTACTGACAATGCACATTACAGTTCAGCTCATGTATTTCTGATGGCACATTTTACAGTGCTATATATAAAGTTGTTATGGCATCTATTATTCACTGCCAATACAGTTCAAGTTAAAATAGGTTTTATATAACAGTTCAAAGCAATATTTTAAGAAATAACACTTGTGTCAAGGCTGCTGTGTCCTACCAGATTTTGACATTTCCAAGCAATAAAGATCTTTATCCAAAATGTAAGGTTTTGGCGAGACATCTCCCTTGCAGACTTCTCTATTTTTAATCTGCAAGCAATATCAAAAGAAGTAGATTTAAATAAAATGAACAGCCAGCTGAACTTCTGACATGGCTGTTATCTTTCTAGGTGGAAACTGTGAACACTGAGAAGTGCCTCAAGGGATGTGCATGACAGAGAACAATGTCCCATTAACCTGCACCTCTGAAGAGATTCTAGAGATGTGGAAAACACACAAGTGGGAAAGAGCTATTGGAATGTTAAGAAGATATCTATTATGGACCCAATTTTATATCTGTTTTTCAGGACATGAGATGGCAAGAGAATTTATTTCCTCATTCTTCTAGCAATGAAAAAATGGTTTTATATGTGTTCTTGCAAAAAAGACAAATTCTACATCTCCAAAAGAAAAGGCCCAATGCTGGTACCAGCATCATGAGCTTCTCTGAAGTTATGTAGTAATCAGTGGGCCCCAGAAGACAATGTTCTAGCAATGCTCTGCTTAAGACCTGTGTGTTTCTGGTGCTAGATACTCAGAAAAGTAAAACTCCCGATAAGGCCAATCTACTTGCATAAAATATGTTTTGCACTGCTCTATTCTTCATTCTGGTCCCCAAAGAGCACAGGAGAACAAATGCTATATATCAATTTGGTGATAAATCTAGTTTATTAGTTGGGTTTGACAGTTAAGAATAATGTTTCCTTTTAGCCTTCTTGGTTAGTTACTGGTTTTGAAAACATATTTGAAAAAGTTTTAAGGGTAACTTTGAGCTCAATGAGTCCTTTCTCTGTACACCAACAACTTCTAATGAAATTGGGGAAGTTTTAATGTACAAGATGAGTCTTTTCAAAAGAAATATGTTCATGTGGGTCAACAAACAGAAAAACAAAACTCAGTGAAAATGATTTAAAAGCACCATCTGCTTATTCAAATACAGCTGGGGAGAGGTATGATGCAGTCCAAAAATCCATTTCATTTTCATTATATTTCTTTCAAAAGAGATGTTAAATAAAATACTGCTGGGCCTAAATGCTTTCCTCCTGGGGAGAAATGTTTTAGCTGCATTTGAAATAATGTATGTGGAATGCAGTCCTGCTTACTGGATAAACACAGATCTCAGATAGCAAAACAAAATGGATGCAGCTCTGATGGGGACAGGAAAAAACAATTGGTAAAAACAAAGTGTGCTTAGGAAGCACAAGTCTGAACTTCACTAATTTCAGAAGTTGAATAGGTCATTCAGAGGGAAGCTAATATTAAGTGGAAAGGTAAGCAGAAGCTACCAAATCAATAGATATGCAATCTGCAAAATACATGAGCACTGCATTTATTGAGAAGTTGTATAGCACTGGGACTATATTCACCCAAATTCCTTGGCTGCCTCCTCAGCTTTCAACACAAGCAGCTTTTGTCCAGTTTCCACAAGCCACTGGAAAGCAACTCTCAGGATGCACAGAGGTGTACAATGCAGAGAGGAGACGTCAGAAGTCACCCTGAGTACCCCTTTCATGGTCACGAGGTCCAGTGTGGCACCATGCAGAAATACCATATTGCAGCACAAACACAGAATTTAAACAGTAAAATTAGGATACACAACTAAATTTTATTGTTGTTGTTTTGTTTTGTTTTTCCTGGGAAGGAAACGGCACAGCATAAAGATGGAAAGAGAAAAGCAGTGACTATATCTTAGAATAAACAATCACAACAACATCCTTTTTATCTGCAACACGATGCAGAAATACCATTGCATCCAACCTTCTTGGACATCACAGTACAAGATCATGTCAAAACATGCATCTTCTTGCAACAGAGTTCCCTAGAGTTTGTCCTGGTGGGTGCAAAGAGTTTCCCCACGTATGAAAAGCTCATTCACACCCAAAAATACTCAATATTCTGAGATATGAGAATATAATTTAATATGAGAATATCCTTTCAGAATTTCATCCCTAGTAATGCACACAAGTGCACAAACGTCAATCATCTCTATTCAGCAAACCATAACAGAGATTAGATGTACACTAACCTCAACCCACTCCTATAAAACTATCAATATTTCCTACTTACAGGATTGACTCATATGTAACTATGACTGTGTGCAAACAGAGGTCAAACCCTCAAAGCACCAGTCTACAGCAGGAACATTTGTCCTCTTTTACCACTGTTAACTCAATCACAATTCCTGCTACACCACAACCAAAATCCATTCTGATAAAATTAGCTCAATCCCATTAAAGGACAAAGTATAGTCCTTAATTAAATGTTCTGATTTATTCTGAAGCCCTCTTTTTTTGGTTCAGCTTGAGTTTAGGCCTGTAAAAGCATACAAATTATAAAGATTTTATATTCTAATTTTTACTCGTTTATTACTTAAATTTGAGTAACAAGAGTTTCCCAAAGCATAAAAGAGAGGTATAAAAAGAAAAATGTGGGATGTTTAACTCATTCAGACCTCTTTTTGTTCCCTTTTCCATATTATATTTATAGCACCTCTAAGAAAAAAAAAAAGTAAAGAAAAATCGTATGCCTTCTTTTACCTATATTAAGAACATCCAAATACTGTGACAAAGCAACAATTCTTGAAAAAAAATCAACTTATTTCATCTACTGATTATTCTCTCTAATGTTAAAGATGAATATTTTCTGTCCCAAACTTGACTTTCAATTGTTTCTGCAAAACAAGAAAATTGTTTTGCTGTTCAAAAGCAAGTTCAATTAAACTACCTTACTACAGACCGTTATGGAAGAAGAAAATACCAGCCAATGAAAATTATTACTTGCCATTTTTATTGCAGGTCATATAGATTTCTAGTTCTTCCTTCTGTCACTCAGTTCCAATTTTAGAAATGCCTGATAATCTCTCCTATACCTAGTGATGATGTACAGGCAGCCACGTTAATTAGCATTTCTTTTGTCACATTGAGCAATGCAGCACACAAGGAACCTGCACTTCCAGCTTGCAAGCCCACGACTAGAGAGGTTACTGACCTCAATCTGCTGAATGGCCTCCTCCCGCTGACGGATGGCCTCCAGATCCTCTTCTGTGATTTCTGAGAGCAAGGCTTGATCCTGACTCTGGTTTTGCCACATGCCATCTCCTCCGTTAAAGATCTTCTCATCATCGGCGAGGTCAGAGAAGGGAGTCTTAGGGCTCTGCTCAGATGGGGGAATAGAAAGAAAGCAAAGGAAGTTTAACTGTTGTTCAGTTTTGTGTGTAAACTTGTTTTTTGTGTAAACTTCTTGCTGGAAAAGAAAATAGTCATATAATAGATTACATAAACTGTGGTGAAAAGGTGAAGAGAATAACTGGAAGTTATATAAGGGAACACATATTAGGTCTTGAAGAGGAGTTAGGACCTGAAGCCAGATCTCTTGAGCTACATTAAAGCCCCAGCAACCAGTTTGTTTTTTGACAGTTCTCACAGAACAAAACTTTTACATGCAACTGAAAAAATCACCCCATTGATTTTCCTGCAAATCCTTCTAGAATTAGATGCTTTCTCAGATGTACATAAGCCTTATGTGTCTGCCTTGAAGACTTCACAGTCCAACTTTCAAAAGAAAACAAAGATGCTATCTTGTTTATTTATGAGAAACTATAAATACAATTATTATTATTTTTTTTTTAAAGAAAAAAAAAAGCAATCCATTATAATAACGTTCCTGCACAGCCATCAGTATGAGAACTTCACAGCTTCATGGTGTTTCCTCTGTAGAGTTGACTTGCTTTTGCTTCCACATCAGAAACTGATTTCTAGGTAGCTAGATGTTCATGTTGCCTTTGGCAGCTGTGCTTGTGTTCTGAGCCAGGTTCAAAGAGCCTGCTCGTGATTGAACTCATCTACACTGTGGAGGTTTAGCAAGATCTTCTCATCCTCCCAGCCCTTAGTTTGTGTGCCTGTAGAGATGGTTCAGCATAGATAGGACTGAGAGAATGAATTGGCACAAAGTTGGTATGGATAGTCCAGGTCAAGTCCAAGTCCTAAACTTACAGGCACTGCAGAAGGTTCCAATCCTGCAAGTTTATGAGTATTTGATTTCAAAAAATGCACAAGGTCCTTCTGGCCTTGATCTGAGCTTGGACTCCCAGTCAAAAGTTACAATAAAAAAGCAACCCGGCTGCTTCCAGCACTATGAAATTGAAAGACGAAACAGCAGTTGCTACAGCATGCTCTTGACCTGAATGTCACCAAAGTCCCCCCAAAACTACAGGAGAAAACAGGCACAACCATTCAGGAGGGTGCTCAATTCTCTGAATCTGGACTTATCTGAAGCACAAACACTGGGGCTCTTAAATGCCCAAAATTCCCCCAAATTGGGGGAAGCAAGGCCATCACATAGCTTGTTGGAAGGGCGTAGGACTGCAAGACTGTAAGGACTGCAGTAGAAGTTGCAGTGAAAAAAAATGTCAAACCACCTAGGCACGAATGAGAAACCTAACCAAGCATGCAAGAGGGAGGCAGGAGAATGAGCAAAAGAAAAAAGACACTTTTAAGGGGTTTTACTTCGTGCTGTTCTGCTTAGAGATCTGCCTTGGAGGAACTGTGAAGGAGGCATAGAGAAAATGGGTATTTTTTAACTATTACTGTCACATTTAGACACGCAAACTAGGTAGATTTTTAAGAGTATTAGGCACCTGGAAACTGTTATTTAACTCTTTAAAAAGTGTATAATTTCTGCATTTGGAGACTAAAGAACTTTTGCAGTTGCCTAAATATAGACTTTGCCTAACAAAAGCAATTCATTATTATTATCACCATCGTCTAGTTGCAGACGAAGAAAATTATACAATGTGATGAAGTAAGTAGGGTAATGGAAGAACTAGAGGCATGCAGAAAAAAATTGGCAGTGTAGAGTCAAGTATATTTCAAACATATAAACAGAAGATAAAAATATTTGACATGAACATCTTTGTTTCACCTTCTGTTTCCCTGGGATCTGTTATCTACAGAGAAAGGGTATGTCACAGGAAGAAAATCATCATTTAAAATGAGGTTAAAATTCATTTACACTTTAAAAAACGCATTTTAATAAGATTAAGATACTCTGGGGGGTTTTATTCACCAATTATTATGTGCCTCAGACACTGACTTATCTAGTGGAGTGTTTCACTGCCAAAAACATATATTAATGGACTCAAGAAGAAGAAAAGAAAACACACCATGGGGTATTCTGTTGCTTCATTTTTAGTGATAGAGGAGTTCTTGCATCTTCACCAGTTATACTGCACAAGGTGATGCAGGTTGGAAGGGCTCATGTGTCTGACCTCTGAAGATGCAGGACAGCAATGATCTGGTGAAGTGTTGTGGTCACAAAGCTGCTCTGCCATGGATTTAAATGCATGTGAATGGCCACCTTAATCCATGCTTCCCCATACAGATACATCCATTTCAGTGGAAGATATCAAATTTGCTCATTACCAAATGTTTCCCATCCTGTTCTGAAGTGGGAGCACAGGATTAACAGGAGATTCAGCAATACAATAACCAGCTCCTCAAATGATATTAGTCCCTGCAGTACTACAGTTGTATCACAAAGATGCTTGGTCTGGCTTCTGTCAACTGTATCTGTCATCCTCCCTTGTTGGTCCTACTATCTGTAAATAACCCCCAAATATAATACACATAGAGCAATGCAAGTGATGCTGCTCAGTCATCTCTTACAAAAGCCAGCTATTTACGAGTTTAAATACATAATGGTCTAGAAACAGATGTTTTTCTCCAAACAAAGTAGTGGCTTAAGTTAATTTCAGAGCTGCTGAAGGCAATTATGTGATTTTGTGTCCTTAACATCTTTTGAGAAAACCCAACCACAACTGCTGAATGAACGAGTGAACTGTGAAACAACAGAATGCAGGGGGTCTCAAATTGCCTCCCAGCCACAAAAACGGCTCCATAGTAACCTTAACTGTAGTCATCATGACCTGCTAGGGGGATCTGTATGGCAGCCGGCTGTGCGGAGAAATTAAAAGTGATTTTGTGGTTGTTGATGCTAGAGTGGCCCTCATTTCAGTGATAAAGTGAACAAATCCTGGATTTGGAAATAAGAAGAAATCTGATGACTTAATATTTCTGATTGAAAACGGTGTATAAGTAGGTTTATTAGTGTATTTCTTTCCCTTTAGAGTTTTGCTCATTGCCATGTCTGACAAAATCTCTTATTTATAGCAAGAAAAAATATGATGGAGGGCACTCATTGAGCCTCCACAGATAAAGTTCCTTTTGACAATGCACTGCAAGGGGCCATAACTCCCCATACAGGCATTTCTGCATTAAATTTGATTTAGTGCCAAATTTTATGCGCTGTGAATCTCTATGTAATTTTCTGTTGGATTTCCTTTCATAAATTGTTAATTGGATGTGTTTGAAGTTGCTCTTTTGTTGAAATTTGCCTGTGGCAGATTTTTGTCAAGATGTATCTATAAACCAAACACTGCCTGTGAAAAAAAAATGATAGGGGAGAAAAAGTTGAGTTTATCTGATATGCTCAGTAGTTCTTTTAAAACTAAATTCTTAGGACTGAGGGTCATACTTTGTTGTTATTCATCATATCTGAAAAATTATGCCCCAGCACAACATTTTTCTGTTGGATAAAATCTTTTCACTGGGATAAAATCGTTCCTGCTTACAACTACATTTTTTTATCAGATTTATTCTAGAAATGGGAAGTTGCTATATGCAGCTGCTGATAGAGGAAAAAAAAAAAAAAAAAAAAAAAAAAAAGGCTTATCTGGAAGGGGCAACTTCTGCCAGTATCTCTATTTTACCAGCCATCAAATCTTTACATCAGATGCTGCACATCTGAGACCCCCCCAAAAACAACTCCCCCCATCCAGCCCTGTGTCTGCTTCACTCCCCATTCGTATATTATTTGGGACAAAAGAAGGGTGCTAACACACACAATTTCTTCTCTACGTACACAGCAATATCAGTAGTTTTACAGCCCGCGTCACATAAAACCAGCAAGGAAGGGACTGAAATGACCTCTCTTAATAGGCTCTTAATTCCACCCAGAAGCAGAAATCTAACCTGAATTACACCTCATATAATATCACCTAACCTGCGGGGTTCATCTTCAGAGCATTAGGGAATATCCTGCAGGTGGGTGCTGGTAACAATTCAGTCCTGTAGCTCTCTTTTACGTCTCTAACTTTAACGATGTAATTTCTGATTGCTCATTACAGCCTGTTCCCTTACCAGAAATTAAAATAATCAAGCAAACAAGGCATTTGGACAGGTACTAAAGGTAAAGGACATGATGTGTTGACTGGATATAGGTGAGAAAAGACTCAGCACCAGTGAGAGTTTTACTGATTTCAATGGAAAAATTCTTTTCCACACTTCAGCAAAACCTGGAACTGAAAACCATGAAGATACGGAGCAAAATTGTAAGGCAGAGAGAAAGAAGGAGACATACAAATATGTTCCGTTCAGCTCAGGTTAGCTACAAGTAAGATGATTAAGGAGACCAATGTGAGCTGCTGTTGCAGCCTCTCAGTCGTTCCAAAATTATCTGTAAAAGATGTCAATAACCAAGGTTTAATGGAGTTGGGTTTACAGACTGTGTCCCCCAAATGAATGACCATCCAGAGGGATGGAGGGATGAAGGGCTGAGGAAGGCATTCACATTTCTACCTTCAGCTTCTGTGTGAAGGCAATCGAAGAGGATAGTTGAGCTCAGTGCCTGAAATTAGACAATGTAAATCCCCTTCTACAACATCTCCATGGACTCTGACTTCAACCAAGAGTTGTGTCCTGGAGAAGACAGCTTAATTTCTAAGTGTGTGCAAGAACGTGGGAAGAGGAAGAGCTCTCACCTTGGCACCTTAGGATGGATGTGACAGCACTGCTATTGCCAAAATGGGGAAGGCAAATCTCCTAACTGGACTGAAAACCTAACTCTGGAGAATGTGAAGGAACACAAATAATATGTTTCTGGCTACTTTTCCACTCAAATGCATATTGCAATCAGTTAGAGCTGTCCTCATAATCGCACGGATGGAAGACACTCATGACTGAAATCTGTCTCATTTATTCTAGATCATCCTGCAAGGTCTCGGAGTTATTAATGTGCTGAAATATTTCGCATTATTGTGCTGAAATATTATTATTTCGTTATTATTTCACATTATTACCCTGAAACACAAAATTCACTGTGCACTTTCTGTTACTGGAAGTTCACTGAAAAATATCTAAAATCATGAAATCAGGATCAATGCAGAAAGAAGGGGCCTGTCAACTGTCTCTACTGCACAGAGCCACTTGCCTCAGCTCAGAACCATCCCCATACAGAAACAACCTTTCTTTGCTATGCACATCATAGCTCAGAAATTCCCTGATCACCCCCAAGTTTATACAAGCCCAGGTAGAAGTCGTCTCACTAATAACAAGCTAATTTTGTAGTACATATTGCAGGTTGTTCCACGGAAACCTTGTGCAGCCAGGAAAATAAGAGTATTTTAGAGGTCTTACACGCCTCAGGCAGCACACCAAGGAAAGGTGCTCTGTCTTCTCCAGTCTCCAGAAGCTTTCCGTGTCTCCAGCAGGGATATGGCCAGCTCAAACAGTAATCAACACACCTCCCACACCTCCTGCAAACTCTCCCGTCTCCTTGGGTAACATTTTGGCTCTGGCTTTCACACAAAATGCAAATGCAGAGATGTTTATCTCCTGCTTTATAGTATGTATAGACACATAAACAGCCAGGCTACACTTTATGAGGATATCCTATTCTCGCTAGCATCCAGGCTCAGAGATTCGCATTTTATTGCGTGTAGAATAATGAGGCCAGAGTGCCTGCATTAAAGATCAATAAAATACTTTGCATGGAGGACCACTGTGCAGAATGCTGCCGTTGTTACGCTACTTGCTTGTGCCTGACGCATTTTTAATAGCACGTTGGCACTGCAAGCCGAAGGGGACAAAAATGGCACGGAGTAGCCAGTTTGGCCTGCCTACCTACAATATACAGCTAGGTTAAGAAGACAGATAAATCGAATTAGATAATCTTTCTCAAACCACCCTTCCAAAACAACTCACCCTGCAGACTCAATGAGATTTAGAGCTGTTTCTCGCCAAGCAAAAGCCCAAAGCAATTACAGGTAGAAAGGCCTCAGGCAGGCACAGAACAAGCAGCCTGGGACCTCTAAATCTTTTAGAGGAGTGAAATAGTGATATTACAACTTTGCATTATCTTTCACACAGAAGATCGCAGCAGTGATTGGTAATCTGAGCTCCGTTATCTTAGGAGAGGAGCTTCCCACAACAACGGGGGAAGAAATGCAATCACAAACTAACCATTGCTTGCCCTTCCCTCTCACTCAAATGCTGGGCGCATTTTATACTACTGCCTTTAAGTCCTAAACAAAGGCCACTTTCAGGGGGATATTTTCCATCCTTCCTGCATGCAGCTCGAACACAGGCAAATACAGAAATGCATTCAGCATTTTCTTCGAGTTATGTAAATGTGATTACTCTGCACCAATGTAGCATGAGAAGAAGCAGCATGCAAAAATTAGCATAAAGGGAAGGACTGAAGTACATTTTTATTTAAATTAACTAGAATGTCTCATGTTTTGCTGTCTTCACTCTTGATCAAGTTGTTTACTTTTGAATGATGTGGGTCTGAAATTGAGCAAGAAAATCACCATTTCTACCCGCTTCCTGCTATGGAGTCTGCAAGAAATTACTAGTTTTAGGGAAAATGTAAAAACAGAAACTATTTTGCTGATTCGCTTTTCAGCATTTATAAATTCAATCATTCAAGTCTCTGCAGTCATGAAGGCTAAGAAAATCCATTTAGTTTCCTGGAACTAGAAGAGACTTACTAACAGAGTACCCAGTTCATACCTCCTACTGTTTCCTTCTTCTTTATTTTTCCTTCAAGACTTTATTACTCCACTAAATTCATTTTGAGCAATCCTGACCTCAGCTCCTAGGGCTGCTCTAGTTCAGAGTCGATCTCACTGCACTCAGGGTTGGAGAATTAAATGACATGTCTGTGGTAGACGAAGAAAAGGAAAATAAACCAGAGGCCTGAGGTTTAGCTCTCTGATATCCAACGTGCTTTTAACAAGCGCCATGTATTTTCACCCCAAGGTGAAGACCAAATTTAGGAAGAATGCCCTTCCCACCAGGCTCAGGTGGTGGGGGTGACACCGAGCACAGCCTTAGGTCAGATGATTTGCCCATGGAAAGCGTCAGCTTCTACAGCAAATTTCAGTTTATCACAAGGGCTACATTTGTCATGTATTTTCACTGTGAATAATTCTTCCAGATGCCCCATAAGCGAGAGAATGAGTAGTTCGTCCTATTCCTATTTCCAGTACTTTTCCCTCCTTTCCCTTGACTTGAGAACTTTATCTGCTATGCAAATAGATGGTCCTGTGGCAATGTGAGTGAAACGAAACAGCAGCAGTGAAAAGAGGTATAAATTCCCCCTCTCTGCCACCTAACATCCTTTTATTTTCAAGCCCATTTAATTGAATGATGAAAGTCTGATCACAAATATCTAAACCCATCCTTCCTCAAGCCAGCTGCCTGTACTATCAGCAGCTTCAGGTGTCATCTCCACATATGCAAAGCAAGCAGATAAACATTCCTTTAGGACTGTCTTGAAGAAGAGCATTCACCGGTATTTTTACGGCATCGCATCACATTTCTAAAGCTGTTCCTGCCCTTTCCTAGCTGTCTGAATTATATTCTCATCATTCTCTGGCTCTGCACAGCTCTGCTGCTGGCACTGTGTTTTGGCTGGCACTGCTGGCTGAGAGCTGTACTGTACGTCGTCCCTGGATCCTGATGCTAGGCAGAAAACTCCCCTGCTCGCAGCTCCATCGCTGAGCAGCTGAAGCACCTAACATTTCTGCAAAGGGACCACGCTTGCAAGAGCTTGCAGACACATCACAACTGCCTAGAAGGGACCGTGTTGTTTCTGCCTCCCGGTGTATGTGCCACGCAGCTGGAGAGCAGGTTCCTGCTAGAAAGGCAAACTAGAAGGCGAATGAGTCACTGGCTCACTCGTTAACACCTGTCTAGGGCAAAAAAATAAAAAAGTGAGAAGCCTTTTCCTGGGTTCACATGGAGGCGAGAGCCAAATTCAGCTTGGTTTCCTGCGGCAGAGACAACCCCTAGCACGGGCACAGTGCCACCCTGTAGAGCAGAGCAGGAGAAAAGTAGGAAGATGCTGGAAACGTAAAGTACGTCTTTTTCTTTCACGAAATTCACTGGTTTACACGGAAGGTATGAAAATGGGTGCATTTACTGAATCCTAATAGCTGTTATGCAGAATGGAGCATTTGGGTTTGTATGTTAGTGGCAAAACCAGAGTATATTTCTATGCCATGCACTTCGAAAGAAAGCCACTCCTGTTAATCCTCATCGCCTTCTGCTTTTTGGAGTTCTCAGTTACTCTTTTTCAGAAACACAACCGATTCCCACAAAACAAACTGCTTTGACGGCAATCTTTTAATCTCATTTCACTACTGGTGTTTTCCAGGGTTTCAGTGGACTGCTCAGAGTCCAAGGAAACATTCACAGCCTGAGACTGAGGAACGTTCCCATTTAGTGACTGCTCTGCAAAACACCTGCCCATTCCACAGCCCTGGCACTGCCTGCATTCAGGGTTGGGAAAGACCTCCAAGGTCATTTGGTCTAACCATCCCCCATTCACAATACTTCAGCTACTGCCCAAAAGCCTGACCTGAAATGAGGACAAAAGCCAGAGGCAGCTTTTCACTGCCTTTCTGAAGGAGCTTTGCTGAGCATCTGTTGAGATCAGTGGTCAGCTGCTGGGCTGGGGAGACTAGGCAAGGGTCCTGCCTCTTTGTAAGAGTGAGGTCCACCTTTGGGGGAGAGGAGGAGGAAAGCTGGGGGCTGAGCTTGGAGTAGCAGGATGGGACAAGGCTCCTTCATCCAACCACAGCTTCTGGAACCACCCACGGAAGAGCCCCCGCTCAAATTATGCCAGCATTATCCTGGGAAAGCAGCAAGATGCTGCAGCACAGAAATGACTAGCTCTGGGACAACAGCACTGCCTCTGCAGGCAAACATAACCTATTTTCACTTACAGGCTTTTCTCAGCCTTCTACAGTTGGGAATTACTATCCACCAGATTTCACCATAAGCAAAAATGAGGCATCGAGACTTAAACAGTCTGTCTTCTACAGCAAAGGATGCTCAGCCCTTTGGTCCACCTCACACAGAATTATTTTAATACTAACTCTGAACAAAGCAGGGCAGTACTACAGGCTGGAAACCTGAAAACATAAAGTCAATGTGATTTACTCAAAACGATCCAGCAAAAGTCAGAGCCAAGCAGAGTCCATCTGAGTAATTAACTGATGACTCCCATGAGGTTTTTCCAGCTGAGAAAGAAACCTCTAAATAGAAAGCAAATCAAGTCCCTCAAGTCACAAGGGGCAAGCACTGAGCTCTGCTCTCTGGGGACAGTGACAGGACCCGAGGGAACGGCATGGAGCTGGGACAGGGGAGGGTCAGGCTGGGGGTTAGGGAAAGGTTCTGCACTCAGAGGTGGTCGGGCACTGGGACAGGCTGCCCAGGCCAGTGGTGTTAGCACCAAGCCTGACAGAGTTCAAGAAGCATTTGAACAACACTCTCAGATATAGGGTCTGTTTTTTGTGTGGTCCTGTGTGGAGCAAGGGGTTGGACTCAATGATCCTTGTGGGTCCCTTCCAACGCAGAATATCCTATGATTCTATGACCAGAAACTGAAGAGATCAAAAACATCTTGAATAAATCTAGATTTAATAAAGCAAGGATGCTGTGAAGATGACAGATGAACTCATTACTGACAACCACTAGGTAAACGTTTTGTGGTGTTTCCAAACGCAAGTAGTGCTGAACATGGTTGAATTTGCCTGACTTTTTTCTAGGGTCTTTTTTTAGATTATGTAATAAAGGAGAAAATCCAGGCAAGTGATTCAGGCAAGTATTTTAGTGAATGTCCCTTATCCTCCATCAGTTATAGAAGTGACCTTTAAACAGGTGGATGGACTTTTCTCCACTTGTTTTGCTAGAAAACAGCTTGGGAGCAATGACAAGATCCATCCTGTTGGCAAAGCCATGAAGGCAGTCCCAACACTACTTGAGCTGGTTGTGCCTTCAAGTCCACTCAGCTGGATCTGGAAGAGCACATCAGTCTGTGTTGAACCTATAGAGGTTCTGCTGTTCCTCTTGGGTCAAGAAAATGACGAAGACAAGGAAAACACAGTCCTTATAGGCTTCTCCTTAAGTCTTATGTCTCTTTTAAGCAACATATTTGCTCAAGCTAGAAAGGGATATGCTGAAAGTGTATAACCTAACAAACAGAAATTCATTTTATTGTCTCCTCATCCTACAAAACCTGTTATATTTTGCTTTTTGCTTCAAATATGATATGTTCCAGGTCATGGGACACAATCATCCTCTTGGGAGGAAAGGAGATACTTGGAAATTTGCATTGGATTCTAGTAGTTGGGTTCTTAAGTGTATAATCACGGCATGGCACTGCATAGCAGAGCCTGTTTAGAACAGGACTTTTGCAATCAAAAAGGCTGTGGCATTTGTTCCTAAAGAAATACATCCAGTGAAATAAAGAGCACATTTTCAACTATTGTGGTTAAGTGGTTGCTATCTAAGTGCTCTAGGAGCACTTTCTCTGTTCCCCATTAACACCACAGGGGCTCTTTCAGTGGCCATTCCTCCCATCTGTCCCAGACACACAATGCAAGAGCAGAGGAGCCTGGTTCATTCCCCTGACCAGCAGCAGTCCCTGACAAACCCAGTCTAAGCTTGCAACCCATAAATAACCTTAAAAAGGTAAGTTCGACTGAAGGGAATTAAATGCTTGCCCTGTTTTCCGTGTGCTGTGACAGCAATAAGCCACTTGGATCTGAGGACACGGTATTACTGGAAACACTTAACAACCAGTCAACTTAATTTGGAGTATGTAAGTTTCAGTTGCAAGAAAAATGAAGAGTGACAACTTGAATTACAAGTCAAATGAAGTCAGGATATTTGCTGATTTGCAGAAAAACATAAGAACAGCAACAAGAAAATTGTATCTTTCCCCAAGAATAGCAATAAAGTTATTACAGATTTAGACAACATCTCAAGAAAGAGAAACTAATGATTTTAGGTAAATTTAGTTGTAGGTGTATATCTGTGACCAAAATGCCTGCAAAGTGAAATAATAAAAATGAGAAGTATAAACATTGCTCAAGGGAATAAAATACTCTTTCTGAATTAGTTTTTCCATGGAAAATTAAATAAGATGAATTCTGCAGTTTGCTAATTTATCCTGTATTGATGTAATTCTACATTGGGAAAGATGAAGTGAGTTTGACCTTACAAACAAGAAATAGGAAATGCCAGCAGAGGAATGTAATGCAAGCCCACTTTATTATCCTCGTGTGCTCCATGCTGTCTCTGTGCCATACATTTGCAGAGCTGCTAACCTTTTTTAAGCTCAGCCGTTCAGTCCCACACCACACTGTTAGCATATGGGCTTCATGGAGGCTTTCATGAGGATTGAAAAAGCTACCTAAAATGTTTGCAAAACAAAACATTCAGGGAAGGGATTAAGATAAAAAATGCTGAAAGGTTTTCAGCTCAGTGCCTCCAGAATGTGACATGTAACAAAATTGCCCAAATTATGTTCATTTTTTCAGTGAACATCAGGACAATATCTTAACTGCGTCAAATGCAGGAGAGGCCACAGATAAAGATTTGGATAATTTCTACCACACATTTTTATTGGAACTTTATTATTATTTATTTTACTTTTGTACTATTTGTACTATTTTGTACTGTACTATTCACTTGCCAAACTGATGCGACATAAACAATCAACACAATTGTTCCTTATTAGCTTTAGCACTAAACCTACATGTTTCTTTCCCAACATTAGGCCATTCTGACTTCTATCATTTAACTTGGTGAATAATCCACCCAGTCTTCATCTATATTTTCACCTTGAAAGTATTTATAGACTGCAAAAACATCTTTTTTTGATAATCTCTTCTAAACTACTTAATTTATCTCCCTTATTTTCTCATCTGATGCTTTATATTCTATACTCTGTTTGGATTCTTTTTTGATCTCTCTGTACATGCCAATACCCTTCCCAAGCCATTAGCTGGCAGATTTGATTGCTTGTGCCATAAAATTACGCCTGTCAGAAACTTTCGTGCAAACACCGGAGGAATTTTGTCACATGTTAGAGTGTACTCTGAAAACTGCTGCATGCGTTTTTGGTTGGTTGCTTGCTTCTCGGTAATTTTCTTAACTATTCCACCTAGTCTCCAAGGGCTCGAATCTGGATACTTTCCATTCCTACAGCAATAAAGGAGAAATGAACAGATTCTGCAAGGCTAGGACATACTCCCTCAATTAAAATCATATTTCACTCCCTGAAAGAGACCTCTGTCTCCAAAACCACACTGGAAAAAGATGCTCTTAGTGGAAAGTGGACAGCTTCCTGCTCTTGCTCTGATGGCTAGATTATAGCTCAAGCTTCAAAATACCATATGAAATAACTGCTTAATGCCAAAATCTGGCAGCCCCATGCCCACAGATCCAACCAGCAGCAAGGGTGAGCATGTATTTGCAGTGGGCACACATGCATACAACACATACCAACAACTGGCCATATGTATCCACACTGACAGACACATCTTCACCCACCCAAACACAAATGTCACCAACAGCCTCATCCCGCTGCCCTCTGTGGCTGACCAGGAGAAGGCAGGGTATTGCTCAGGCTTTCCTACATGCTCCTACATGTTCCTTTGTATGCATGAACACAAGCTTTTTGTTACATAACCTAAGACATCACACTGCACAAGATGCTCCTTGCTAACAGATACAAGTGTGTGCACAGCATCATGCACGTACCCACCAGCTCTGTCCTCTCTTTTTGTCCAAGGATCCATGAACATATAGGGGAGAAAGATACCACAGGGAACCACAGGAAGGATATTTGTAGGGAGTTTATTTCTTCCTGCTCCTGTCTACTCAAAACAGCGTAGAGTTTTTTTTTTTGTTTGTTTGTTTGTTTGTTTTTGCCTTTTCTCCCCTGATTTTCCAAAGAGCTATGTGCTGCTACTGGAGCTAAGGAGTTATATGCTGCTAACAGTTAACTGAAGCTAGAAACCAGTTTGTGCCACCAGATCAGGTCTAGAGGTATAGATGCATGTGGGATCAGTCTTAAAGTAATTTGAGATGTTTGCACAGTACATATTTATGTCTGAACTCAGCAGCCAAATTGAACTTCGAGAAATCCACCTCACCAAGCTTTACATATCTGGCAAGCACTGACCTCCAAACTCCTTATTAAGACTCCCGTTATATTCAGTGGAGACACGGTCAATAAAGTCAATGGAGATTAGAGCCCTATGCTTCAGATTAAAAAGATTGACAGCTACTTAACACATGAGATTGTATCATTGACTACAAAGGGAGCCTCCAATTTTAGGCTCAGAGGTAGAGACCTAGATGGCACATGCCAAGGTTTGGCTAGATGAATCCCAACCAAGGGAGACTATGAGGAGGGAAAAAAAAAATAAATTATTTTGCTTCCCCCCTGACTCCAGAGAACAATCCATCCTAGTTAATTCAGATAAGTGCTTTAGGATGTGAATACATTATCTGCTGAGTGTCTATTTCTCTTCACTGGCTGTAGAAGGAATGTTGCTTCCTTCATTGGTGAAAATCTATGCTGTGGAAATATTAGCATAGATTTCTCCAACACACATGGTCTGACAACCCACTAGATTTATCTGCTGCTGGATGAAGACTAAAACAAGACTGTTCTGGGGTGTTATCTTGTCTGGATTCCATCTTCCTGTAAAAATCCTCCGTCCCCCCCCCAGCATATCTAAGAATAGAAAATGTGCTGGCAATTAATCTGAACAGCATAACTAACAAGTGACAAAAACACCACTGTTTTTCTGATGCGTAGTTTGTTTATTCATGTTTCACACAGAATGACCCTCTATCTCACCACAGAGATGCCATATGAAATGTAGAATTTCTTTTGACGTTTCCTTGAGCTGCTGGAGGCAAGCAGCATGCCCCCCACAGACGAGGTCCTTAATAGTCTTAATGATACCATGAGGATATAAAGTGATCTAAGCCATATATTCACACTGTATGAGATCACACAGCATCAAAACTTTGATAGATGCCTCTGCTATTTGCTCATCCTTAAGGAGCAATGACCCGAACATTAGCATGTCTAGTAAATTGTTCTAATGTGTGGTGAAAGGGGACTAATGGATACAGTAATTGATTGTTTGATGGATAGCTGGGGAGCCCTTTGATTATGAGTTTTTGCTACGGTCCAAGACATTTTCATTCTCCAGTTAACCCAGAGCTGATTGCTCGCATGAATTATCTCTTTCTCTGCCTGCAAATATCATTCTCTTAATAAATATTTCATAAGAAACAAACTGATGGTTGGGAGAGAGGAGAAAGCAGATGCTCGATGCTGTGTCTTTTGAAGACATTATAGAGCCTAGAGAACAGACACAGAGATTATCCATGAAATGTGCTCAAGCCAGACAAGAAGTCTTTGCTTCTCCAGGATTTAGTGTTCAGAACAAAACAAGAGGCAGGAAGAAGCCTCAAAGTCAATTTAAATCAGTCAAGGGAGGACCAGTATGACCCAAGAATGATGTACCAAAGTGGAGAAGAAGCTATTTTAAAGTTGGCTTCCTCACGAATTCCACCTTCCTCTCCTCCCATGATCCTGGCTGTGCTTTCATGTTACAAGCAGAGGCCCTGACCAAGAAAAAGAATATCAGCAAGAAAACAGACTTTAAATTTCTAGGATCTAGTGGCTGAAGGCTGAATTTTGATCTTTGTGAAGCTTATGGCAAAATTCTCATGGATCTCAATGAGTGTTTTTTGACTCTTTTTCTTCTCTTGAAAACTCCTTGAAAATTGTTTACTACCTTTATTTGCTTTCATCACATCTAATTATTTCTTTTAAATACCTGAACTAAACCTGCTTGTTTTGTTTCAGCGGGCTGCTTTTTATCATTGCACACAATTACATTTTTGAGTAATGAAGTTTACTACTCTTCTCTACAAAAAGACTACCCCATTCTCCTAAAAGACATTGTAGGAACCAGGCAAAAGAACAATCAATAGAAAATGGACTGTGTTTTGCCATTTGCACTCCCAGTCCCTGCTCAACCCCATTTGATATCCCTTCATTATAGGTTTTATTTAATTAGACCCACGATGTCGTGTGCAGCTCCTTCAAAACATCAGTCTATTAGATGGTGAGAGCCTTGAAGAAGGGACTTCATTGTTATATTTGGTTAACATATTGGGAGGACTCATACTAGTATCTGAAATGAAGTAGAAGAGGAAAAAGCCCTCAATGAGTTTGTACTAAAACTTAAAAAATCATCCACAGTCAAGGACTGTTGGCTTTCTTCATATTTCAAAATAGAAAAGACAGCAATGTACACAGAACATGCTTTTAGCCTCCATTGGCTCAGTCGAGGAGAAGAACTTGATAAACGAAAGCTTTAGCCAGAAGTAGTTTGCTACTACACAGAAAGGAGTCACTATACAAGCTAATCCCAATTTGTTTCAGAGCTGCTCACTTAATATGCTGAGAACTGCCACACTTTTTAAATCTGCTTTCGTTGAAAAATTGTTGATGAGCAAAATAAATAATGTTCACTATTACTCTCCACCCTGTGAATGTTCCCTGGGTGCTGAGATACTCTTATCTTGTTTTCCTAGCTGTTCCTTCAGCATATTTATATTGTTAGTCTCACAGTAGGTTTCATTATGTCAATAAGCACAATTTAAACATTAATAGTATGGCTATGGGCAGAAATGTAACTGATCGTATCACATGCTATAAACCGGGGAACACATGGCAAGGAATTGGCTTCAACACTCTTTGCTATCAATTCTTCACCAAAATTTCTACGGAGGGGAATGAGTAAGAGATGGGGGAGGAGGAGAGACGGTAACAGAGAAAGAGGCAGAACTAGCTGAAAACATTCCTCCTGCCTTCTGGAAAGGAAACTTTTTTGCCACAGTAAGTGGCAACAGAGAAAGTGGCAAAAGTGGTAATAGAAAAAAATGGTGAAAAGAAAATCATTGAAAAAACACTCTTTAAAGGTAAATCCTAAATTGTCTGCTGATCTGTGATTAGAACAAGTGAGGAAACTGTTGACAGATTTAATGCTGGACATTTATTTTCCATGCCCAGTTGTGGATGCTGACTAAGTCCATAATATCACCATGTACTTTAACATAATTGTTAGGTTTCACATTGACTTTCTCCCTTGAAAGTACTCTATGTACCACTGAAACTGCCTGTGGAGGGTGGTGACACTTCCAATCAGTAGAGGCACAGGGATCTGGCTCAATGTTTTTAAATGCCTCACAGGTTTACTATATCTTTCTTCTGGGGTCCTTGCATTTCCTTCCACCATCCATGCTTTTACCCGTGGTGCTGCTTAGCTCAAACACAGTTGTGCTAATATACCAAAGGCACTTATCCAATTCATACCTTTGGAAAAAAAAAAAATCTTCTTGTGTTATATTTGGAAAATGGAAAGGGGTGAGACCAGCTGGATGCTGACTTACCTCTAAGTCCTTGAAACACATCCTAAGTCAGACTCTCGAGGACGTTGACATATGGGTTAATTTTTCAGGAAACTACATATGCCTGAGTTTTGCTAAAGTTTTACAATGTTCTGAGAATTAGGCACCACCCATCACCCCAGATTATTTTTCAAAGAGAAGTCATGATGATTCTGTTGTCCTTGACAAACATCGTCATTGATAACCATATCCTGCTAACCAAGATTTGCCTATTGGATTGGAGTGACAATGGTGATATTCTCCTCCAGTCTCACTTTATCATGCTGTAGCAGTGCCCAGTCCAGCACTCCTCAGAATGTGTCAGCATTCTCAAAAAGAAATTCAAGTCCTTCCACCCCAACTTGCTCTAAATATGCCTCACAGGTCTCATGAGTAATGTACCTACACAAAGAGATCTCAGAAAATGCATGGATTGTGCAGGAACATAAATTTTGACTGAACAAGTGATGAATAAAATGCAGAGCAACATCCTCAGATTTTGGGCAAAGAATATATAATCATTCAGTGGTGTTTGCGAAACATGTCAGGCTCTGTCAGGAAGAAGGGTTATAAATAAGTGTGAGGTAGATACTTAATAATGCTATTTCATATCTATGCAATAATGAACTTTAATTATTTCTTTGGGTTTCTTTCTTCTTTTACTGTAACAGATGAGTCAAGCCCAGATGTGTAATGAAACTGATACTGGCATCACAGCATTTTCTTTAGAGGTGGCTGAAAGAGCTCTACAGATCAGCTGCCAAATCATTTCTTCTCCTGTGGGGTTTCCTTCATGCATCTCACCCAGAATTTAATTTCTCCACATATGGCATGAGTGAATCACGGTGCAAGGAATTTTCCTGATGTAAAAGGTTTTGCAGACAAGCGGTCCTCTAGCATCGCTTGTTCTGCAATGAAGCCAAAGTCCTCTTTGTCATATTTGGAGGAGCGACCTGCCAAGAGGAGCCACTTGGCATGGTATGTAAAGAACTCCATGTATATCTTTGCATTCAGAACATATGGAAGCTAATTTACAGCTTATCAGTAACCTTCTCACCAAATAGTTGTGCCAGAGAACAAGGAGATTGACTTGTTCCCTGCTGAGATGCTGGGAATTAATGGAGGATATCAAAAGGAAAATTCAGAGCCGCTGAATGTAATGATGTTGGATAAATATGAAATACCTCACTCATTCATTGACTCATTCATACTCTTCAGTAGAAATTCAGTGGAATGAACTGAGCAATGCAGCTCATCACTCCTTTTGTAAAATCCCTTCCTGTCAATGCCTATTATGATTACATAACATTTACGAAGAAGCCATAGGAGACGGACCTCACTGTAAGAGTTTCATTCCCCTTCCCATCTTTCCTACTCTGTAAGCAGGGCCAATGACACTACTGAGAACAGGAGGGGATGTTCCTCAAATCCCCACACCACAAAGACACTATATCCAGAAGTTCTTGATTTAACTCTGCATGTCTACTCCCAATCCCTTACCTAGTACTCCAATACTCAACAGTGGTTAAACAAACCCATGGAACATGTACTCCTCAGACTCCTTACATATCAAAAGTATGCACCTTCAGACCCGCCAATCCCCATTTCCTTCTGAGTATCCCAAATAAAAAAAAAAAAAAAAAAAAACAAAAACAACACAACAAAACAAAACTGATAACTCATGGCATAGGATAGGCTGGGAACAAATACTTTGTGTTTACTGCAATGACAAAGTCAAATCCCTTAGGCTCAATATAACCTGTTCTATGACCTACACTCTTCATCTTACCTCTGCCTTTTCTGTAAAACAGGGATGGGTTCTTTCCCCAGTAGAGCTGAAATATCTTAAATTGCAAAGTGCTTCAGACCTTCAGAAATATTTACTAAAAAATCAGCATTGAAGAATTTCCCAGCTCATCTCCTCCTGTTTCACATCAATTAAGTTTATGCACAATCATTTGTGCATAAACAAAGAAGCCTAATAAAACATTTAAAAAAAAAGTAACAACAACAACCAAAGCAAACAAAGAAAAACACAAACTCCTTTACTATGCTTCTTTGACTTGTTCTTTTCTTTGGATGACTACCTTATATTTTATAATTATTTCCAGACTTTTACAGCTGTAGGCAGGGGATGAAGCACCACTGGTGAGTTGTGAGATTCAAGATTGCAGAAGGAGAAAATCAAGATGGCCAAAGGGCAATTAAAGGGATTTTGTGTGAACTTAGGTCTCTACAGCGTGCAATGCCTGAAGTCTTGGAAGCAATACTAGGAAGAGAAAAAGGTTTTATAGTGATGGATATCATCAAGAGCAACGACAAAAATAATAAATAAATAAATAAATAAATAAATAAAGTATCTCAAAAGAAGCAGCTTTAGTGCAGGACAAGAACACAAATGAAATCCTATGTGGAACAAATGCAAATTTGTAAAATTACAATATGAGGGACAAAGCATATAAAAGAAAAAGGAAAAAAAAAATGCCTATCCCAAACTGAACATTTTAAAGCAAAAAGAAAGAGTTCTCTCCTTCCTCTTGAACAGTGCATCATCCTTCCCTTTGCTTGTCCATAAAACCCCTTCTCTTGCCTTTTTTTTTTTTTTTTCTCCTAGCCCATGCTTGTCTGACAGCTCCAACCAGGCAAGCATCCAGAACGTGCACACCACCATGAAAACCCCTTGATATCCCCATTACCTCGTACTCACACAGCTGAGCTGAGGTTTATTGTTAATTTAAATCGTTTGGAACCTGTTAAATTCACAGATCAGCACAACTCCCTACTGCACCCACTGTCAATGTGCTTCCCTCTCTCCCATCACTTCAGCACATGCTCTTGGCCCCTAACGCACCCCACCTCCGTGCAGATTTTATCCCATCTCAGTGCTAAGCAACAACAAACATTGATGGTTTGTCAAGCCTTCTCTACTGCTGCTCTCATCCGAGCACACTAAAACAAGGCTCCTGTATCTGATTTGGGGAATCCTGTACCAGCAGATGGCACTCCGGAATGTGCAGCATCTGCAGCTTCCCCAGCAACTCCTGGAAAAGGCTTTTTTTTCTGTACCCAGTTCATCACTGATGCTTTTAATTGTGTTTGAATATCGGGGTCATAGAGGCAGCTCACACACTGTGGCCATCAGACTTCCTGGTCCTGGGCTTCCAGAAGAGGTCAGTATGTCACCCTGCATACAAAGCCAAATTCCCACTCTCTTTCCTCAAATCACCTCACCAATTACCAACTGCTGGGCACAGAAAGGGAGAAAACACCAAAACACCTTAACACCTTCCTCACTTACCAGAAATCAGTTGTGCTTGCAAGCAGGTGCTTTACTTTTTTTTTTTTCTTTTTTTTTATTTTTTTAATTGGTTTTGTTTTTTTTTGTTTGTTGGCGTCTTATTTTTTTTTTCTTGAGCTAAATTTCTGTTTCTCATCATGCCAGTATTAACCTCTTCATGAAAAAGTATTCCCATACAGAAAAAATGTAAAGGGGACGTGGAAGTGTGCAAGGTCACAGACATCCAGGAGCTTAGAGTCTGAGTGAAGGTGGAAGACAATACTGGAGCTCTTCATTTTAAACAAATGAAATGAGGGACGCAAACCATAACTGATAACGTGTTGCACAGATTGGAAGCAAGATCTTCACCTTATCCCCATGGAAAGCCAAGTCCATGGAAATAAGTGTTTTTGTCCTATTTCCCGACAGTTTCTCTATGCAGAGGAATAAACCCTATACGCTTCCCCACCTCTAAGTCTCCATACAGGAGGGAGTTGAGGAACGCATCACACCTCTTATCCTTGAGTTCTGCTTTGGGAAATTGCACAAGTTGGAGCAGGAGGATGGCTCTGCTTTGCTCAGTGTCTGAACTTATCACAGTCCAGGTGTCTGTTATCACAGAATTATAGAATATCCCGAGCTGGAAGGGACTCGCAAGATTCATGGGGCCCAATTAATCTTTTCAAGGCTCCTACCCATCACTTGAATATAAATAATAATAATTATAATAAGCATAAAAACCTGCTTAATGCTCATCCCAGCACACTGCATGGTAACACAGCTTTAACTAAGGTGGGATTAACAAATGGGATGCTGCAAAGTTTTGCTGTGGTTTACCGCAGGGGGCACAGTAAGAAGCATTTTTGGCAGCTCGCTGTTGGAATGAGGAACTGCCTCTTTGAACACCCCCAGGAGGCGAATGCCCTGTGCTGGCTTGGCTGCATCGCTCCCCCTGGGATCCATCCACAAGCAGGAGGAATCGCAGGGGTGATGCTGAGCGGGTACCAGCCCCATGACACTGATTTGCTCCTGACCGTACCAGTGCTGAGAAACACTCAGGGTTTAGTCTCTTCATTCCCATCTATGCATATGTGAGCATGTCCTGGGAGCTTTCAGCAGGCTTCACCTGCAGCACGTGCTGGGAACCATCTCAGTTCAGAGCTGGGACAGTCACACACAGCTGGAGAAGCCTCTTTAACTTAAGGGAATTATCTGCTG